>NC_134869.1:9928124-10545624 GCF_049852395.1 Peromyscus maniculatus bairdii | reverse complement strand
CAAATGGGTGCTCAGGCCTCCATGGTCTGCTCATAAGTTACAGAGAGAGGCCTTGTGGCCAGAGCTGCACACATACCATCCCATAGTTCTTGTTCTGTCTCACCTTGCCTCATCTTATCTGACCTAGCCTCACATGCTCTTACCTGGAGCAGAAAACCCATTTGGCCATCCGGGAGGCCACCAGATAGCGCTGCTTTATTGGAAAGAGGAGAAAATTAAAATGACAACCAGAGAGTCGCTTTCTCAAAATCTCACAGCTGCTTGTGTGTGACAGGAACCCTAGTCAAGTCAATTCCACAGATGGCTAGATTAGAGTTGACTTCTATTCTGCAGAACTGGCTGTGTTTAGTCCCCGTGAGGAAGTGGTATCTAACAATGTTGACATTGTATCAGGTCATCAGCTTGGCGTTCCTGTGACTCAGCATGGACAGGGAGCTTGCATCAGTTGGACTGCGCTCTTATCATTCACCTCTCCAAGTGATTTGGTAAATATTCGGCATGTCAAATGACTTAGTGGCTCATGGCTGAGAAATGTCAAAAGCATACGTTTGAGTGATTTCATGATCTTTAAGATAAGAGCTGTCATGCAGAAGGGAAAGGAGGAAAACAGTTTGTGTCCAAGGAAACAGATTTTGTTTTAGTGTCACTGTGGGGCTTCTCAAGTTGTGCCTCCTCTGTCTTCCATCAGGGTCCCTTTGGGGAATGCAAGAGTTGTTGAATCAGTTGGCAAGATAGAGAAATATTTTGGGTCTGGGGATAATGTTGAAAGGAGGCAGAAATTTCCACCTTCATCAAAGTATCTCATCCAGAGCTTTGTTCTTGCCAACTTCCACTCAATATCATTAGAACCGTATGAAAGACACAAGTGCAAGGTTTGAGACAGGAAACTGGAAAATAGACCTATGTTACATTTTGAGCTCTGCAGATGCTTCCAGAGAGAGCAACCTGGCAGTAGCTATATAAACTCCAATTTCATATGCCTTATACAAGCAAATATATAGATCTCACCTCCCAGTTTGAGAAATACATTTTATCGGGGAATAGTGGTGCATGTTTCTAAACCTAGCAACTTGGGAAGGTGAGGCAGGAGGATCATGAATCTGAGACTGGCCCTAGAGAGTGCCCTTCAGCTTTAAAAAATATAAAATTATTATATTCAACATAAATGGTCTTTTTCTATTTGTTAATAAAATAAGTATGCATACATTAAAGAGACTTTATTGTTTTCTTATTTCTATTTATAATTTAATCCAATATTGAATGAGATACTATTATCAGTCAAATGTTATGAATCCATATTATCAAAGATAAGTTATGAGACACTAAAACAATTATTCTCCAAAGAAATTTGCTAGCCAGTCTATTTCTGAGTTCATAATATTACATTCCAAATTCATTAGAACACCAGGTATTGAGTTTTTTTTCTGCTGGATGTCTTGTAGCTTGGTTTGATTGCCTATTTGTAATGGCATTTATTTTTTCAGGATTGGAATTAATAGACACTATTAACATAATGTGCTAGATGTATGTACACAGTTTCTTTATTGCTGCAAGCCACAAAAATATACAAAGTAGGATTTCACCTGATTATGACAAAGTTAACACCTGCAAGAAGCCAAAGGCCTTCAGAGGTCAAGCTTAGGCTCAGGAAACCTTGGTGATATTTGGCTTTTGATTATCAGTTGTTTTCTGCTATGAGTTTCTTGTGTGCTATTGCAGATTTTCTATAATTTGTGGACACCATTTCCCCTCTACTAAAGGAATAGTTAGATAACCTTCTGTGCTGACAGCTATGCACAGCCAGAACCCTAGCTCAAGCCTCCCTGTAATTATCGTAATTGGCAGCATCTGGCCAGGTCCATCCCCAGATGGAGGAAAGTAGCTTATCAGAGATACCTCTGTATTCTCTAAGAACAGACTTAAGTGTCCAGACTACCTGTTTGAGAAAACCTGGTGGATGTGCCAATTAAGCTTAACTACCTCCTTTCCCATATCTTACCTATCTCCCTTTTACTATCACCAGAGGCATCTAGCTGTACACAGGTTGCCTAGTGACCGAGCACACTTTCCCTTACCCTCCAGAAAAACACGGCAGTTAACTTGAATAGATAAGAACCACAGGAAAAAAGAAGACAGTTTTATTTTCTCCCATTGACCTAGCAACTTATAGAGTCTTAACACTTTCCACCAATCACGTTTAAGACTATAGTGGAGCACATAAAATTTCTCTTCTTAGATACTACCCGAATTTAGCCTTTAGTTAATTCATTTCCCCATTAGTCACTTCCCTTTTGGGTTGCAAATGATAACTAAGTACTACTGCCTCTCTATGTGATTCTTATCACCCCTCCATTTGACCCTGGAAGCCTGGCTTTGCTCTGGTAAGGGATTACTGCTTGTAAGTGTATATTTACTGGGACTTCCAGGGCACAGGGGGATGGAGAAGAGAAAAGAGAATGGAAGAACTAGATGGGTAAGAGCTTGAGAGGAACAAACTAAGATGGGGAAGAACTAGATTGAAGGGCTAGAAGACAGCACTAGATGAACAAGATGGAAGAGCCAGATGGAAAAGAACAAGATGAGGAAAAACAGATGAAAGAAGAGGAGATGGGAGAGGAGATGGTATGGGAAAGAACCAGATAGATGAGAACCTAGAAGGGGTAGAACTAAGATGAAGGAATTAAGATAGAACCTAGAGTGTATGGCAGATAAATGTAGAGAGAAATCAGGCAAGAAAGGAGCTAAAATGAGAGCAGAGTATAAGCTGTGTAGAGAGAGAACTGACACAGAATAATAAAGTGTATGGACTAAGGAGTTTCATGTACATAGATTCATTTCTCTTAATCAAAGATTAATTATCAGCTGATTGTAGATTCTTCCCAAACCCTGGGAGGGGACTATCGAGGGGCTGAACCCCCATAGTCCCTGATACTTTATATGAGAGTTTTAAAGGATTTGGATTTGGATTTTTAGGATATTGGAATATAGGACATTTAAAAGAGGATTGTATTATACTGTGAACTAAATATGAGGCTTGAGGGACAAAAGATTATATTGTATTTACAATTTAATTTGAATGTCAGATTCTGAATATATTCTTTTTTCTTACTTTTTTTTTGTTTCCTTGCTGTGATGTGTGTATGTTTATGTCTGCATAAGCATATGGATTTTAAGGTGGCCAGTGAGCAATGGTGGAATGTGAAGATTGGTTTTAATGTCAATTTGCCACAAATTAGAATTGCCTCAGTAGGGAACCAAACTAAAAACTTGTCCTGATTGCCTTAATTTATGTGGAAAGAACCCACCCCATAAGTGTGGGTGAAACCTTCTGTTAGCAGCCTAGATTAAAAAGGGCAGAGTAGGATGCAGGCTGTTAACCTTGTGCCTGCCTGGCCGTTCCTCTTGCCCATGAATTGATTTAACCTGCTGCTGCTGCAGAGGATTGCTCTGCTGATACCAGAAACCTCTTTGCAGTATCTCTCCATTGACTAGAGACTATCACCTCTCCAGGAAACTTCTAAAGTTCTAGTACCACATTCAGACTGCTCAGGTAGCCAGATTCATGCTCTGAGCAACCACTGGGTTGTGGGTCTCTCCAATGTGAGACAGCCACTGTGGGACTACTCTATCTGCTGAGGTGCCCAGCCTCAACTTACCAGAATCTCAGGCTTTCAGATAACTATTGTTACTATTCTAACATAACCTGATTTGATACATTCTTTTAAAGGAGTAAGCTATGCTCGATAGTCATATTCAGAATCCAGAAAACATCTAACATTACTAAACCCTTCAGGAGACTGCAAACTGGTTTCATAATGAAAACAATCTGTATTTTCAGATGTGAACTGCTGTTTTCAACTGCTTCTTTCCCAGAAACAGTTTGGAGCACGGTACTTCACAGAAAGATAAAGCTGTTAAAACCAATCCTTTCATCAACAAATACTTAGTGAGAGCATAGTATATTTTTAAGGTTTGTAAATTTTACATATCTTATGGGTGATGGGAGAGTAGGAGAGTTCAGAAACTATACGGAAGAATAATGATTCTAGGCACAAATATAAATCTAGCACAATAGCAATATTGGCTTTAATTAGGAACTTTTTTCATTCTACATACCAATCAAAGATCCTCCTCTTCCCTTCTCCTTCCCCTCCCAACCCTAGAAATATTCTTATCTACATGTATGTACTTGTATAAAACACAGTTTGAGTGGACAGGACCTACATGAGTGGCACTGCCTCTTTCTTTGTGGATAGATTTCCACAACCTATCAAATGAAAGGGCCAGTGAAAGGCATGGCTTACTTCTTTTTGAGTGTGTGCTTCCCACTGAATTGCCCCATAGGCTCATTCATTTGACTGCTTTTCTCTTAGGAGGTGGTCTCTTTAGGAAAGAATTAGAAGTTTTGCCTTCATAAAGGACGTTGTTCAACTTGGATGAGTTTTGAGCTATGAAGGACTCATTTCAGGCATGAGTAAGCAACACAAATGTAAAGGCATAGAACTTAGGCCTGTTTCAGCATCTCTGCCTTTAACAGCTAGAGTGCATGTACAGAATGTTGGAACATTCCTCCTGTGTCACAGGGAGTAAAGATGATACCTGAAGAGAAACTTCAGTTTCTACATTAATTCTGATTAAATTTTCACATTTCTCTGTAAATTTCCTCAGAGCTGTTCCTAGTGCTAAAGAGAAGACAGTGAAGTCTAAGTGATGAAGGCAAGTGTGACTCTGCTCAGCCAGGGCAAGAAAATCAGCCTCAGCCCCTATGGGAAAGATTGGTAGCAGGTGTCAGCACAACTGAAGGGGAGTGCAGGTTGACAAGGAGGTGAGTAGCTAACAAAGAGAAACGATGGAATAGATTCTTTAAATCTAGTCAAAAAACAGAAAAGTAAAGAGAACAAAAGACTCTTGGTAGGATAATTCCCCACCACCTTTTGACTGACAAATTCCATTTGGAAGTTTGTATCACATTTAAATACTTCATCTTACTATATGATACAGTATGTCTTTTATAGCAATTCTACTTTAAACGTTAATTTCTTCAGGGCATACATTCCTTCCTGTTTCTTTGTGCTTCTTTCTTTGATTTTTATATAATGAGCAATTGATTCCTGGGCAGAAGGGTCATATAACATGTCTCCTTTCTAACTGATTGAAATGACCCAATTACATTTAAGTAGGAAGTGAGTATCCATGTTTGAGTGTAATATAAAAATATACATTATCTATTAATTGAGAGAATTTATCTAGAACATCTAAAATGGTGAGAGAACTGTGAACAGTGGAGAAACACATATAGGTGACATGTGTTCAAAAGTGTTTACTTTCACAGCCACTTGAGAAAAAGAAAAAGAAAGTCATGTCAAAACTAAGGGGGAAATTAAACATTCGGAGCTACTGCAAATGAAGCATTTCTGTAACAACAGTCAACACATCTCATCTCCATTTATATGTTTACCTGAGACTATGTCATCTCTCTTTCCCTTATATGTGGATCCTCTCAGGAAACTTTATTTTATAATTTCATCTTCCTGATAATATTTCAGATTCCAAAACACCAACAACCCCCTATGGTTGCTACCGCACACAGAGACTGGATGCCAAGGATCACAAACTGCATTCCCTGTTGTATAGCAGAACCAAGATAAAGAGCACTATTGGCTCTCAGAGGCAGAACAAACTGAAGGTTCTCTTCTCATGCATTCAGACCAGCATCATGAAGGACTTTAGTGTAGATATGGGTATGTGATTGAATTAACCTGCTACACCCAGCAGAGCCAGCTGGGTATTTCAAATGGAGGTTCACTACAGGGGTTATTCAGAAGCCTTAAGGACCCTTAATGACCCTCACATTCTCTTTCTCTTTGGTGGTTGACTAAAACAACATAGATGCTTCCATGGAGAATGACAAATTCTGTGGAGTAGATGCAGATGAAAGTATTTCAACAGAGAGAAAAACCTAGGTGTTTGGGGCCAAGAAGCATGAGGGCAAGCCATGCCTCTCTAAGGTCTTCAGTGATTTTTTCCCCATGGTCTCCCATGACCTAGTTTATTATAATTACTTAAGTAGTATAATTAATATTATTTTTTTCTTTTAGTTTTTAGAGACAGGGTTTTTCTGTGTGATCAACTTGGCTGTCCTGGAACTCACTGTATACAACATAGTGTTCTCAAACTCACAGAGGGTGTACCACAAGGTCTTAGATGAAAATTGCAGAAAAGACACTATGGAATTAGATTGCTTTGGAGCCTATGATATCTGTTAATCTTGATGTTTGAACTCAAAGATATCTGTACCTGTGAAACCTCAGTAAAAAACCCCCACTCTATGCCCTACAAAGAGAAGCTTAAATCAGGATTCCTAAGCGTGGATAAGAACTTAGATCCCTTTCACGTTCCCAGGTGGTGAGATCAGCTACAGGGACTTAAAAACACAGAGTCAGGATATTTGGCCAACTTGTAGGGGCTAATTGGCCATAAATTTCCCAAACTTTTCAAACCCCGGAGACAGCTCGGAAAACTCCTAACACGGTTGCTGAACAAACAAAAGATAAAGATAACATGAAAGACTGAAAAAAGGAAACTGATACTAACCAAGGAGAGGGAGGTGGGTTGTGGGGAATGAATTACGTGGTCTGTGCCTTTAAGAACTAGCCTCACAAAGAAAGGGCAAGCTCCTCCAGGCCTCACTGCTATGAGTGAGTGCATTGGAATGAGCTTCCCTGCCACAGCTTGTAAACTTAAACAGAATAAACCTTGCTTTTGCATTCTGGTATGCTTGTCCTCCGTGGTCTCTCTTGGGGTCACGATCTGGGCACAACATACCATGTAACAATTCTCACAGATAGAAAAGACAGAGAACACAAAAACAGAAAACTTCAAGGAAAAGTCACCTATCAGCACTGTGGTCACTGCTCTTAATTGGATGGCTCTGCTGAGCTATTTTCAGCTCAGAACAAGGCTGCTTTTGCTTTGTGGAGGCTGGCTCTGAAGAAGACCACGACTCCTTCCATTCAGGACAAAAAGGAATTCATTCTAACTATCTCTGTCTGCTGTCTGTCTCGGGACTTTGAAACTACTGAAAAGAAATTTATTTTTATTTTATGTTTTTAACATTTTTTTTTTTTTTTTAGTTTTTCAAAACAAGGTTTCTCTGTGTAGCTTTGTGCCTGTCCTGGAACTCACTCTGTAGCCTGGGCTGGCCTCGAACTCACAGAGATCTGCCTGGCTCTGCCTCCCAAGTGCTGGGATTAAAGGTGTACACCACCACCACCTGGCTTTTAACTGTAGTTATGCGAAAGTTTTGCCTACATGTGTCTGTGAACAGTATCTACAGAGTCCAGAAAAAAAAAAACAAAAAAAAAAACCAGGAGATGCCCAGGATTGGAGTTACAGCAAATGGTTAGCTACCATGTGGGTTCTGGGAATAGAACTTTGGTCTTCTGTAACAACCCCCAATACCACTAATTGCTGAACCATCTCTCTAGCCCCACTTTTTATTTAAAATATATTGCTATACATTTTATTTAAAAGATATTACACCACTTTCCTCTCTTTTCTCTTCATTCCATCACTTCTCAAATATTTCCATTCCAACTTCTTCCTTGTAAACTAAGTATGAATCAGTATGCTGATATATATAAAGACAATCTACTAAGTCCCCTTTTTGGAGATTTTATGTACATGGGTACAGGGATGAAAGCATTAAGGAATTATACATTAGTGACACAGAAAAAGGCTCAAAGTTGTGTCTCATAGATCACGATTAAAAATGTATTTCAAGTTAAAGGTCTGGTAGATGTCCATGAATTGACAATCTGGGTTCTTTTCATTTTGAGCAGCAAACAGTGTGGTGGAGTAGTCTCTTTTCTGTTAAGTGGATAAAATAACCTGACCCAAAGTAACTGAGGGAAATTATTCATTTGACTCATAATTTTACAATACATCCCTATCAAACAAAATGTTTCCATCCATGTTCCCCAGAGTCTCATGTTAATCATAACATAAACAACTTTCAAATTCTTAAATCCCATAGCCTTTAAAAATTCCAACATTTAAAAAGTCTACAGTCTCTTAAATGTATATTCTATGAAAAAAATAAGTAACATCCCACTGTTTTCAAAAAGGGAAGAACAGGACCATAGCAAATAATCAATCACATTTAAGGAAAACAAATCAGGAAGCAATACTTCTTTCCATTTTGAACAGTTTCCTGTATCACATTGTGTAAATTCTGAGCCTGTTAATGATATTCTGGGATCTCATGGACTAGGGAAGCTCCGTGTTTTAGACTTTGCCATCCTTAGTACACACAACTTTCTTACAGTGCCAATACTATTCCACACTGGCAACTCTCCTTATTTATCCTACGGTTCTAGAATCTACCACAGCTTCGGGTCTCTGCTGTAAGCAGTGTCCTCTCAGGCCCTTTCTGCAGGTGTTTTGAATCTCTGACATGGTCATCAGCTCTCCATGAGCCCCTCAATCTTGGATTGGCAGTCAAGAAACCAAGGCAGAAAAATCTCAGCAAAATTCCAAATATCTGGGCTCTAGCCAGATAGCAAGCAAGGGTAGTTTCTATTCCTTCAACCTATTGTATGTTAATTCTCCTATTAACCTGATCACCTTGTATCCACAGTCAGGAGTCAGAGAATGGTAAATGTTGGTTCTTATTACATAATCCAGTAACAAGTCAATGGGATGAAATGGTGCTATCACTCCTGGAAGGGACAAAAGATTTCTCATCTCAATGAATAGTTGTGCCATAAACCCTCTCCAAGGACTGAGGAATCTGTATGCAGACATCCATGGCTAGGCCCCTGGTGGAGCGCTGGGAGTCTATTTAGTGAGAAAGAGGAGGGTTTATATGAGCGAGAATTGTTGAAACCAAGGTTGGATAAAGCACAGGGACAAATAACCAAATGAATGGAAACACATGAACTATGAACCAAAGGCTGAGGGGCCCCCAACTTGATCAGGCCCTCTGAATAGGTGAGACAGTCGATTGGCTTGATCTGTGTGGGAGGCATCTAGGAGTTGTACCAGGTCCTGGACTCATTGCATGAGTTTGCTGTTTGAAACCTGGGACTTATGCAGGGACGCTTGGCTCAATCTGGGAGGAGGGGACTGGACCTGCCTGGACTGAGTCTATCAGGTCGATCCCAGTCCTCGGGGGAGACCTTGATCTGGAGGAGGTCGGAATGGGGGGTGGGCTGGGGGGAATGGTAGGGGGGCAGGAAGGGAGAGAACAAGGGAATCTGTGGCTATTATGTAGAACTGAATAGTATTGTAAAATAAATAAAAATAAAAAAATAAAGCAATTCTCAATTATATTGTGTGAGTTAAGCCTGAGCTACAGGACATGTTGACCTGAATCAACGGTTCACAACCTTCCTAATGCTGTGACTCTTTACTACAGTTTCTCATGATGTTGTGACACCCCAACTATAACATTGTTTTCACTCTTACTACTTAACTATATTTTTGTTTCTGTTATGAATTATAATATACATATCTGCACCTTCTTAGGCCAGTCTTGTGATAGGGTCATTTGATCCTCCAAAGGGAACCATGTCCTCCCAAACTGAAAAGCACTGCTATAAACTTATATAAATAAATATATAAACAAATAGCAGTTAAGAACAAAAAGGAATAAAATTCCTATACTGGGAAACATAGAAAAAATAGAAAAAGCTTTCAATAATGCATTAAAAGAACCTGAATGTTAATAAATGATACCAATATTTGATGTTTTAAAATGATAAAAATAATTGAAATTATATGTAGCTATACTGACTTTGAAATGGATACAGGACCTCCATGGTAGAGTGAATACCATTAATAAGAGACTGTATGACTTTGTCCCATGTAAAATATTAGCCAGTATAAGCTAACACATGGAGTTACAGCCAGTGGTTGGTATCTCAAACCGCTCAGCTGACTTCTCTGTATCAACCAGGATTGCACATATCTGCACAGGAGAGTTTGCTAATTGGAAACTGAATACTTAGTACTTCGAGCTATCCTTCCTAAACTGTACACCAGCCAATAGTGTCTGTCTTCATTCACATGGAAGGAATTAATACATGCAGAGAAATTACAGAGAAAGTCACTCACCATGCCCCATCAGTCCTTCTTTCTAATGGAGACCCCTACAGCTCATTAGCTTTAACTGCAGTCTGTGATCAAGATATTGCCTGGTCTAGTGCCCCCTGCAGTGTACACAGTGGCCCTGCCCCCTGTCTACAGGATCTGCTCCCATCTGCAGGCCCCTCCCCCTGGCTGCAAGCCCTGCCCTCTGTCTGCAGGCCCAACCCTACCAGGCTGAGGAGAGAGAAGGAAGGACACAGGTGGCCCCACCCCTTCCTGTAGGCCCTGTTCTCCCAGGTAGAAGGGAAAGATGGAAGGTCACAGGTGACCTCACCCCCTGTCTATTGGCCCTGCCCCTGCCTGCAGGCCAAGGGCACTCTTCCTCCTCCTTTGGTCTGCAGGAAGAAGCCATGCTCCACACACAAATCCTTTCCCTGTTGTGTAGTAGACAGTCCAATATGTGACTCAAACTGGTAATTTTAGAACTCTGTGGTGGTACAGATATGTAATCCAAAAATTTAGCGTGATTAGTCAGGGATAATAAAGGGAATGCTCTCTGGGGCTACAGACAGGGTTTAAGTCCACCTCAACATAGAAGTCCTTTACTCAAAACTGCTTTTCAAAAAGACTGGAGATGCCCCTGTTCTAGAATTAATATACCTCCATGGCATACCAGGACATAAAGTTGGTTGTGACCCTGTAATGGTCTCTTGAGCAGCATAGAAGAAGCCAGTTTTTTAATGGAAGGATGGGCCTTTCTACTGGTTTGTAAATCAGGGTTGTCTCCCATGTTATGGAATGTAGCTGGTTGTAGCTGGAGTTTTCCTGGTCCTGCCTGGCGTAAGGTCAGGACAAACAAGTAAACACACAGAGAATTGTATTGCTTACAAAATGTATGGCCGTGGCAGGCTTCTTGTTATCTAGTTCTTCTATCTTAAATTAACCCATTTCTTTTTTTTTTTTTTTTTTTTTTGGTTTTTCGAGACAGGGTTTCTCTGTATAGCTTTGCGCCTTTCCTGGAGCTCACTTGGTAGCCCAGGCTGGCCTCGAACTCACAGAGATCCGCCTGGCTCTGCCTCCCGAGTGCTGGGATTAAAGGCGTGTGCCACCACCGCCCGGCAAATTAACCCATTTCTATTAGTCTATACTTTTCACTTGGCTTGAGGCTTACCAGCACCTTACATCTCACATCTTATGGCGGCGGCTGGCAGCATCTCTCTGCCTCCGCCTTCCACTTCCCAGAATTCTCTTCTCTGCTTGTCCTGCCTATACATCCTGCCTGGCTACTGGCCAATCAGCATTTTATTTATACAAAGTGATATCCATAGATAGCACTTTCTGTGTTTTTTTTTAAAAGGAAGGTTTTGAATTTCACATAGTACAATTACAGATAACAAAACAATAATTATCAAGCAAGAATTACAGTTACAATATCTAGTCTGTTTATAATAACTAGTCTATTTGTATTTGGCAAAATTTAGAAGATATCTTATCTATATTATATTTGTGAGTTCAAGGATTTATATCTAACTTTTCTCTTCTCATAACTAATTAAATTATAACTATCTAGTCTTCAACTCCATCAAAGACCTCAGAAGGATATAAAATTACCTGAGAAATGGGAGAAGGATGCAAGCAACTTTCAAGAAGCTTACAGGGTAGACAGAGATAGCTGGCAGCCTGGACAGTCACCCAAAGTTCCCCTGTAAAGTTGGGGCATCTGTCTTCAGCCCACAGGCCTAGAGTCTCTCAGCCACTTCTCTTTGTGTCCTGTAAAATGTCTGGCAGTTTCCTCTGTGAAGCAGGAACCTGAAGGACTATTTTGCCAAGCAAAGTTCAGTGGTCACCTTCCTATGGGTCCTGCATGTCCAGTCAATCAAGCTGTCCAGGTACAACAGTTTCTTTCCCAAATGGCTATTTTTGCCAAGGTGGAGATAAACTCCATATAGAGTGTCTTTGATGCCCATCCTCCTCTCTGAAGTAAATTGGTGCTGCCAGGAGCCGACATGTCTCATTGTCCAGAAAGTCTAAATTTTTAAAAACATTTTAAATGCCATATTCTGAAGGTCTTTGAAATATTTGAAGACTATCTATCTATCTGAAATATATCTATGTATACCTAGAAAACTTAACATGACTATAAGTTTGACTATCAAAGAAGATTAATTATTAATCTATTTCTTAATTATCCATTACAGTTTTAAATGAGCTGTACAAACATACCTTAAACAAGAGTAAAAATATACACACAGTATAACAATATTAACTTTAAATTTGTATAAATAAACTAAAATTCATAGCACTGTAAATCATTTTTAACAAGTTGTTGCTCTTTAAAAGGAGGTTCAACAAGCTAACTTTTTATCCTATCATATCTATATCCTATATATGTGAATCAGCTGGTTAACCCTGGGGAACAAACATTTATATCTTATCATACTAATTTCTAACTGGCATGGTGAGTATATTACTTATCTTTTGGGTATTTGTGATGCAGCCCTCTCTTACCTAAATTCTACTTTGTGAATTAATGTCTCCTAAGGAGTGTAAAGACCTTGTACCATGAATTCTGTTACCATTGATTCTACTCTTCTACATCACAGTTTAACATTGGAGTGCAACTCTACAAAGAAAATACTGTATACAAGCTGCTAGAAGTAATTCCAGTTGGATCCTAAACTTAATGTTAAATGTTCAAAGTGTAGAACTTCTGGAAGATAAGGGAGGGACCAGGCCTCTTTGAGTTTGGCAAATCTGTGTTCCATAGAAACAACACAAGCGTGGTGGTGCCAGTACTTCACAGTGATATCACCGAGGACATTTCAAAGCACAGTCCCACTCCCAATGCTCTGCAGCAGCAGACTGAAGTTATTCAGAAGCTGCCAGCCAGCCCCAAGACTTGCAAAGACTATGCAGGACCATGCAGGACCACAAAGATCCACTCTGGAGCATGCAGGATGAGTGGGATCATGCTGTACAATGCAGAATCATGCAGGAACATGTGGCACTCTGCATCTGACCACTTGCTTCCACCCAGCAAGGGGATGACCCACCACACTGTCTCCCATGACTCAACAGCATGCCCCTCACTCACCATATCTTGCTTTTCCAGCTCAGCCATGCCCTCTGCTCAGCTCCCTGCAGCAACACTCCAGGACAGCAAACAAAACTACTGGAGTCAGATTCTCTCAAAGACAGTTCTGAAGCTGGCAGATGGAAGGACCCTGCACACCTTCTGACTAGCAGGGCACCTGGAGGCCTGATTGGCTAGTGAGACCTGAGTGACAAGAGCACCCCATATGGTTAAACTGTGCTTAAAGACACAGCACAATGATTCCTGATCCTACTTTCCATTGCAGACCCAGAACTTTTCTGAACCAGCAGAGATTTGCATTTCAATAGCATGTGCCCCTGGTTCTAATAACAGACCATGTGATCTTCCTGATCTCCATAGGCACTTCCCCTTCATCCTCCTGGACACAATGTGGCTAGCATGTACAGCCCACTATACTATGTGGGACTGAGTGAGTCCCTGTCACACAGGTAGAATGGTGCCCAGTATATTAACAACTAAAGAGAGATTTAAAGACACACAAGGAGAGTGTTTGTTAAGGGACTTAACACTGACATCAGGTGAACTGAAGGTACTTTTCACCTGGTTGTCACAGGGACTTCAGACAACCAGCAAAGAAAAGCAGAAGACAGATCACAACCCAGATAATAGGTTCATTGCTTTAGGAATATTATTCCTAAAATTCAGAGCAAAGTGTTGGCAAATGAATAATAATAAAGAGTAGTCTTCATGGATAGCTAAATATTTAGAGAATAATGGAGATAGGAAGAATGTGTTTATGGACACTATTCTTAGTCAGCACATATTATTCAAGGTTCTTTACATTATCAGAACTGGTAGAATGAATCTCTCCCTGTAGGAAGAAAGTGGAAGTATTAGAATATTGTACAAGCTGTGCCCATCTTTAATCTGGAGTGCTCTTAACTAGTAAGAGTTTTTTATTCTTGATCATGTTTCCTGTCCTAGGCAGCCTAGTCAGGGCCATAAACCTGGTGCTGATTAAAAAGTAGAATTTTCTTCCATTTGAGAGAATAGGGCAGAGATGAGCTCCCTAATTATTTGTCCAATACAACATGACCAGCCCATTATCTATATAGGTACAACCAACAAAACTGGATGCAACAGGTTGTGTTCATGTATTTCAGCATACTTATTCACCCATAATTGAAAAGGAAGAATTTAGAAGGGATTTGGGAAGGGATGGAATGAAGAGATAAAAGGGATGTAATATCTTTTAGTTAACAATTTAGGAAAATAAACTTTAAATAAAAAGAGGGCCTGGAGAGATGGCTCAGCAATTAAGAGCACAGGGTGTTGTTACAGAGGACCTATGCTCCATTTCTTGGACCCACGTGGTAGCTAACCCTTTTCTGTAACTCCAGTTCCAGGCATCTCTTGCCTTCTTCTGACCTCTGTAAGCACTGTGCAATGATGCATGCATGGGAAACACTCACATAATTTAATTTTTTTTAATGTGAGAAAAAGGGAAGAATGAAATTTTCTACAGTGATGTCACAGCCCTGAGACAGCAGCCAGGGCTAGTTAAAAGGATATCCCTATGTTCTTGCATAGAAGGAACTTTTCACTTCCACTGAGTCAGCCTGTTAAGAGGCAAAAGCTGCTTCATTCTGAGGTTAATATAGTTCATGGTAACCACTCATCTAAGAGCAGAGTGTACAGTGATGTAAAATGTCTTTTCCTTGAAGTCCTCTGTATTTTTGTTCTCTCTCTTTTCCATCTGTGGCAATGGCATTGGTACAGTTATCCTTTAGACTGAACATCAAGATTGACAGGTTGCATAGTTTCCAAAGCAATATTTTTTTCCACTGTGTCATTTATTATTTTTCAGCTAAGACCTTGTGGTACAAGATGAACCTGCCAAGGGATTTCTTTCCATCAATTTTATCATTTACATAAGTTTCTGCATGACATTGCACCAAGAATATCCCTAAATATCTCTGCTTTTACATTCTGATTATGATCAGAAGTGATTTTCTTTACTCGCCTATTTAGGAATAGGGAGAATTTTACATGAACATGTTCAGACTTCCTAAGTAAAATCCACATACTTCCTTTGTTTAGGAAAAGCATGCTTTCCTGCCTCCTGCATATAAGAAATTTTTCTCATTTCTTCTTTGTTGTCTGTTGTGATGGCTATTCTCGGTAGTCAAACTGACTACTTCTGGAATTAACTAAAACTCAAAGAGTTGATACACCTGTGAGAAATTTTTTTTAATGTTTTGAAATTAATGACCCATCTTTAATTAGGATCATTTGAGGTGAAATCCATAATTAGCTGCTTGGTGTTTGTGTATACTTTTAACTCAAGCACTCAGGAGGCAGAAACAGTTGGACTTTCCTGAGTTTGCTGCTCTCCTGGTCTACAGAATGAGTTCCAGGGCCACACAGATAAACCATGTCTTGAAAACACACACACAAAAATCAAAGGTTAAGATCCACCTTTAATCTGGATTGTACCTCTGCAGGCAGCCTACATATATAAAGTATATTGAAGGAGGAAGCTCTGTCTCTCTCTTTGCCTCCTTGCCCTAGCACCAAGTTCATTCCTTTACTAGCATTAGAGCCTACTTCCTTGGTATTTTGGTGTATAGTTAAGACCAGCTAAAATATTTAGCCTCATGAACTGAACAAGTACTGTACTCTTCAAATTTCCATTGGTAGGCAGCCATTGTTAGATTACCTGGAGCACAGCTTGTAAGACATTCTATGAAATCAACTTTCTACATACATGAAGAGATTCATTTTCCCAGTCCTGATCATGTAGAGAACCTTGAATAATACAGTTGCATTTTTTTTTCACCTGCCCACTGAGTGAGATGTTCTGGTTAACAATGGTGTTCATAACCACATTCTTCCTAGCTCCATTATTCTCTAAGTATTCAACTTTCCATGAAGACGACTCTTTATTATTATTTAATTTGCCTACAGTTTGTTCTGAATTTCAGAAATTAAACTCCTGAAGCAATAGAGCCCTCATTCAGTTTTCTGATGGGAGAAAGATCTATTATAATGTTTGTGGTCTAGCTCCTGCTTTTCTTTCCTGATTGTCTGAAGTCCCTGTGAAAAGCAGGTAAAAAGTCCATTCAATTCACCTGACCTCAGTGTGAAGCCACCTAACAAAAAATCTCTTTTTGTGTGCTTAAATATCTCTTTAGTTGTTAATATTCTGGGCATTCTTCTACCTGTGTGACAAGGAATCACTCCACCCTACATAGTTATAGTGCGCTGTACAAGGTAGCTAGCCACATTGTGTCCAGGAAGAGGAAGGAGAAGTGCCTATGGAGTGGTACAGGAAGCTAGCAGGATCTGCTTTTAGAGCCAGGGACAGGTGCTATTGAAATGTAAATCTCTCCCAGTTCTGAAAAGGTCTTTGTCTGAGGTGGAAGGCAAGGTAGCAACCATTGTGCTGTGTCTTTAAGCACAGTGTAACCCTGTAGGAGGTGCTCTTGTCACTCAGCCTCACTAGCCAATCAGGCCCTCCAGGCAACCAGTCAGTCAGAAGAGGTGCAGGGTCCTTCCTGTCACAAGCTTCAGGCTTGGTTTTGAAGAGGAGCTGGGGCCAGTAGTTTTGTGTGCTGTGCTGTGTGTGCTCCTGCAGGAAGCTGAGCAGAGAGGTTGGGCAATCTGGAAAACCACAACATGGTGAGTGAAGGGCTGCTGTCCCCAGACTGGGAGGAGTGGTGATTTCAGTCATGGGAGCCAGTTTGGTGGGTCCTACCCTGACTGGGTGGGAGCCAGTGTCCGGATGTAGAGTTCCACATGTTCTTGCATGGTACTTCATGGTCCAGCGTGGTTCTGCTCGTCCTGCCTGCTCCAGTGTGTTTCTGTGGTCCTGCGCTCTCTTTGCAATTCCTGGGCTGGCTGGCAGCCTGTGTCACTTCACTCTCTAGGCTGCTTGTGTCCAGATCATTGGCAGCGGGACTGAGCTTTGAAAGAACCTTGTTGACATCACTGTGCAATGCCGGCACCCTTAGTGCATAAGCATTTTCGCTATGGAGCACAAATTTGCTGAACTCAGAAAGACCTGGTCCTGTATCTAATATATGTTCCAGAAGTACTGCACTTTGAACTTTTAACATTTAGGCTTGGGATCCATCTGGAGTTATTTCTGTGGACCTTGTAAACAGTATCTCATGTGCAAAGTAGCACTCCTCTGCCATACTGTGGTGGAGAAAAGTAGAAGTGACAGTATTAAAATTGATAGTATAAGGGCTTACCAATTCTTAAGAGACATTAATTTACAAAGTAGAATTTAGGAAAGGAAGGGCTGCGTCACAAATATCCCAAAGATAAGTATATGCTAACCATGCCAGTTAGAGGTTAGTATGATAAGATGTAAATATTTGTTTTGCAAGGTTAACCAGCTACATTTCCATAACAAAGGTGACAATCCTGATTTACAACAAGCAGAAAGGCCCATCCTATCATTAAAATACCAGCCTCTAAATGCTGCTCAAGGAACCATCACAGGGTCAGAACCAACATTAAGTAATGGTGTGCCATGAAGTTATACTAATTCTAGAATTGGGGCATCTCAAGTCTTTTTGAAATTTGTTTTTGAGTCAAGAACTTCTATGTTGATTGAGGTGGACTTGAACACTATCTGTAATCCCACAGGGTATTGCACTTGTTATCCTCCTGATTAACCACCCTAAATTCCTGGATGACACATCTGTAGCATCGCAGAGTTCTAAAATTACCGGTTTGAGTCGCATAGTGGACTGTGCATTGCAGAACAGGGAAAGGATTTGTGTGTGGAACATGGCTTCTCCCTTCAGACCAAAAGAGGAGGAACAGTCTACTGTGTACACTGTAGGGGGAAACACACAACTATGTCATGATTGATATAGAGTGTTCAGACAAGGACTGTTTATCTGTCATTTCTTATGGAATTTAGATGAAATTTAGAGCCAGACTATGGTTCTGTTGGTCCATATGCTGACTGTGGAAGTTGTCCTTGTCCTCTGAGCTTCTCTGTGGATGGATTTCCTTGGGAGGGGAAATCTCTGCAGCCCTGGCATTGGAGAATATGATGCTGTGGCATCATTGTTCAGTGTGCACACACAGGCAAGCTTTTGGTGTGCAGTGAGAAGACAGATTGGAAAACTGAAGGTCTGGTTTCTAGAAGTTCTGAACATTGCACTCCTCTTTCACGTTTATCTTATAAATGCTACAAATAATTTAGAAACTGGTAGAATGATGGTGGTGTGGATCATCTTTGAGCAATACATGATTAGACTCTCCTGCCTATCTGCTACCACCAGCTGAAATGGTGTTTTCTAGTGAAATTTCATCCCAGGACACAAAAGGACTTTCTGAGCTGCAGAGGTTTATCAGGTGTGCATGGTGCTGGGTGGGTGGATAGGGCAGAATCAACATCTTGTGTCATAATCCATGTGACAGTAAGCATTCGAAATGGCTAAGACATCTTTGTTTCATGATTTGGGAGCTGATTGGTGGCCCAAAAGAAAGCCTGCTATATGCCCTCAAATACTCTGTCTCAAAATGATTGTTTCACTTTTCTTTTCTTTTTTTTTTTTTTTTTTTTTTTTTCTTCCGAGACAGGGTTTCTCTGTGTAGCTTTGCGCCTTTTTCCTGGAACTCACTTGGTAGCCCAGGCTGGCCTCGAACTCACAGAGATCCGCCTGGCTCTGCCTCCCGAGTGCCACCACCGCCCGGCTCACTTTTCTCATTTATATATCTATGCCCAGAAATAAATAGGAGCTGCTGAGTCCATGGTATTTCTTCTATTTATTTGATTTCAGTGCAGGCCACTTCATTTTGGATAACTCACAATTTTCCCTCTCAGTAGTCCTTAGTTTCCTATACCACTTTTCCTAAGGAGAGGGTCTCTCACTAGATCCTTCCCCTGAACCTTGTAAGTTAGTATGTGTACTGGCCATATTTTCTCCTTCACCTGAGATCTTCTTGCAGGGCTCAGGGTCATTCTACCTTGCCAGCTGTGACTCTGGGTTCCCGGCTTCTGTATGATTCCAGCTCTGGAGGTCCAATTCTTCTCTTCCAGGTCCCTGTGGGTACAGTGGATGGACTGCCCTGTTGTCTTCACTGTTCCTGATCTTAAAGCAGCTCTCCAATTTAGCTGCCAAGCTCTCCCTATTCTGACACTTTTCCCCAAACTGAGGTCCTCACAGAATTCCAAGGTCCTCTTAGTCAGGCTAAAAATGTCTGGAAGGGTATTTCCAAGGAGGGAGAATGTCTTTGATCTTGTTGTGTGGGTGTGTCTGTGAAGTTCTTGCCTGGGGGTGCATCTGGAGAGTGCTGTGTTTGTGAGGAGAGGACTGGAGGAATTTCTGTTGAGTTTGCCTCAGGGAGAGGGTGTGTTTAGTAGGTGATTTGCAGGCTTCGCCCAGGGAGGCAGGTAGGTGGGACTGCCAAAGCTCACAGGCCCTGTGCACTTGTCTTGCCTATCTCTAATACCTGTGGAGCTGGAGGAGCTGTTCCTGGAGTCACCTGGTGTGATCATTTGTAGCCCAGGAACTAGTTCCTGGAAACTCCCAGGACCTGGATCTAGCTGGACAAGGAGTCATTTTAGTCTAATGATTTAACCAGATACTTGGAAGTCATAGTGCTGCTGTTGTAGTTGTTACGAGTAAGTAGCAGGATGCTGGGAACAGTGCAGGGAAGACCTTGCTATGGTCATATACATGGGAACCTGATACAGGGAAAGTGAGACAACAATCTACCTACCCCTTTTAAGGACTTTCTTGCCACCAGGTTGCCTTCTGATTCCTTAGTCTTTGTGCCACTTTCCAGATCCTTTGAGTCCAGATGCCTTCCTTATTCATCCTGGTGCCCAGCTGCTTTACCGAGCATTCTATGGGTGCCCCAATGCCTTTTGAGACTTCAGATACTGCTAGAGTCTTGAATGTTTCTGAGACAGCATGGGTGATCCTCATAGGTAAGCTCCTTGTTAAAACTGGAAGTGTTATAAGGCAAACAAAGTCATAACTGTTGTTTTGAGGCATTTGTTATTTTGTATTTAAAAATCGTGTTATATTTTCTAATATCAGAATTTTGGAGCTTATTGAAATTATAAATTACTGCTTTTCCTATAGATTTTGAATGTTCTGTAGTGTGTTATGTTCATGTGATTTATAAAATCCATTAGCTCCAATATTTCTCCATTTGGTTTCTGTCTGGGTGACCTGTCCATTGTTGAGGGTGGGGTATTGAAATCTACCCCTACCAAACACTGTGTGAGAGTCAGTGTGTCATTTAACCTGTAGAGGTATTTCTTTTACAAAAGTGTGTGACCTTGTGTTTGGGGCATAGATATTAATAATTGAAATGTCATATTGGAGTTTTCCTTTGATGACTAAGGAGTATTCTTCCCCATTACTTTTGATTAATTTTTGTTTGAAGTCTATTTTGGTAGATAATAAAACAGCTACACAAGTTTGCTTTTTAGTTTCAGTTGCTTTAAATATGTTTTTCCCAGCATTCACCTTTTGGTAATCTCTATCCTTGATATTGATGTGTTTCTTGTATGCAGTGGAAGGATGGATATTTTTTCTGAATCCATACTGTTAATTTGTGTCTTCATTGGGGAATTGAGGCCATTGATATTGAGAGATATTAGGAATAATGATTATTAATACCTGTTATTTTGTTGTTATTGGTGGTGATGATGGTATGTGTATGAGAGTATGTTAGTTTGTGTTTGTGTGTGTGTGTGTGTGTGTGTGTGTGTGTGTGTGTGTGTGTTTCTCTTCTTTTGGTTTTGCTGATGTTATATTATTCATTTATTGTGTTTTCATGTTTGTAGTTAGCTTCCTTGGATTGGATTTTTTCTTCTAGTACCTTATGGAGGACTGGATTTGTACATAGATATTGTATAAATTGTATCTTATTTTCTCCATTTATAGTGATGAAAATTTTCTGAATGTAATAATCTGGGATGGCATCTGTGGTTTCTTAGAGCCTGTGTCACATGTGCCCAAGCCCTTATGGCTTTTAGAATCTCCATTGAGAAGTGAGGTATAATTCTCATAGGTCTGCCTTCAAATGTTACTTGGTCTTTCCCCTTTGCAGCTTTTACTATTCTTTCCTTGTTTTGTATAGTTACTCATTTGGTTATTGTGTGACAAGGGGACTTTCTTTATTCTGTATGTTTACTGATTTGGTTATTATGTGACAAGGGGACTTTCTTTTCTGACCCAATTTCATTGGTGTTTTTGCATGCTTCTTTGTACCTTTATCAGCACCTACATTAACTAAGGAAAATTTGTTATATGATTTTATTGAAAATATTTTCTGGATATTTGAGCTTTTTTTTCTTTTTCTTTATTCTATTTTGTCATTCATAGGTTTGGTCTTTGCATAATGTCCAAGAATTCCTGGTTGTTTTGCATCAAGAATTTTTTTTTATTTTTTATTTTTATTTCTCCTTATAGAGTGTTCTACAAAAATTGAATGATTTGAATTCTTAACCAGGAAGTGAATTTCTTTTTTAACATTTTAATTAAAACTTCATTACAACGAACTTAAAAAAAAAATCTGTCACCAAAACTGACCAGACCTAAAATGTCTCTTTTTTTTTTCTATTTTTCTTTATTAAGAAATTTTCTACTCACTCCACATACTATCTACAGATCTCCCCTCCTCCCTCCTCCCATCCTCCAGCCCTCTTTCCCAAGCCACCCCACATCCCCACATCCCCCAAATTGAGGTCTCCCATAGGGAGTCAGCAGAGCCCAGCACACTGAGTCTAGGCAGGTCCAAGCACCTTCCCACTGCACCAAGGCTGTGCAAAGTGTCACACCACAGGCAACGGATTCCAGAAGCCTGCCCATGCACCAGGGACAGATCCCAACCCCCCCTGTCTGGGTGCCCCCCAAACAGTTCCAGCCAAACAATCATCTTCCATATCCAGAGGGCCTCTTCCAGTCTCATGGGGGCTCCACAGCCACCAGTCCACAGTTCATGGGCTTCCACTAGTGTGATGGGTTATCTCTGCACATCCTCCCATTATGATCTCGATGTGCCTCACCTGCAGTATCTCTCCTCTTTCTCATCAATTGGATTCCTGGAGCTCAGCCTGGTGCCTGGCCATGGATCTCTGTATCTGCCTCCATCAGTCACTAGACCAAGGGTTATGATGCCAGCTAGGTTATTTGCTAGGTTGGTCACCAGAGTAGACTGGTCCAGGTACCTCTGGACCACTGCCAGCAGACCAAGGCAGGGTCAACCCTGTGGATTCCTGAGAGCCTCCCAAGCATCCATCTCTTCCTATTTCTATGATGTATCATGTATCATGGTATCTTCCTCCCTGCCCTCCCACTCTATCCCTGTTCCAGCTTGACCCTCCCATTTCCCTATATTCTTATCCCCCACTCCTCACCCTCTGCCACCCCCTCCACCCAGTCCACTCATGTAGATTTCATCCACTTCTCCTTCAAAGGGCCATCCATGTGTCCCTCCTAGGGTCTTTCCCTGTTAGCTAGCCTCTCTGGAGCTGTGGGTTGCAGTCGGGCCATCCCTTACTTCACATTTAGTATCCACTTATAAGTGAGTACATACTATGTTTATCCTTCTGAGTCTGGGTTACCTCACTCAAGACGATATTTTCTAGTTCCATCCATTTCCTGCAAATTTCATGATATCATTTTTTTAATGCTGATTAGTACTCCATTGTGTATATGTGCCATATTTTCTTTACCCATTCTTCAGTTGAGAGGCATCTAGGTTGTTTTTAGGTTCTTGCTATTATGAATAATGCTGATATGAACATAGTTGGGCATGTGTCCTTGTGGTAAGATTGAGCATTCCTTGGGCATATGCCCAGAATGGTATAACTGGGTCTTGAGGAAGACTTATTCCCAATTTTCTGAGAAACTACCATACTGATTTCCAGAGTGGCTGTACAGGTTTGCATTCCCACCAACAATGGGAGAATGTTCCACTTTCTCCACATCCTCTCCAACATAAGCTGTCTTCAGTGGTTTTGATCTTAGCCATTCTGACAGTGTAAGATGGTATCTCTGAGTTGTTTTGATTTGCATTTCCCTGATGACTAAGGATGTTGAGCAATTTCTTTTTTATTTATTTATTTTATTTTACAATACCATTCAGTTCTACATATCAGCCATGGGTTCCCCTATTCTCCCCCCTCCCATCTCCTTTCCTTATCCCCAGCCCACCCCCCATTCCCACCTCCTTCAGGGCAAATCCTCCCCCAAGGACTGTGATCAACCTGGTAGACTCAGTCCAGGCAGGTCCAGTCCCTTCCTCCCAGGCTGAGCCAAGTGTCCCTGCATAAGCTCGAGGTTTCAAACAGCCAACTCATGCAGTGAGCACAGGACTTGGTCCCACTGCCTAGTTGCCTCCCAAACTGATCAAGCCAATCAACTGTCACACCTATTCAGAGGGCCTGATCCAGCTGGGGGGGCCCCTCAGCCTTTGGTTCATAGTTCATGTGTGTGGGGCGTTTACCCACCACCCCCACAGCTTCCCAGAGTTTTCTTGAGTGGATCAGCAGGAAATATTAGATAGAAGGATTTACAGCGGAGAATGTTGCAGAGATAAACAGATAGAAAATAAAGGATAGCCTCGAGATGGCCTGGAACCTATTCCAACGGGCCCCGACTGTCTCTGGCCCAGGGTTTTTATAGAGACGCCAAGGGGTGGAGCAAAAGACCTCCTCCCCCAGCACAGCCAAGTGCAGACCATCTCAAACACCTGCACTCAGGCCGGTGGTCCTGATCATCCTCTATTCGGACCTGCTGGGCAAAGCCATGAGGAACCCAAGAATGGGCTCCCACAGGTCCCCCCTTCTTAATATAAATAAAAAATAACTATTAATGGCTTACAGCAATCTCCATAGCTGTTACACCTCCCAGTATGGGAGTAGAGGATGATATAGATGGCATTTCTCTTTTGAATTAGGTCCAAGGTGACCACAGCAGTCTTAGCTGCCTCAAGCCCTTTCTCAACCAAAAACTCTTAAGCGACTACAAACTTAAAGAATCCCTTAGCTTCATCATTACCATTAACAGGTTAACATAAATATTGCTATACATAGTTACAATTCTCTCAATCTTACAACTCA
This sequence comes from Peromyscus maniculatus bairdii, assembly GCF_049852395.1. Taxonomy (NCBI): domain Eukaryota; kingdom Metazoa; phylum Chordata; class Mammalia; order Rodentia; family Cricetidae; genus Peromyscus; species Peromyscus maniculatus. The sequence continues at coordinate 10,521,373 of NC_134869.1, read as the reverse complement.
AAGCAAACTCTTTTTTTTTTTTTACACCATTCAGTTCCACATAATAGCCACAGATTCCCCTGTTCTCCCCCTCTCGCCCCCCTCCCCTTTTCCCCAGCCCACCCCCCATTCCCAGACGGAGCCAAGCGTCCCAGGATTCAAACAGCTGACTCATGCAACGAGCCCAGGACCCGGCACCACTGCACAGCTGCCTCCCAAACAGATCAAGCCAATCGACTGTCTCACCCATTCAGAGGGCCTGACCCAGTTGGGGGCCCCTCAACCTTTGGTTCATAGTTCATGTGCTTCCATTCATTTGGTTATTTGTCCCTGTACTTTATCCAACCTTGGCTTCAACAATTCTCGCTCATATAAACCCTCCTCTTTCTCACTAATTAGACTCCCAGTGCTCCACCAGGGGCCCAGCCGTGGATGTCTGCATCCAGATTCCTCAGTCCTTGGATGGGGTTTATGGCACAACTATCAGGGTGTTTGGCCATCCCATCACCAGAGTAGGTCAGTTCCTGCCATCTCTCAACCATTGCCAGCAGTCTTTTGCGGGGGTATCTTTGTGGTTCTCCATGGGCCTCCCTAGCTCTCTGCTTCCTCCCCTTCTCATGTGGTCTTCATTTACCATGGTCTCCTATTCCTTGTTCTCCCTCTCTTTTCTTGATCCAGCTAGGATCTCCCACTCTCTTTCCCTCGACCGTCTCCCTTCATTGCTCCCACTCATGACCAGGCTGTTCATGTTGATCTCATCCATTTCTCCGTGTCTTTTTTGGGGTCCCATTTTCCAGGTAGCCTCACTGGTGATGTGAGTAGCAGTCCAGTCATCCTTGTTCCACATCTAGCATCTTCCTATGAGTGAGTACATACCATATTTGTCTTTCTGAGTCTGGGTTGCCTCACTCAGGATGATTTTTTCTAGATCCATCCATTTGCCTGCAAACCACATGATGTCATTGTTTTTCTCTGCTGAGTAGTATTCCATTGTGTATATGTGCCACAATTTATTTATCCATTCTTCAGTTGAAAGGCATCTAGGTTGTTTCCAGGTTTTGGCTATTACAAACAATGCTGATATGAACATAGTTGATCAAGTGCTCTTGTGGTATGATTGAGCATTTCTTGGGTATATGCCCAGGAGTGGTATAGCTGGATCTTGGGGGAGATTGATTCCCAATTTTCTAAGAAAGCGCCATATTGATTTCCAAAGTGGTTGTACAAGCTTGCATTCCCACCAGCAGTGGAGGAGAGTTCCCCTAGTTCCACATCCTCTCCAGCATAAAGTGTCTTCAGTGTTTTTGATCTTGGCCACTCTGACAGGCGTAAGGTATTGGCATAAAAACCGACATGTGGACCAATGGAATCGAATTGAAGACCCTGACATTAACCTGCTGTGGGATGTTCTGTATGTCCTGTGGGAGCCCTTCTTGGGTTCTTTGTGGCATTATCCAGCAGGTCCGCATAGAGGATGATTAGGACCATGGGCCTGAGTGCAGGTGTCTGAGATGGTCTGCACTTGGCTGTGCTGGGGGATGGTCTGTATGTCAAGTTGTTCTGATTGATCAATAAATAAAACCTGATCGGCTGTGGCTAGGCAGGAAGGATAGGCGGGACTAACAGAGAGGAGAAATAAAAGGACAGGAAGGCAGAAGGACTGACTGCCAGATGCCGCCATGACCAGCAGCATGTGAAGATGCCGGTGGGCCACCAGCCACGTGGCAAGGTATAGATTTATGGAAATGGACTAATTTAAGCTATAAGCACAGTTAGCAAGAAGCCTGCCACGGCCATACAGTTTGTAAGCAATATAAGTCTCTGTGTTTACTTGGTTGGGTCTGAGCGGCTGTGGGACTGGCGGGTGACAGAGATTTGTCCTGACTGTGGGCAAGGCAGGAAAACTCTAGCTACATTAACCCACACACCTATGGACATATAATTTTTGACAAAGAAGCCAAAAGTGTACAATGGAAAAAAGAAAGCATCTTCCACAAATGGTGCTGGCATAACTGGATATCAATGTGTAGAAGGCTGCAAATAGATCCATATCTGTCACCGTGCACAAAACTTAAGTCCAAGTGGATCAAAGACCTCAACATAAATCCAGCTACTCTGAACCTGCTAGAAGAGAAAGTAGGAAGTAGTCTTGAATGCATTGGCATAGGAGATCACTTCCTAAATATAACACCAGTAGCGCAGACACTGAGACAAACAATCAATCAATGGGACCTCTTGAAACTGAGAAGCTTTTGTAGAGCAAAGGATACGGTCAACAAGGCAAAGTGACAGCCTACAGAATGGGAAAAGATCTTCACCAACCCCACCTCTGACAGAGGACTGATATCCAGAATATATAAGGAACTCAAGAAATTAGACATCAAAACAACCAACAGTCCAATTGAGAAATGGGCTTTAGAACTAAACAGAGAATTCTCAACAGAGGAAACTCAAATGGCTGAAAGACATTTAAGGAATTGCTCAACATCCCTAATCATCAGGGAAATGCAAATCAAAACAACTCTGAGATACCACTTTACACCTGTCAAAGCAAACTCTTAATAGAACCATTTGAATTATCATATATGGTGCTATATATAGTTAACTATTTTCTCCGTCTTACAACTTTAACTCAACCATTTAAATTTTCTTGTTAACAGAACATAGGAAAAACTTCGATGTATTCACATCAAACTTAAACATTCCCTTAACTCCATAAACCCAGGGTGCATTAATATCAATAGGTTTAGCATAATTTCTGCAAACATAATTCAACCTCATAACTCCTTTTTTTCTTTATAATTTTTTTTTCGAGACAGGGTTTCTCTGTGTAGCTTTGCGCCTTTCCTGGAACTCACTTGGTAGCCCAGGCTGGCTTCGAACTCACAGAGATCCGCCTGGCTCTGCTTCCCGAGTGCTGGGATTAAAAGTGTGCGCCACCACCGCCCGGCCTCTTTATAATTTTTTAAACAAAATCTCAAACCTAGTTAGAGGAACCCAAACTTATACAATTCCTACAAACCCATATTGAAAAGCAATATTTTCAATCTAACCATTAACACTTTGAAAACTTAGCAAAACATCCAAAAGGAGTTTCTTAATAAAACTCTTTACACACTTTAAAAGTAGTCTCTTAGTATACCCGATTTGCATTTCTTCCTAACAAAACATGACATTAATCCTCTCAAACAACAATTTAAATTAAATAGACTAAGGATTATTAACTCTCCCTTTTCTTTATAATTTTTTAAGCAAAGTCTCAAGCCTAGTTAGAAAACCCAAACTTTTCCATTTAAACAGTTCCATTTGTAACACAAAACCAGTTCCATAAGTAATTCCATTTTTACATAAACAGTTCCACAAAACAATTCATAAATCACCAGTTAATAAAGCATATATGCATACACAAAATTGCATCTTTATTCTAAGTAGAAATACATTTCTTCATTTAAACAGTTCATTTTTTAACTCAATTCCAGAAAACCGTTCCTAGGTCATTACTATAAGTAAGCTCAAAATTGTCCCATTGCAATGAAATCTCTATTGTTCATTTCATTTAAGTACCAAAATTTAAATGATAAATATTGGTACTAGCCTTCCAAATTTGAAGAAATCCATCACCAAAATCTTTTTGTAATTTTATCTCATTTTAAGTTCAAAAAGTTCAAACAAGAAATAAATTCTGGTATCAGGCTTTCACTTCCAAATATGAAGAGACATTTTACAACCAAAACTTTTTGCAGTTAACAATTTTAGTTCAAACAAGCGTCTCTGCAACTTTTGTTCTCACAGACAAAACTGCACCGTTTTTGCTGTTAGCTCAGGTTTTTCTGTGTCGCGTCGATTTTCCACGGATCTCAGCTGCGGATGCCTTGTGCTGGTTCTGGCGTCCGCCATTCTTAGCTTCTTAGCGGCTTCTGGAGCTTTTGGAACCATTCAGACTGCCTACTTTGTAGTCTACTGGGACACTATCTCCTGTGTCTCAGGTGTTTTCACCATATACATTAAGAATAGAATCACACTTAACATTTACACTTTTTCACAAACTCACATATAACATTTTTTGCCTTGTAAAGCATTTAAACTCATATTCAACATTTAAACGTTTTTACAAACTCACATACAACATATTAACATCTACTTATTTATACTTTAAGGAAACTATAGAACTACTTTAGCAAATATATTTCTTATTAATTCTTATATACTTATATTCATTCCATCTTATTTCTTATTTAAACTTACATTTACAACTAGTATCTTACAAGCTTACTACATGTCTTAAGACTACCTTAGATACTTCTTGCAAGCCTATATTCTTAAAGGAACTCTATAGATCCATTTTACAAACTTATATAGGCTACCATTAGCATATATCTAACTTAGCAAACACCCAAAGATTTCTTAACACAGATATAACAAGACAGAATTTTTACAAACTCACATATCTTATTTTCGTCTTTCTACTTCTTACTCTTAATTATTATCACCATCTCTATTAGAAAGATTCTCTTAACTAGACAGGAAGTACGTACATCATTTCTAAAGTTTAGAGTTTATAGTCAGCTTTTTTATAAAGCACTGGGATTTAGTGAGTGTTGTCATTATAGAGTTGTGATACTTGTTGCTAGGGGATTGTAACATTCTCCAGACAAAGCCACACCCCAAAGTTGCCGAGTTCTCTTGGCCTTTCCGAACTGGCAGCGATGTACTGTCAGCAGTAAACATTTTTTAACTAGAGGCTGTCCCTTTACCCAAATTCATAATAGCTCCCCTAAGAACTTCAATTCAAACAAACGTTTCTATCACAGCAGTACTTTTGGTTTGCTCTACTGAAAAACTTCTTGCTGAGGGTGAAATTACCGTATTTAGCTGCTGTAAAGCTCTTTGCCAATACTGCACAGCTATTAGGTGATATAAAGTATTTTTCTAAAGGAGCTAGTAAAGCCAAAAGCGGCACAGTTCAGAACTCTTATTTCCTCACTGTTTGCATTAAATCAGTGACAAAATCTCAGAAATACTAATCAAGCCACTTTCATTCTGGTTCCTTCATAGGAACCTCATTGGAGCTGACCTTCCTTAGTTCCACACTCCTTACCAAATGCTCTTGTAACCACCGAGCTTCATTCTCCTCTTGTGAAAAAACACAAACATGTCCTCGACCCTATATTAAAACAGGATCGGGACCTTTCCATAATCCCGAGCAGGGATCTTTCCATTTCATTTGAGTTTCAGGATTTGGTATTTTCACTTCATTAGCTTTAACTCCTGATGTTATTAGCAGCGGTGATATTTAGCATTGATTTCTTATAAGGAACTTTCAGGTAAAGCAACTCTTTTGTAAGACAGCTAGATTTTCTGAAGTTTGTTTCCCATCTATAAAGCAGTCATTTCTTTTCTGAATGCCTGTTTCCTTGTCTCCTTATTAAATTTGCAAAGGAATTACTCATTGCAGGCAGTTTGTTCAAAATACAAAGAACTTTTAAAATTTCAACATAAGTTTCTTCATATCTAAGACAATGTTCAGTGTATAAACTGTTTTCCCTTGTTTTAAGGATTTTTTTTTTTTTTTGGTTTTTCGAGACAGGGTTTCTCTGTGTAGCTTTGCGTCTTTCCTGGAACTCACTTGGTAGCCCAGGCTGGCCTCGAACTCACAGAGATCCTCCTGGCTCTGCCTCCCGAGTGCTGGGACTAAAGGCGTGCGCCACCACCGCCCGGCCTTATTTTAAGGATTTTAAAGTGGCTTGTTTGCTCTTATAGGTAGCTTTCTGTCATCCAGCTACCGTAAAAACATTGCACAGCTATTAGGGTAAATAAGGCATTTTACCAATGGAGCCCCAAACCGTGAATCACCTAGTTCCATATCCTTTCAATTTTTCCAATGGAACTGACACTTAAACTCTTAGACAATTTTCCTCCTTATTCTTTTAAAAGCTGTATTTTAATTTTACCATGAACGTATTTTCAAGCTGACAAAAGTGTTTCAGAGCAATGTTGCCATCTTTAGCGGAAAAACTACCTTTCCCAGAATGCATTTCCCTTATATCAGTCCATAATAATATCAGTCCCATATCAGTCCCTTATATCAGTCCCTTATATCATTTCCCATAGTTCTTTTTGGGTCTGAGAGTCAACTGGTTCTCTTTTACCAGACTTGCTTACAAATTCTTGCCCGGGAGGTTTGAACAAAGTTTTTTGCTTTTGCAATGGGAGATTTGAACAAGCATTTTACATTTTCAGCTATGGAACATTGGGAGGTTTCTGGTCTCTCAGCTGGCTTTAACAGGTTTTTCTCCATCAGACACTGGCCCTGGATCAGAACCGCACCTGCCTCATCAGCCGGCATTGAGGCTGGCATTTCTGATAGCAACTTTCCTTGGGGCTTGTGTTTGTTTTAGCCAGAAAGTGAAAAACATTTTACAACAGCTTTTCCATAGCTCCTTCAGAGATTTTCTCTCACTGATCTTATTCTCATTTTACTTGTTCCTTCCCCCCAGATGCAGAGCTTCAGCTATCTGTCTGCGGCTCTGTTCCTCTGCTAGCTGCTTTTGGAGGTAGGGGCTTTTTTTCTCCCCCCGAATCTGCCTCAAAATCTAGCAGCTTTGTCAGGTCATACATTTTCTGGTGGGGGGGGGGGTGGTATCTGTCTCTTCTGTTTCTTCAGAGTCTTTCTCCCAGACAGTTCCCAGTTTGGTCTCAGTTTATCCCCTCTATCCCAGAAACAGTTTCCGACACTAGAGTGGCGGCTTTCCCTGCTACTGAAGGTAGGGGCTTTTTGTCCGTTTTTGTTTTCGGGGTCTGTGGTTTGTGTACAGACTGAAAAATTTAACAAGGGAGGTTTTTGCCATTTCTAAACTCCCATTAGGACAGGTGCTTTGCCTCATCAGGCCTTCACCTGGCCCAGTCCCCCAGTGGGTTGCATTTGCTTGTCTGGGTGCTAAAGGACAGAGCTTATGCCAGAGGCCATCACTCCTCAGGGCTACACTCCCTCATCTCAGAGTCAGTTGAAACAAAGCTTTTCTCAAAGAGGTGCTTTCTCTGACAGAAAAGAAAGCTTTACCCCTGGATAGTTCTGTTCTGCCCTGGCTGGGCTCTTTCCCCAGACAGTGTTCTGACTCAGCAGCACAACTGCTTCAGACACAGTTCAGCTTTACTGTTTTCCCAGAAAGGTCCTTACTCTGATAGGAAAGCTTTTTCTCAGATTTCTTTTTGTAGCTGTGGACCTATAAACCCGGGACTTGTAGGAAAGTGGACAACTGTGCCGTTCCCACCGGCTTTAGCTTTGTTTGTTCATTAGCAATCTTCCCCTGGGTCCTGCACCTTCCTGCCTCAGCTCTGTGCTCCAGGAAGTTTACAACTGCAGGAACCCTAGTATCCCCGAAAAGCACTCCAACTCAGAGACGCTGGCCAGTCGCCTCTGGGTTTTTGGTCAGAAGCAAGGATACAATGCTAACAGAGTTTGCATTGCTCCAGGGGATCTTTGCGTTAGGAAGATTAGGAGCACCTTTCCATTCTGAAACGCTCACTCAGACAAAACCCTTGATGCCTCAGCTCGGCTGTAACTGAAAAGCTTGGCTTTTTTGCTTTTCTCAGGTAAAGTTTCCTGCCCTTTTGGGCTCTCTGTAGCTCTTTACCCACACTCTCCCAAGCGTTTCCCTCAGGGTACTCTGACCCACTGTCTTTTACTAGCTTGAAGAGACAGAGCTTAGAAGAGTTTTTTAGGAACTTGTCCTTGCCTTTTGCATTGCAGGGAGGGTTGTTAAAGCTTGAAAGAACTTAGAGAGGTATTGCTGTCTTAAGAGGTTTGTTGTTTTCCCTTAGAGCTAATCACAGATGGTCCCCATACTAATATCTTCAGGTGATTCTAATTTTTGTCCTTCTGAGAGAGAGAGAGTTCTGAAAGGCTTTAGTTTTTAAGTTTAAGAGCTTTTGAGAAAGATTAAGGCTTTTTAGAGAGATTCCCCCCCCCCCCCCCAAATTTTCCAAGAAAAGCTTTATAGTTTAAGAGAAAGATTTTTTTCCCAAGGAGAAAGACCAACTTTCCCCAAAACTTGCCAACTTTAAACTTTGACTTCTTACACCCCCATTTTTGCCTCAGGGAGAAATTACTTTCTCCTGCCACTTGGACTTATCATTTCAGCTGTCTCCAGGTCAAAAGCTTCCATAGGAAACTTTTTCTTCCCTATAAGCTCAAAGGAGAGCTTTTTTACTACCCAAAAAGCCCAAAGAAAGATTTTCCCCCCAGTTTGTGTTTATAGCTCCCAAAGTGAGAAAACTGAAGTTTTTCTGTCTAGTTGCCTTACTTATTTTTCCTACACAATCTTACACTTCTAAGTTTTTTCTACACTATATTACTACCCTATACCTTACTTATTTTTCACAGATAGAAATTGAGAAAGGGATAGAAGATAGAAAATTTTGACAGAAGAGAATTTCGCTGCAGCATAGGACATCCTTCCAGTCCGCTTTCCTTTTCTCTCTAGGATAAAACCCCTGCCTCCCCAAAAATATATATAAAATATATTTTTTTCATAACACTGGCATGCCTTTCCACTGGCAGGGCTGACTCAGCACTTTCACCAAAAACTCTGTAGTAAAATTATTATTTTCCTTTATCTTTAGTCCCTTTTACTTTGTCTTTAGTCCCTGTTCATTTGTCTTTAGTCCCCCCTTTTTTGTCTCCCCCTTTTTTTCTTTAGTCCCTTTTTTCTTTAGTTCCTGTTCAGGTGCCATTCTGTGGGGTGTTTACCCACCACCCCCACAGCTTCCCAGAGTTTTCTTGAGTGCGATCAGCAGGAAATATTAGATAGAAGGATTTATAGCGGAGAATGTTGTGGAGATAAACAGATAGAAAATAAAGGATAGCCTCGAGAGGGCCTGGAACCTATTCCAATGGGCCCCGACTGTCTCTGGTCCAGGGTTTTTATAGAGATGCCAAGGGGTGGAGCAAAAGACCTCCTCCCCCAGCACAGCCAAGTGCAGACCATCTCAAACACCTGCACTCAGGCCCGTGGTCCTGATCATCCTCTATTCGGACCTGCTGGGCAAAGCCATGAGGAACCCGAGAACGAGCTCCCACACATGTGTTTCCATTCATTTGGCTATTTTTTCAATAATTTAGTAAAACCAAAATTTATTATAAGCCACAGTCGTCCTAGGGACCTCCATGCTATATATATAGCCTCCATGGATCTATGGGTTGTGGTCTGATTATTCTTTATTTTATATCTAGAATCCACTTATGAGTGAGTACATACCATGACTGTCTTTCTGGGTTTGGGTTACCTCACTCAGGATGATTTTTTCTAGTTCCATCCATTTGCCTGCAAATTTCATGCTTTCATTGTTTTTCTCTGCTGAGTAGTACTCCATTGTGTATATGTACCACATTTTTTTTCATCCATTTTTCAGTTGATGGGTATCTAGGTTGTTTCCAGGTTCTGGCTATTACAAATAGTGCTGCTATGAACATAAATGAGCATGTATCTTTATGGTATGAATCAGCATTCCTTGGGTATATGCCCAAGATTGGGATGGCTGGGTCTTGAGGTAGTTCAATTCCTAATTTTCTGAGAAACCACCATACTGATTTCCACAGTGGTTGTACAAGTTTACATTCCCACCAACAGTGGAGGAGTGTTCCCTTTGCTCCACATCCTCTCCAATATTGACTGTCATTGGTGTTTTTGATTGTAGCCATTCTGGTGGTATCTCAGAGTCGTTTTGATTTGCATTTCTCTGATGATTAAGGATGTTGAGCATTTCTTTAAATGTCTTTCAGTCATTTGTGTTTCTTGTTTTGTGAATTCTCTGTTTAGCTCTTTAGCCCATTTTTTAATTGGACTGTTCAGTATTTTGATGTCGTTTCTTGAGTTCTTTATATACTGTGGAGATCAATCCTCTGTCAGATGTGGGGTTGGTGAAGATCTTTTCCCATTCTGTTGGCTGTCTATTTGTCTTATTGACTGTGTCTTTTGCCCTGCAAAAGTTTCTCAGTTTCGAGAGGTCCCATTTATTAATTGTTGTGCTCAGGGTCTGTGCTGTTGGTGTTTTATTTAGGAAATGGTGCCAATGCGTTCAAGAGTGCTTCCTACTTTCTTTCCTATTAAGTTTAGTGTAACTGGATTTATGTTCAGGTCTTTGATCCACTTGGACTTGAGTTTTGTGCATGGTGACAGATATGGATCTATTTGTAATCTTTTACATATTGACATCCAGTTATGCCAGCACCATGTGCTGAAGATACTTTCTTTTTTTCATTGTATAGTTTTGGCTCCTTTGTCAAAAACCAGGTGTTCATATGTGCATGGATTAATGTCAGGGTCTTCAATTCGATTCCATTGGTCCGTATGTCAGATTTCATACCAGTAGCAAGCTGTTTTTATTACTATAGCTCTATAGTAGAGTTTGAGGGCAGTCCGGATGGTGATGCCTCCAAAGGTTAATTTATCGTATAGGATTCTTTTAGCTATTCTGGGTCTTTTGTTTTTCCATATGAAGTTGAGTATTTTTCTTTCCAAGTCTGTGAAGAATTGTATTGGGATTTTGATGGGGATTGCATTGAATCTGTAGATTGCTTTTGGTAAGACTGCCATTTTTCTATGTTAATCCTACCTATCCATGAGCATGGGACATCCTTCCATTTTCTGATATCTTCTTCAATTTCTTTCTTTAGAGATTTAAAGTTCTTGTCAAAAAGGCCCTTCACTTGTTTAGTTAGTGTTATCCCAAGGTATTTTATATTGTTTGTGGCTATTGTAAAGGGTGATGTTTCTCTGACTTCTTTCTCAGCCCTTTTATCATTTGTGGATAGGAGGGCTACTGATTTTTTTGAGTTGATCTTGTATCCTGCCACTTTACTGAAGGAGTTTATCAGCTGTAGGAGTTCCCTGGTAGAGTTTTTGGGGTCACTTATGTATACTATCATATCATCTGCAAATAGTGAAAGTTTGACTTCTTCCTTGCCAATTTGTATCCCTTTGATCTCCTTTTGTTGTCTTATTGCTCTAGCTAGAACTTTTAGTACTATATTGAATAAATATGGGGAGAGTGGACAGCCTTGTCTTGTTCCTGAATTTAGTGGTATCACTTTGAGTTTCTTTCCATTTAATTTGATGTTTGCTGTTGGCTTGCTATAAATTGCTTTTATTATGTTTAGAAATGTTCCTTGTATTCCTGATCTTTCTAAGACCTTTATCATGAAGGGGTGTTGGATTTTGTCAAAGGCTTTTTCAGCATCTAAGGAGATGATCATGTGGTTTTTTTCTTTCAGTTTGTTTATATGGTGTATACCATTGACTGATTTTTGTATGTTGAACCATCCTTGCTTCCCTGGGATGAATCCTACTTAGTTGTGATGGATAATTGTTTTGATGTATTCTTGGATTCGGTTTGCCAAAGTTTTGTTGAGTATTTTTGCACCAATGTTCATGAGGGAGATTGGTCTGTAGTTCTCTTTCTTTGTTGCATTTTTGTGTGGTTTGGGTATCAGGGTAATTGTAGCCTTATAAAAAGAGTTTGGTAGTGTTCCTTCTGTTTGTATTTTGTGGAACACTTTGAAGAGTATTGGTATTAGTTCTTCTTTGAAAGTCTGGTAGAATTCTGCACTGAAACAATCTGGTCCTGGGCTTTTTTTGGTTGGGAGAATTTTGATGACTGTTTCTATTTCTTTAGGGGTTATTGGTCTATTTAAATGGTTTATCTGGTCTTGATTTAATTTTGGTATGTGGTATTTATCCAGAAAATTGTCCATTTCTTCCTGGTTTTCCATTTTTGTGGAGTACAGGTTTTTGAAGTATGATCTGATGATTCTCTGGATTTCCTCGTTGTCTGTTGTTATGTCTCCCTTTTCATTTCTGATTTTGTTAATTTGGGTGCTCTCTCTTTGCCTTTTGGTTAATTTGGCTAGGGGTTTGTCTATCTTGTTGATTTTTTTTCAAAGAACCAACTCTTTGTTTCATTGATTTTTTTTGTATTGTTCTCTTGCTTTCTATTTCATTGATTTCAGCCCTCAATTTGATTATTTCCTGGTGTCTATTTCTCCTGGGTGAGTTTGTTTCTTTTTGTTCTAGAGCTTTCAGTTGTGCTGTTAATTCATTGGTATGGGATTGCTCCATCTTCTTTATGTGTGCATTTCGAGCTATGAATTTTCCTCTTAGCACTGCTTTCATAGTGTCCCATAAGTTTGGGTATATTGTACTTTCATTTTCATTGAATTCTAGGAAATCTTTAATTTCTTTCTTTATTTCTTCCTTGACCCATTGATGTTTCAGGTGGGCCTTATTCAGTTTCCATGAGTTTGTGGGTTTTCTATAATTTTTGTTATTGTTGAGGTCTAACTTTAAGGCATGGGGGTCTGATAAGATACAGGAGGTTATTCCAATTTCTTTTTCTATCTGTTGAGATTTGTTTTGTGGCCAAGCATGTGGACAATTTTTGAGAAGGTTCCATGGGGTGCTGAGAAGAAGGTATATTCTTTTGTGTTAGGATGGAATGTTCTGTAAATATCTATTAAGTTCATTTGAGTCATAACATCTGTTAGGTCCTTTATTTGTTTGTTATGTTCAGTCTGGTAGATCTGTCTTTTGGTGAGAGTGGTGTATTAAAATCTTCCACTACTAATGGGTGGGGTTTGATGTGCGTTTTAAACTTTAGTAGTGTTTCTTTTATGAATGTGGGTGCTTTTGTATTTGGAGCATAAATGTTTAGAATCAAGACTTCATTTGGTGGATTTTTCCCGTGATAAATATATAATGTCCATCCTGATCTCTTTTGATTGATTTTAGTTTGAAGTCTATTTTATTAGATATTGGGATAGCTACACCAGCTTGTTTCTTAGGTCCATTTGCTTGGAAAGCCTTTTCCCAGCCCTTTACTCGGAGGTAGTGTCTGTCTTTGAAGTTAAGATGTGTTTCTTGTATGCAGCAGATGGATGGGTCCTGTTTTCTTATCCATTCTGTTAGCCTGTGTCTTTTTATAGGTGAGTTAAGACCATTGATACTGATGAATATTAATGACCAGTGATTGTTAATTCCTGTTATTTTTTGTGGTTGTGTTGTGTTGTCCTTCTTTGGTGTATGTTGCTGTGGGATTATCTATTGCTTGATTTTTCGTGGATGTGTTTAGCTTCTTTGGGTTGGATTTTCCCTTCTAGTGCTTTTTGTAGGGCTGGGTTTGTGGACAGGTATTGATTAAATCTGGTTTTATCCTGGAATATTTTCTTTACTCCGCCTATGGTGATTAAGAGTTTTGCTGGGTATAATAGTCTGGGTTGGCATCCGTGGTCTCTTAGTGTTTGCATAAGATTTGTCCATGATCTTCTAGCTTTCATAGTCTCTATTGAGAAGTCTGATGTTATTCTGATGGGTTTGTCTTTATATGTTACTTGGTCTTTTTCCTTTGTGGCTCTTAATATTTTTTCTTTGTTCTGTGTGTTTAGTGTTTTGATTATTACGTGGTGAGGGGATTTTTTTTTTTGGATCCAGCCTATTCGGTGTTCTGTAAGCTTCTTGTATCTTCATAGGTATTTCTTTCTTTAGGTTAGGAAAGTTTTCTTCTATGATTTTGTTGAATATATTTTCTGTGCCTTTGAGTTGGTATTCTTCTCCTTCTTCTATCCATATTATTCTTAGGTTTGGTCTTTTCATGGTGTCCCAAATTTCTTGGACGTTTTGTGTTATGACTTTTTTGTCTTTAGTGTTTTCTTTGACTGGCGAATCTATTTTCTCTATTGTGTGTGTCTTCAGTGGCAGAGATTCTCTGTTTCATCTCTTGCAATCGGTTGGTTATTCTTGTTTCTGTAGTTCCTGTTCGTTTAGTCAGGATTTCTATTTCCAGCATTCCCTCTGCATGTGCTTTCTTTATTGTCTCAAATTCATTTTTCAGATCTTGGAATGTTTCTTTGATCTGTTTAATTGCTTTTTCTTGGCTTTCTTCCCATTTTTTGTTCGTTTTTTTCTTCCATTTCTTTAAGGGAGTTTTTTATTTCCTCTTTAATGGAGTTTTTCATTACCTCTTTAAGAAAATTTTTTATTTTCTCTTTAAGGGAATGTTTTATTTCTTCTTTAAGGGCCTCTATCATCTTCTTAAAGTCATTTTTAGGGTTGATTTATTTTGTTTCTTCTGTCTTGGTATGTTCAGGTCTTGCAGGTGTAGAATCACTAGGTTCTGATTTTGCCATATAGGTCTTTATGTTGTTGCCTGTATTTTTGCACTGGCGTCTACTCATCTCTTCCTCTACTTGGTGCAGGTGGTGTCTGTGTCTGAGAGTGCCTCCCTTGTTCTAATTTTTAGTCTTGGTTCAGTAGGAGTTCTTGGTTAAATTGGTGCTATTGGGCTGTTTCTTCAAGGGCAGCTGATCTCAGTTCGTGAAGTATATACTTATGATTCTGTTGATCTGGTTTGGTGGCTGGGCAGCGCCTTCTTCTGTGTTCCCAGGTCACATTTTGTTCATTCGTCAACTCCTCAGTTGATCTTGTTTCTTCAGACTTCAAACTGTAAGGATCTGAATCCTCTCCCGGGTGGATTTCAGCTGAACGAGGTAGTCTCACCAACACCTCTAAGCTGTTGGGTTTTGCAGGATCAGCAGCTGGGCCCTGGGTTGTCCTCAGATGGAGTGTTCAGATTCGTTCTGGTTCCGTCCCACGGAGATAGCTTCTTCCCCAGGTGTTGGGGTTCGAAGAGTCCCTGCCTCTGCTTGTTGCTGCTGCCGGGCTCATCTACTTCTGCAGGCCGTTGCTGGGCCTGTATGTCCCTGTTGGCCACTGCTGCCGGGCCCGTCTACCTCTGGGGGCCACCGCCGGGCCTGTACATCCCTGTTGGCTGCTGCTGCCTGGGTGTCTACCTCTGCGGGCTGTCGCCAGGCCGAGCAATTTCTTTTAGCCATTTGAGATTCTTTTGTTGAGAATTCTGTTAAGCTCTGTAGCCCATTTTTTAATTAGATTGTTCAGTATTTTGAAGTCTAGCTTTTTGAGTTCTTTATATATTTTGGAGATCAGCCCTCTGGCAGATGTGGGGTTGGTGAAGAACTTTTCCCATTCTGTAGGCTGTTGTTTGGTCTTATTGACCATGTCCTTTGCTCTACAAAAGCTTCTCAGTTTCAGTAGGTCTCATTTAGTAATTGTTGCTCTCAGTGTCTGTGGTACTGGTGTTATATTTAGGAAGTGGTCTCCTCTGCCAATTTGTTCCAGACTACTTCCTACTTTGTCTTCTATCAAGTTCAGTGTAACTGGATTTAAGCTGAGGTCTTTGATCCATTTAGACTTAAGCTTTTTGCATGGTGACAGATATGGATCTATTTGCAACCTTCTGCATGTTGACATGCCAGCACCATTTGTTGAAGATTTCTTATTTCCATGGTACGGTTTTGGCTTCTTTATAAAAAATCATATGTTCATAGCTGTGTGGATTAGGGTCAGGGTCTTCAATTCAATTCCATTGTTCCACATGTCAGATTTTATGCCAGGACCAAGCTATTTTTATTATTATAGCTCTATAATAGAGCTTAAGATCAGGGATCATGATGCTTCCAGGGGTTGCTTTATTATACAGGATTCTTTTAGCTGTTCTAGGTTTTTTGTTTTTCCGTATAAAATTAAGTATTGTTCTTTCCAAGTCTGTGAAGAATTGTGTTGGGATTTTGATAAGGATTGCTTTAAATCTTCATATTGCTTTTGGTAAGATTGCCATTTTTATTATGTTGATTCTACTTATCCATGAGCATGGCAGATCTTTCCATTTTCTGATATCTTCTTCAATTTCTATCTTCAGAGACTTAAAGTTCTTATCATACAGGTCTTTCACTTGCTTAGGTAGAGTTACCCCAAGGTATTTTATATTCTTTGTGGCTATTGTAAAGGGTGATGTTTCTATGATTTCTTTATCAGCCCCTTTTTAATTTCTATATGTTTTGATGAACCATAATAATTCTTGAAATTCTATAATAATAATTTAAACTAGAAAATCATTTCATATGTCCTCAGTAATTAGATTAACTTCTTTGCTTTTTGATTTCATCAATTTAAAAATGTTTGAACTGTGTTTATGTGTTCATCCTTTTTTCCATGATGTGCAAGCAGCAGTGAGAGGGCAGCTTATACATGTCTGTTATCTGCTTATCCTATAGTTCTGGAGATGAAATCCAGGGAATCATTTGGAATCCAGTGACATCAATGGCAATTGATTGGGTATTAAAATTATTTATGTATGTGCTGTTATGTGAGTGTGCATATGCCATACCACTAGTGTAGAAATAGGAGAAAAATT
This sequence comes from Peromyscus maniculatus bairdii, assembly GCF_049852395.1. Taxonomy (NCBI): domain Eukaryota; kingdom Metazoa; phylum Chordata; class Mammalia; order Rodentia; family Cricetidae; genus Peromyscus; species Peromyscus maniculatus. Next base: position 10,505,131 of record NC_134869.1, on the reverse strand, counting down.
TGTAGTAGTGACATGGGTTTCCTACAGATTGAACTCAGGACATCAGGATTAGCAGCAACCATGTTTACTCACAAAAACTATTCTCTGACATTCATTTGTTGTTCTGAGAAAGTGTTATGAACAGATGTTTAGTCCTGATAATAAACTAACTCATTTCACCTGCAATAAAAACAAAAACAAAGACAGCACTATATCATTTTCATTTGCAAATAAGATTTATTACTAAATTTCTCCTATATTCCACTATATTTAAATGAAAACCTATTTACAACCTGAAAAGACAATATTTTACTGATTTTGTGTATCAACTAATCTTATTTAAGCATCAATGAGACTGCTCTGTTATAAATGTCCGTATTGTGCAAATCTGTGACCTAATCTTGATCATCATATGAGGATGGACAAAAACAGACCCCATAAAATTTTCTTCTATTCTCCACATTTCCCTCATGACTTACATTACACACACACACACACACACACACACACACACACACACACACACACCAGAAAAAATTTAATGTAGTGCTCACTTCGGCAGTATGTGTACTAAAATTGAAACAATACAGAGAAGATTAGCATGGTCCCTGTGCAAAGATAACATGCAAATTCATGAAGCATTCCATATTTTTACAGATGTTATGCATACACTAAGAGACCATGGATGCCAACCCAGGCTATTATACCCAGCAAAACCCCCAATCAACACAGATGGAGTAATCAAAATATTCCATGATAAAACCAAATTTAAACAATATTTCTCCACAAATCCAGCCCTACAGGAAGCACTTGAAGAAAAAATTCAACCTATGGAAGTTAGACACACCCATGAAAACACAGGCAATAGATATTCCCATACTAACAAATAACAAAGAAGGGAACCTACAACACTTCCACCAAAAAATAACAGGAATTAACAATAACTGGTCATTAATATTCAACAATATCAATGGTCTCAATTCACCTATAAAAAGACACAGGCTAACAGAATGGATACAAAAACAAGATCCATCCATTTGCTGCATACAAGAAACACATGTCAACTTCAAAGTCAGACACCACCTCAGAATAAAAGGCTGGAAAAAGACTTTCCAATCAAATGGATTTAAGAAGCAAGCTGGTATAGCTATCCTAATATCTAATAAAATAGACTTCAAACTAAAATCAATTGAAAGAGATCAGAAAGGACACTACATATTTATCACAGGAAAAATCTGACAGGATGAAGTTTCAATTCTGAATATTTATGCACCAAATACAAGGGCACCCACATTCATAAAAGAAACATTACTAAAGCTTAAATCACACATTAATCCCCATACACTAGTAGTTGGAGACTTCAACACCCCGCTCTCACTAATGGACAGGTCTACCAGACAGAAACTTAACAGAGAAATAAGGGAACTAACAGACATTATGACTCAAATAGACTTAATAGATATCTACAAAATATTCCACCCTAACACAAAAGAATATGCCTTCTTTTTAGCACCGCATGGAACCTTCTCCCAAATCGACCACATGCTTGGACACAAAGCATATCTCAACAGATACAAAAAAATTGAAATAACCTACTGTGTTCTATCAGACCACCATAGTTTAAATTTAGATTTCAACAACAACAAAAATTACAGAAAGCCTACAATCTCATGGAAACTGAATAATGTCCAATTGAATCACCAATGGGTCAAAGAAGAAATAAAGAAAGAAATTAAAGATTTCCTAGAATTCAATGAAAACCAATGTACAACATACCCAAAGTGATGGGACACTGTAGCTAGAATTTCCTGCCTGGCCCACAGTCAGGACAAATCTGTCACTTGCCAGTCCCACAGCCACTGAGACCCAACCAAGTAAACACAGAGACTTGTATTGCTTACAAACTGTATGGCTGTGGTAGGCTTCTTGATAACTGTTCTTATATCTTAAATTAATCAATTTCTATAAATCTATACCTTGCCATGTGGCTCGTGGCTTACCGGCATCTTCACATGCTGCTTGTCATGGCAGCAGCTGGCAGTGTCTTTGACTCAGCCTTCCACTTCCCAGAATTCTTCTCCTCCTTGTCCCAACTATACTTCCTCCTGCCTGACTACTGGCCAATCAGTGTTTCATTTACTAACCAATAAAAGCAACACATTTGCCATACAAAACACGCCACAGCAGGACACCATGAAAGAAGTGCTAAGAGGAGAAAATTCATAGCTCTAAAAGCCCATATAAAGAAGTTGGAGAAATCTCACACTAGTGACTTAACAGCACAACTGAAAGCTCTAGAACAAGAAGAAGCAAACTCACCCATGAGAAATAGACACCAGGAAATAATCAAATTAGGGGCTTAAATCAACAAAAGAGAAACAAAGAGCATAATACAAAGAATCAAAGAAACAAAGAATTCGTTCTTTGAGAAAATCAACAAAATAGATAAGCCCTTATCCAAATTAACCAAAAAGCAGAGAGAGAGAGAGAGAGAGAGAGAGAGAGAGAGAGAGAGAGAGAGAGAGAGAGAGAGAGAATCCAAATTAATGAAATCAGAAATTAAAAGGGGGACATAACAACATACAATGAGGAAATCCAGAGAATCATCAGGTCATACTTCAAAAATCTGTACTCCACAAAATTCGAAAATCTGAAAGAAATGGATGATTTTCTGGATAGAAACCCCATACCAAAGTTAAATCAAGACCAGACAAACTGTTTAAATAGACCAATAATTACTAAGGAAATAGAAATAATCACCAAAAGTCTCCCTCCCCCCCAAAAGAAGCCCAGGACCAGATGGTTTCAGCACAGAATTCTATCATATTTTCAAAGAAGAGCTAATACCAATACTCTTCAAATTGTTCCACACCACAAAAACAGAAGGAACATTTCCAAATTCTTTTTATGAGGCTACAGTTTCCCTGATACCCAAACCACACAAAGATGCAACAAAAAAAGAGAATTACAGACCAATCTCCCTCATGAACATTGATGCAAAAATACTCAATAAAATACTGGCTAACCGAATCCAGGAACATACTAAAAAAGTTATCCACCATGACCAAGTAGGCTTCATCCTAGGGATGCAAGGATGGTTCAACATACAAAAAAATCTGTCAATGCAATATACCATATAAATAACCTGAAAGAAAAAAAAAACCACATGATCATCTCAATGGATGCTGAAAAAGCCTTTGACAAAATCCAACACCCCTTCATGATAAAGGTTCTAGAGAGATCAGGGATATAAGGAACATACCTAAACATAATAAAGGCAGTTTACAACAAGCTGACAGCCAACATCAAAGTAAATGGAGAGAAACTCAAAATAATTCCACTAAAATCAGGAACAAGACAAGGCTGTCCACTCTTCCCATAGTTATTCAATATGGTACTTGAAGTTCTAGCTAGAGCAATAAGACAACAAAAGGAGATCAAGGGGATACAAATTGGAAAGGAAGAAGTCAAACTTTCATTATTTGCAGACAATATGATAGTATACATAAGTGACCCCAAAAATTCTACCAGGGAACTCCTACAGCTGATAAACTCCTTCAGTAAGGTGGCAGGATATAAGATTAACTCAAAACGATCAGTAGCCCTCCTATATACAAGAAAATTTTATATTTGACTTTTACTTTGACTGATGTATCCATTTCTTCTATTATATCCCCAGTGCCTGAGATCCTCTCTTCCAACTCTCTATTATATTGGTGAACCTTGGCTGTGTACTTCCCATTTGTTGTCCTAAATTTTTTATTTCTGGAATTTCCTCAGTTTGTGTTTTCCTTATTGTTTCAGTTTTCATTTTTCAGGTCTTAAAAATTTTGTTTCCTTTAATGATTAATTTGTCTTATCTTGGTATAATTTACATTGTTTATTGGTTTACTGCAATTATTTGTGTTTTCCTAGCTTTTTTGGAGGAATTTATTGATTTCCTTCAGTTGTTTGATTGTTTATCCTTTCATGAATTTTCTTAAGGTATTCATTCATTTTCTTTTTAAGGGCCTCTATCATCTCCATATATTTGGTTTTAAGGTTTTTTTCCCCTGTATTTCAACTATGTTAGATTCTTCAGGGCCTGCTGTGGTAGAATAGCTGGGCTGTGGTGGTAACATATTGCCCTGGCTGTTATTAATTATGTCCTTATGTTAGGCATCAGGTTTGGGGTGATTATAGGTCAAGGTGCTGGTTTCTGACTTTATCTTGGTTAGATGGGAGTTTTGTTCCTGGGTTTCTGTTTCTTCTCTTGAGTTTCAGAGTATATGTTTGCTGAGTGTTTCCTTTTTTCCTGGACTTATTGAATTGTGTGTTCAAGGGAGAATGCTTGCTGCTGTTGAAAACTAGGGGAAGGGGAGATGAAGGGTAGATGATCTTTGGGATCTACAGGAGACATGGAGAGTGGAGAGGGGAAGCTGCCTCTGGTGGTCTACTGAAGTAATGGGGTAACTGTTAAATCAGGTCTGGGATGAGAGATAATGTGGTAGATCTGTGGACAGCCTTCTGGAAAATATGACCATTAGTAGATCAAGGGTGCTGCCCGAGTTAGGTCTTTTGACATAGATATGAGGTGGGAAGGGCAGGGCAGGTGGAAATAGTCTTTGGATTTCACAGGAGTTATGAACAGGTGGAGGAGAAGCTGCAGCTGAAGTTCTGTTGCAGCCCTAGGGACAGCCCTAAGTATTGGATATTGGGAAATAGAGATTGGGGAAGGTCTGTAGGTACCCTACCTGGTCTCATACCCAACATCTTAATACTGATTCATCAAGTTCCTGGGGTCCATTAATTTACTTCTTTCTTTATTTTTGTTTCTGTTGTTATTTAATCTGTAAAAGACTTAGCATGGGCTGGAGAGATGGCTCAGAGGTTAAGAGCACTGGCTGCTCTTCCAAAGGTCCTGAGTTCAATTCCCATTAACCATGTGGTGGCACACAACCATCTATCATGAGATCTGGTGCCCTCTTCTGGCCTGCAGGGATACATGCAAACAGAGCACTGTATACATAATTAATAAATAAATCTTTTTAAAAAAAGACTTAGCTTATTGGATAAAAAGTACTCTGTGGGCTGTGCATGATACTCAGCAAATATTCTTCTTGGGGCTGACCTTAGTTCAGAAACCAACACTCAAGTTGAGGGGCTCATAACCACCTGATATTACAGATCCAGGGATCCCACACACTCTTTGGTGTGTCACTTGTACACACATAGAAAACCTCTGTCACACATAAAACATATAGATGAAAATGAGGATATACTTTTTTCAAAAATGCATATGACTTATAAAACAATTAGAGGAAAAGAGGTTGCTTTAGGTATATAATACAAATCATACAACATTGATTTAAAAGTCTCTTATCCAGCACTTGATTTGAAAATTTTGCATTTTCACACTCTGATGCAGACTTACATCCAGTCATCAATCATAGGAAATAAAAGGATTTTGAAATGATCCTAACAGACATTCTTTCCTTTATTAAAAGATAATGAGATAATTTTAGTAGTCAAAACCTTTTTCTACAATGTAGAACTGTCAGACCTCAAGTGAACCCATCCAATGTTGCTAGAACAGTCCTCACTCAACCTATTTTCTATTATTGGCTAAGGAGAGAACTGGGATGCAGAAAGTAAGTGGTGGTCAGTGATTTTTTATTTTGATTTTCATTATAATCTTAACAGTTCTTGTTCAAGAGACCATGTTAACTACGTAGGTCTCTCTTTGTGTCTCCTTTATTCAATTGTACCATCTAGGTTTTGTCAATTTTTTATTAGTTATAATTTGGTTATATTTTCTTCTGCAAAATGATGGACCTCCCCCTATTTTTATTTTCTGAAAAATTACTATATTATCTTATGAGTTCCTTGAGTTTATTGGTTTGGAGACTTTCTGAGGAGAAACAGCATTAGTTTACTCTTTTTGATCTTAGAAGCTTGTTTCTCCTCACTTCTTGACATACATGTGTTTTCCAGTTGTTACTATCATCAATGTTTGCATTGTTGCTATTTAAGTTATTGACATTGTTGATAAATTGGCTTTTGGTTTTTAAAACCTTCTCATATATTATTGTGTCTGTGTCCTAGTTACTTCCAGCTGTCAACATACAGAGCCTATAGTCATCTGTGGGAACCTCAGTTTAGGGTGTGACCCATCAGAATGGCTGGGTGCTATGTCTTTGAGAGATTTTGTTGATTGCTGATTGATGTATGAAGGCCCTTCCAGTGATGGTACAATATCTGTAAGAAAGTTGGCTTGGGCTGGATAAGAGAGCTAGCTGAGCATGACACAATGACCAAGTAACAGAGAAATCTACTAAACAATAGTTTAGTTAAATGATTTTTGTCTTGATTTGCTAGCTTGAACTTCTAAGTTCCCACAATGATGGATTGTGACCTGGCAGAATCAGCCAAATAAACCCATTCATTACCTGTGGTGCTTTTGGGTAGATAACTCAATCACAATAAGAAACAAGATAGAACATAATGTGGTACACCAAAAGTGATTTTGTTCTTGCAAAGGACAAGGGAATGATGACTTTTGGCAAAAGGTTAAATATATCCATCCAGATTTAAATGCCTCAGACGCTCCCGTGTAAGTACTGGCAATTGGACCCACTTATATGCAAGATCAACAAGAACTCTTAACGTCTGAGCTGTCTCTCTTGTACTGTGTTGATTATTTATGATCAATATTTATGTTGCTAATGGTTTCATCTCTCTATTTGTAGCTGGTTAAATGCATAGTTCCTTTTGGTAAGATTTACTAAGGTTATCATTTAAACTGAAGCAATTCAGGTATCTGGAAAATGAATGCATAACTCAAGTGATTATGTATCTCTTTGTAGAAACTTCATTAAAAAAAAAAACCTCTGAGTTCTTCCTATCATTATTGTTTGTTTGATTGATTTTCACAGAGGAGCCAGGTTCTTAATTTTTACTTCTTGCTCTCCTAGATCTGATTGCATAGTATAGGCTAGCTTTCAACTCAGATGCTGATATACCTGCCTCTTTTATCTTCATGCTGGTATTAAACGTATGAGTCAATACACCCAGCTTGCTCATCTTTTTTGTAGATAGTAACTATTCATACAGTTTCTCTAACATGTAATCAGTACTGATGATGGGTTATCTTGTCAATCTATCTGGTAATATGTATTCTCTTACAAGGTGATATCCCATTCAAATCATTCAGAAATGATAGAGGTAAATTCCCTATTCAGTTTCCTTCTAAAGTGGCTAAATGATAATATTATTATATTTGTATTATAGAATAAGTGTTTGAAACACCAGAATTACATGACTATATTGTTAAAGAAGCCTGCATTTACAATGATGTCAGTATCATATGTCTTGTTGTGTGCATGGGCATGACACATTTATGTATGGCAAATTTTAGGATGCAGTAACCTATAATGATGTGCATGTCAACTTCACTCATGAAGAGTGGGCTTTGCTGGATCCTTCCCAGAAGAATCTCTACAAAGATGTGATGGTGGAAACTTACAGAAACCTCACTGCTATAGGTAGTACTATAAATTTTCCTCCATATTTTAAAATAAGGGGACAACTAGTTCCTGGTTATAGATACTCTTCTGTAATTTGATTGAGTCTGAGGAATAATGAGGTGAAGATATTAAGCATGGTCTTAAGGATAATTGAAGGGAGTTACTTTAATTTTGCACAATTTCCAATAATATTTCATATATTCCCTGGTATAATATTCTAGGGTACAAGTGGGAAGATAATATTGAAGAGCACTGTCAAAGTTTTCGAAGACATGGAAGGTAATTTTCATGTGCAACCTGATACAAATGTTCCTCTGGAGATATTTTAATGTATCTGTAACTTTTAAATAATAGCATCAGTATAAATAATTACAGTTTAAAGTACACTGATGATCATTAAATGATTTCAATACCATATACATCAATGGCAAGTGAATTGTGTTTTCATGTCATTCTTTCAAGAATGAAGACAAGAGTCAGTGTCTTAACAGTTACCACCATTTGAATAATAGCTGCATCAGACCTATGATGTAGATGTGACTATCCATTTAGTTTCTTACTATTTATATTACAAAAGTTATGCTCATTAAATATGTAATAAGATTATATTCAAAACCTTCTAATAAGCAAACAATTCATAGTAAAATATTGTTACTCGTATATTTGTTCTGACTTTGCTAAATTTAGGGAGAAGAGTAGTTAGAGTAAAGCGTTAAAAGGTGGTTGTTGTGGAGAAAACTTAATCCCCATACCACATGTTGATGAAGAACAGAAAGTCCAACTCTAAATGAAATGTGGAAATCTTTTAGTTCTTATTCTTCCCTTAATAGGTATATCATATGTCACTTTAAAAATATGAACATAGGGACATAGAAAGAAGCAATATACATTTCTTCATCTTAGAACAATCAGAATATATGTAATAATCCCCATGTGGAGTAGACTTGTTGAATGTGATGCAATTTTACAAAAAATGATTTTTCAGCTTCATTGGTAATCCAGCAACAACCACACTGCAGTGAGTGCCAGGATTGTGTAAATGCTTTTGTTTGTCCTGGTTCACTTTGGAAATATAGCAGGACTCACAGTTTAGGAAAATTTGTTAATGGAAGAAGTGAGATAAAGGTCTGAATTAATCCAGTTCTCTTCAATGATGTGAAATCTCATAGAGAAAACAGATGTCATCAATATGAGCCAGGTAATAAAGCATCTTACCATCACAAGAATCTTCAAATATGCAAAACAATCCTTAACGAAGGGGAAACACCTAAGTGTAAATAATGGGCTAAAATATTAAGATCTTATTCCTCTTTACATTTAGACCAAATTGAAAAATAAATACTTATAGATATACAAATTCAACATTGTAGTGAATGTGGTAAATCTTTTACATACACTAATTTTCCATGCAGGTATGAAAGAAGTCATACTACAGAGAAACCTTCTGAATGTACTCAATGTGTTAAAGCCCTTGAATGTCAGAGTCTTCTCCTAAAGCATGAAAGAACACATACTGGACATACACCATATGAATATAATCAATATGTTAAAGCCTTTGAATGTCCCAGTCATCCACAAAGGTACAAAAGAACACATACTGGAGAGAAACTCTATGATTGTAAACAGTGTGGTAAAGCCTTTTCATGTCAGAGTTATCTTCAAAGTCATAAAAGAACACATACTGGAGAGAAACCCTATGAATGTAATTATTGTGGTAAAGCCTTTTCATGTCAGAGATATCTTCAAATTCATAAAAGAACACATACTGGAGAGAAACCCTATGAATGTAATCAGTGTGGTAAAGTGTTTGCACAATACAGTCATCTTCAAAGGCACAAAAGAACACATACTGGAGAGAAACCTTATGAATGTAATCAGTGTGGTAAAGCCTTTTCATGTCACAGTCATCTTCAAAGGCATAAAAGAACACATACTGGAGAGAAACCCTATGAATGTAATCAGTGTGGTAAAGCCTTTGCACAATACAGTCATCTTCAAAGTCATGAAAGAACACATACTGGAGAGAAACCCTATGAATGTAATCAGTGTGGTAAAGTGTTTGCACAATACAGTCATCTTCAAAGTCATGAAAGAACACATACTGGAGAGAAACCCTATGAATGTAATCAGTGTGGTAAAGTGTTTGCACAGTACAGTCATCTTCAAAGTCATGAAAGAACACATACTGGAGAGAAATCCTATTAATGTAACCAGTGTGGATAAGCCTTTTCATGTCATCGTTATCTTCAAAGTAAAAGAACACATACTGAGGCGAAACCATATGAATGTAATGAGTCTTGTAAAGCTTTTTTTTATATCACAATTATCTTCAAAGTCATAAAAGAACACATACTGGAGGAAAACGCTGTGAATGTAATCATTGTGGTAAAGCCTTTTTATGTCATAGTTATCTTCAAAGGCATAAAAGAACATATACTGGAGAAAAACCCTATGAATGTAATCAGTGTGGGAAAACCTTTGCTGAAGACATTTATCTTCAAGTACATGGAAGAACACATACTGGAGAGAAACTCTATGAATGCAATGTGGTAAAGTCTTTGTATGACACAGTCAACTTCATAGGCATGCAATTATACAAACAGATAGAAACCCATGAAGACACAGGCAATAGATAACACCACAGCAGTAAACCCCAAAGAAATGAAGCACACACACTACCACCAAAAATAACATGAATGAACAAGCACTGGTCATTAATATTTCTTAATATCAATGGACTTAATTCACCTATAAAAAGACATAGGCTAACAGAATGGATACAAAAACAGGACCCATCTTTCTGCTGCATACAAGAAACACCTCAAATTCAAAGATAGACACTATCTAAGAAGAAAAGGCTGGGAAAAGTCTTTCCAATCAAATGGTCTTAAGAAGCAAGTGGGTGTAGCCATCCTAATATCCAGCAAAATAGAAATCAAACTAAAATCAATCAAAAGAGGTCAAGAAGGGCATTACATACTAATTACAGGAAAGATCCACCAACATGAAGTTTCAATTCTGAACATTTATGTCCCAAACACAAGGGCACCCACAAATGTAAAAGAAACATTACTAAAGCTTAAATCACATATAAAACCCCACACATTAATAGTGGGAGACATCAACACCCCACTTTCAACACTGGACAGGTCTGCCAAATCAAAACTTAACTGAGAAATATCGAACTTAACTGATGTTATGACTCAAGTGGACTTAATCAATATCCAAAGAATATTTCATCCTAACAAAAAAGAATATACTTTCTCAGCACCCCATGAAACCTTCTCTAAAATTGATCACATACTTGGCCACAAAGCACATCTCAACAGATACAAAAAAAATTGGAATAACTTCCTGTGTTCTATCAGTCTACCACAGTTTAAAGTTAGATTTCAACAACAATAAAAACTACAGTAAGCCTACAATCTCATGGAAACTGAATAATGCTCAACTTAATCACCAATGGGTCAAGGAAGAAATAAAGAAAGAAATTAAAGACTTCCTAGAGATCAATGAAAATGAATAAACCACATACCCAAACTTATGGGACACTATTAAAACAGTGCTAGGAGGGAAGTTTATAGCACTAAATGCCCACATAAAAAAGTTGGAGAAATCTCACACTAGTGACTTAACAGCACACCTGAAAGCTCTAGAACAAGAAGATGCAAAGTCACTGAAGAAGAATAGATGACAGAAAATAATCATATTGAGAGCTGAAATCAATAAAATAGAAACAAAGGGAACCATACAAAGAATTAATGAAAAAAAGAGTTGGTTCTTTGAGAAAATAAACAAAATAGACAAGCCCTTATCTAAACTAACCAAAAAGCACAGAGAGAGCATCCAAATTAACAAAATCAGAAATGAAAAGGTAGACATAACAACTAACACTAAGGACATCCAGAAAATCATCAGGTCATACTTCCAAAACCTCTACTCCACAAAAGTGGGCCATCTAAAAAAATGGATAATTGTCTAAGTGGATACATACCACATACCTAAGTTAAATCAAGACCAGATACATTATTTAAATAGTCCAATAATCCCAAGGGAAATAGAATCAGTCATGAAAACTCTCCCAACCAAAACCATCCCAGGACCAGATGGTTTCAGAGCAGAATTCCACCAGATCTTCAAAGAAGAATTAATACCAATACACTTTAAATTGTTCCACACAATAGAAGCAGAGGAACATTACCAAACTCTTTCTATGAGGCTACAATTACCCTGATTCCCAAGCCAAACAAAGATGCAACAAAGAAAGAGAACTACAGATCAATCTCCCTCATGAACATTGATGGTAAGATACTCAATAGAATACTGGCAAACAGACTCCAAGAAAACATCAAAACAATTATCCACCATGATCAAGTAGGCTTCATCCCAGGGATGCAACATATGAAAGTCTGTCAAAGTAGTACACCATATAAACAGACTGAAAGAAAAAAAAACACATGGTCATCTCAATGGATGCAGAAAAGGCATTTGACAAAATCCAACACCCTTCATGATAAAGGTCTTGGAGATATCAGGAATACAGGAAACATACCTAAACATAATAAAGGCAATTTTCAGCAAGCCAATATCAACATCAAATTAAATGGAAAGAAACTCAAAGTGATTCCACTAAAATCAGGAACAATGCAAGGCTGTCCATTCTCCCCATACTTATTCAATATAGTACTTGAAGTTCTAGCCAGAGCAATAAGACAACATAAGGAGTTCAAGGGGATACAAATTGGAAAGGAATAAGTCAAGCTTTCCCTATTTGCAGATGACATGATAGTATACACTAGTGACCCCAAAAATTCAACCAAGGAACTCATATAGCTTATAAACACCTTCATCAATGTAGCAGGATACAAGATTAACTAAAAAAAAAATCAGTAGTCCTCCTATATACAATTGACAAACAGACTGAGAAAGAAATCAGAGATACACCACCCTTTACAATAGCCACAAATGATATAAAATACCTTGGGGTAACTAAAGAAGTAAGTGAAGGACCTATATGACAAGAACTTGAAAAAAAAGTCCCTGAAAAAAGAAATAAGATGTCAGAAAATGGAAAGGTCTCCCATGCTCATGGATAGGCAGGATTAACATAGTAAAAATGGCAATCTTACAAAAGGCAATCTACAGATTCAATGCAATCCCCATCAAAATACAACACAATTCTACACAGACATGGAAAGAACAATATTCAACTTCATATGGAAAAACAAAATCCCAGAATAGCCAAAAGAAACCTGTACAATAAAACAACCTCTGGAGGCATCACGATTCCTGACCTCATGCTCTGCTATAGAGCTACAGTAATAAAAACCAGTTTGGTACTGGTATAAAAAAAAGACATGTGGATCAATGGAATTGAATTAAAGACCCTGACATTAACCCATACAATTATGAACATATTATTTTTGATAAAGAATCCCAAACTGTACAATGATAAAAAGAAAGCATCTTCAACAAATGGTGATGGCATAACTGGATGTCAACATGTAGAAGGCTGCAAATAGATCCATATCTGTCACCATGTACAAAAGTTAAGTCTAAATGGATCTAAGACCTCAACATAAATCCAGTTACTCTGAACCTGATCGAAGAGAAAGTAGGAAGTAGTTTTGAACGCATTGGCACAAGAGATCTGTTCTTAAATATAACACCAGTAGCATAGACACTGTGAGAAACAATAAATGGGACCTCTTGAAACTGAGAAGCTTTTGTAGAGCCAAGGATATGGTCAACAAGACAAAGCAACTGCCTACAGAATGGGAAAAGTCCTTCACCAGCTCCACATCTCATAGAGGGCTGATATCCAGAATATATAAAGAACTCAAGAAATTAGACATTAAAATGCCCAACAGTCCAATTAAGAAATGGGCTACAGAGCTAAACAGAGAATTCTCAACAGAAGAAGCTCAAATGGTTGAAAGACATTTAAGGAATTGCTCAATATCCCTAATCATGAGGGAAATGCAAATAAAAATGACTCTGAGATACCATGTTACACCTGTCAGAATGGCTACGATGATCAAAAACACTAAAGACACCTTATCCTGGAGAGGATGTGGGGCTTGGGGACTCTCCTCCACTGATGGTGAGAATGCAAGCTTGAACAGCCACTTTAGAAATCAATATGGTGCTGTTTTAGAAAATTGGGAATCAATCTCTCCAAAGACCCAGCTATACCACTCTTGGGTATATACCTAAGGAATGCTCAATTGTACCACCTGCTCAGCTATGATCATAGCAGCATTATTTGTCATAGCCAGAAACTGAAAACAACCTAGATGCCCTTCTACTGAAGAATGTATAGTTATACATATATGCAATGGTGTACTACTCAACAGAAAAAAAATGACATCATGAGGTTTGCAGGCAAATGGATGGATCTAGAAAATATCATCCTGAGTGATGTAACCCAGACTCAGAAAGACAAACATGGTATGTAATCACTCATAGGTGGATACTAGATGTAAAGCAAAGGATGACTAGACTGCTACTTACAACTCCAGGGAGGCTACCTAGTAAAGAGGACACTAAGAAAGACACAGAGATCACCCAATGACAGAGAAATGGATGAGATCTACATGAGCAAACTGGACATGAGGGAGGGAAATGAAGGCCAAGGGTTGGGAGAATGAAAACTTGGGGAATGGGAGATCCCAGCTGGATCAAAAACAGAGAGGGAGAATAAGGAGAGACTGTGATAGATGAAGACCCCATGGGAATAGGAAAAAGCAAAGTGCTAGGGAGGTCCCCAGAAATCCACAAAGATTCCTCTACAATAGACTACTGGCAATGGTCGAGAGAAAGCCCAAAGTGACCTACTCTGGTTCTTGGATGGCCAAACATCCTATCTGTTTTGGTAGAACTATCATCCACTGAATGATGGTAGCATGGCCAGGCCCCAGGGAGAGCTTCAGGAGTCCAATTGGCAAGAAAGAAGAAGGACTGTATGAGCGAGAGATGTTGAGGTCATGATTGGAAAAAGCACAGGGACAAACAGCCAAACTAGTGGAAACACATGAACTATGAATTAATAGCTGAGGAGTCCCCAATTGGATCAGGCCCTCTGGATAAGTGAGACAGTCGATTGTTTGGGACACCCCCAGACAATGGGACCAGAATCTGCCTTAGTGCATGATCTGGCTTTTTGTAGCCTGGGGCCTATACAGGGACACTTTGCTCAGCCAGAGTGAAGGGATGAGGGGACTGGACCTGCCTCAACTGAATCTACCAAGCTGAATGGAATCCCTAGGGGAGTCCTTGTCCTGTAAGAGATGGGAATGGGGGGTTAGTTGGGGGGAGTGCGGGGTGGGGTGGGAGAAGGGAGAAGAGGGGAATCCGTGACTGATGTGTAAAATTAAATTCAATTACAAAATTAAAATAACAATAAAAAGATACAATTGTTTATCAAGTTGACAGTGGGTACAGTTGTGATAGCTATTTTTGGTAGCCAAATTTAATACATCTGGAATTAACTAAAACTCAAAATTTGTGGGGCATGCCTGTGAGGTATTTTTGCTTAATTTTGAGAGAAGATCCATGAGTAATCCTGATGTTTGCGTTAGTAAGACATTCTTTAATCTGGATATTAATTAGGGAAAAAACACCTTTAACTCAAGTATCTTGAGCCCCAAAACCTCACCTGTAATCTCAGCCAGGCCTTGTGCTGGAACCCCATATACAGAGATGGAAGAAGGGAGCTTTTGATCTTTAGCTGCTTACTCTCACCTTGCTAGGAAGTCCATTCCTTCACTGGCATTGGAACCAAGTACTTTGGGATTCCAGACTATACTACTGATGGGCTGAGACATGAAGGGTAATGGACTGAGCAACTACTGGATTCTTGGACTTTGTCATCAAAGCCAGCCAAGGTTCAATTAGCTGGACTACAGCCTGTAAGCCATTCTAAAAAGTAGCCTCTAATATATGTAGAAATTCATTCTATAAATTGTTACCCCAAAGAACCCTAACAAATGCACCAAAGAGGTATATGACTTTTAGAGAAGTTTGGGCCTCACAACAGCCATATCTCAGTTAACCTGGTTTTTTAGGTGATGCTTTGATGCTGGCCTACAAGGTTTCTATAGCTTCTGAACAAGAAAGTAAAATAACACAAGTCTGAAATTTCTCAAATGGAACATACGGTTACTAATTAAATGAGTAATTATATGAGATAGAGAGGTTCTAGCTTAAGTGAGGAATGAAAAACAAGATGTCTTAGCTTCTGTGGGCCAGGACCTCACACATACACACACACACACACCCTACCATCCACAGGAAGATCAGAGAGTAGGTTCTTTTTATGCCTGATGTGACAGCTCGAGTCTGGAGACCCACAGGATAACTTCCTTTACACATCAAATCTCTGCCTCACTCTCAAGTCTCAGAAGTCAGATCTATTATTCCAGAGGAGCTTCACCAGAGTAAATCAGTCTCTGGAAGAACTTTCTCAATATAATCTGAGATCTGCTGTGGTAACAGAGCAGCTTCAACCACTTCTCTCCTTTTTTAGTTTTGCACAGAATCACTCTGCACCACAGACATGTGGCCCCTGAATAAGCCTCCATCCACTCCATCTAGTCATGAGGTTCCTCCCAACATTGCTTATCTGGACCATCATGAGGGATTCCTCATCCTACCTCCACCCCCAGGAGGGTTGTCTCAATCCTGCATTTCTTCAGACAGGCTTAATAGGTGTTGTCACCTAGAAGAGATCTAGCAAATCTGTTCCATTCTGACAGTCAGTGAGACTTGGGCAGGATCCTGAACCTATGAGAATCCTGAATGGATGTGTGGCAGTCTAAGACAATTAGCATGCCTGTCCGTACAGGTTCCAAGAAACTTCAGTTGGAAGTTCAGATTGGAGTGATCCAATCCACCTAAGACAGCACACAGAGCTGGGAGGACAAGGGTCAATTGCAGGGACTGGGGAGATGGCTCATCCATTAAGAGCATTTATTGCTGTCTCAGAAGACCCACAGGAGAGTTAACAAACCTTTTTAACTTAAATTCCAGGTGGAATCTGTCCTCACCTGGCTTCTATGGGGATTGCATGTACATGGTGGCAAAACACCATAAGTATAAAGAAAAGCACCACAAAATTATCCTAAATTCTCTTGCAGGAGATCAACTCTCCTGTTCAGTTATCACTCATGTTGTATTTCAAAAAAACCAGAGGCAGATTACTTTTTACTTCCTGATTTCCTGTATATGAGTTTAATGAATGTTCTCATTTCCTGAGAGGCCTGGAGCAATATACTTGTGTTTCCTTTCAATTTGGTGTACATGATGATTTTGTGAACATGTGTATACAGTGTACCACATTTTACTGGTAGCTAAATATATGACATCAAGGATACAATATATCTAATTATTCTATTATGTAGTGGGTATCCATGAGGTAGGCTATACCACCAACATCCAAGTTGCCATCCCACTGTGTAGCCCTGAGGCCCATGGCTGGGAAATCCTTGTGTAGCCTGAGCTTCCTGTAACTTACTGAGATACATCCAAGCCTGTGAGTTCTGGGTTTACAGCAGTGTGAAACCTCATGTACTAAAGAAGAGTCTTAGAGTGAAAAGTTGAAATTTATTTTATTCATAAAAATATATTCATTTTACTCAATGGGAGTTTTCAAAATAGCATTCATTATATACAGTGTATAGCCTTAGCAAACTATTAAAACAATGACAAGAAAAGTATAACATAAATTAACCCAACCTTAAACAAAAATGAAGGAAACCAAAAACCAAAGAATAAATATCCCAATATATAAAACAAAAAAATGAAGGAAATTTCAGTTTCCTTTGGAATTTCATTATGGAAGAGCAAAAGAAGTAAGGAACTGGCTTATTCTCTGTAGTAAATTATCTTCAGCAACACTTGCCCATGACATGGCATCAGCTTCTGCACTGCACTAGAGAGAATCTTATGCTTTTGGTGTGGTCTGTCTGGATGGCAGTGTGAACACAGTCTTCCTTGTCAGATTTCCCATCACATATGGAGTCAGGATTCTTAGTAATTTGTGTTGTGTTCTCTGTATATTAAACTTGTTTCTGACACAAACTTTTCTCCAAGGATAGTGAGCCAACAGATGTAAATCAGATTGTGCTGGATCACCTGATGGTAGGTTGATATTTGCATCACTAGTGAGTTCACAGCTGAAAAGAGGTGGCATTTTTTGAGGAGGCCTTGAACCTGGAGTGTAGAATGTCATGCCTTAAGGTGTCTCTGGCTTCTTCCAGCCTTCTCAGTTTTCTTAACAGGTGCTGTCAGGTAAAATAAGCAAAGAAAATATAATTCAGAAACAGTTTTGCTGTGCATATGGCCAGAAAAGCAGGGCCTATTCAACCCTAATAAACAAAAGTTAAGGAAGGAAACATACTCCATGATCCCTGACTGCTGTAGATGGGGCTCAATGGTGGATTTCATGCCTGAGACATAGTATTTCTGCTTCAGCAGCTCCATCTGCAGGAGGCTCTCATTCTGGGCTGTGGTCTGCTCCAGTTCCTGCTGGAGGTTTTCAAACCTAGGGGAGAAAGGCAGCTGGGGCACAAGCCTGGTGGGGACCTGCCATGTCAGCTTTTGAGCCCTCACCAGATCTACTCAGCTAGACAATTGAGCATTACCTTTCAGCTGAGTTCATTCCCTGCTTTACCAAGGGAAAAGGGTCAGAGAGCTACTAGACAAGATTTTTTTCCTCAACTTTTAAAAACTACTAGACATTGAACTGGAAAATACACACTGTGCTGGATTAGAAAAAACAGCATATTTCTCCAACAGTCCCAAGACATCATTTTGGAGAAATATCAGTATGAGAAGGTCTGCGGTACAGGTCAAGAATGATGTAGCTTTCCCTATACCAGGTGAATGTGAACCCCCTGGAAAACTCTATGCCTGCCCTCTAGTGGAGCCTACACAGCAATGCAGAGAAAGCTGTGATTATTTCTACATCTCAGAACCCTGCATGGGCTTAACTTGTCAACTCCTACTGTTTATGACCCGAGTAAGTCTTCTCATGAGAAACTGATAAACAGTGCAGAGAGCCTGCAATCAGCACTGGGCTGCTGTATGCAAATCGGACAAAGGGTAGACACTTATCTCTAAACATAATGTTCATGAAGGAAAATAAAGCTGCAGGAGATCACACTTTCCTTCATGATTGATGATCCCCTCTAGGTTTCTGGCTACTATGGGCATATTTGTGGGGAGATCTAATCTAAGAGATGAGATACTCAGAGCATATTAGAGGACTCAGAATGGAAGAAGAGGACACAATCTCCATAAGACCAAGGAGAAAGCATATTGCTTCCCAGACAGAAGTTCCTATTGACTGAGTCAGCAATGAAACTCTGAGGTGTTCTCTTCCTGACTGTGGCTGGAAGCTTTGACAATTGAACAGAAACTCAAAGAGGACAGATATCCACCTACAGCTGACCCACTTGGATCCACCTGCTTCTGGAAGCCTGGGCTCCTACCTCATCTGGGACACAGTGAAGTGATGCTACAGCTTTACTGCCAAGTCCCTTTGCCGGGTGAGCAGCTCCTGCTTCAGCAGCGACTGAAGATTTTCAAGTTTTTGATGTTCTTGTTCATTAGAAGATTGTGTTTTTAGCAGAGGGTTTCCTCCACTCCTGTACATATAGCCACACACACACACACACACACTTGAACCCACACATGTACATGTATGCACACATGCAAGCACACACATTGCATTCATGTTTGGTTTCCCAGATAATACTATTGTAAGACAAGATCACCTGGGATACTATGGAGAAGAAAGTGTCCTTTCATTAACACACACCTTCTCTACCCTTATTCTAGCCCAGAGGCAGGAAAACACAGGATGCTCTGAACACAGGGATGTGGAGAAGGTTGTGTACTTTTACTCTGTTTTGATAATTTTTCCTTTAATTTTTACTTGATATGTGCAGTTGTTCTGTCTGCCTGTGTGTCTGTATAACACATGCATGCCTGGTGACCTGGAAGAAGAACTCAGTGGGCAGATCAGTCAGTGTAGTGCTTGCCCTGTAAACCTGTACACAGACAGGTGAACCCCAGGGTTCCTGACCAGTAATCTAAGCTCCCCTAGCAAGTTCTCCATTCTGATCATTGAAGGCTTAGTTCCCTAGCACAGGACCACTGTATGGCAGTGGACCAGCTCCTTGGTCTCTCTCAATTCTTCTCAATTCCTCCAAGGAGGGCAGCTTCCTCCTAAAGAAGCTCTCTAAACCACAGGTTGCCTCAATTTAGGCCTAAAGCAACATGCTCAGAAAACTAGAAAATCTCTAAAATCAGGAGTGTATGTTAACCTTTCCTCCAAGTAAGATAATTGTGTTAGGGTTTACTTTGAGTGACAGAAGGTTGACTAACTCACAGCCAAATAATTGCATATGATATTCCATGCTTCACAATATTCCATGGACCACATTGTACATTTTCCCTCATCAATTAAAGGCATCTGAATAGTTTCTACCTGGGGGTGTTCTGATTAGTCCTGCTGTAACCCTGTTGTCCCCAACATTCTCTGTGGACACCTAATTTACATTCTGAATCAATGGTCCACCTGGAGTCTGCAGTTCAACTTTCTGAATAATTGTACATAGCTTCTCACAGGGATGCACCATTTTACACTACTGGCAATGTCTGAGAATTCTCATTTCTGCCAACCCTCCATCAGGACGAATTTTAACTCAGTATGAAGAAGTTTGGAATAAAAGCAGTTTCTATGTGCTGCAGACACAACATGGAGTGGGTGCTTTAGAGTATGAGGAGCCTAAGGGGTGCACTGAGACAGCCTCTTCTCACACCTCAGCACAGCTGTGGGACTTCTGCTGGGCTGAGATACATCCACAAGCACCTCTGCAGTTCAGAATTTCTCAGGGAATAAAATCCAGGCCAAGCTCCAAGGACAAGGTTAGCTGAACCAAGGTTAGGCAAAGTTGAAAGGAAAATGGCAGAAGATGATGATGAGAAAAACAAAACAGAATGCAGGGAAGTCATTAGTGGTCAGCCACCATTCACCCAGAACAGAGAAGGACACACACCCTCAGGCAGCCCTTCCTGCCTCTCAGTAACCTCTTTCTCACCTTCATGTACCCCATTAGTTTTTTTTCCAAGTATTTCTTTGCAGATAAATAATTCTGCCTCTACAAATACCTGAAAAATATTTGGCTTGCATCAATTACTTGTGTTTTGTTGTAGTTAGCTGTGTGGACATGCAGAGTGATGGGCAGCTTCATCTGTTCTTTGACTGATGCAAAGTGGTACTAACCAGATTAGGCACAGTACCTTCTCATTTATATATGTCTGCATCATTCTTAAAGATCACCCCAAACAAAGAAGTTTTTAGCACCCAACTCATTGATTATACAGATAAGTAACAACCTCTGCACACCTGAGCTTGACCACACAAGACCAAGTGCCCATGGAAGAGGGCTGGACCTAAAGCCCAAGTTGATCCAAGTTGACACATCATAGTCTCCTCACTAAACCAACCCAGACTCCTCCACATGAGACATTGATAGCACCAGAGAATGGTATTCACCCATTGTCATTACCCAATAACTTTTTACCAGATTACAGGGCATACTATATGAAAACCACCCAGGTCTGTCACTAGGAGGCAACTTAGGTCACCCACAGCACCTTCCTGAAATGCAGAACTCCATACAAGTATGAGGAGGAATCTGTCCTAAGATTGTTGTGAAGCCAGTAAGACAAACCAGACATTTCCTGGGAAGTTACCTCTATGCTGTGAAAGAAAAGAAATGTACTTTTTATTTCTAAATGCTCCATTGTTTGACTTTTCTTATTTATTACAAAACTCATTAATTCCAAAGTAATCAAAATGTGCAAAAATTAAGGGAATCCAACAAGTCAATTTTCTTTCTGACCAAATGAGTCACATAGCAATGAGATGAGACAGAAAAAGACAGGAAACTCTAGTGTGAAGAGACAGGAGATCCAAAGATCTGTGACTGTCCAGCTTAGACAGAACAAAAATTGTCAGGTCCGTGAGAGACTCGGGCTGAAGGGAATAAGGGAGAAAGCAACAAAGGACACTTGATGCCATCATCTGGCCTTCCAAAAACACACAAATGTATGCATCCTCAGGCATGCATACACCACCGTGCACACTCGCATGCGTGCACGCGCACACACACACACACACACACACACACACACACCAATGAAATCTTATGAGAACAGAACGCAATGAAGTGGACATCACACTGAATGAGGATGACATTACCAGTTGAATTTAGACTTCTCACAATAGCTGTTTCAAGTGAGACCCACAATTCTGCTTTCCATCAATTTGAGACCAAACATGCCTGGGAAGCATGCTGTGCTTCTGCAGGCTATGTTGATGCAGTTGGAAGAAATTATTCTCTTAAAATCTCTAATCTGCCACCTGACAATCTCCTGTCATAAGCTCATGAAAGTGAGCTTCGGAGTGTAAGATCCAGGATGGGTGACCTGGCCATTGTCACTCAGAGCCAACAATATTGACAAGCTATTACTTAGGGTTCTGTCAATGCTAAACAAGAGCTTGGCCAGGTAAAGACAACACCATGGCAGTCTGGGAACAAGAGGGTAAAATGCCACATGACACGTATAAAGATATCCATGAGACCCTGTCATTTGGTTTTTACAAGGGGCATTCCTCCTTCCATGTTGTTTCTGTCTCTGATCTCATATGACCTCTGCCAAGCAAATGAGGCCCAAACCCTTGGCCCCACTCACTCAGATCTCTGTGCTACTCCCTATATGGCTCACATCATAACACCGGTCCTTCCGAAATAACATATCGGTGAGTGACATGTGATTTACTCATCTCCCTCGATGGACTGTTGCTTCTAGCAGAGCAGTAGGGTTTCCTTGGCAGTCATGCAGTGCCTTCCAAGAGGCTAACTCCTCAGAAAGACTTGTGAATGATCACAGAAATGAACTATTGCATGGGATGGGTCAGAAGGATAAGTGAGTAGATGGTTACATGGGTGTGTGTATATGTGTGTGTATGGTTAGACAGATGGGCAGTTTGGCCCTGCTGCTTCAACCTACCTGCTGCTGTTTCTTCCAGAGGTCATAGATCTTCTCATGGGCCTCCTCACAGAGCCTCTTTGCCTCCTCCGAGGACTCTTGTAGTAAAATCTGCTCCCCCTGAAACTTTCTGTTGTCCTCTTTCAACATGCTCACATTTTCCTTCAGCTGAGTCCATTCACTCAGTAACTGACTGTAGAGGGTGCTGAAATATCACCAAAAATGATGAGCTCCACCTCCATCTGCCACTCCTACCTCCTAATACTACCATTCCTGCAAGGTCCCATGTCCCCATCATGAAGAGCCCTGGGGTGAAACCCACATTTGCCATGCCTGCATCAATCAGGTGCAGGCTAAAACCAGAGAATAGCCAAATTACAGAAAGATTTAAACTATTTCTGAATACCCTGACAGCAAACAGGATCCATGTACCTCTGAAAACTGTATCCCCTACATCGCCAACACAAACCCTGGTGCTTAACTGCTCACAGAATTGGGAAAACATGGGCAGGTAGAAGGAAATCATACTCTGAGGGGGACAGAACACCCAATGAGAATCCATTCCGTCTATGTGTCCCATAGAAACCAGCTCTGTAAGATTCTGCCAGAGCTACAGAAAACATTCATGGTGCAAACTATGTTTTCTCTCTAGAAGCTCCAGAATTTCACAGGAAAATGTTCAGAAGGGCTCTCAGACTCTTCACTCTTAGGAGAACCCAGTTTAGGAGGCACAAGTCCAAGAGATATAAGGCAGGCTGCTTGCTAAGAGGTAAACAGTCTGGAACCACAGCCCAACTTTGTTCAAAGGTGAAGAAGGGGAGAAGCTGCTGTGGGATGTCTTCTGTATGCTGTGAATATGTGTTGCTCCCATTTGTTAATAAATAAGCTGCTTTGGTCTATGGCAAGTCAGGATGGAGCCAGACAGAAAAATCCAGGAGAGACAGAGAAGAAAGTCAGATGTGGAGGAGATGCCAGCTACCACCCATGGAGCAACATGCCAGCAACATGGTAATGCAGCATCCATGTGGCAAAATATAGATTTATTAGAAATGGGTTAATTTAAGGTGATAGAGCTGACTATGAAGAAATTTAACCCATTGGCCCTACAGTTTGTAAGTAAAATAAGCCTCTGTGTGTGTCTTTGGGACCATTTGGCTGCAGGAGGTGGATGGGACAGATCCTCTTGATGGCTGGGTCAGGCAGGACTGGAGAAACTTTAGAGTACCAGAAGCATTCCTTACCAATTTCTGGGGTCCCATCTAAATTAGGCACTCACCAATAGGAGTGGGTATCCTCACTCAGCTCCTTGCACTTGTAGGAGATCTCACTAATCTCCTTGGGGAATTTCTTCACATCTGACATCTCCTTTTTATGCTGTGTTTTTAACACCTCAAGCTCAGAATTCAGCTTGTGGTAGGGCATGGCCCCAGGAGCAAAGAACCCCATGAACACAGGCCTCAGGGATCACATGAATTAAGATTCTGTTTTGTACTACACTAGCCCACTGGATGTCACACCATGAATTCTATGTACTGGAACTTTTGATGTGTTTTAGACTTGCCTCGCTGCCCCAGGACCAGGAAAGGCTGGGTGTCAATAGGGAGGAAGACAGAACTACATAATCTCCCTCAGTATGCCTGGACAGGTAGACTAGTTGTCTAAGGAGGTCCCAAGAGTCTGTGCCACAGATTGGGTTCTATCTGAAATCTTCAATGACATTTCCACTGTCTTGAGAACAGAGATTCTTTCTCCTTACAAGGGTACCCAGGACTCAGTATTTCTATGGATAAGGCACCACATGAGGATGGCTTTATAAACTCCCAAGAGGTTTCCAATGAGGGACCAGGGTGAGCAAAACGGTGAGAGCAGTAATGCCAAATGTCAGGATCCCTGGCCTCAGCACTTAAAATCTTTGAGAAGGGCAATTCTCGTGCCTACTATTAATCTCTGACTCACAGGATCTGGATACACACACACACACACACACACACACACACAAACCCACTGTGTAATGGAGCCTCTCAGAGACAGTACAGAACACACTCAGACACCCAATCCTTAGCACAAAGAGATTTATTACCCCACAGGGCAAGCATGGCATAGGGAGCCTGTTTCTGGATCAGGCAAAGCCAGACAGCAAGCAGCAAGCTTTTTTTCAGCAGTGGGTTTTTATGTAGAAAGGTTAAGTCTGTGCAAGGGTGAGTTGTTGAGATCTGATTGGACAGGTTAGCCAGTGTAGCCAAGTAATGAATTCTGATTGTTGGACTTTGGTGTTTAGTTTCAAGAATGAGTCAGTATCCACAAAAGGGAATGAATTTTGGTGACTAAATTTAGGAATGTAATCTAATGGTTTATCACGGGAGAAGGAAGTGAAAAGGGCAAAACCTGCCACTGCCATGTTTGCAATGTTTGGGCCCCTTAGAGAGCACTTCACACACATAAGCCCACACACAGTTAGGATGTCAAAGAAATGCAGGTAGGTGGCATTTTCTCACTATATAAGGAACAAGACCAGAGAGGAACATGGATGAACTCCAGGCATTCCAGGCACACAGATGCTCCCAAAGCAACAAGCAAAGTAAATACTTAGTCAAATATAAACACTCAACTATGAACACCAAGTATCTCATAAAAGCCGATGCCTGTCAATGCCTCTTGAAATGCATGTTGTTATCTTACACCCTACTGCCCCTCTCTTTAGATTGTGATTCAGGCCACAGGCTCTGCTTTTCATTTGGTAGAAATCAGAACAGCCTGTGTCCTATCTCACTCCTACAGGCTTCAGTTCTGCTTCTCAGATGCACTCAGGACACAGTGGGCCAAGTCAGTCACCAGAGAAAAGGGCATGATGAGTACCTGTTGTTCAACTCATTGTTGTTATAAAGGGCCAGGAATTCAAGCAGTTCATTCCTCTCCTTGGTCATCATCTGTAGCTGAAGAGTAAGTTTTTCTACCTGGTTCAGCTGCTGTTCCTGCTCAGTGACGAAGAAGGGTGTGGATGATGCCTTCCTAGTAGTCCCTGTAGGTACATAAACACAGTGAATTTGTACAGATGAATGGCATAGGGCCAAGAGATCATGTGGAGTCCCTAGAGGAGTCCTGAGGAAGAGGAAATGCATGGCACCCAGTGAAGCCCTCAAAAATCAGAGCATCTATCTTTAAACTGGGGTCCCCTACGTCATGTGTCTGTCTCCAATCACTATGACTAGATATACACCTCAGACCCTACTGCAGCCCACTGTCACTGAAAGGCATAAGCAAGGCCACCCACATTTGTTTGGAATTTTCAGCAGATACCTGATGTGATGTAAGAAAGTTCTGGACTGCCTGGTGCTTTGCACTTCCCAGCCCTGATAACCTGTATGCAGGACTAAAAGCAATTGAATGTCTCAGACCTGAGTACATGAATGGAAAGTTTTCTTCCCTGGTATTTATATTCAGATATCCATGAAACCTACAGAAATCCATTGAGAATGAAGTGCAGCAATATCCTACTCTGATACCTTATTAGTGATTCTGTGCCCCCTTTGGCATTTTTTGCCACTCAGAGTGAACTGATCAAGGTCCCAGCACAGCAACTTCATCTTTGACCATTCATGCCCCTCTGCCAACTACCCATCAGAAATCCACCACTTTGGATCTGCTCTTTAGAAACCCAGATAAGCAGCATAGGCTCATTGCTTCAGATGATTACAGCTACTGAACCCTATTACTGGAAGGTCAAGTTCTAGACTCAATTCCTTTTTAGAAAACCTGGGCTTCCTCTGCCAATCAATGTGCTCAGTCTTGCCAACATGTTGATTGGTGAACCCTATATGCACTTAATGAATGCCTCAAGGGCATTTGCATTGCTACAACACTGGTGATTTCACAAAAGATGCCAAGGACTCTCCAGGATACAATAGAATTTCCAGAGAAGGGACTGTTAGGGTCACTGCCAAAAGCCTTCACCTATCTGATAACAAACTCTTCCCCAATTCATCAAAAGCCAAGCTGCCCTTTCCAGGAGCCTTCCCTGAGACACAGGGGAAGGCCTTCAGCACCTCGTTATTCCAATTCAGGTATCTCTCTGATTCATTAGAATCTAGTTCATTCTAATTCAGTAGTTAACCATGTGTTGGGGGCAAGTCTCATTTTTCAAACACTGCCCCAAAATGGCTCTTCTCCTGAAGATGGCTAACTAACAAGTTAAGAAATATAGGATTCTAAGAAATTGGCTCAGGATAATGGGGATGGAAGATCAGTTCCACAAGGTGAACAAGCACATTAGAGAAGTAATACATTAGAGAAGATCCACAAGGCAGTTACAATGTATGGGGATGGTGGAGGATTATGTCGGTCCTGTCAGAGCAATGATAAGTCACATAGGCAATGAGGAAACTTTTGCTAAAGGTTTCAGCAGAATATATTCTATCTATTATGATTTTAGCAAAGGTGTTATCAACTATTGAAAGGTATCACTGAAAATACCTAAGGACAGGACATCTACAGTTGAGCCCTCAGACACGAAGAACAAATACAGGAAGAGTGATATTCCAATCCTGTAATCAAGGTAGAGTAAAAATGACTGGCTAGTGAGAGGACAGAAAATCAGAAACCTTAGGGGTCACTGACATGTAGCAATACTTGGTAGCACCTGCCTGCTAGTGGTTGTTATTTAAAATGTGAGAACCTCTAGCTCTGGCCAGGGGACTTTACTCTCTCTGTCATTAGTGACACACACCAAAAGACATCCAGTGTGGGTGAAGTGCATGGTTGGTACTGAAACCTCTTTTGTCCCTCTGTGCTTCCTTCTTACTCAGAGTGAAAGCAGAGGTATGCTGTGGGATGTTCTGTATGTTATGTGTGTTGCTTGATTGGGTAATAAATAAAATGCTGATTGGCCAGTAGCCAGGAAGGAAGTATAGGTGGGACAAAGGGAAGAGAATTGGGGGAAGTGGAGGGCTGAGGGTAGAGACCTGCCAGCCACCGCCATCACAAGTGAGATGTAAGGTACTGGTAAGCACAAGCCATTTGACAAAGTATAGACTAATAGTAATTTAGTAATTTAAGATATAAGAACAGCTGGCAAGAAGCCTGAGCCATTAGGCCAAACAGTTTAAGTAATATAAGCGTCTGTGTGTTTATTTTATAAGTGGGATGTCAGATTGCCGAGTTGGCGGTACCAGGAAGGAAAAACTCTCTAGCTACAAATGGCACCCAATGGCAAGAGTTTCCACCTAAAACCTGAGAAAAAAGGTTCTAAAACGGAGCTAAAAACAGTTCCTGGTTGTTTCTCTCAAGTTAGTGGCAGCCTGCGTGTTTGAGCTACTATCTACTATGGTGAGTTCTGGCGGGCATGCTGGTCCTGAAGTATGGTGGGAATGAGGCATCTATAAGTGGCACATTATGCTGCCTGGTGAATTTAGTCTTTCTATACAAATCAAAAAAAGAGCTTTCTGGGCTACATGCTGCTTTGATAGAATAATAGACTTACTATTTCTGAGAGTTGATGGCTCTCAGAGCTGGCAGAAAACGTACCACCACAATGTTGGAAAGCTAAAGTGCGCAGAGCCGGCAGCCACAGTGCCATTTCAGTCTTAGAATGCTACAGTTTAAAGTAATAGGTTCACAATAAGACTGATTGAGATGAAAAAGTTTACAATGTATGTAAAAATGTACATAGGCTTGAAAGAGAGAGAAAAAGGAATATATACAGTTATATAAACAGTTTTTTAAAAATAAAGTCTTTAAAAAGACATTAAAGGTAATATAAAAAATAAGCCAGGTAAAAATGGCTATCACACAAAGAATCTGGATTATGTTCTTTTTGATATTCATAACTGCTGTGGATATTGCTCTATATATAAATAAAACACTGGTTGGCAAGTGGCCAGGCAGGAAGTAGGTGGGACAAGGAGAGAGGAGAATTCTGGGAAGCGGAAGGCTGAGGAGAGAGACACTGCAGCCACCGCCAGGAGAAGAGCATGTAAAGACGCTGAGAAGCCACCAGCCACGTGGCAAGGTATAGATTTATAAAAATGGGTTAATTTAAGATAAAAGAACAGTTAGCAAGAAGCCTGCCACGGCCATACAGTTTATAAGTGATATAAGCGTCTGAGTGATTATTTTATAAGTGGATTGTGGGACTGCAGGGCTTGGGGAACCTGGAGAGAAGCCCTCCAGCTACAAATGGCGCCCAACGGCTCGAGTTTCCACCTTAAACCTGAGAATATTTAATAACCAATTCTGAACAGAGCCAAAAACAGGTTCCTGCTTCTTGTCTCATACGGGCAGCTAGACAGCGCAAGACGCAGGTTTGAACACTGGCGGGTTCCTGGCGGGTGCGTTTGACCGGCACTATGGCGGGAATGAGGCATCTGCCAGGGGCACATTATGCTATGTGGTAGATTTAGTCTTTACTAGTATTTAAAAAAAAAAAAAAAAGGTTTCTGGGCTACACGCTGCTTTGATAAAAGCTTAGACCCACTATTTCTGAGACTTGATGACTCCCAGAGCTGGCGGAAAACGTACCACTGCCATGCTGGGAAGCTGAACTGGGCGGAGCCAGCAGCCACAGCGCTGTTTCAGGCTCAGAAGGATGCAGTTTAAAGCAATAGGCTCGAGGTAATATAAAACATAAGCCACGTAAAGATGGCTACCACACAGAGAATCTGGATTATGTTCTCTTTGATATTCGTAACTAAAAAAAAACATTTGATTACAAAAGCTGTTGAGTTATGCCAAAATGTATATTTTAAAGGTACCTTCACTTCAAAATTTGGATTTAAGGATATGTTGCTTTGGAAAAGAGATTCTGCTTTTGTTTCCACAGAAAGCCAGAGGCTGTGGATTTGTTCCAGATTAAGATACATCAGGTTTCACCAGCCAAGACCCCCTGAAAGGCCTCCGGTGACACCATGGCCCAGATGATCCAACATCCAGAGCGGTTTCAAGGCAACTGGTTCACACAATACAGCCTCACGGACTACCCCATAGGCCTAAAAATTTTCTTTGCATCCCCATAAGATACAGCGCCCCCCTCCAGCAGGAAGTAGTAAGAGATGCTACGCCCAAATTCCCAAATATACCAAGCTGGCTTTAGAGGTGGAATTGGCTCACTCCCCCTCTAAACCCAGACATATTGCTTAAAAAAAAAAATTGGTTAAGAGATTCTTGTGTCCCAAATCAGAAGAGCCCTCTGGTGTGGGACAGAGAAAAACCAATATTTTTATTTAAAACAGGTTGATTATAAATGTGATCTCTTTCTAAAAAAGAAAAGGGGATATGATATAGATATATAGGAGAATGTGGAGATGATGAGATAAAAGGGTAGATTAATGAACCTGCTTTTAAAGAAAACTTGTTTGAAATGTCTTACATTGGTATAGATTTTAGTTCATGTTTAAAATGTTTTACATTGGTATAAATTTTAGTTTATTGATACAAACTTTAAGTTAATTTTGTTATACTATATATATGTTTCTATTCTTGTTTGAGGTATTATGTTTATGTAACTCATTTAAAATTGTAATGGATAATTAAAAATAGATTAATAATTAGTCATCTATGATAATCATATTTGTAGCCATGTTAGTTAAGTCTTCTAGGTATACATAGATATATTTCAGATAGATAGGTAATCTTCAAACACTTCATAGACCTGGAGAATATGGCATTTAAATAACTTAGAATTCTGTTGACGTGAGACACAATTGCTCCTGGCTGCACCAATTTGATCCCGAGAGAATGTTGGGCTTCTAAGACATTTCCATTGGGAAGTTTGTCTTCTTGGCACAAAATGGCCTACTGGGCAAAGAACTGCCCTTGCCTTGATGGCTGACAGTACAAATGCAATGCTGTCCTTTCTGGACAAGCGGGACACAAGGAGAGCGACCACTGTACTCTGCCAAGACAGGGTAAGATGGTCTTTCAGAAATCCTGCTTCTGAAAATGGTCTGTCAGATACTCTAGGCCTATAACCAATTTGAATGCACCAACAATGCTGAGAAACATTAGGTGACTGTCCAGGCTGCCAGCTGTCTTGGTCTACTCTTGCAAGATTCCCGAAAGTTGCTTGCATCCATCTACCATTTCTCAGGGACCATTATGTTCCTTCTCAGGTCTTTGATGTGGTTGAAAACTAGATAGTTGTAATTTCCTCAGTTATGATAAAAGATAAGTTAGATATAAAACCTTAAACTCACAAATATAAGATAGATAGGACATCTTCTTTAATATTGTAACTATAATTCTTGC
Organism: Peromyscus maniculatus bairdii; assembly: GCF_049852395.1. Lineage (NCBI taxonomy): Eukaryota > Metazoa > Chordata > Mammalia > Rodentia > Cricetidae > Peromyscus > Peromyscus maniculatus. Next base: position 10,474,346 of record NC_134869.1, on the reverse strand, counting down.
TCGGTAATTGTCTTGTTATATGTAATTTTACCATGTTAAAGTTAAAACCTTCCTTTTTAAAAAAAGAAGAAAAGGGGAAGTGCTGTGGATATTGCTCTATATATAAATAAAACACTGGTTGGCAAGTGGCCAGGCAGGAAGTAGGTGGGACAAGGAGAGAGGAGAATTCTGGGAAGCGGAAGGCTGAGGAGAGAGACACTGCAGCCACCGCCAGGAGAAGAGCATGTAAAGACGCTGAGAAGCCACCAGCCACGTGGCAAGGTATAGATTTATAAAAATGGGTTAATTTAAGATAAAAGAACAGTTAGCAAGAAGCCTGCCACGGCCATACAGTTTATAAGTGATATAAGCGTCTGAGTGATTATTTTATAAGTGGATTGTGGGACTGCAGGGCTTGGGGAACCTGGAGAGAAGCCCTCCAGCTACACATAACTGAATATTTGATTGTAAAGGCTGTTGAGTTACGCCAAAATGTATATTTTAAAGGTAGCTTGACTTCAAAATATGGATGGACCTTGAGAGCTTGTTTGGAGGTTCTAGCAGGGGAGCGCAGCTACTCGTATACCCTTGACCAAAGACCGGTCCTCCTCTATTTGGGGAAGGTTGTCCTCTTCGACTGAGTGCACAGCTTCGGGAGGGACACACAGGGAGTGGTGAGGGAGGAAGGAGACACCTGCCTAGCCAGCCAGATCAGTTGAATCAACCCTGGCAATCAATGAGGTGACAGATGTCACAGCCAGACTGCTACTCACATCACCAGTAAGGCTACCTGGAAAACAGGACCCCAAGAAAGACTTGAGGATCGCCCAATGATGGAGAAATGGCTGAGATCTTCATAAACAACCTGGACATGAGTAGGAGCAATGAAGGGCGAGGGTTGAGGGAAAGAGAGTGGGAGATCCCAGCTGAATCAAGAACAGAGAGGGAGAACAAGGAACAGGAGACCATAGTAAATGAAGACCACACCAGAAAAGGAAGAAACAAAGTGCTAAAGAGGCCCACAGAAATCCACAAAGATACCCCCTCAAAAGATTGCTGGCAATGGCTGAGTGACAGCCGGAACTGACCTACTCTGGTGATGGGATGGCCAAACACCCTAATAGTTGTGCCAGAAACCCCATCCAAGGACTGAGGAATCTGGATGCAGTGATCCACTGCTAGGCCCCAGGTGGAGCACTGAGAGTCTAATTAGAGAGAAAGAGGAGGGTTTATATGAACGAGAATTGTTGAAACCAAGGTTGGATCAAGCACAGGGACAAATAGCCAAATGAATGGAAACACATGAACTATGAACCAAAGGCTGAGGGGCCCCCAACTGGATCAGGCCCTCTGAATATGTAAGACAGTTGATTGGCTTGATCTGTTTGGGAGGCATCTAGGCAGTGGTACCAGGTCCTGGGCTCATTGCATGAGTTAGCTGTTTGAAACCTGGGACTTATGCAGGGACACTTGGCTCAATCTGGGAGGAGGGGACTGGACCTGCCTGGACTGAGTCTATCAGGTTGATCTCAGTCCTCAGGGGAGGCCTTGCTCTGGAGGAGGTGGGAATGGGGGGTGGTCTGGGGGGAAGGGGAGGGGGGAAGAAAGGGGGAGAACAAGGGAATCTGTGGCTGTTATGTAGAACTGAAAAAAAAATTTAAAAAAAATTGGATGTAAGGATATGTTGCTTTGGAAAGGAGGCTCTGCTTTTGTTTCCACAGAAAGCCAGAGGCTATGGATGTGTTCCACATTAAGATATATCAGGTGTGACTAGCCAAGACCCCCTGAAAGGTCTCCAATGACACCATGGCCCAGATGATCCAACATCCATTATGGTTTCAAGGCAACTGGCTCAGACAATACAGCCTCCCGGACTACTCCATAATTAAAACATTTTCTTTGTGTTCCCATATGATACAGTGCCCCCCTCCAACAGGAAGTAGTAAGAGAAGCTATGCCCAAATTCCCAAATATACCAAGCTGACTTTGTAGATGGAATCACTTCATTCCTTCTCTAAACTCAGACATATTCCTAAAATAAAAGGTTAAAAGAGTCTTTTGTCCCATAGAAAAGCCCTCTGGTTTGGGACAAAGAAAAACCAATATTTTTATTTAAAACAGGTTGATTATAAATGCTTCATTATAAATCTCTTTATAAAAAAGAAAAGGAGATATGATCTAGATATATAGGATATAGAGATGATAGGATAAAAGGGTAGATTAATGAACTTACTTTTAAAGAGCAACAACTTGCTTAAAATGTTTTACATTTGTATAGATTTTTGTCTATTGATATGAGTTTAAACTTAATTTTGTTATACTGTATATATATTTGTATTCTCATTTGAGATATTATGTTTATGTAACTCATTTAGATTGTAATGGATAATTAACAAATACAGATTAATAATTAGTCTTCTATGATAGTCAAACTCATAGCATGATAGTTAAGTTTCTTGGTATATATAGATATATTTCAGATAGACAGGCAATCTTCAAACACTTCAAAGACCTACAGAATATGGCATTTAAAATATTTTTTAAAATTTAGACTTTCTGGATATTGAGACATGACGGCAACTGGCAGTACCAATTTACTTCAGAGAGGAGGGTGGGCATTGAAGACACTCCATATGAAGTTTATCTTCACCTTGGCAAAAATAGCCATTTGGAAAAGAAACTGTTGTACCTGGACTGCTTGATTGACTGGACATGCAGGACCCATAGGAAGGTGACCACTGAACTTTGCTTGGCAAAACGGTCCTTCAGGTTCCTGCTTCACAGAGGAAATGCCAGACATTCTACAGGACACTGAAAAAAATGAACGAGAGACTCTATCCCTGTGGATTGAAGACAGATGGCCCAACTTTACAAAGGAACATTAGGTGACTGTCCAGGCTGCCAGCTGTCTCTGTCTACCCTGCAAGACTCCTGGAAGTTGCTTGCATCCTTCTCCTGTTTCTCAGGTAATATTATATCCTTCTGAGGTCTTTGATGTAGTTGAAGGTAGATAGTTATAATTTTCCTTAGTTATGATAAAAGATAAATTAGATATAAACCTTAGACTCACAAATATAAGATAGATAGGATATCTTCTTTAATTTTTCCAAATAAACTACTTATTATAAATAGACTAGATATTATAACTATAATTCTTGCTTGATAATTGTTTTGATATCTGTAATTTTACTATGCAAAAGTTAAAACCTTTTTTTTTAGAAAAAAAGAAAAGGGGAAGTGCTGTGGGATTCTCTGTATGTGTGTTGATTGATTGGGTAATAAATAAAACACTGATTGGCCAGTATCCAGTCAGGAAGTATAGATGGGACAAAGGGAAGAGAATTGGTTGAAGCTGAGAGCTGAGGAGAGAGACCTGCCAGCCACCACCATGACAAGTGAGATGTAAGGTATTGGTAAGCCACGAGCCACATGGCAAAGTATAGACTAATAGAAATAGGTTAATTTAAGATAAAAGAAGTAGATAGCATGAAGCCTGAGCCATTAGGCCAAACAGTTTAAATAATATAAGCATTTGTGTGTTTATTTTATAAGTGGGCTGTCGGACTGCCGAGGCTTGGCGGGACCCAGAGAGAAAACTCTCTAGCTACAGAGGCACCTCAACAGAGCAGCTGCAGCTTTGACCATCCCTAGCTTCCTGTCAAACTAAACCATGTAATATCCTCAGCCCTGTTCTGCTCTTGAAGAACTCGGAGGACATGGATAGGCCCATTGCTTCTCAGAAGCTCTTACCTCCTGAAACCCACTTCTGAAAGCACCAGCTGAAGCCTTCCCCCTTTAGGAACCTCCCCATCCCTTTCCCAGGACTCACTGTGCTTTCTCCAGGACCATTTATTTCTTGGTGTGTGACATGGAGACTGAAAGCCATCTTCCTTCTGCTTGCCTTTGGTCTCCCTGTGCTCTCCATCCTGTCTCCCAAGAATCCTGTTCAGTCTAGTCAGCATGTCTGTAAGTGAAACATGAGACACTGCACAAATGCTCCAATGACAGTTGGTGTTGCCACAACACTGGTGACATCACATAGAATGCTAGTGCTCTCCAGGATACAGGAGAATGTTCATGTGCTGAAGTCACATGGTATAGCAATTACATCCTTGCTACATACCTCACCCATAAGTGTCTTGAAACCAAGTTGACATTTCCAGGAGCCTCTGGGGTCACAATGGAAGCCTTTAGGTGTAGGTAAAATTCTCCTGGTTCTACCAGGTTCCCACAGTCTGGAGGTTCAGCAGCTGCTCAAACCCAAGTAAACACAGAGAGGCTTATATTAATTAAAATTGCCTGGCCATTAGGTCAGGCTTATTACTGACTAGCTATTACACTTAAATCAACACATAATTTTATTTATCTTTAGCCACTTGTCTTGGTACCTTTTCTCTTTTCTACATCTTCCTTCTTCTGTGTGTCTGGTGATTCCTGACCTTTCCCAGAATTCCTTTAGTTTGCTAGCATCACCTATAATTTCTGCCTAACTACTGGCCAATCAGTGTTTTATTAAACCAGTGTACAAAAGCATTATCCTACAGCTTTCCCCCTTTTCTGTTTAAATAAAAGTAAGTTTTTAACTTTAACATAGTAAAATTACATATAATAGAACAATTATCAAGCAAGAATAACAGTTGCAATATCTAGTCTATATTTGGTAAATTCAAAGAAAATATTCCATTTATCCTATATTTGTGATTCTAAGGTTTCATATCTAATTTATCTTTTATTATAACCAAGAAAAATTAAAACTATAACTATGTAGTCTTCAACTACATTAAAGACCTCAGAAGGATACAATATTATTTAAGTAAATAGGAAATACACTGCAAGCAACTTCCAAAAATCTACAATACAGGGACAGCTGGCTGCCTGGGGAGTCTCCCAAAGTTCCTCTGTAAAATGTCAAGAATATGGATGTAGGCTCATTTCAGTTTCCAGTGGTCTTTTTTTTACATTCAGCTTCTTGCTCTGCATTTTAGAAATTATGTAGAGAGAAGAAATTACCTCGAACATCTTCAAGTATACAAACAACAGTCAAATTCATGGTACAGTACTTCCTTGATTCATTTAATTATAACTCATTTGTGACTATAATGAGTCAAATTAAAAACATTAACAATTCAGAATTCCTCTTAACACAATCATATTCTATGTCAAGTTTAATATTTCTGAAATGCTTGTAGCATAGTACAAAGCTTGAAATAAAACAGTATCTTCTGGGCATGATAGGCCTACTGCACTCATGAATTCTGAGGTCAAGCCATCAATATTCTAGTATGGAAGAGAAAGGTGCTCACTGACCAAAACCCCTAACTGAGAAGCTGGTGGAAGTTGGTGGCTTTTGAAGGAGGAAGAGCCAGTTTACTTTAGAGTGCTGATGCCAGGTCGTTTGAGCAAAATTAGTGATGGCTCTAACACATGAGCATATGGGCATGCAATGTTACCCTAGATAGATGATTTAAAACAAAAAAAAAGGCATGGATTTACTATTGTTGGAATTAAGAGAGTTGATCAGGAACCATCTGGGAGAAATGAAGGGGAATATGATCAAAATACACTATGTATGTATAAAAATCTCAAAGAATTTAAAAACTGTATTACTTAAAAGTTTGCAGTTCAATGGCATTAAAAATTTAAAGAAACAAATTTTTAGCTTTGTAAAAAATAGAGTGAGATAGTCTTGGACATGTTTTTATCCCTGTTAATATTCTAAAGCTTTTTTAAAATATCGTATTTATATCAGGAAATAGGAAGGAGATCATACAAAAGAAAAACCCTATTTATATAAACAATTTGGTTAACACTTTATTCATCACAGTTGTTTTCAGTTTCAAGGAAAAATTGATTCAAAAAATTTTTATTGTAGCCTTGAAGTAAGTAAATTATTAAATTTGTTCACTAAAGACTAATATGAAGACCACATTGTGGCTTTTAATTGGCAACATTTGAGGTAGATATTGAAGTGTGGGTATGTGTGGCAAATCCAATTTGTGATGCTTATTTTGTGGTCCTTATATTCCTTCTGTGGCATTTGTTCATCTTCTTTTGTGCTTTCACTTAATGAGAGGTATTTATCTGCTGCAATGTATACAATGGAATGGCCATCTTCTAAACGATCCATTTTCATTTAACTCTCAGGCAGTATGTGATTATACTTTTCAAGTAAGTGAGTCTGTGAAAGGGTGGTGGATTTTTGTTCCTGTTTTTATTTTTCATATATTTTTTTTCAAAAATGCCCTTGGAATGTTGTTTGTTATCCAGCCTGCTTGAGTGTCAATAATTAATCATGGATACATTTGAATTCATGATCCCTGTATGTAAATCTCCTGAGTACAAGTCCCAGGGTATATGATATACTTCCAATGATGACGTTTTTGTGAAAACATTTTAATGACAACGTTAAAATACTTAATAGAGAGTATAAAAAACATTAAATACTTCATGTACATATCCAAAGAAACATTTTCATAATTCTGAAACAGATGTAATAATTTAAGTTAATCAGTAATCAACTGTATATTTCACAATATAATTTGATGTATTTTGAATATATATACATTATTTGAAGTTGCATGCATCTTCATGTCCTCATCTTTTATCCATTTGGCACTTCATCTTGAAGTATTGTTTTCTAAGGTAATTATCCAGTGATGCCACATAATGTAAGAGCAGTGAGATTTACATTAAAATTTTTTCTGTGTTCATGCTTGTGCATGTGTGTGTGTGTGTGTGTGTGTGTGTGTGTGTGTGTTTGTGTGTGTGTGTGTAAGCCATCATTGAAATGTGGAGAATTGAAGACAATTCTTTTTTTTTCTGGGTTCTATGGTTTTATGGGTTCTACTTTTGTCAATCTTCATATGGTGATCAAGATTAAATCAAAGCTTTGTACAACACAGACATTTCTAACAGAGCAGTCTCATTGATGCTCAAATAAGATCAGTTGATACATTAAATCAGTAAAATATTGTCTTTTCATGTTGTAAATATGTTTTCATTGAAATATAATAGAATATAGTAGAAATTGAATAATAAATCTTATATACATATGAAAATGATATAGTGCTGTCTTTGTTTTTGTTTTTATTGCAGGTGAAATGAGTTAGTTTATTATCAGGACTAAACATTTGTTCATAACACTTTCTCAGAACAACAAATGAATGTCAGAGAATAGTTTTTGTGAGTAAACATGGTTGCTGCTAATCCTGATGTCCTGAGTTCAATCTGTAGGAAACCCATGTCACTATTACAAAATTTTCTCCTATTTCTACATTAGTGGTATGGCATGTGCACACTCACATACCAGCACATACATAAATAATTTTAATACCCAATCAATTGCCATTGATGTCACTGGATTCCAAATGATTCCCTGGATTTCATCTCCAGAACTATAGGATAAGTAGATAACAGACATGTATAAGCTGCCCTCTCACTGCTGCTTGCACATCATGGAAAAAAGGATGAACACATAAACACAGTTCAAACATTTTTAAATTGATGAAATCAAAAAGCAAAGAAGTTAATCTAATTACTGAGGACATATGAAATGATTTTCTAGTTTAAATTATTATTATAGAATTTCGAGAATTATTATTGTTCATCAAAACATTACTGATTCCATTTTTAATCTTATTTAAGATTTAATTCTCTGATTCAAAGACAGGTCATTTTAAAAACAAATCTCAGTTGGGCTTAGAGTTGCATGCCTGTAATCCCAGCACTTGGAAGATACTAGCATGCTACTCTCTTATTTTGAGGTCAGCTTTGTCCACATAGTGAATTCCAGGACAACCGTGGATGTGTAGACATATAACATCTCCAGAAAATTCCACAAACAAAAAGTAATCTCAAGTTATGGAACTTATCCTAATATAATCTGACTGGACTGTGATTGGTTTCAACCAACACTTTTGTTACCTTTTTACTCACATTAAGGGAACTTTGTTGACATTGAAAATATGTCACAATGTGGAAAGTGCCTTTACAAAAATATAGAAAGCCATTGAATCCTTTGAAAACATCTAGTGGGGACTTTCATCACCTTCAAGTGACAAAAGACAGAAGAAATAATGGTGCATTTTCATCATTGGCATTTTAATGACATATTTGGGAGCTGGAGAGGTTGCTCAGTATTACTGTACTTAGCTCTCCAAGTATGGTTCCTAACATCTATATGAGATGACTCAGAACTACTTGTATTTCCAGCTCCAGCAGATCTAATGCAATCTTCTGGCCTTCTAGATAACCAGATATGTAAATGTTGAAAAGACAGATATATATGTGAGTCCATATTTTCAAAAAATGTTTTCTTCATGCATTTGTTATCCTTAAAATGGATTAAATTTAATGATGTTTTGCCAATATATATATATGTATATATATGTATATGTATATGTATATATATATGTATATATCAGTTGCATGTCAAGTACTAGTAGTGGTCACAAGAGTATTAGTTTCCTAGTGCCTGTAGTTACAGTCAGTTGTGAGCTGTCTCTTGGTTGTTGGTAATCAAAGTCAGGCTCCTATGAATGAGCAGCCAATGCTCATTGGTGTTGAGTGATCTATTCAGCCACATGAACATTTCATTACAGCAGTAAGATGTGAATGGATGATCCTGAATTCATCCTTACCTCAGCTCTAATGATCCAGATGAGACATAAGCTGATAGCATCATTAATTCCCTTATACTGCATGCTTAAATAACTTTCTAAGCCTAAATATCCACAAAATAAGGGAAGATACAAAATGATCATGAGTAGAACTGACAATACAAGTCTTTTAAAAGTGGATGAACACTTGTTCAAACCCACAAGACTGAGTTTATTGCCAGTGCCATAAATGAGCAGCAATGCAAGCTGACAAGGGTATATGTCATGTGTACTCATGATGGAGTTTATACCTCCTGTAAGTAGACAAAAAGAACTTGCAGGCATGAAAACTGATCTGTCTGAATGATATCATAATCTGCTTCCCTGATGCCCACAAAACCTTGAGTTAGGAACCTTTTTTTGTTGTGACTTCAGATGACATTCAGGTTGTCAGGAGATCCTGAGACTTAAATAGAAGTCACTCTAAGAGTGGGGCACTCAGGCATTTATAAAGAGCTGTGAAGTATAGAGAGATTGTTAGGGAGGGACCTTTGGGTATAAAAGCCAAAAGATCAAATGCTCAGAGGGCAATGCAGTGTAACTGAGGACAAGTTGGGTCCTACTGTGCTGTCTTTATCCACACATCTGTAGTAGGTTAGCCACCTCCACATCTTCTATTGTTTCCTTTCCTTTTCTTTCTTTCTTTTTTTTACAACTACATGTACCTGTCATTGACAATACCCTGGAGCCCCCACTTTACATCACTTCTTGGAACTTAATGGGCCTCAGTCCCCACCCTGACATCCCTGTAATCTGTGTGCATGGCAGGAATAAGCACATTCTTAAGAGTCATTTGTATCACTTTCTTTGACTAACAACTAGTATAACAGTGGACCCCATGAACTTGTAATTTCCATGGGAATCTCATTGTGGGAAAAGACTGAATCCTCAGGATGAAAATGTCTCTACTGAAGAAACATTTACTCCCTATCTGACCACATGGCTGCAGAGACAAGAGCTGAAAATAAGGGAAGGTTTTAGAGATGGGAAAATTCATTATATGACTTCATTAGATTATTCCTTTTTTGTTTATTTTTTGTCTTCTATCTAAACCACTTAAGACCTCAAGCATGGATTTGTTACCTAAATCTTCATTGCCAAATCAGTGAAACTGAATAACTATCATGTTATCATTGTTCATTAATAATGTGTTCTTTCTTTTTGATTCTTTATTCTTCCTTCCTTCCTTCCTTCCTTCCTTCCTTCCTTCCTTCCTTCCTTCCTTCCTTCCTTTCTTTCTTTCTTTCTTTCTTTCTTTCTTTCTTTCTTTCTTTCTTTCTTTCTTTCTTTCTCTTTCTTCATTTCCCCTTTCTGTCTTAAAGAATAGTATTAGCATAAACCCTTGTCTCCTCTGGGACTCATTGTACAGATTTAACTGTCCTAGGACATCAGAGAGATCTGCCCACCTTGCTTCCAGAGTGCCTACATTATATGTGGGCATATCACAATTGTATTACTTGGTTTCCTTATATGGCTTAATAAAGATGAGTGGCTGAGCCTGGCTGGTTACCATAGCAAGGGTGCAGGCCCTAGCCCTAACTTCAGTAGCAGAAGAAGACTCCCATCAAATTCGGCCCTCCTGCTTTAAAGTCCACTGTCCTCCAACTATGAACAATATTGTGTTAATTTATCATTCATTCTGTTATAACTAATCAAGAGAGTAGGATAGACTGCTGTCCTTACTCCTCAGATGATGAAACCCAGGTTCAAAGAAATATTTGATTTTGAATATGGTTGAGTATAACTGCTCATCTCACTCCCCCTGTCATTCTAATGACTTGTGAAATGAAGTTGAAGCTGCCTGGGTCAGGTTTTGTGGCATAGACCTGTAATTATGGTATTTAGAAATTGGAGGCAGAAATTTCAAGATTTCAAAGTCATCTAAGGTGAACATGGTCAGTTGGGTGTGGGGAAAGGCCCTTAGTACCAAAGGAGTCTGTGACTGGTTCATGGCCATGTCCATAATTTTCCCTGCAGCTCCAGAGCTACAGGGCCATAGCTCCAGCAAGTGTTAGCTGAGGTATTGATAACCCAGGTTTTCTATTCTTGGTAAAGTTTCCTGACTAAGGCAGCCTGGGTCACTTTGGGGCAGATTTCTGATGCTCATTAAAAAAGAGAATATTCCTGCAGGTGAGAGAATTGACCTCAGGTAAGGATAAGCTCCCTAACTGCTTGTCCAATGCTGTGTGTTCAGCTCTGAAACCATATACACACAACCAGCAGAAATGGACTCAGCAGGTTTTCTCATATATTTGTGTTTACTTAATCACACATGCTTAACAAGGAAGAAATTAGAAAGGAAGAATTTGTGAAGTAGTAAACAGAGGACAAAGGAAGTGGGAAAATGATGTAATACACTTCAATTAAAATGTATGAAAATATATTTTTTAAAAAGCAGCTAGAGTGATGGCTTAGAAGTTGAGAGTGCTGGGTTCTTTTACAGAGGACAAAGGTTCCATTCCAAGAAACTACCCAGCAGCTAACTATCTCTTGTAACACCACTTCCAATGATCCTGGTGCCCTCTTTTGGCCTCAGAAGGTATTGCACACAGACTCGCAGTCAAACAGCCATTTTTATAAAATTAAAATTAAAGAATTATCTACAGTGATATCACAGCCTGGAGATAGACAGCAGTCAAGGCTAGTTAAAATGAGTGTCTTCTGCTCGTGCATGGAAGCAACTCTGTGCTTCCTCTTAGGCAGCATATTCAGAGCAAAAAGTCTTATTCTTTGATTTGAATATCTCACTAGTAAAGGTCATCTAAAAAGAGCATCCACAGTACTGATAGTTTATTTTTCCTTGATTTTTTTTGTATTTGTGTTCTCTGCCCTTTGTATGTGTGAGAATTAAATACAATGATACATCTTTTTAATATATTGATACATATTTTAAATGTAAATTATAATTTATGATCTAAAAGACAGATATTTCTCTATATATCTTCATCTGCCTAAGTAGCTACACTTGCAGTCTTCTGACCCTATTTAATTGTTCAAAGTATCACTTGGGATATGATCCTAAAAGAGATATAAGGATGATATCATATATAGAATGCAAAATGTGTTCTAGTCTGCCTTCTCTTATAGCATTATCCTGAGATGGATGCACACTGTTAGTAAATAGATTTTTGTTTATTAACTAATTAACTATATGGAGTGATTTATTACTAGAAAGACATTAATTGTAGAACAGCTGTACATCCAGCCATTAAAAAAATGTTTCTAAGACAAGTCCTCTTATGTTAATTATGGTAACCTTGATCCCAGTCTGTTGCTTCTCAGGGCAATGTCTTTAGGGTCCTCCTGATTAAACAAACTAAATTCTTTTTTTTTCTTTATTTATTTTACAATAATATTCAGTTCTACATAATAGCCACAGATTCCCTTGTTCTCTCCCTCCTGCCTCCCTCCCCTTCCCCCCAGCCCACCCCCCATTGCCACCTCCTCCAGATCAAGGTCTCCCCCCGAGGACCGGGATCGACCTGATAGACTCAGTCCAGGCAGGTCCAGTCCCCTCCTCCCAGATTGAGCCAAGAGTCCCTGCATAAGTCCCAGGTTTCAAACAGCTAACTCATGCAATGAGCCCAGGACCTGGTACCACTGCCTAGATGCCTCCCAAACAGATCAAGCCAATCGACTGTCTCACCTATTCAGAGGGCCTGATCCAGTTGGGGGCCCCTCAGCCTTTGGTTCATAGTTCATGTGTTTCTATTTATTTGGTTATTTGTCCCTGTGCTTTATCCAACCTTGGTTTCAACAATTCTCGCTCATATAAACCCTCCTCTTTCTCACTAATTAGACTCCCAGCGCTCCACCAGGGGCCTAGCCGTGGATGTCTGCATCCAGATTCCTCAGTCCTTGGATGGGGTTTAGAAACAAACTAAATTCTTAAAAGGTTCTACCACCAGCGAGTTTTAAAATTATCCATTTGAGTCATGTATTCAACTGTCTATTCCAGTAGCTGGTAAAAGATTTATATGTGAAGCATGGCTTCTGCCTTTAGAACAGAATAGGAAGAATAGTTTCTTATGCACACTGCAGGGGCAAAGAAGACAGGTAATTAACTGCTGGATTTATCCTTATAAAATAGGACCTGATTGTGGCAGGGTTAGTGATTTGTAATTTCCCATCATATACTATTTTATATCATGTGTACGAAGGCAGGCCTGATTAGTGAACATACAATTTGGGAAGGTTCTTTTGATCCAATGAATACTGAATTTCCAACTAGTGGGCTCTCCTTTGTAGATATATTCAATCCTGTTTCGCACTGTTAAGTCAGCACAAAAAGATCAGACACAGGTCATTGACTGTAGTTGTTAGTATCAGGTTACAAAGCTCAGCAGCTAACATATGACACAGTGGCAAGGTCTAACAGTTGTTTTTAATGCCAGTCCTCCACCAGCAATTGGTGTGCTCCTTTTGAAAGTCAGGATAGCTATGTGTTTTTCAATTACATTTATATTTATATTTTTAAATGTGTTATTATTTTTACTTTATAATTTGATTTTCTTAGTTGTATGACTGCTCTAACCTCATTTGTTTTATTCCAAGTATTTACCAGTAATTAAGGATTTCTTTGCATTTTTCTCATATGTTGGTTATTTTTTTTCTATTTAGAGAATATCCTTCTATAGCTCAGGCTTTCTTCACACAAAGTAATTGAGAATTGCTTTGATCATTTAATCCTAACTCTGCTGTTGAGGCCTGGAAGGACACTCTGCTACTCCTAATCTGGGTCTGAACTGGTCAGTGATAAAGAAAAATAGATCAGTGAATGAGTAACCTCCAAATTTTCTGGCATTTATTGGGAACTTACAAGTGAAAAGGGACCTGTGCAATAATCATGTTAAAAGACCAACTTTAATCAGGTTTAGACATAGTAAAGAAAGAGATGATCAAGAAAGTTGGGGAAACCTTTCTTTCTGTGACAGATGATATTACCAATGAATACTGAAGTAATCAGTGTTAAATGATCAATAAGCATACTGACTGCCCAAGACCAAACAATCAAGAATCTAGTTAAAAAACTGAACTTTTGAAACCAAATCACAGTAGTTAACTCTAGTTGAACCAAAATAGAAGATCTGGAAATAATGGTGTGATCCTGACTAAAAAGACTGTTATTTCCAAGTTTAAGATGTTTAGCCTGAGAGAAAAGCTGTGAGCAGTCCTTGTGCTCTAATACAAATTTCTAGTCTCTGGAGCACATGGCCAAAAAGGTTATTTTAATTTCTTAATGTAATTTTGGGGACTATCATTACATCATCTCCACCATCTCTTTCCTGTCTCTAAGCACAAGTGTGTCAGGCATTCCAGGCTGGACCTTGCCTGATCAGTGAGAAGGCAAAAGAAACAGGGCAATGAATGTTCTAGTTCAGCCCGGGTTTTTAATGTGGAGTGGCATTGCAGAGGGTACTTGTATAAGAATGCAAATTCATTGTCCACCTATTACAACCAGCAATGTTCACAGTACAGAAAGTGGTGGGAAGGAGCCATAAAATTTTCCAGTTTTCTCTGCAGTTTGGGTTGCCAATGTGTAATCAATTAATCAATTATAGGTGATCATTAAATGTCCTGAGTGGCCATTTCTTGGGCTCCACAGACTAGGATTCTTGGCCAAGTGATTGACCTATCCCTATTCAAACTTAAGTCTACACCCAAAACAGAGATTCTATTCTCCTGTCCATGGGCCCTTTTAACAGGCCTTCATAACTACTTTTAACTTTCCTCCTTCCTAAGGCACCAAGAATTACTCATCATCAGAGATGAGAACTCCCAAAATGCTTTTGGCATATTAGGCTTCTGTCAAGGATGAAACTTCTCAGAGTCCCAGGGACACTTCTGGCTGTTAGTTAAGAAAGCAACTGCTTACTTTTCTTTGTGGTTTCTTTTTACCCTAAATTTTCTGGATGATTTCTACCTCCAGTTCTTATCCCTCCTCCATCTGAAGGTTTAACCCTAACTGCCATTATGGGATGGGGGGCAGTGACAGATCTGTCTTCTTCCAATTGAACTTGAGTTATCAGTTGGAAGTGTTAGGATACCCTTCCAGAGGGCCACTTGTCAAGACAAAACTCTCCATTGCAGACAGGAAAGGAATTGCTTTACTAGTGTCTGGGAAGGACTAAAATGTCCACGGTGTATAAGACATGCTAGATGGGCTTGCAATAGCCTCCATCTATTAGACATTTCCTTTTATACTCTATAGTTTTGTTTCCAGAGTCATGAACTCACAACCAGCTTTCACATCCTTTCATAGCTGTTTCATCAGCCAAAAGTCACAATGAAGCCCTCCCCAGTTGCTTATGAATAGAGAGAGAAACTGTATTTAGCATCAATTAATTAGGAGGTTAAAACAATAATTAGCCTGTCTTCCTTGATATGAGCCAGTGCCTGGGAGCCAAGGTCTGAAGTGTCACATCTTGGCAACACCATTTATCAAGAAGAAAATATAAGTGAGGTTTGTTTTCTAAATAATATTTCATATGGACTTAAATCTAATAGCTGTGGTGTGTGATCTCTTGGGTTGTTATTAATTTTTTTAAGCTTTGGTTAAACTCTCTTTCTAGTGCTGAAGACCATGTGGGTGGCCAAAATTAGTCTTTCTTTATGTCCTATCAAGGCCAGTTAAGCAACTAGTCCTCAGGGGTCACTTGGGTGTGAAAGTATCCTCAGAGTCTTCTAGTCTGTCTTTTACCGGTTGTCCATCAATGTGAGGATAAATCAAAGTGTTTTCTTTATGTATTGTGGCTTCCTTTGAAGCCTTGAGGAACTCCTTCCCACATTGACCCTCTGTAGACTTGATAAGGTTTCAAATTCATGCAGTGGTGTCTCCATGGACTCCACGAACAATACAACAAATAATCAATGGCTTTTTCACCCCTATGGAACTTGCTGAGCTTGTATGGAAAGAGGAGAAATATTCTCCCTTTCTGTCCACCTAACCACATTAGAATAGCCTCCAAGAATGATTAATAAACACCCAGAATATCAGTTTTATACCAGTTTGTTACTTTTAACTACTGTATGATATTTTAATAACCAGACATAACACAATAAAGTTTGTTTTCATGTTTAGCCAGTCCTTGAAATAGTTGATATATAATCTTGCCAACTTTAATAAATACATGATCTCTAAATCTCATCCTTTATGTACCTTAAACAACATACTCAAACTGTCATAACTTGCAAAACCTCTCCAGGCTTCTTTATGATGGAGCCTTCCATGAATCATAATCTTCATATAACTAAGCCCTTCTTTACTAAGGTCATTTATATTCCTCTAACATTTTCTTTTATGTATTGTTTCCTTTTTAATAATACCATGAGACCTAGGAACATTAAAAGGTGTGTTTATAATATGTTGTGATTTTTCTCCCAGGTGAAAGGGGAAGAAGCAATGTCTATCCCATTTGTGTAAGTCCCAATGATGATGCAAAGTACAATGTCACCAAAGTCCATCCTAGGGAATCAATGAATTTATTGAGCTTACTTACTGAACATGAATGAAAAGATACTTAGAAAGGTTATGATACTGTGGTGGTTTTAATCAAAATGACCCACAGTGTCCCATAGGTATTGGCATTAAGAGGTGAGGCCTTATTGGAGTAGTTGTGGCCTTGTTGGAGGGAAGTATGTCACAGTCATTTCTTCTGCCTCCTGGTCTGCATGTAGAACTCTCAGCTCTTCCTCTAGCACCATGTTTCCTGAATTCCACGATGCTTTTTTGCCATGATGATAATGGACTAAATCCTCTTGAACCAAAAGCAAGCCCCAATGAAATGCCTTCCTTTATAAGTGTTGCTGTAGTCATGGTGTCTCTTCACAGCAATAGAAACTCTAAGATAGCCCAAAGCAGCCACCCAAGAATGTCTCCAGCAGTGTGTACAATGATTCTCCCATAGCTGCAAATGCAGAGCTCACCTTCTCTCTACACTTCCACTGCCCATATTCTCTCCATTACATTATGTTTCTTAGTGGACATGGGAAGTAAGCTTGATAGCACTCAAAGTTAATTCTCAATTTTAAATGTGGATTTCGCATAGGTGCTTACATAGAATCTACCTCTTCACAAATCTTTCCCAGGTTATGCACTCTAGCTCCAACCTAAAACCAGAACGTCACGTGTCAGTAGGGCTGATTTGCATAGAGTTGCCCAAAAAAGAGGCCCTATAAATCAGATGGAGGGGCTGCTTCCTTCCATGGTGGAATATCAACAGTCAGCAAACCTGGTGGCCGTCATGCTTTGTAAGCAGGCACAGATGATCATGGCAAGGTCACATTGTTTATCTTAAGATAGTGCTGAGCAACAACAATTAAATAAAAGTGTGCTGAATAGAAATGGTGTATAAAATAATGTAATAAATTAATATTCTTAGGCACAATATGTTAAACTCAATCTTAGAGAAAACACAAGACAATCTTCATGTTTTTGGATTTTAATTCAAGTATGTAGTTGATACCAAGAAACTGCAAATATATACAAATCCTCATGGAATTGATGTTTGCAGCATCCAGTACAACACAACTAAGATATCCCTCATATATATATATCATTAAAGCATGATTCCCCAGCTTACTATAGATAGATTTTTACACAGAGGGTCTCTTTATCCTCTCTGTGGATGAGCATCCCATTCACTGTTTTTACTACAGACATGTGACCACTAGTATACATTAAAGGTGAATAAACATTTACACCCTAGTATCTGAATCTTTAACAACCCTGGTTAACATACTATTCATCTCTGGGGAATTTTAGAGGCAGTCCTCTTATAGCTAAATTGTACCTTGTGTAAATTACTATTTCTTAAGCATTGGTAAATCCTTTATATCACCAATTATATTTTTCAGCATTGCAGCTACTAAGTGGAATGCTACCCAGTACATGACATGCCATTTACAACCTCCTCAAATTAATTTCAAATGGATGTTACACCTAAATGTCAAAAGCAATATACAGAACTTTGAATGTACTTGAAACTAGGCCTCTCTGAGTTTGGCAACCTGCATAGGTTAGTCTAAGAACCTGGTGTATAGAGCAAAAACATCTCCACCTCTAATACTCGGAATAGGCTTTGGAGACTGATAGAGATTCACAACATGCCCCCATGGTTGGGCATAATTGAGCAAGCCGGGCAGACCTAGAAACTTCCATCTAGGCATTCCCGGGTAAAAATAGCCATTTCTGGGTCAAAACGTCTGGCATGACCAGGTCCGTGGCTTTGCATGGTAGCATAAAGTGCGCAGCGCAACACAACCATGTGTTCTACATGCATGCATGGAGTAGACACATGGGCCTGTGTATGCAGTTGTGGCCCAGCCTTTATAAGCCAGCGCCATATTCCCGACTTCTCTCTTTATGCACATATCCATCTCTCTCTTATCTTAATAAAACTCTTGTTAGTGGATTCTGTCATGTTTTGTGACATTTCCTCACAGGGTAAGAGCACCACCAAATAACTAACAGAGACCTGGTAAAAATCTGGGGCCTGGGACTTTGGAAAGGGTTTCTTCAGATCCTCAGAACCCAACACTTTCCACACAAGGGGCTGTGGTTATCAGTCCCAACACCACCGTGGACTTTCTTTATAACATTCTAGAGTTACCCTGTGTTCCTTTTGTGAAACATTGTCTGATTAGCCTCCTTTTGAATTTGTTTACTTCATTTTAAAACTGAACCCATTGATTTTCATTAACAAGAGACTTGTTGTCAAATTTGGCACAAATCCCAGGCAATTGAAAAATGTCTGTCCTTAGATTCGAAGGCTGTTCTGGGAATCACTGTGCTGTCTCCCTTCTGCTTACCTGGTCCTGTCACTCAGTCCTCACTAGCCAATCAGAGCTTCCAGCAGACCTGCCAGTCAGATGGGTGTGTTCTTCCAGGAGCCAAGCATCTGGTTCAGCTAATTTCCTTAGGAAGTCAGAAGTTGTCACATGTGCTGAGTCTTGGGCTCTATTATGGAGTGAGTCAGCTCAACAGCAGAACCATGGTGAGTGAGGGGCTGCTCTCCACAGATGGGGAGGAGCAATGGGCCAAGATGAGTGAGGGGCCACTGTCCCCAGGTGGGAAAGAATGGCCAGCCATGGTGAGTGAGGGGCTGCTGTCCCAATGCAGTGAGGAGTACCTAGTATTGTTGGGTGCAGTGCTGCTGTCCCCAGACTAGGTGGAGCAGCCAACTGAGGCTGGGGAACTGGTTTGGTGGATCCTTCCCTGGCTAGGATGGAGCAAACTTCCAGACACAGAGTTCAGCATGTTCCTGCCTGGTTCTGCCTAGTCCAGCATGGTCCTATGTTGTTCTGGTAAGTAAGTGGGTGGGGTTGTCAGCTTCTGAATAACTTCACTTCCTGGGCTGTATCTGCACAGAGCATTGGGAGCGGATCTATACTGAGAACTATCCTTGATGTTAATGTCACTGTGAAATTCCAGTGCCTGTAGTGCTTATATTGTCAAATGTGGAGAAATATCACCAGATTTGCCAAACTTGGAGGGTGCTATGCCTTGGAAGAGGAATCAGAAGTGCTCTGAGAGATTGGTGGATTTTAGGACACTACCAAATCCCCAGATCAGGGTCCGGTCTGACCATAGTGTGGAAGGACAAACCTGAGAAGGATTTGCTCTCTAAGTCATTTGATCTCTTTTCACCCAGTAGGGTAACTTCGAATGTTCTGAAATGCAACTGAGTAGTCCTAGCTAATGAGGGATTCTGGGAAGGCTTAGCAATCAGGAACACAATTAAGAGGTAGCTTACACTTTCTTTCCAGGATTCCCCTCTTGTTTTGTTGTAGCTTATGGTAAGGAAGTTCACAAGTCATGACATGGTGAGTGTGAGGGCCACTGTCCCCAGACTAGAAAGAGCAGGTTCGCTGAGCTGTCAGAGATGGACCATGAGTCAGAAAGAAGTCTGTTGCTCCTGTGGTAACCTGGGTAGTGGCCCTTGTCCTCTGAGCTTTGTTGAGTGTGGGTTCCCTGGGGAGGGGAGGCTCTGCCATCCTGGCACGGGAGGATATGATGCTTGTAATATCACTGTTCAGTGTGCACACATAGGCATGCTTTTGGTGTGCTGTGAGAAGACAGATTGGAAAACTGCAGGTCTGGTATCTAGAAGTTCTGAACATTGCATTTCTCTTTCATGTTTGTCTTATAAATGCTATCAATAATGTAGAACTTGGTAGAAAGATCGAGATGTGGACCTTCTTTCTGCAATATGTGTATTATGCCCAGATCACTTCCTCAAAGAGATCACTGAAGACTGAGGATGTCCAGAATGCAACAGCAAGGTTTATTCTATAGATAAAATCCTAGGCAGGGAACTCGTTCCTACACCAATATAGTGAGGCAGGGAGGAGTTGCTCTTTCGTTGTGAGGCTAGCTTTTAAAGGCAAAAACCATATAATTTATTTCCCCACAACCCCCTCCCCCCTCTGGTTAGTATCAGTTCCTTTTTTTCTAGTCTTTGATCTTTTGTCTGTTCAGCAACTGCGTCAGGAGTTTTATAAGCTGTCTCCAGAGTTGAGATAATTTATGGGCCAATTAATCCCACCAGGTGCCCGAACATCCTGACTTTGTAGTTGCTATCATCATCTGGGAACCTGAAACTGGCCTGAGTTTTATCTACACTAAGACATCCTGGTTTAAGCTTCTCTTTGTCTGTAGGGAATAGAGTGGGGGTCTGACTGAGGTTTTACAACATGATTAAAATGCTTCTGAGATCACCAGCCACAATGGTGTTTTTCAGTAAAATATCATTCTAGGAGATAAAAGGGATTTCTGAGTTGCAGAGGTTTATTGTGTGTGCATGGTGCTGGGTGAGTGGGTAGGGCAGAATCAACATCTCAGGCCATAATCCATGTGACAGAAAGCATTCATAAGTAATAAGAAGCCTTTTTTTTCATGATTTGGGAGCTGATTGGTGGCCCAAAAGAAAGCCAGCCAAATGCCCCCACTTACTCTGTCAAACTGGTTGTTTCACTTTTCTTATTTATTTGTCCATGCACAGAAATAAATATGAGCTGCTGAGCCCGTTTGGTATTTCTTATAGTTATATGATTTCAGTGCAGGTGATGTTGTTTTATGTAATCAACTAGGAGGCTCATCCTTGGGAAAAACAACTTTCCCTCTCAATAGTCATTAGTTTCCTGTAGTACTTTGTCTATGGAGAGGGTCTCATTAGATCCTCCCCACACCCCAAACCTTGTATGTTAGTATGTGTATTTGGCCATATTTTCTTCTTCATCTGGGATCTACTTGCAGGGCTCAGCTGTGACTCTGGGTTCCCAGCTCCTATATGATTCCAGCTCTGGAGGTCCAGGTCTCCTCTTTCAGAGCCATGTGAGTGCAGTGGATTGGCAGTCCTGCTGTCTCCACTGGCCTTGATCTTAGAGCATCTCTCCAATTTAGCTGCCAAGCACTTGCCATTCTTTGTTTTCACTCAAAACTGAGGTCAC
Organism: Peromyscus maniculatus bairdii; assembly: GCF_049852395.1. Classification (NCBI taxonomy): domain Eukaryota; kingdom Metazoa; phylum Chordata; class Mammalia; order Rodentia; family Cricetidae; genus Peromyscus; species Peromyscus maniculatus. The sequence continues at coordinate 10,453,260 of NC_134869.1, read as the reverse complement.
CATAGGAGTGCCAGGTCCTCTGAGTCAGGCTAAAAATAATGTCTGGTAGGGCATTTCCAGGGAGGGGGAATGTCTGTGAGCATGTTGTGTGGGTGTGTCTATGAGGGTCTTCCCTGGTGGTGCATCGGTAGATTGCTGTGCTTGTGAAGAGAGGAGTGAAGGAATTCCTGCCTGGTTTGCCTCAGGGAGAGGGTGTGTTTAGTGTCTGTTTTGCAGGATTGGCTCAGGGAGGCAGGAAGGCAGGAAGGCAGGGCTGCACAAGCTCATGGGCCCTGTGCATTAATCCAGCTCTTGTCTTACCTATCTCAAATATCCATGGAACTGAAGGGGGTGTTCATGGAGTGTCACCTGCCCTGATCATTTGCAGTTTTGGAACTGCTCTCTGGAAACCCCCAGGACCTGAGTTTAGCTACACAAGGAGTTAACAAAGAAAGGCTGGTGATAAAACCCAGAGAGGTGTAGGTGATAGTGCTGCTGCTGTAGTTGTTAGGAGTGGCAGGATGCAGGGAATAACCAAGGAACAGCTTGCCATGGTCATATAGATGAGAACCTGATGCAGGAAAAGGAAGGAAGCTTCCACCTACCCCCCTTTTTTTTCCTTTAGTCTTTATTGATTATCATTTTTTTATTTTTTAAATTACACTCATGATATTCATTAATTACACTCATGATATTAATCACATTTGTGGTATTCATAGATTACATTCGCAGTATTCATTCAAATATATATATATATATATATATATATATATATATATATATATATATATATATATATTTTAAATGCCAAATGTCATTTATTGAAGGGGGGAGGAGGTCTTAAATACAGGCTTACAGCACAAAGGGAGAACCCCAGAGGGCAGAAGTTCGCTACTGATGTTTTACAATCTCGCATCTAAGCTGTTAACGCCCATTATTCAGGATACACAGACAAGGAACTTCCCTTAAGCAATCAGGAGGGTGGAACCTGACAGGGAATTAGCATAGGGAGGATATCAAGGTCAAGGTCCGAAAGCAAGGCAACAGTTACCCAAAACTGGGGCCAGGGACCTACAGGTCTCCCTTTTATTAAAAAATGAGCTTCTGACTTGGGTTGCATGGGACATCAGCACCACCTACCCCTTTTAAGGTCATTTGAGTCCAGGTGCCTTCTAAATAATTCCTGGTCCCCAGCTGCAATACAGAGCTTTCCATGGCGCCACCATTGCCTCTGAGACTTTAGAAATTGCTAGAGACTTGGAATGTTCTTGGGACAGCATGGGTGATACTCATAGGTGAGCTCTTTGGTAAAACTGGAAAAGTTACAAGGTGAATAAACTCATAACTGTTGTTTTGAGGCATTTTCTCTTTTGTATTTAAAAATCTAGTTATATTGGCTATTATCAGAATTATGAAGCTTGTTGATGTTATAAATTGTTGCTGTTCCTATAGATTGTGGTTACATGACTCAGGGTTAGACAATTGTTTGGAAGCTCCCTCTTGTATAGAAAACATGTTTTGAATAATGAGCCAATGGTATAGAATGAAATGTTTACTGGAATTTGTTTTACATATTCAATGTAAATTATTTTATATTTGTTTCATGTATTCCATATAGTCAACATATATTATTCATTAAACTATACAGTGTGAGTTTTAGGATAGCTGGAGCTTTTTAATGAGATCTTGTCTCAAACAACAGAACAAAATTATATCCAATTGTGTTTATGTGTGTGTGTGTGTGTGTGTGTGTGTGTGTGTATTATTGAAAAAGGTCTTTCTATAATGTTCACTAGGTAGACCAAATTCAAGCAGATCTACTTGGCTCTGCTACCATACTCATCTATATTCATTTCTGAGAATGATTTTACAGGGCCCAGTGGTCTTGTATATTATTAAAGTGACCAGCCTTAATAATATACTTCCCAGGGCCTCAGAAGAGAAACTACAAACAGTGAGATTTATTTTCAGGAAAAGAATCACAACACACCAAGCTCTTTAGTCCATTTGCTTTTCTTTCTCAGTCTCTAGCTTTACAGTTATATACCCAAACAACTGCAATCCTCCCCCTCCAGCCAGGTCACCAGGCCTCAATTCCTGCAAGATCATAAAGGCAGGTAAGAATTTTCCTGAGGCAGTGACCATCAGGCTTTCTTTTACAACCCAAAATGGGAGTAGTAAAGGAGGAGATCAACTGAGTTCTAATGACTGGTTAGTATATCAAAAAGGGATATATGTGCTCAGTCTACATTCCTAGAAATGGTTAGGTAAGAAGTTAGGGGTCTATTAGTAAGATTGTATAAGAAAAGTGGGTCTCACCTTGAATTGCACAAAAATAAAGCTATCCGCCTGACCTAGGAGAGAGGTGTGGTTTCCTTTGGCCTTGGATGCTTAAGTCTGTTCTTACAGAGTACAGGGGTATCTCTGTTATGATCCCTCCAGGGATGCTCCTGGCCAGATGCTGCTAATGACAGTAACTGCAGAAAGACCTGCAAATAGGGATCCTGGCTGCGTTACTGCTCAGGAGGTTATCCAAATACTCCTTTAGTAGAAGGGAAATTGTGCCCAAAGAATGATGGAAAAGCTATAATAGCACATGAGAAATTCATAGTAGGAATAATCAAAAGCCAAATATCACCAAGATTCCTTGAGCCTCAGCTTGTCCTCTGGAAGGCCCTTGGTTTCTTCCAGGGATAGCTTTGTCATGATCAGCTAAAATGCTACTTTATATATTTTTGTGGTTTGCAGCATAGTGGTTGACACCTGAAATGACTTTCAGATATTGTCCCTAACCTGAGGACCTCTGTGGAGGTTAAGCTGGAACACTTCAGTGCATTTTGGTAAACATTTCCAGGATGAGTCAATACAAATCAGAGTTGTAATTTTATTTTGAGACATAGATTCTCTATATATCTCTAGCTGTCCTTGAACTCAGAATGTAGGTGAGATTGCCCCCAAACTCCCAGAACTCTATCTGCCTCTGCTATCCAAATATTGAAATAAATGGTGTGTGCCATATCATCCAATTGTAATTTCATTATTTATTTACTTATGAATGTTTGTATGTATGTGCTCATTTATTTGTGGAAAGGTGTGCATATGTGTCATGGTTTGGGTGCAAAAGTCAGAGACCAATTTTGGGTGCTGGTCCTTTCCCTTCAGCATGTTTGAGATAGAGTTTCTTGTCTGCTATCACATGTAAATAGGCTTGCAGCATTTCTCTTGTCTGCCTTTTCTCTTGCCTTAAAAACACTGGATTATAGGCATGCACTCTTGTAACTGATTTTATAATGCACAAGTAAAGGGATGGTTGCAAGGTGAGTACTTTATCTGTTAAACCATTTTCAAAGTTTATGAAACAGAATTTTGGAGTGAGTCTGTTTTGAGACACAGTCCCACATTCTAACTTTGTCTGGCCTGGAACTCACTATGTAGTAGATAGGCTAGGCCTGGAACTTGAAGAGGTCCACCTGCCTCCACCTCATGTGATGACACTTTGGTAAAAAGAAATTTTTATTATGGATTTAGCACAGATATTAGTAGAAATAAGTTTGGGAAAGTGTAGTCTTGTGAGGGAGAGCAACACTTAATTGATAGAAAGCCATGTGACAGTGTGTGCCTTTCTAAGATCCATTTCAATGGGTTCTTAGGGAGTTTCTCTCTCTTCTCAGTCTCTCTCTCTTCTCAGTCTCTCTCTCTCTCTCTCTCTCTCTCTCTCTCTCTCTCTCTCTCTCTCTCTCTCTCTCTCTCTCCTCCTTCTCTTTGGTAACAAGACCATAGGTCAGTTCCTGAGTATGCTTGTGTGGGATTCTGTTTTAATGAGGTAAAAGCATGGGTCAGAAAAATTTTGCACTGTGCCTTACTCTACATGAGGTTCATAATTCTGCCCTGCAATCCTCAGACAATTGTTGCTTACACCTGGGAAAGAAGTAAGTCCATACTGAAAAGATTTTACATATTTTGGTATTTTATTACATATTTTGGTAAAATATTTTGACTCATTTGTATTTGAGATATCACAAAAAAGGAATGTTTTTTTTTTGCCTACACAGCAAATTTTATTAATTTTGTATGATGGTTAATATTGATTTCAACCTGATAACATGTAGAATCAGCCAAGGGACACTCCCCCAGGCACACCTGTGAGGGCTTATCTGGATCATGTCATTCTGTAGGGTGTGCTTATGATTAGTTTGTATATGAAGTTCATTGAGAAAAGAAGACTCTTCTCTCTTCTATAAATTACAGGGACCAATGCCTACTCCAATAAGCATTGGAGGCACCAGGTGGAACAGCATCAATCTTCTTTCACCATCCGGCCCATTATGATCTTGCTTCCTGACTTCAGCACCAGTGGCTCTGTCACAAGCTTGCCATCAGTTCCTTCACCACGCTGTAATGTGACCATCACTTCTCCATCAGGCTGAGGGATGCTTCAGAAGAGACAGTGTCGCCCCGGATGAACTATCCAGTCAACTTGATGTCCACATCTACCTGGCCAACCCTGGTGACAGCATCTTTGATGTGGTAGAGAAGACACTCAGACATCAAGGGGTCCTCATTTAGATTAACCAGATTAACTCTTTTTTTTTTTTTGGAGAGAAGACACCCACAGTACCACCATCCTCTTAGACAGCCATGCCCATCTCAGTCAACAATGCTTCTCTCTCCATTATCAGGGCTTTTGTCTTACAAAGCTTCTACTTTCAAGTCTCATTCAGCTCGGCAATAATCTTCTCTGTCTCCTGCAGCCTCTCCATGGTCTCCTCAGACCCAATATGGGGCTCAGCACTTGGGGAGAAGGAACACTCCAGCTCCCCATTGTGTGAAGGAGGAGATGAAGGTGAAGCTGGGGTGGGAGGAGATGATGCAGCCGACACAGCATCTCCAGAACTGCCCTCTTTTACCTTTAGACCTCGTAGGGCAGATGCTGAGAGTCCCTGAGCCATCAGCAGCTCCCGCAAATGTGCCACCTCCTTCTGTAGCTCTCAGGTAAGCCAGGCATTGAGACATCTTGCCCTGTGGTCAGTATAGCCATAATCCAGGCAGAGACATTGTGGTGCTTCATACGTAATCTTCTCTGGAGACCTTGAATCACTGCTAGGATCTGAAAGCCTGTCTGATATAATAAGCTTTTAGATCAACATTAAATGCCATATTCTGCAGATTTCTGAAGTATGAGGGCTGTCCAGGTATATCTGAATAGACAAACTTTGTTTCTAGTTACTTGTTTCAAGCTCAACCCTGAAAACATATGCAAGGGACTGAGTAAATGAGTAAGCTTATAGCTGTAATATTACATCAGTACTTACTTACCTGCCACAGACTGGCCCATCGAGGGTACCACAACCATAGGATGTGGTGGTATTTTATTTGTACTGAAATGTGATTTTAATTGTATATTAATAAATAAAGTTGCCCAGGGATCAGAGCTATTAGAGCCATAGCAAGAGTGTGGCAGTGGTGGCACATGCCTTTAATCCCAGCACTTGGTAGACAGAGCTAGGAAAATCTCTGTGTGTTCAGGGATATAGCCAGCATTGGAGACATACGCCTTTAAGACCTGGAGGGCTGTACTTACAGGCAGTGTCGAGGCAGTCATGTATTTGGGTTTACAACCAATGAGAAGGCAGAACAGAAAGACTATATTAAAGACAAACACACAGGAAGTAGGTCTCGTTCGGAGAGGTAGGAGCACTGCAGGAGGAAGGGTAAGTAAGGCTTTAGCTCTGAGCTCTGACCTCTTGGCTTTCCCTTTTACATTGGTTCTGTGTTACTTATTTAATAAGATGGTTGGCTACATCTACAGTAGGGGGACCAAAGCTTGGGTATTCAGGAAGGCAAGGATTCGGTGAATGACAGACAGACGACACACTCAGAAGTGGTTTGAATCTGCTGCAATTTTACTTCTGCAAATCCGTAGTTTATATACAGAAAAGAAAACTATCAAGTCATACAAGGAGCAACAAGAGCTTGGCAATAATTCAATTACATCATCCTTAAAAACAGTAAGCATACAATTATTAATCGGTGCTAGACATATCCCTTCACCCATAAGAACTTTATGACCCAAAAGAGCAGTCTGTGATTTTTTTTTTTTTTGAGACAGGGTTTCTCTTGTGTAGCTTTGCGCCTTTCCTGGAACTCACTTGGTAGCCCAGGCTGGCCACGAACTCACAGAGATCTGCCTGCCTCTGCCTCCCGAGTGCTGGGATTAAAGGTGTGCGCCACTACCGCCCAGCCAGTCTGTGATTTTTAAACTTAGTACGGTCCCTAGACTTGTGTGGGCTTCTTGTAGCTGTGTCCATCTTTATCTCAGCCACTTGATAGTTTATAATTCATTTTTACTTTTCTGGTTCTCATGACCCATTTAGCCAATTTGGATACTGCAGATCCTCCCTAAGTCTTTCTTTAGTTCTTTACCATATATCTCTTCTAATATAAAACCTTTTTACCTGCTGGAATATGGACTCTTGTACTTTTATGCCTGTAAGGGGAAGGGGTTCTGCTGTAGTCCTTAAGTTTTCCATGCTGAACTTCCTCAACAGAGGGGCCCACCATCTGCCTCCTATGAGATAATGTTTTCTGCCATAAATTACTTTAGTTGGGATTCCTAAAGGATTCCTAGTGGGTGAGTGTTCATTCCCTAGAAGTGCCTGAACTATTTATTATACTTTTTATTATCTAGCAGCTTGAGGTCTTTAAGGAATAGCTCATCCTGCTACATCTAAATAAGGTCCATGTCCAGCTTCCCCTTCCCTCCATATTTCACAACCCAAGCATTCATTAATTTTGGCTGTGTTTTATAGATTACTTAGAACATTATCAGAAAAGCAGTTATACAGAACCCATAGCCCAGAGAGCTCATGATCTGTGAAGCACGTCTCCTTCAAGAAGGAGGCATAACATGGGCACTCTGCAAGGGACCTCCAGGGAGCTTAGTCCTGTGGGATACGTATCTCCCATCCTCTATTATTGACATAATTGTTCATGTTACACAGACGACACTGGAGTTGGTGTGGCACTTACCCTGACTATAATTTAAAAAACTTGTTTACTTATAACTGACTATTTATGTTCTCTAACAGTCTACAATAAGTAGCCTAAAAGCAATGCTTTTAAGTTGAATCTCTTCTAGCATCAAATATGGGTTCAGTAAAGAAACCAAAACAAAATATCAATATAAAACATATATGTTGCTGTGGGATGGTCTGTATGTCAAATTGTTCTGATTGGTCAATAAATAAAACACTGATTGACCAGTGGCCAGGCAGGAAGTAGGTGGGACAAGGAGAGAGGAGAATTCTGGGAAGCAGAAGGCTGAGGCAGAGAGACACTGCCAGCCGCCGCTATGACCAGCAGCACGTGAAGATGCCGGTAAGCCACCAGCCATGTGGCAAGGTATAGATTTATGGAAATGGATTAATTTAAGCTATAAGAACAGTTAGTAAGAAGCCTGCCACGGCCATACAGTTTGTAAGCAATATAAGTCCCTGTGTTTACTTGGTTGGGTCTGAGCGGCTGTGGGACTGGCAGGTGACAGAGATTTGTCCTAACTGTGGGCAAGGCAGGAAAACTCAAGCTACAATATGTATCAGTTTATCCAAATAACTTAAGTTTAACAAACTTAGCAAATACAAGTAGGCTAGACAACATTCTTAAGCCTGAATGTACCTTGGGTAAGGAGAAACATTTTTTTTTTTTTTTTTTTTTTTGGTTTTTCGAGACAGGGTTTCTCTGTGTAGCTTTGCGCCTTTCCTGGGACTCCCTTGGTAGTCCAGGCTGGCCTCGAACTCACAGAGATCCGCCTGGCTCTGCCTCCCGAGTGCTGGGATTAAAGGCGTGCGCCACCACCGCCCGGCTAAGGAGAAACATTTTTAAGCCATTGGTTTTTAGCTATAAAACTTTTCCTAAAAGATTAAGATTCTCAAATATCTTCTATAATATCAACAATAAAGTATCTTCTTTTAATTTAAGGGGGAAAAAACATGGCATCATCATAATCTGTATAAAGTAAAAACAAACTCCAAAGTGCAAACAATACTAAAGTTCAATATCTGGAATTTATTTATAATCTTTTTGGTTCTTTTACTTAGAGGCTTGGATGATTTCTTTGACCCTACTTTTGGCAGCACGTACATAGCCTGCCTGCTCCATTTTATTATGGCTGGTGCTTCTGGTGATCATCACCTGGCACTAGCATTTTTTTAAAACTGATAAGGTCTGCCACTGCAACTAGACTCTTTTTGGAACTCTAGTCCTGCCATACATTTGCAAACCTCAGCTGTTTCCTATGATTCCTTTATGTTACAAACTTTCGCTGCCAGAGCAGGGTATATTCCTGTGTATAAAAGCATTGATGTGCAGCTTTAATATTTATTAAGTATCTTTTTTATTAAACATATGTTGCCATCTATTTAAATTCTCTAGTAACTTGCTGTTGTACACTTGGTAAAAACATAAGCACTTAGGTGTTAACCTCAGTAGATCTTTATAACCTTAGTAAAAGATGGCTGCCAGCCAGATGGCTGCCCACGAGGTCACTAGCCAAGATGGAAGAAGCCATGTGGTTGCTGTTTAAAGCTTGTTTTTCTAAACAATAATTACTTGCACACATACCCACAGTTGGATCCAAGTTACACACATACATACATACAGTTAAAGCTTGCTTACATTTTCAAGTCACATACCTGTACACATACACACATAAGCAGTTTGCAGAATCATTAGCCATTCTTAAGATGAAAACCAATAAGAATTAACTTTCAAATTCAGTATTTGCAGTTATAAGAAACCATAACAAACAGTTTACATCACATCCCCTCTGACCTTCTACAACCTTCCATGTACCCTCAGTCCGTTCCTTTGATCCTTCAAACATTTACTTTAGACAAAATCTGCTTTTTCTTTTCTTTTAAAACAGAAACTCTTAGCCGGGCGTGGTGGCGCACGCCTTTAATCCCAGCACTTGGGAGGCAGAGGCAGGCGGATCTTTGTGAGTTCGAGGCCAGCCTGGGCTACCAAGTGAGCTCCAGGAAAAAAGGCGCAAAGCTACACAGAGAAACCCTGTCTCGAAAAAACCAAAACAACAACAACAACAACAACAACAAAAAAAACAGAAACTCTTACCAAAGTCTTTCTTGTGATTTCCCTCAATAATCTAGAATATATTGTAAAGTTACAAAATTTTAAACAAGAACAGAAATACATGCATATACCATAACAAGAATAACTCGCAGTTTGCATCAGCACTGTACCATAGACAAGAAACTGTTGGTTAACCTCATATAGGCAGTGACATTCCATTCTTGGAGCCAGACCTTGACCAGGTTTTAGCCCCAGAGCAAGTCTTGGGACTCCCATCCAACAGCAAGGGAGATGAAGAGGACGGGAAGGTGTGCATCATGGGGACAAAAGATTGCTGTTAACCTCAGATTTTCAAGTACATGAGAAAGGCAGACTGAAGTGACTCTATGTCCTGGCTGGGCCCACAGACTTGTAGGCTACTCCTCAGCTGTGATCCTGGAGGGGCAGTTAGTTCTCCACTAGCCCCCACACTGAGCTCCTGGAGGCTCCTGCTGGCTCCTGCCAGCTCTGCTCCATGTCCACACGGGAGCCCAGCCAGAACCTGCTGGCCATATCTGGGCCCCCACAGTGCTTATAACCTGTCCTAGCACACAGCCATGCCTAGTTCCCATGCAGCCTCTGGGCCAATCTGGCTGCCACCCACATCATGCTGTAAAGTCTCTACTCCAAAGCTCTCTGAGTGAGCTGGGGCCCTGAACCTGCTGCGTCTAGGCCCTGTGATGCTCATGGGCCACCTACCTCTCTCAACGGCACCCTGGGTCTCCGAAGTTCTGCTGCCTGCTGCCTGCACTCTAGTCAGAGAGAGAGAGAGCAAGGAAGTAATGGGGGAGTTCAGTTAGTCTGTGCCAATTCAACCACCGAAGGGGTCTCCATCCTTTCCATTGACAATCCGGCCCACAAGTCCCGATGCATACACAAGCTCAGGCATAAAACACTCATACATGTGGCCATAGTTCTCACACATTTATACATTTATATAGGTATAACAAATCGCACTGACAAACAAGATAGGCAGACAAAAAGGAAGAACAAGGGCCCTACAGATGGTTCAGGCAGATGAGAGTCCAGAGAGGGAGCCTCGATTATGCCAAAGACCTTACCGATGGGACAGGGACACTTCAAAAGAGTCTCCCGATCCCCAGAGTTCACAAAAAAAGGCAGACCCCTCACAGGTGTCCGAACAGATGGACCCCTCACAGGTATCCAAAGAGATGGACCCCTCACAGGCATCCAAACAGGCTGACCCCTGACAGGCATCCTATGATGGGGGGACCAGTGGGGACCCCGCATCCTGATGAGGGGTTGGGACATCTCCCAACTCCTCTAGGGTCACCTTACAGGCATGTCTGCTAAGGTGAGAGCTTGTCAGATTCAACCACCGGCTTTGGATAAGAAAATGAAAGTAAAAGGAAAGCAAAGACAAGAAAATGGAGCGCTCTTACCGATCAGTGCAGATGGACCTCTGGAGCTTTTAGGGGTCCCAGCGGGGGGTCTCTGGGGATCGTGGAGAGCCCCCAAATGTTGTGCCCAGATCATAACCCCAGAGAGACCACCAAGGATGAGCATGCCGGAATGCAAAAGCAAGGTTTAATTCTGGATATACAAGCCTAGGCAGGGACTTTGTCCAATACATCCAACACAGTGGAGGCTGGAGGAAGTGCTGACCTGTCTGCAAGCTCAGTTTTTAAAGGAAAAAAAATCACAAGGTTACATCATTTAGGGGTGCTAGCACAGGTACAATTCTGATTGGCTCACTTCTAGGGGCTTTCTAGAAATCATGGCTTAATCTTACTTCTAAGGGAGCGGTTACCTGCCACCATTTCTCATTGGCTGCCCTCAGGTGGGGACACTTTTATGGTCAGTTACCCTGGAAACCAGGGTTGGAATATTCTATAGTCCTGCAGTCATTGCCTCATGACTACCTTGTGACTCTGTACTTTTACACTTCCTGGTTTCTGGAATCTGGACTGACTTGTTTCAGTAACTAATGGCCTATTCCCAAAAGGAGAAATTAGGCCTTAATTTTAGGGTGAAAGCATTTTGGTCTTATTTCTAAGATGGCTCATTTTGGTCTTACACTCTGGTTCTGGTTGGGAGCCTGCAGCCAGATTCATTGTTCTGTGCAGCCCCATGTAGTTCTTGAAACTCCCTAAACCCAGGTGCCTGCCTCTGAATAACTTTGCTTCATAAGCTGCCTCTGTGCACAGCATTGGGAGTAGGGATCCGTGTGTGGAAACATCTTTGTAGTTCAGGTCAACATGCTTTTGGTACACCCATTGAAGCAGGCTGCCAAATTCAGAGAGGCCTAGTTTTTCTAGTATCTTCTAAAACTTCTGCACTTAAGCAGGGAGGAGGATCATCTTTTGGGGAACTAGTAACTGTTGTGCCCAGATCGTGACCCCCCGAGAGACCACCAAAGACGAGCATGCCAGAATGCAAAAGCAAGGTTTAATTTTGGATATCCAATACAAGCCTAGACAGGGACTTTGTCCAATACATCCAAAGCAGTGAAGGCTGGAGGAAGTGCCTGCCTGTCTGCAAGTTCAGTTTTTAAAGGCAAAAGCCACAAGGTTACACCATTTAGGTGTGCTAGTACGGGTACAATTCTGATTGGCTCACTTCTAGGGGCTTTCTAGAAATCATGGCTTAATCTTACTTCTAAGGGGGTAGTTGCCTGCCACCATTGCTCATTGGGTGCCCTCAGGTGGAGACATTTTTATGGTCAGTTACCCTGGAAACCAGGGTTGGAACATTCTATAGTCTGGCAGTCATTATCTCGTGGCTACCTCGTGACTCTGTACTTTTACACTTCCTGGTTTCTGGAATCTGGACTGACTGGTTTCAGTAACTGGTGGCCTATTCTAGGAACTCATGGCCTGTACCTGAAAGGAGAAATCTTAGGCCTTAGTATTAGGGTGAAAGCATTTTGGTCTTATTTCTAAGATGGCTCATTTTGGTCTCACAGTAACAGCCTGTGGCCTAGGCATTGGGAGCTTCCACTAAGGGCCTGATGTATAGACAATAAAACAGAGCTCAGTCCCTAAAATCAGGAATATGCTCGGAAGAGCTGGAAATAGTCTGGGACCAGGGCCTTTGTGGAGAGGGGTTGCTTCAGGAGTTTCTGAGAACCTAACTCTTCCTATGACATGGAGCTATGGTTATCAATCCCAAGGTCACCAGGAACTTACTAATGTTCATGAGATACCCTGTGATCCTTTTGTGCAGCATTGTTTGATTAGCCTCCTCCAGAGTTAGTCCCATTGTATGATAGTTTCTGCTGACTTCATAGAAATCCTCCATGTCCTTCCATTCTTTCCCCTAGCAACTCCCCCCACCTCATTGAATGTCGTATACCAGATGCTGTTCTTCTAAAGAAGCTTACTTGGTATGTGACATAGTTTGTGCAAGATCTCTCCAAATGAGCTTTTGTCTTTTCTCCATTCTATTTTTCCTATCTTTCTCATCCCCTGGCACCCTCACCTCAGGACCCTGTTACTGAAGAATGACCTGTTGTATCAGGTCACTGGTATACTTAAATAATTCTGGGAATGTATTTGCTGTTTAAGTCTCCCATCTGCCTAAGTGGCTAGACTTGTAGTCTCCTCTCCATATTTAAATTGTTCAAAGTGTAACCTTGAGAGTGAACCTAAAAGAACATTAAGGATAACAGCATATATGAAATGAAATATCTGTCTAGGCTGTCTTCTCTTTGAGCTTTAGCCATACATAGTATCATTAAAGTGATTTTTTAAATAATCTCATAAGTGTGTGGAGTGATTTCTCCCTGGGGCATATTAATTCTAGAACAGCTGCATTTCCAGTCTTTTAGAAAAATGTTTCTGAGATAAACTCTCCTGTGTTGATTCAGATAGCCTTGATTTCAGTCTGTTTCTCTCCAGGGCAATGACCTTATGATCCTGTATATTACACCTTCAACATTATTAAATTAAATGACTGTACAACCTCAGAGGTTTTTTGTTTGTTTGCTTGTTTGTTTGTTTTTGTTTTGTTTTGTTTTTCAAGACAGGGTTTCTCTGTGTAGTTTTGGTGCCTGTCCTAGATCTCACTCTGTAGACCAGGCTGGCCTCAAACTCACAGAGATCCACCTGCCTCTGCCTCCCAGGTGCTGGCATTAAAGGAGTGTGCCACCACTGCCCAACCAACCTTAGAGTTTTAAAATTATCCATTTGAGTCATGTAGTCAACTCTCCACCACAGTCACAGGAAAATGATTTGCATGTGGAGCTCAGCTCGACTTCTGCCTTTAGATCAGACTAGTAGGAATAGTTTATTTTGTACACTGCAGGGGAAACAGGGCAGACAATCAACTGCTGCAGTCTCCATTATGAAAAAGGACCTGATTGTGGGAGAAGGAGTGATTTTATAATTTCCCAGCATCTTTTAATCAATGTCACATGAATGAATACAAACCAGAATGGTGGGTGTACAGTCTATGATTGTTAACTTGAGCCAAAGAATATTGAACTTCCAATTAGGAAACAGTCCAAATGCAGATGTGCTTAATCCTGCTTGACACTATTAAGTCAACACAGAGGATTGAGAAAGAGGCCATTTGACTGTAACTTTTCCTGTGTGTCTGGTTACTGATCTCAGCAGCCAACATGTGCTTATGGGAAAGGTCAATCCATCTCTTGTTAATGACATTTCCTCTATTATAGTAGAGACAAGTCATTTCCAATGTCAATATACTTAAGATTTTTATATTAAGAATAAATTATGTTTATCATTTTATAAAGTCAATTATTGGTATCATTTTTTATAATTTTATTTTCTATAAATGCATTGCTTCTCTATTTTCTATTTGTTTCTGTTCTCCAATGTTTCTCAGTCATTAATAATATCATTGCATTTTCTCAAGTTCTGTTGATTATTTATATCTGTGTAACGTCTCCTGTAGCTTAGGCTTGCCTTGTGCTTTGTAATTGAGCACCTAACACTGCCTGTGCTGCCCACTGCTGGGAAGACAGTCCTGCAACTCCTTCCAGATTGGGCCTTGACCAGCAGTGAGAAGGAAAAATGGACAAGTTAATGGATGACCCTCATCCTCTCTAGCTTTTACTGGGGACATACAAAAGAAGAGGGACCTTTGCAGAAATAGAGTTCATTAAACAACCTTGAATCTGGTGTAGTGTGACAGTGCAGAAATGGAGCAGCAGACACAAGCATGAAAGACAGCTTTACTGCTGGTCATTGACTAGTCAGTGAGAAGGAAACTTTGACCAGTGAATGAGTGTTCTCCAATATCTCTGTCTTTTATTGAGCACTTACAAATGAAGAAGGACCTGTGCAAGGATTGAGTTCCCTGATCAACACTAAAGCTGGTGCACAGACAGTGCAGAAAAGAGTGACAGGCAGTAGGCTGAGGGCTTTCCTGATGTGACAGCAGTTGAGATTAGCAATGTGGAATCAGGTAATCAATTTTAGGTGATCCATAAATGTTTTGACTGGTCATGTGTTGGGATCCACAGACGAGGGCATTAAAAAATCTGAATAAAGGACTGACTTCATTGTGAAGCCAAATTACTTTCATTACATTAGTTCAACCAAAATGGGAGATCTGGGGAAAACCTTGTGGTGCTGACTAACAGGACTGATTTTCCTGGTTTAAGATGTCCAGCCTGAGAGAAAAGGTGTGAGGAACCCTTGGTGTGCTCTCATATAAATCCCTAGTCTCTGGAGCACATGGTTATGAATCCTGTTTCAACTTTTCAAAATAATCCTTTGAGATTATAACTACATCATGTCCACAGTTGCTTTCCTGCCTGCAAGCCATTTCTTATTGCACATTGCTTTCTAATCCATGGCCTCTTTTTGCATTAACAACAGTTATTGTTTGAATGTGACCTTTGTTTGACTACAGGACTTCCCAGCTATGAGGCATTGTTTGGCTGCACTTGACATTGAGTGTGTAATGGGGTGTTCAAGCAAAGACCCTTTTCCTTGGGAGAGAAAGAGAAAGTCCTCTGGGAGACTGGAAGAATTTCTACTAAAATGCAAATTCCCCAGATTAGGGCCCTGACTGCCCTAGAATAGAAGAGCAGAGCTAGGAAGATCTGTGCTATCTGGGTCTTTGATCACCCAGTAGGGGAGCTGTTAATGTCCTGAGGCCCAGCTGGGTGAGTTTAGTTAATGTGGGTCTCTGGGAATTCTTTGCAATTAGGAGTAGCAGTGGGATAAAATTTGCAGGTTCTTTCCAGGATTCTCCTCTGGTTCTAATGTAGGGAGCTCTGAGGGAGACCACAAGCCATGCCATGGGGAATGTGGGAGCCACTGACCACAAACATGGAGAAGCATTTCTGTTGAGCTGTCAGAGCTGCTGGGACTGAGAGGGACCATGAGGCAGAATGTGGTTCTCTTGATCCATTTGGTGACCAGCGACTCTTCTCCTCTGAGCCTCAACTAATGTGGATTCCCTGGCATGGGGGGGGGGGCTCTGTCACATTGGCTATGGAAGGGCATAATGCTTGTAACATATATCACTGTCCACTGTGCACCCACAGGCATTTGTATTGTGTGGAATGGGAAGACATATTTGAAAACTGAAAGTCTCATTGCTAGAAATTCTGAACATTGCTTTCCACTTTCAGGTTTTTCTTATAAATGCTATAGATAATTGAGAGACTGGTAGAAAGGAAGTGATGGGGTGTAAAATTATCAAGTACCTTTACTTGAAACAATATGCCTACCTTTTTTGGTTTGGGGGCATGTAGTAGCATGTTTTAGCCAGCAGGTGGAAATGGTACAGCTCCAAAGCAGGGCCTGCTGGCAATCTTGGCTGGAGTTGAGATGGCAGAAACCAGAGCCAGCACTCAGGGAACAGGCCATGGAGTAGGGGAGTGCCTCTTTCGCTGGTCTCAGGGCTAAGCTAGGGAACTGAGACTGGACAAGCGGCTCCCTTTTTTGGGAATGGAACTGTGTAGACATTCCCTGCTTATATGGAATTTTGCAGGCGGGTTTAGGTACCTGCCAGCCAGGGAGGAGAGGGTGGGAACTACCCAGGCCTTTGGAATTTGCCCCACGTGAGCGCCAGATATTAGTGAAGTTATTAAGGCCATTCCATGTAGTTAAAAGGATATTTATTTAATGGCATAACTTACAAATTAAGGGATAGGTAGGTCATGGGGTCTGGGGAAGGTGTATCTTAGTCCAGTGGTGTTCTCTGGAGCTCTGCTCAGTCCACCTCCACCATTCAAGGTCCCAGCACAGACAGAGCACTGGCCCATCCAAATCTCGGGTCTCCAGGTGCCTCCCTTGGCCCCACCTTGTAGGTGTGACAGTTGCCAGAGTCTCAGTGGGGGTTGGAACTTCCAGATCAAAGCTGGAATGGCTACCCACTACAGTTTTCCTTCCTGGTTCCTGCTCCTAATTAATTAACTACTTGGCTATTGTTATAGGACCACCATAGAGCCAGAGTCCAAGGACCATCAAGTATACCCAGGTGAGCCAGCATGAATCCACCTGGACAGGTCAGCAAACTCCAGAGCCAGCTTGGATCCACCTGAACAGCACCTTTTCAGACCCAAGCAGCCACAGAGACTTAAGCAGTAGAAGGTGTTGGACAATTCCCAAAGCAGCAGATGACCATCTGCTATACCAGGATGTCTGGCTTCCCAAAAGCTCCCTTTCCCAAACCATTAAGAGTTAACCAATGCCCATTGAACCAGCTGGAAGCAGTTTCAGGAGACACAGTGGCCCTATTCCTGTTCACCCAATATTTCTTTTTTTAATAAGCAAAGAATCTGGAATGTTGCTACATGAATGCACATTTGCTGTTTAGTAGCCAAGGGGCCTAACATTTTGTGTATTCTGTGCACTACATGATCATGCAATCTATGCACATGGGTGGTGTAGTTCCTTAAGCCTATATACACATGTGTGGGGGAATCCATAAAAAGCAGGTAACAGACTCCTCCACCCTTTTTCAATTTATGGAATGTGTAAGCAAAATGATCCCTAGTCCCAGGAATAAACTTCATGCAGAACCTGCTACAACTCTTGTCTAAAGGTGGTAAGGTCCATCACAACTTATAACTTAGAATCTAAATTGGGGGATTCACCCATATTGTACTGGTTCTGGAAATAAGAAAAGTGTTAAATATGAAAGTCATAGATTCTTCCTCTGTGGTTTCAGTTCAGCAATATTATTTGGCATGGGTCAGAAGCCCAATGTGGAGACTCCAAGAGCTCATTCCATGAAGCTGTGAAGATGAAGACTGTGTTGTTTGAGATCATTTGATAATGAGTGACACAAGCTATGCGATATCTGCCACAGGCAACTGGATACAGGGAGTGGAAGTAACAAGGGAGAGACATGTATGAAAAATTTCAGGAATGTAGCTGTCTAAGCCCTTTGAGAATGAAACCCCATGTGTATAAGACAGAGCTATAGGATTTGGTGTCTGTCCTCCTGAGTTTTCTTCTTGCCTTGATCCACTCTTCCCTCACTGTGTCCACATTCCTCTCTTTTCCTTTTTAAAAATTTATTAGTTTTTCATATAATATATCCCCTTATATAGTAAAATTTCCCCTCCCTCTACACCCCTGAGTCCGCTGCTCTGCTCCCCTCTCCACCAGACCCACTCTTCTTCCATTTCCCTTCAGAAAAGTGTAGATCTTTCAGGAATATCAACCAAACATGACATAACAGCCAACAAAAAGACTAGGCCCAGACCCTCATAATCAAGGCGGCATGAGACAACACAGTAGAAGTGTCTCGAGATCATGCAAAAGACTCAGAAATACCTCCCTCCCATACCCACTGTTAGGAGTCCTACAAAACATCAAGCTACATAACCGTAATATATATGCAGAGGACATGGCATGGCACAGACCCGTGGAGGCTACATGATTCCTGCTTCAGGCTCTGGGAGCCCCTATAAGCCCTGCTTATTTTATTTCTTGGGTTGTGTTCTTCTGGTGTCCTTCTTTCTGTTTGGGAAATTTCAACTATGATAGTTTTGCAAATATTTTCTGGGCCTAAGGGATGGAGTTGCTCATTGCTTGAATTTCTAAAAGTCTTATTATTAAAAGCCCAGAACCAGTTATTGTGGTAAATGAGAGATCAGAGAGACAAAGGAACAAACTCCTGCTAAGTCTCACTTAGACAACTCAAAGAATCCTCTGAGTCTTCAGACAAAAGGGGTTCAGTGGAAAAGGGCTTCAGCCTAGTTCCTACCTCCTCACACTTTATATACCTTTCTCCACCCAGCTGTATTACTGCCTTCCTGGTGCTGGTTTGAAAGGCATGTGATTCCCAAGTACTGGGATATAAGGGTGTGCCTGGCATTGTTTCTCACCCAAACTCAGTCATTTCATGTAATACTGCGTGGCTTTGAACTCACAGAGATCAAGATGGATATTTGCCTTCTAACAGCTAGGATTATAGTGTGTGCCAACACTGTCTAGCCTCTATGTTTAATCTAGTGGTACAACAAAATATCACCACAATTCCTTTTCCTTCTAGTCATATTATTCCTAGGTTTAGTCTTTTCATAGTGTTGCAAATTTCATGAATTTTATGATTTAGGAATTTTTAGATTTAACATTATCTTTGACTAGTACATCCATTTCTTCTAACGTATATTCAATGCCTGAGATTCTCTCTTGCACCTCTTCTATTTTTTTTGTTGAAGCTTGCCTCAGTAGTTCCTGTTGGCTAGCCTAACTTTCATTTCCAGAATTCCTTCAACTTGTGCTTTTCAATTGCTTCCATTTCCATTATCAGATCATTTAAATAACACATCTCAGCTGGGCTTAGAGGAATATGCTGTGATTTTAGGAATTTTGAGACAACAGGAGTTCAATCTCTCTGAGTTTGAAGTCTGAGGTCAGCTTGGTTCAAATAGTGAGTTCCAAGACAGCCATGTCTATGCAGAGGAATCCTGTCTCAAAAAAATTCCAAAAAGAAAAGGCACATCTACAATTATAGAACTTTTCCTTTATAATCTGACTGGACACTGACTGGTTTTTAACAAATCAGGTTTGTTATCTTTTGTTATCTGTACTCACATGAAGAGAACTATATTAGTAATGCAAATAAGAAGCAAAGTAGAGAGTATATTTACAATGGGTTAGAAAGCCATTGAATCCTTTGACAAGGACTTTTATCACCTTCATGTGATAGGAGCAAGAAGGAGTAATCTGGCAGCTTCACCTACATTTTAATGTCATATTTGCAAGCTGGAGAGTAGTACATTGAATAGTCCTGCTCCTCTTGAGTACCCAAGTTTGGTTTCTTGCACCCACATCAGATTGCTCAGAACTATCTGTATTTCCAGGTCCAGGAAATCTGATAAATTCTATGGGCCTGCTAGGGTACTAGATATACAAATGGTGAAAAGACATATATATTCCATATTTTAGAAAAGACTTCTTCATGTATATGTTATTTTCAAAGGGAATGAAGTTTAATTTAGATGTGTAAGTTTTGCCAGTGTGTATATCAAGAGGTTGTCAGGTACCAATGGAGTTCATAAGAGAGGGTCTGATTCCCAGTGCCTGTAGTTAGAGATTGTTGTGAGCTGTCTTCTGGGTGCTGGGGATCAAATTCAGGCCCTGTGAATACATAGTCAGTACTCTAGGTATTGATCCATCTATTCAGCCCCATGAATATGTCATTATATGTGAATGGATGATCCTGATTTCATCTTTACCTGTGCTTTGAACAACCACAAGAAATACAAGGTTAATGGCTTCTAAAACTATCTTAGACATGGTTCTTAAAGAAGTTTCCAAGCCCAAATCTCCAGAAAATGAGGGAAGAATACAAAAAATGATCAGGAGTGCAATTGACGATACAAGTCTAAAAAGTGTTTGATTGCTGGACCAAAGCCACAAAACTTGAGTTTGGCTTCAATGCCAAAAATGAGGAGCAATGTGAGCCCACAAGGACAATTGTCAGATGTACCCATGCTGAAGTTTATACCTCCTCTAAGGAGAGGAGAGGAAATCACAGGCATTGAAACTGACTTGTCTGAATGGGATGGTATTCTGTTTTCTTGATGCTTGTAAAACTTTTAGTTAGGATCCCTGAATGGTGATGATTCCAGATGGCATCTGGCTTGTCAGGAGATCCTGAGACGTAAACAGAAGTCACTGGAAGGTAGGGCAATCAGGCATTTATAAAGGGCTGTAGAGTATGGAGGAAGTGTTAGGGAGGGAGCTTCCATCATGAAAGCTCAGGATCAAATGACAAGAGAGGAATGCTTGGGGTGTACCTGAGGACCAGCTGGCTTCTATTGTGCTTTCTGTATCTACTCAGCTGGGGTGAATCAGTGCACTCCAGGTCTTCCAATCTCTCCTGTTTTTGACAATCACATGTAGCTGTCAGTGACAATTTCCTTCGGTCCCCAACCTTGTGGCCCTCAATTGGGCCTTAAAGCTCCTCAGTCCCCACCCTGTCAATCCCTGTAACCTCCATTCCTGGTAGGAATAAGGATATTATAAAGAGACACTTACATTTCTCCCTTTGGCTAACAACTAGAGAAACTGCAGACCCCAAGAAATTCTAATTTCACTGGGCATCTCATTGTGGGAAAAGACTTGAATCCTCCAGATGAGAATGCAGGAGGGTTTTAAAGATGGGCAAAATTAATGACATGGCTTCATTAGATTACTTAGTTTTGCATATCTTTTACCTTCTATCTAAACCTCTTAAGACACCAAGGATGAATTAGTTTTCTTATATTTACTTTATTGTTCCAAATTAGTCAATTTGAATAAATACCATGTTTTAAATTTTCATTAATTATTTGCTTTTTTCCCTTTTCTTTTTTGTGAAGAATAGTATTACTATGATTGGCTGGGTTGGAACTCCCACTATAGACTAGGCTGTCCTAGGAAATCAGAGAGATCTGTTCTCCTTGCCTTCAGAGTGCATGCAATATAAATGGGCATGTCACTCACTGGATAACATGGGTCATTTAATTGGCTTACTGAGGATAAATGGTTGAGCCTGCCCAGTTAGAGTAGTCAGAGCACAGGTTCTGGGATCTCCAGAAATTGAAGAAGATTCCTATAAAATGTAGCCTTCCTGCCTAAATGTCCCCTGTGTTCCAACTGTGAGAAATTTTATTTTTCTTTATTATTGAGTCTGTTATAACTCATCAATGACTTAGGAAGAGTTCTTTCCTTATTTTGCAGATGGTGAAACTCAGGCTCACAGAGATAAGTAGTTTTTGAATATAGTTAAATGTAACTGCTCTGGTTACTCATCCGTCATTCTAATTCCTCACTAAATGCAGTTGAAGCCACCTAACCCAGGCATGGTAGCACAGACCTGTAATCATGGTACTTAGAATGTGGAGGTAGGAATTTCTGGATTTCAAAATCATGTAAGATAAGAATGGTTATTGTGGTGTAGGAAGAGGACCACAGAACCAAGGGAGACTGTAATTGACTCAGGACAATGTCCATTGTCTTCTCTGCAGCTCCAGAAATTCAGGGCCATGGCACAAGCAATTGTTACCTGAGGTATTTAGCACCTTAAGTTTACTATTTTTGGTAATATTTTATATTCTTGATAATGTTTCCTGTCCAAGGCACCTAGATCACTTGGGGATAAGACTCTTATTGCTCATTAAATAGTGGAATTCTCCTGCAGGTAGGAGAATAAGCCTCAGGCAGGGATGAGCTCCCTATTTGCATATCCAATACAATGTGTTTATCCTTGAATCCCTATAAACACAACCAACAGAAATGGACTCAGCAGGTTTTATTCATATTATTTGTGCATACATATTCTGACATGCTTAACAAGAAAGAAATTAAAAAGGAAGACTATGAGGAGGGATAGAGGACAAGGAAGGGGGACATTGATTTACTACATATTAATTAAAATGTATAAAAATAAATTTTAAATAAATAAGTGGCCTAGGTAGAAAGCTTAACAGTTAAAAGTAGCACACAGGTTCCATTATACCTAACCATCTCCTGTAACTCTCTTCTGGCCTCTGCAAGTACTCTGCAAAGACTCCTGAAGACAAAACCCATATACATAAAATAAAATAAAGCTTAAAAATGAAATTCTCTGCAATGATGTCACAGCCTTGAGACAGACAGCAGGGAGGGCTAGTTAAAATGACCTCCTTCCCATCCTGCATGCTTGTGAGATATTCTAGGAAATCCACTTTCTACATACAAGGAGAGAGTCATTCTACCAATCCTGATCATGTAGAGAACCTTGAATAATACAATTGTTTTTTTTTTTCCATGCCTAAAGAGAAAGATGTGCTGGCTAACAGTGGTACTCATAAATGCAGTCTTCCTAGCTCCATTATTCTCTAAGTATTCGACTTTCCATGAAGACTACTCTTTTATTATTTAATTTGCCAACAGTTTGCTCTGAATTTCAGGAATAAAACACCTTAAGCATTGGAGCCATCATCCAGCTGTCTGATTGGAGAAAGGTCAATTATCTTGTTTGTGATCTAGTTCCTGCTTTTCTTTGCTGGTTGTCTGAAGTCCCTGTGACAACCAGGTAAAAAACACCTTCAGTTCACTTGATGTCAGTGTTAAGTCACACAAGAAACACTCTCCTTGTGTGTCTTTGATATATCTCTTTAGTTGTTAATATTTTGGGCACCCTTCTACCTCTGTGGCAGAGAATCACTCCACCCAACATAATACAGTGGTTGTATGAGCTATCTATCCACATTGTGTCCTGGAGGAAGAAAGGGAAGGGCCTATGGAGAGTAGGAAGAGAGCAGGGTCTGCTTTTACAGCCAAGGGCAAGTGCTATTGATATGCATATTTTTGCTGATCTACAAAACGTCTTTGTCTGGGGTGGAAAGGAGGGACAGGAACATTGTGCTGTGTTTATAAGTACATTGTAACCCCATGATAGGTGCTCTTGTCACTCAGGTCTCACTAGCCAATCAGGTCCTCCAGGTGACCTGCCAGTCACAAGTGGTGCAGGGTCCTTCCTGTTGTAACCCTCTTCAGACTTAGCTTTCAACAGGAGCTGGTGCTATTGGTTTTGTGTGCTGTGCTGTGAGTACTGCTTCAGGGAGCTGAGCAGAGATCATGGCAGAGCTGGAAAACCCTGATATGGTGAGTGATGGGCTGCTGTTTCCAGTGGGGTGGAGCAGATGGTGAGGTGTAGGATCCAGTGTGGTGGGTCCTCTCTGGATCTGGGTGAGAACCTGCCGGCAGAATCTGGGTCCTATGAGGTCCCATGTGATACTTGAAGCTTTCTGGACCCTGGGGCAAGCCTCTGAATAACTTTGCTCTGTGGGCTGAATCTGCTTGCAGAATTGGAAGTAGGAAATTGTGCTTAAAAACATCTTGAAGCCAGGCAGTGGTGGCGCATACCTTTAATCCCAGCACTTGGGAGGCAGAGCCATGTGGATCTCTGTGAGTTCGAGGCCAGCCTGGTCTACAGAGCAAGATCCAGGGCAGGCACCAAAACTGCACAGAGAAATCCTGTCTCAAACAACAACAAAAACAAAAACCCAAAACCAAAAAAATAAATAAATAACAATTTATGAATTTCAACATGCTTTTTGAGCACCCAAGGAAATCAGGTTTCTAAACTTGGAGAGTAACTTCTAGTACCATATAGAAGTTTAGTATTTTGCATTTAATTTTTACATGTAAGACCGTTGATAGTTAATTTTGTGAGGAGTTATAAAAGGCATCTCATGCATTGGGTAGCACTCCACTACTAAGGTGTGATGTAGATGAGTAGAGTTGGTGATTTAAATGATTTATTAATGCTCAGGAGATAGTAAGTCTCAAAAAATAGAACTTATTGGAGGGAAGAGTCCCTCTAAAACACCCCGAAGATAAATATACACTAGACAGGTCTATTAGAGAGTAGGACAGTAGGATACACATTTGTTCATCAGAATTATCCAGACATTTGGCTCCAAAACATCACAAAGGGTCTACTGCTGATACATAACCAGTCACTAGGCCCAAACCTTTATCAAAGAATGAGATTATAAAAAGCTGCTTATTGAGGCATGACAGTGTCACAAACAACTTTAAGGCTTGGTGTGCCATCAAGTTCCAGTTTTCTTCTAGAGAAAAGCATAGTTCTGCCAGATGGGCAATATGACAACAGGTGACAATTATTTGAAAAGAAAAACACTGTTGTGTTAAGGACTGGCCTGATCAAGCAAGGCTTTCATTTAGGCCCTCAGTCAAGGAGGAGGAACATTCTTGGGAGAGCTAGTTATGACATGGGGCCTAGGCCTTGGGAGCTTTCCCTAAGTGCCTGATTTATTGACAAAAAACAGAACTCTATCCCTAAAATCAGGAATATGGTAGGGTGAACCAAAGCTTTTATGGTGGGGTTGCTTCAGATCCCACAGGGAACTATGGTTATCAGTCCCAAGAGCATTTGTTGGCTTACTCAGCAATGTTCTTGAGATTCCTTGTGTTCCCTTTTATGGCATTGTTTGATTAACCTCTTCCTGAGTCTATCCCATTGTATGATAGTTTCTGCTGACTTCATAGAAGTCATCCATTCCCTTACATTCTCTCCTTAGAAGTCGTATACAAGATTATATTTTTCTAAGAAGCTTACATGACATGCAACATAGCTCGTTTAATACCTCCCCAACCTAGCCCTTATCTTTTCTACCTTCCACTTTTCCCATCTATCTCATTCCCTGTCAGGTTCACCACGGCACAATGTCACTAAAGAATCACCTGCTGTCTCAGGTATCCGGTATATTGAAGAAATAATTCTGGGAATATTTTTGCTGTCTAACTTACCCATTTGCCCAAATGTCTAGACTTGCAAGTTGCCTGTCTCTATTTAAATTGTTCAAAGTACAATCTGGAGCATGAAGCTAAAAGATACAAGGATAACAGCATATTATGAATGCAAAATGTGTCAGGGCTGTCTTGTCTTTGAGCATTTGCCAGAGATACTATTATTAAAGGTATTTTTCTTTATTAATATCCAAAGTGTGATTTCTTTCTTGAAAATAATTGTAGGACAGCTGCATTTTCATTCTGTTAGACAAATGTTTCTGAGAGAAGCTCTCTTACCCTGACTCCAGTGGTCTTTTTTTTTCTAGTCTGTTGCTCTCCAGGCAAGAACTAGCTGGCCTCTATACTATACCTTCAAATTTCTAAATTAAATGACTGTACCACCTCAGAGTTTATAATCATCCATTTGAGTCATGTAGTTGAATATTCAGTGCAGTCACAGGGAAAGGTTTCATATGTGGAGCATTGCTTTTGACTTCAGACCAAATAGAAGCAATTGTGTACACTGCAGGGGGAATCAGGGTAGGCAATCAGCTACTGGGGTTACTCTTATGAAAAAGGACCTGACTGTGGGAGCAGGAGTTATTTTGTAATTTCCAAGCATGTTTTAATTCATGTCACAAGAATGATCACAGACCAAATTGCATGGGTGTAGAGTTTGGGAAGGTTATCTTGAGCCACTGAATATTGAATTTGCAATTAGGCAAGTCTCCTATGCAGATATATTCAATCTTGCTTGACATAGTTATATCAGCTCAAGGTTTGAAAAATGGGCCATTGACTGTAACTCTTTGTGTCAAGTTATAGATCTCAGCAGCCAACATATGCATATGGGTAACATCAATCTATTGCATATTAATGACATCCCCTCTACTGGGAAGGGCCTATTGTTTTTCAAAATCAATATAGCAGAAATTTTTATCTTAAAAATACATTATTTTTATCAATTTAAAAATCACTTATTGGTATCATTGTTAATACTTTTTTTTAGTACATTACTGTTCTTATTTCTATTTGTTTCTATTCTCCAATGTTGCTAGGTAATCAAAAGTTTCATTCCTTTTCTCTCAAGTGATGTTGATTATTGATTTCTGTGTAGAGCAATATCTCCTTTAGTTTAGGTTTACCTCATTCTATGTAAGTGAGAATTGCATTGAATACCTAGTCCTGCTGCCCAGTGTTTAGAAAAAAGTCCTGCAACTCCTTCCATTCTGGGCCTTGACTTCAGTGAGAAGGAAAAATATACCAGTTAATACCAGTTAATAAGGGAACTCCAATCTCTCTGGCTTTTAGTGGAGACTTACAAATGAAGGGGACCTGTGTAAGAATTGAGTTCATTGACCAACTTTGAAGCTGTTGGAGTCACGGTGCAGAAAGGGAGAGGCAGTATGGGGATTGACAGATTTCCTACTTCAGCAGTACTTGAGATTAGCAGTGTGGAATTAGGTAATCAATTTTAGATGTTCCATAAAAGTCCTGATTGGCCATTTCTTGGGATCCACAGACAAGGGCAATCAAGAATCTGGATAAAGGACTCACCTTATCATTAAACCAAATTAGTATAGTTATAATAGTTCAGTCAAAATAGATGTGGGTAAAATGTTGTGGCCATGCCTAATGGGACTATTTTTTTTTCTCAGGTTTTATATGTACACCCAGAGATAAAAGGTTTGAGAAATCTATCATGTGCTCTAATATAAATACCTAGGCTGTGGAGCTCATGGCCAAAAAAAATCTGTTTCAACTTTTCAAAAATAATTTAGAGATCATAATTGCATCATATCCATATTCTCTTTCCAGCCTCCAAACCATACCATGACCACTCATTGTTTTCTAATTCATGGCACATTTTTTGCCTGGCTTTTTAAAAACAGTTATGCAATAACAACAGTTACTATGTGAATATGACCTTTGTTTGGCTACATGATTTCTCAGCTATGAGGCAATGGGGTGGCTGCACTGAACATTGAGTGTATAATGGATTGTGCACACACAGGAACCTGTGCTTTAGGTGAGGAACAGGATATATTCTAGGAGAGTAGAAGAATGTCTACAAAAGACAGAAACTCTCTAGACTAGGTTCCTGTCTGCTGGGCTGAAAGGGTAGATCTTGAAGGACTGTGTTCTCTCTCTGAGTCATTTGATCTCTGATTACGCAGGAAGTGAGCTGCTAACATTCTGAAGTCCAGCTGGGTGGCCCTAGACAGTGAGGACCTCTAAGAATGCTTTGCAATCAGTAGTAAGAATGGAAGATAGCTTGCAGATTCTTTCCTGGATTATCCTCTTCTTCTCCTGTAATGAGTTGTAAGGAAGACCACAAGCTATGCCATGGTGAATATAGGATATTCATAGAAGTTGTGTTGAGCTGTTATTTCTGATGGTATTTGGATGGACTATGAGCCAGACTGTGGTTCTGTTGGTACATGTAATGACCTGGGAAGTGGTCCTTGTACTTAAAGCCTCAAAGTGAATGAATTTTATGGGTAGGGAGGACTACAGTCCTGGCAGGGAGGATATGATGCACACATGGGCACTGCTTTTGGAGTGCAGTCGGAAGACAGATTGGAAAACTGAAGGTCTGATTTCTAGAAGTTTTGAATATTGCATTCCACTTTCAGGTTTGTCTTATAAATATTTCCAATAGTTTAGAAAATGATAGAAAGATAGTGATGTGAACTGTCTCTCAGCAATAAGTGATTAGAATGCTTTTAACTTTCTGCTACCACCAGCTGCAATACTGGATTTAGTAAAGTTTAGTTTGAAGGGATAAAGGGAGTTTCTGAGCTGCAGAAGTCTCTCCAGCGAGCATGGTGTTGGCCAGGTAGATAGGGTAGAATCCACATCTTGTGTCATAATTCATGTGACAGAAAGCAGATTTGAAATTATTGTTATAGTTTTTTTTTGGAATTGAGCATCAGCGGGGCTGGGTTTACCTGAAACCACAAGGAGGCAGCAAGAGATCACCTCCTTCTGCATGGAGAGCTCTAGAGCATTGGGCTTCTGTCTTTGTAAGAAATATCAGGAGCTTGAGGGTCAAAAACAACTGTTCAAAGGTTATTTTGAGTTAATATTTTGTTGTAGTTCTAAAATCTGTGCTTATTTAATTTCTATACACATAGAATCATGATTAGCTGGGTAAGATTGGTCAAGATCACACTTGTTGGAAAAGTTTTCTTTGGTCTTTTGATTAATAGTTGACTATATTTTCCTTCCTTTCTCCTTGGAATTTTCTCTCTATCCTGTTTATTATTGTACAAATATTGAAACCCATTATTGATTGTTATAGCATTGTAGTAAGTATTGAAGTATTGAAGTGTGTGTACTATTTTTCATAACTCCACTGATCATTCTGAGTTTTCCATTGTGAATATAGCTTTGTAATCAGCTTTCCTGCTATAAATTGTTGGGCACTGTTATTGGATTGTGTTCATTTTATGCTGCAGATTTAGCATAAATAACATCTTAGTTTTGATTCATCATGTTCCCAAGGATCATTTAGTTGCCTCTTTATTGAATTAGGGTTTGTTGTTCTTGTTGCTAATCTGTGAAAGACTTTTGGTTTATGGGATAAAGTCTTATGTGTCTTGACAGGTGGCTCAGTGAGTATTCTTCTTGGGGATGACCTGAGTTCAGATACCTACACTCAAGTTGGGAGGCTTATAACTCTACTATTCCACATCCAGGGGATCTGATACCCTCTTACTTTGTATGTTACCTGTATACATATGGAAGACATTATCTCTGATGCACAAATATATACAAAAAATAGTGACAAACAACTTGTTTTCAGAAGTGCTTGTGACTTATAAAGCAAGTAGCGAAAAACAAGTTGCTGTAGGTATACACTGAATCTTTGAAAATCTGTTATCTTGCATTTGGCTTGGAAAAGATTTAATTTTCTCAATCTGATGCAGGCTTACCACCAATCATCAGTCATAGGAAACAAATTTTGTCCAACTGGTCATAACAATTATCCTTTTCTTTATTATAAGAGAATGAGATCCTTTTAATAATCAGAACTATTTTCTACAAAGTTAAAACATCAGAAAACTTTAAGCAAATTGCTCTAATTTGGTGGAACAACTCTTAAAGCCCTATTCATTTTCTATTATTGTCAAAGTACAGAACTGGAGTGTGGGGGGTGAATGCTGGCCAGTGAGTTCTTGTGGTTTAATTTTGATTAGAATGTTGTCGTCCTTGTTTAAGGGACTATAATATATATTTGTAGGTCTGTCTTTGTGTCTTGTTTTGTCAGTGATTCCATCTATGTTATTGATATTATTAATTGTAATTATTCCAATTATATTGTTATTTCCTGGAAAATGATGGAGCTCTACCAATTTTATATTTAGTACACTTAGTATGTTATGAGTTCCTTGAGTTTTGTTGGTTTGGGAAGTTTTTGAGGAGATACAGTTTTAGTTTTCTCTTCTTGATCTGAGATGCTTGCCTTTCCTCATTTCCAGGCATATCTGTGTTTTCCAGTTGTTGTTGTATTCATGGTTTGTGTTTTTGCTGCTTAAGTGACTGACATGATTCATACCTTGGCTTTGGATCTTTAAAACCTTCTTGTATATTATTATGTCTTTTTCCTAATTAACCTCAGGCGTCAGCATGACATAGCCTAGAGCCATCTGAGGGAACATCAATTGAGGGTGTGCCTAGATCAGACTATCTGATGGCTGTGTCTGAGAGAGATTGAGTTGATTATGATTGATGTCTGAAATCTCTTCCACTGAGTTGTCAGTATCTCTAAGCATGTGGGCCTGGGCTGGATAAGAGAGTGAGCTGTGCAGGGGACAGTGACAAAGCAAGAGAGAAAACCAGGAAACACTGTTTCTCTGTGTTTTCCCTTTAGGTATTAGTGTGAGTTTCTATCTTAAGCTCCCACAAGGCGTCAATGTGACCTATGGGTATCAACCAGATACTCCTGTTCATTACCCGAGTTACATTTGGTTAGAGAATTTAATCACAGCAACAGAGAAGAAAATTGGCACAAAAATAGTACCTTAAATGTAATTTTCTTGCTTCAAAGGATTTGAAATTCTTAGGCCAACCCTCACTACCCTGAATGAAATTGTTTTGTCATTTTTTTATCTAGCCTTTGGAGGTCAATGACTCATGGCAGTTTACTCCCAGTTTCCAAGTGCTGTGGATATATGCCATTTACTCCTACAAATCATAAAACATTAGTGTTAGATCAGAAGAGCTAGGTTTACTGCTTCTTGTAGAGTTAGAAATGGAAGTGAGTCAGCCAATGAGAACTACATAGTAGAATCTGCAGAGACTGAAGGCATTTGTTCACATCCATTGATCCATTCACAGAATTGAGGGTGGATGACATGTGGGATTTAAATACTCAACAAGTGTGGAGTAATGGTAATCAAGATTGGCTGCTTGTCAGGATTGCAAGAAGAGCTTATTCCAGCTTACTCAACACCATCTGAGTTACTCTGAGTCATAGTAGTTAGGAGATTAGTCCTAGAAAATGGAATTTTAATAAAAATGCTATAATGTAGATATTTGTAATTTGCAGCTCTAGAGAGTTGCACAAAAGGAGGAACTTTCAACATGGCACCATGTGAAATCTCCACATAGTGATCATTTGCTAGTGCATGCATTCTGTGTATTTTAAAATATAAGGACTTCCCTGTCACCTGCCTATACTAATGGATGGTATTATAATTTTTATCCATTTTCAATTGCCTACTTTGTCCTGTGGCAAAGGCATTTAGCTAATGTTTAGTACTTGGTAAGTTTCAAATTGGTGTTAGCAGCTGCATAGACCAGCAGATATAGTGTATTTGGGTAATCATAGCCACTACTGTTTTAGACACATTTATTTTAAGTGATAAATTCTATCTCCCTACTCATTAAGTTGACCTAAGATGGTTCAGTTGTAAACCTGAGTTAGTTCCTGTATGTTTGAAAAACAATCACACAACACAGTATATTTGCACTGACTTTAGGTGCCAGCAATGATTTGATTTAATTTTATTACTTTTTTGCTTTGTGTTTTTTCTTTATTTAGTAATTTTTTAAAATAAATTTTACACACCAACCTCAGATGCCCCTCTTATCCCTCCTCCTGCCACCTCTTGCCTTTTCCCCAACTGACCCTTCATTCCCTCCAAAAAAGTAAGGCCTCTCATGAGGAGTCACTACAGCTTGGTATATTCAGTTGAGGTAGTCCCAAGCCACTCTCCCTTTTATCAAGTCTGTGCAAGCTGTCCCTCCATAGGTAGTAAGCTCCAAACATGCACTTCATGCACCGGGGATAGTTCATGATCCCACAGACTGCAGCCCCTTAAACAGATCAAGTTACCCAACTGTCACACTTATGCAGAGGGACTAATCCAGTGCCATGCAGGCTCCACAGCTGTTGGTCTAAAGTTCATGAGTTCCCACTAGTTTTCTTTGGTTGTCTTTGTAGATTTCTCCATCGTGATCTCGATGGCCCTAGATCATAGAATCCCTCCTCTCTCCCTTCAAATGGACTTCTGGGGCTTTGCCTGGTCCTTGGTTGTGGATCTCTCCATGTACTTCCATCAGATACTGGATGAATGTTCTATGATGACAGTTAGGGTATTCACCATTCCTCTTACTAGTGTAGGCCAGTTCAGGCACCTTCTCCACTATTGTTAGTAGTCTAATCTGGGGTGATCCTTTTGGGCTCCTGGGAATATCTCTAGCAAAATGATCATCCCTTATCCCATAATGTCTCCCTTTATTAAGATATCTCTTTTATTGCTTTCCCACTTTGTCCTTACACTAGCTCAACCATCCATTTTCTCATGTTCTCATCTACCATTCCCTGCCCTCTATTTCCCCATTCTCAGTTTATTCATGTCGCTCTCCTTTGTTTTTGTTCCCAAGGTGATCCATATATCCCTCTTAGTAATATAGCACTATTAAAGAGAAGGCCCTTCTCAGCATTTGAAGCCTACAAAGGTACTGTAAGGGTAAGACTCCATCCATCTAAGTTTTCTATTTTTGGAAGGAATAGGCAGCATGATTTCTAACCCCCAAAAGCAACTTTATACAGAACCTCTTGTAACTGTTGTCCAAGTATTGTAGCATCCATCACAACTTAGAAGCCAACTTTGGGGAGTTTACCAGTGTTGAACTGGTTCTGGAAACCAGAAAGATACAATATTTATAGGTCATAGATTCTTCCTCTGTGGTTTCAGTTCAGCACTGTTGTACCCAAATATGTTTGGCAGATTCAGAAACCCAGTGAAGAGAATGAGAGAGTTCATGCATGAAGCTAGGAAAATGAAACAAGTGTTGTATTTTTAAATGATAGGATGCTGCAATACCCAAGCTATGAGATATCTGCCTTGGGGAGCTGCATACAGGGAGTGAAAGTAGCAAAAGAGAGACAAGCTTGCAAATTTTCAGGGATCTAGACATCTCAGCCCTTTGAGAATGAAGCCCCATCTGTCAGAGACAGAGATACAGGATTTGCTTTTTCCCTGCTGAGTTTTAGCAGTCCTAGTTTTAGTCCAACCTTCCCTCACTGTGTCCACATCCCATTCCTTCTTATTTTTTTTAAAAAATTATTCTTCTCTTATAAAATACATCCCAGCTGCAGTTTCCTGAAACTGCCCCAGAGGTCCAACCTTTATAACAGCACTCAGTACTCAAAGGGAAACAAACAGCATTGTGAAGCTATGACTTTCCTGTCTGAGGGTTATTAGGGAAAGTAAGAACACTCTCATACTCTCTTGATGGTTTCTTTTCTTTATTCTCTCATGTTGTTCTCTCTTATTCATCTGTCCTATCATGTCTTTTTACAATTTGCATATCCAAACAAACTCTTTCAGGCACTAAAAGTCATAAAAAAGTTGCATTCATAGGTAAAACATGACTGAAAACAGAGACATCCTGACATCTCTCATGTAATATATCTAAGTAGCCTTTTATGAGCAAGAAAGGGGCTGTGTGCAAGCTTCTCATTATCCAAGAAGACCTGTAGCTTCTCAAAACTAGGGTTTCAAGTCAGAGCAATCTTTGGTTGGACACTAAAGAACTCTGATCCACCTTGTACCCCATATCTCGCAGGCACAACAAGTGTGGTTCTAAAGTTTTGTGTCTTGCTTGTTGTCCAAGTCCCACCACTGGGAGCCTTATGTGGTTATAGAAGATGGTTGATTCAGCCTCTGTATTCTTTATTACAAGGAATCCTCACTGAGGTCACCCTTATAGGTTCTAGGAAGTTTGCAGTGTACTGTTTCCATATCCCCTGCAGAAAGCTCCCCTATTCCAGTCAACTCTCCCTGTCTTTCCCCCCATCCCTTCCTTACTCACCTGACTCCTCCTGTCATCATCCCCACCTGCCTCCAGTGCACCCACTAAATCTATTCTATTTCCTCTTCTCAGGAAGACCCATGCATTTTTCCAAGAGCCATTCTTCTTACTTAGCCTGTCTGCACCTATGAATTCTACTGTATTTACTGTGACTGTACTTTACTTAATTACTAATACCCACTTATAAGTGAGTATATACCATGTTTGTCTATGTGATTCCGGGTTTCCTTACTCAGAATAATAAAGAAGTCAAGAAATTAGACAATAACAAACCAAGCAATCCAATTATCATGGGGTGAACCTCTAAACAGAATTCTCAGTAGAGATATCTACAGTGGCTGAGAAACACTTGAAGAAATGTTCATTATCCTTAGTCATCAAGGAAATGCTTACCAAAACTACTTTGAGATTTCACCTTACAGCCATTAGAATGGTTAAGATCATTAACACAAGTGACAGTTATTGCTGGCAAGCATCTGGAACAAGGAGATACATTGCTGTTCCAAGTGCAAACCTATACAGCCACTGTGGAAATCAAAATGCAATCCTGAGAAAATTTGGTATCAATCTACCTCAACACCCAGCTATACCACTCTTGGGCATATACTTAAAAGGTGCTCCTCCCTTCTACCACAAAGACACTTGCTCAACTATGTTCACAATGGCTTTATTTGTTATAGCCAGAAATTCTTATGTCTGTGAGAGATTGTGTTGATTGATGACTGATATGGGAAGACACTACCATGTAGGGTGGCAATATCCCTAACAAAAGTGTCCTGGGCTAGAAAAGGGAGCTATGTGAGCATGAGACAGTGACTAGGCAAGAGAGAAAACTGGGAAACAATCTTTGCCCATGAGTTTTACCTTTAATTGTTAGCTTGAGTTTCTATCCTAAGCCCCCAAAATGATGGAGTATGAACTGACACCATCAGCCAGATAAACACATTCATTGCCTGAGATGTTTTTGGTTAGAGAATTTAATCTTAGCAGGATAAAGGAAAGTTAAAACAAAAAAAATGTAACAACAAAAGTGATTTTGTTGCTAGGCAGATCACAGGAATATTGCCTTTTGATGATATCAGGACTTTAGGTGGCAAAACCATAGAAAGTTGTACACAGTACTCAATTGTCTGGTCTTTAGGACCAGGACAATGGGAATGTAAAGATTAATGGCAGAAAATGGAGATTCAAATCATAGGATTTCAGTTATAAGTAGATAGACTCCATTAAAAAATAAGCTAATGGTCATTTATATGATATTTTGGCTCAAAAATTTTTCTTATTCTGCCTATGCCCTGGAAATTTAGCAAGACAGAATTAAAAAGTAATTTCTAATTCCTTACATGGAATCTGAATCTTTTGGATGGTTATTACTGATGACTCATTCAGGTATAAAATGAAAAGAAAACGTGGGGCAGAAATAAATGAAAATGAAAAGGTAGGTTCAAATGGCAGTCAAGTGCTGAAACAGGCAGGAAATTTCAAAGAGTTTATAACCATTATAGGGATTTTTGCTATAGAATGGAAGCCTAGCAAAGTGCCCTAAGGGTAAGACTCCATCCTGTTAAACCTTCAATTGTGAAGGAATAAGCAAAGTCATTCCTAGTCTCAGGAAGCATCTCCATGTAGCATGAATCTTAAAAGTTCTTATTAATAAAAACAAACCTGGGGCCAGGTATTGGTGTGAATACTGGAAGATCAGAGAAACAGAACAAGATATAGCTACCTCACCTTGCCAATTCCTCAGCTGATCCTGTTTCCTCAGACGTTAAGCCTCTCAGTCCTCATCCAGAATGGGTCTCACCTGAACTGTGCTGCTCAAAAGCCTAAATACTTAACCAACTCTAGTTCCTGGTCCTCATGCCTTAAATACCTTTCTGTTTTCTGCCATAATTTCATGGTATTGAAGGCTCACTTCTTGGGATTAAAGTTGTGAGTCACTATGCCTAGCTGTTTAAAGTGTGGCCTTGAACTCAGAGAGATCCAGATGGATTTTTTTGCCCCTGGAATGCTAGGATTAAAGGTGTGAGTGCCACCATTTTATGGTCTCTATGTCTGTCTAGTGGCTGTTCTCTTCTGTGACCCCAGACAAGTTTATTAGGATGCACAATATACTGGGGAACATATTATCACCACATCTCCATATGGTGCATCCATGGCTCAAGCATGTTAGTGTCCATCCCAATTAAGAAATCAAACTTTGCTGGATCCCCCATAGTGTGCTGGTCCTGCAAACAAGAAAGAATTAATATTTAAGGTCATGATTTCATAGTCTGTGTTTATAGTTCAGCATTGTTGTAGGCATTTATGTTTGGCAGAAGCAGAAACTCAGTAAGGAGACTGTAAGAGTTCATTGCATGAAGCTGTGAGGATTGAAGCTTGATATTGTTGGTTGTTTCTTTTTTAAAATTCTTTACTCTTTATGGGGCCTGCCACCAAGTTCTCAAAAAATCACACACATGGAATCTTATTCTTTCTTCTAAATGATCAGGCTTAGCTTGGCTTATTTATTGACAGTTTTCTTAACTTAAATGATCTCATCTAACTTTTGTCTGTAGGCTTTTGTCTTCCTCTATTTTATATCTCTCTTTATTTGTTATTTTGTGGCTTGCTGCCTAGTGGGGTGGCTGGCCCCTGGTGTCCTCTACTTTTCTTTCTCCTTCTTCCTTTTTCCTCCCAGATTTCTCCTCCTATTTGTTCTCTCAGCCTGCTGGCCCTACCTATACTTTCCTGCCAAGCTATTGGCCATTCAGCTCTTTATTAGACTGATGAAGTGTTTTAGACAGGCTATGGAAGTATCACAGCATCACAGAGTTAAATAAATGCAACATAAAAGAATACATCAAAACTTTGTATCATTAAAACAAATGTTCCACAGTATAAACAAATATAACACACCTTAAAATAATATTCCACAACATTCTGGGTTCCCTTTTATGACCACAAGCTGGTGAGATACCTAAGCTATGAGACATCTTCTATGGAGACCTCACTGCATATAGGGAGTTGAAGTTAACAAAGAGATATATGAGAAGTTGCAGAGACAGGGCCATGTAAGTCCTTTGAAAGTGAAGCACCATGCACCTCAGACAGTGCTATGTGATTTGATGTTTGTCCTGCTATGCTTCAGTCTTGCCTTGGGTCCAATCTTCCCTAATTGTGTCTCCATTTCTGTGTTTTGGAATGTGAATGGTACTGTGTGCCATTGTATGCTGGAAAGATGGAACTTGGTTCTTTGATTTTACAAGATGTGACTGTCAAGAGATTGTCTTGAGTGTCAGAAGAGACTTTGGACATTTGAACAGTGTATGGGCTCTTGCAGACTATGAGGATTATTGAAGTGACTAAATGCGTTTTCTACATAGATGATCCTGAGCCTATAATGACTTGGGTTAGAATATAGTTGATTGAATGAAAAATCTCCCAGATACTATGATGTATTTGGACATGTGTCTCTTCTTGGTGACTTTCTTTCTATTGCATGGGAAGTCTTTACTAAGGGGAGGTTTTCTGGATGAAATTCTTCACTGGACATGTGGTATTCATCTCGATAGTCTCAGCAAATTTCCCATTGTTTGTGTCTACTGTATTGTGATTGAAACAAGTCAACCAGATTCCTTATATTGTCATGCTTTCACTACCATTATAGACTCTATCTCTAAATTAAGTAAGATACAATAGAAGTAATTTGTATTCAGTGCTAATGCAGTTTGGTAGTATGCCCTGTTAATTTTTTGGTTATTTTTAAGACAAGGTTTGTCTGTGTAGCCCTGGCTGTCCTGAAAGGAACTCTGTACACCATGCTGACTTCTAACACAGAGATTCCCCCTGACTCTGGATCCCAAGTCTTGGGATTAAAGGTGGCCCAGTATTCCTGGCATTTTTTTTATACGATTGAATGAGCCTGGGAT
Source organism: Peromyscus maniculatus bairdii (assembly GCF_049852395.1). Classification (NCBI taxonomy): domain Eukaryota; kingdom Metazoa; phylum Chordata; class Mammalia; order Rodentia; family Cricetidae; genus Peromyscus; species Peromyscus maniculatus. Next base: position 10,416,233 of record NC_134869.1, on the reverse strand, counting down.
GTACATTTTTGTACATGTCAAGCATAGGCTGTTGTATTGAACTTCACCCATATTTTGAACTTTAAATTTTGGCAGAAGGTGTCATTCTCTTTCTCAGGATGGCATGTATTCATGACATTAATACTACCTGAGCCTTATGAGTTATTGGATTGCAGGTGCATGACCTGCTTCCTGCCTGTTTTGTATTTTGAATTTTTAAATGAATATGAATAATTTTTGATATGCACAGATATGCACCACATGGGTACCTGGTCCTCACAGTAATTAAAAGATGGTCCCAGAAACCCTGAACTTAGACTAATGGATAGTTCTGACCCCCATGGAAGTACTGGCAATTGAGCCCACCTATGTGCAAGACCAGCAAAAGCTCTTTATTACTTGGTCATCTCTTCTACCCTGTGTTAATTGGGTTATTGATGATCAACATTCACATAGCTAATGTTTTCATCTGTCCATTTGTAACTATTACAATATGCAGTACATTTTAGTAAAATCTTATTGATGGTACAGTTTGAATTGTACCACTTCAGGTTTCTGGAAGAAGAATACAGAACTGGTGTGAATACATAACTCTTTGTAGGAACTTCAAAAAAACCTCTGAGTTCTTTCTATCTTTTTTCTTTGTTTGATTTTTAACATGGGAGGCAGGGTCTTAATATGTTCTCCTGGACAAGATTGCAAGACTAGCCTTCAACTCAGAGACACCTGCCTTTGCATACTGAGTGCTGAGGTTAAAGGTGTGAGCCACTACACCCAGCTTGTCCATCTTATTTTTCTCTTTTAGCTAGTAATTGTTCATACAATTTCTCTCATGTGTTTTCTGTACTGTTGATTTGTTTCCTTGTTTTACAATGGTTGTTAGTATGCATTTCTCTTGCATGATGATAGCCCATTCAAAGGGTAGAGAAATGAGAGAGGTGACCCTCCTAATCAGTTTTCTTCTAAAGTGACATTGTGATTACATTATCATGTCTATGTCATGAAGTAAGTGTGGGGAGTACCAAAATTATATAAATATACCATCAAAGAGGTATATATTTACAATGTTGTCAGTGTCATACTTTCTTTTTTGCACATGTATGGGATATTTTAGAATGCAGTGACCTATGATGATGTGCATGTTGGCTTTACTTGTGAAGAGTGGTCTTTGCTGGATCCTTCCCAGAAGAATCTCTACAAAGATGTAATGCTGGAGACCTACAGGAACCTCAATATTATAGGTAAGATGAAATTTTCCTTTATGTTTTCAAATAAAGGGACAACTGTTCCTTGGTTATTGATGTTGTTCTCTAACTTAATTAAAAAAGAAGAATAAGGTGAATAACTGTATCACGGTTCTAATGTTCACTGAAGATAGTGACTTAAATTTTGCACAGTTTTCAACAATATGTTATACCCTTTCTGGTACTCTATTTTAGGATACAATTGGGAATACTATGATATTGAAGAACATTGTGAAAGTTCTAGAAGACATGAAAGGTAATTTTTATGTGCAATCTGATATAAATGTGCCTCTCAAGAAATTGTAATGTGTCCTGGAAGTTTTAAACAAAAGCATCAGTGTAACTAAGAACCACTTAAAGTGCATTGATGATCATTAAATTCCCACAAAACCATAAACCTCAATTTTAGGGAGGTGAATTGCATTTGGAAGGCATTCTTTAAGAGGAAAGACAAGGAAACAATGCCTCAAGAGATGTGAACATTTGAATTATAGCACCATAAGAGAGATGCTATAGAACTGCCGATCCATTTATTTCATCCTACTTATATTACAATTATACTCAGTGAAGAGGTGATAAGGATACCTCCAAAACAATCAAGTAAGCAAAGAGTCCATACTAAAGCTGCTGGTATTGCTCTTATACTTGTTGTGACTGTGCTGTTTAGTTAGAGTGGCAGTTAGTGTTAAGAGTCAATGGAAATTGTCATGGAGAAACCTTAATCCCTATACCACAAGTCTTGAGGACAGAAAGTCAAACTGAATTCAATGTGGAAATCTTTTATTTGTTATTCTTTCTTTACTATTTATATCATATGTCACTCTACATACAAGCCATATGGGCATAGGGATATGGAAACACATAACATACCTCTCTCTCAGAGCAGTTAGAAGATAAGTAGCAGTCCCCACATTGAATATAATTGTTAAAATTCATTCAAGTATACAAGAAATTGTTTTTTTCTAGCTTCATTGTTAATACACCAAAAGACTGATGCTATAGAAACTTCCTGAGATCTAGGACTATGTAAATATCATATGAGTGTAAACATAGTGATAAAAACCTTAAGATCTGATTCCTTTTTACAGTTGGAACAAATTGTAAAATTAATTCTTACAGATGTAAATATTTTACATGTGCCAATTATCCTTGTAGGCATGAAAGAAGCCAAACTGTAGAGCAACCTTCTGTATATATTCAATGTGGTCAAGACTTTGCATACAATTGTCAACTTCAAAGGCATAAAAGATCACATACTGGAGAGAAACCCTATGAATGTAATCCATATGGTAAAGCCTATGCTCATCACAGTAATCTTCAAATTCATAAAAGAACACATATTGGAGAGAAATCCTATGAATGTAATCAATGTGGCAAAGCCTTTACTTATCACAGTCATCTTCAAGTACATAAAAGAACACATACTGGAGAGAAACCCTATGAATGTAATCAATGTGGTAAAGCCTTTGCAAGTTATAGTGATCTTGAAATGCACAAAAGAACACATACTGGAGAGAAACCCTATGAGTGTATTCTGTGTGGTAAAGCTTTTGCACATCGCAGTCATCTTCAAAGCCGTGAACGAACACATACTGGAGAGAAATCCTATGAATGTAATGAATGTGGTAAAACCTTTGTTTACCACAATGCTCTTCAGTTACATAAAAGAAGGCATACTGGAAAGAAACCCTATGAATGTAATGAATGTGGTAAAATCTTTGTTTACCACAGTGCTCTTCAGTTACATAAAAGAAAGCACACTGGAGAGAAACCCTATGAATGTAATCAGTGTGGTAAAGCATTTCCTTATCTCAATAGTCTTCAAGTACATGAAAGAATACATACTGGAGAGAAACCCTATGAATGTAATCAATGTGGTAAAGCCTTTGCATGTCAAAGTAGTCTTCAAAGGCATAAAAGAACACATACTGGGGAGAAACCCTATGAATGTAATCAGTGTGGTAAAGCCTTTACTCATCACAATGCTCTTCAAGTGCATAAAAGAATACATACTGGAGAGAAACCTTATGAATGTAGTCAATGTGGTAAAGCCTTTGCATGTCAAACTGGTCTTCAAAGGCATAAAAGAACACATACTGGAGAGAAACCCTATGAATGTAATCAGTGTAGTAAAGCCTTTACACAACACAGTAATCTTCAAAGGCATGAAAGAACACATACTGGAGAGAAATTCTATGAATATAATGTGTGGTAAAGCCTTTGTACAACACAGTCATTTTCAAAGTCATAAAAGAACACATACTGGAAAAAAAAACCCTATGAATGTAATGAATGTGTTAAAGCCTTTTCTTATCTCAGTAGTCTTCAAGTACATAAAAGAATACATACTGGAGAGAAAAATCTATCATTGTAATCAATGTGGTAAAGCCTTTCCTAAACACAGTAATCTTCTAGTATATAAAAGGCCACATACTGGAGAGAAACTGTATGAATGTAATGAATGTAGTAAAGCCTTTGCTGATCACAGTTATCTTAAAGTACATAAAAGAACACATACTGGAGAGAATCCCTATGAATATAATGAATGTGGTAAAGCCTTTGATGATCATAGTTATCATAAAGTACATAAAAGAACACATGCTAGAGAGAATCCCTATAAATGTAATTTAAAAAAGCCTTTTCATGTCACAATGATCTTCAAAGGCATACAAGAACACATACTGACAGAAACCCTATGAATGTAATCAATGTGGTGAAGCCTTTGTATGTCACAATGATCTTCAGAGGAATGAAAGAACACATACTGGGAGAATCCCTATGAATGTAATTAGTGTGGTAAAGCATTTGTGTATCATAGACATCTTCAAAGGCATAAAAGAACACATACTTGAGAGAAACCCTATGACTAATCATTGTGGTAATGCATCACAGGAATCTTCATGTGCATAAAAGAATGCATACTCTAGAGAGACCCTATGAGTGTAATCTGTGATAAAGCCTTTGCCTGTCAAAGTAATCTTTATGTGCATAAAATAATGCATACTGGAAAGAAACACTGTGAGTGTATTCATTGTTATCAAACCTTTTCCTATCACAGTCATCTTCAAATACATAAAAGAATACATACTGGAGAGAAATCCTATGAATATTATCTGTGGAAAACCTGTGTACAATACAGCCATCTTCAAAGTCATGAAAAAGTACATACTGGAGAGAAAACCTATGAATGTAATCAATGTGGTAAAGCCTTTCCATGTCACAGAAGTCTTCAAATGCATAAAGAAAACATACTGGAGAAAAACTCTGTGAATGTAAACAATGTGGTAAGGAACACATACTGGAAAGAAATACTATGAATATAATCACTGTGGTAAAGTCTAGTCACAACACAGAGTAACCTTATAACTATAAAATTTCTAGGGTGTGATTGGTCTTTTAGAGCCTTTGAATATAACAGTAGACTTTGAGTATCAGGAAATCTCATACCAAAAAGGATCTGAATATATATGAATTGGTATGATCTTTAGGCAACATAAGGTTTGAGACTGGATGTGTCTTGTTCTGTGTCTCTGATCTTTCAGTGTTCACTCCATACCTGGCTCTATGTTTGTTTTTACTAATAAGACCTTTAGAAATTTGTCTACATCTGGTGACCAACTAATTGGGTATGAATTCACATAAAAGCTACTTGCCTGTGGCCTTGCAGGCTCCAGCTCATGCCTGAGCTGCATTCAGCTGGTTGTGGTGGTGCATACTGGTGGAATTTGCTGAAGGAGGTGGAAGCAGGAAGATACCAAATTTGAGGCCAGCTCAGGAGGCTTCCTGAGAGAAGCTGCTGCTGGGCCAGGCTACAAATGGTGCTTGCAGGACCATGGAGGTGGTGGTTGCTGCTCCAAGTTCTAGCTGCTTCTCATCATGTTGGTGGTGATGGTGACACTGCTACTGGAGACAAAGTGTTTACTGCTGCTTGTTCAGAGAATAATTGCCAGGATCATTGTGTTATAAGAAAGCATTGGCAAAGTTCATTTTGGAGAAATTTGATGAAGCTAGTCATAGGGAGAAATTGCCTTGAGGATATTCTCTTCTATGGAAGAAAATTCATTTTTCCAAGAGACACACATTTATCAGACTGTGATTGCTCTAAACCACAGAGGAGGCAAAAAAATCTGCAGGGAACCATGACCATGCCTAACAGCAACTTTGAAATCCTCCAAAGGAAGAGAGGATCCCACAATGGTGATTCTACATGAATTATAATGAAGCTATTAAGCTGATTAACACCATTGAAAGATCTGTTTTGGACTATAAACTGCTCAAGACAATTTTGAGATGGCTAACTGAGATGATCCAGGTTCACAAACTACTGGTACAAGCATTTGAGATAAGCCCTGCACTTTCCCATTATGCAGAGACTGGGCAAAAGATATAGGACTTGGCAATTAATCCAAAATTTTTCTTTTCAGAAATCCATAAAGATATTTTCATCTCTAGACAGCAGGAAGTAATTTTAAGAACAGAACACCCACATGCCCAAGAGGTGTGTACTTTGTTGTCCAGTGGCTAACTTTTGCCACAATGAAAGTTAACTCCATATGCAGTTTCTTCAATGCCCATATTTTCTCTGAAGTAGATTGGTACTGCCAGGAGACTACATGTCTCATAGTCTTTAAAAAAGAAAAATTTTCTGTTATTAAAATATTTTATATTTTTTTTTGGTTGTGAGCCTAGCCTTTAATGCCTGAGCTATCTCTCCAGCCCAAGTTATTAAAATATTTTAAATGCCATATTCTGTAGATCTCTGAAGGGTTTGAAGATGATCTGTCTATCTAAAATATATCTGCTCAATCTTGAAAACATACTTAATATGACTAATGTCTAACTATGAACTTTCATTTTTTTTTATCCTAATAGTTGGTAATAAAAACAAGTATCAGCAAATTGCATTACATTGTTAAATGAACAGTTTAAGTACAATATCTTGAACAAGATTACAATTATATGTATGGCATTTTCTAACAATATCAATCTCAATATATATATATATATATATATATATATATATATATATATATATATATATATATATATATAATTTGTATATAATATAAAAAATCCAATCCAATGTAAAGTATTTAAAACTAGTAATTTTCTTTTTTTTTAAACAGGGACATTAAATCTAATCTCCTTTGCACAGCCCTTTTCCTAACCCTTAACAACAACTTGTAACCAACCCTCCTCAACAATGAAAATTATCCCAGACCCAAAACCCATTAAAAGACCAAACAAACAAACAAACAAACAAACAAACAAACAAACACGTGCTCTACGTCACCTTTTTGGGAATGTGGGCGTCGTATTCTTAAAATTGCTTCCTGCTGGGTACGGACGAAGGTATATTTATTCTGAAAAGAAAAATTTGGGGTTAATTGTCAAATTCTAAGAAAGGTCGCTATATCCTTTGTTATCCAGTCTGTGCATAATGCCAGAGTTCAGGGTTTATCTCAAGTCCTTATTCAAGCAGTCTTTGAAACTGGATCATCTAAGCTAGACCTCTCAAAATTGCTCTGAGCACTTTGTAGTCCAACGTTCATCTGTAGATGATGTTTGTCAGCTTAGTGATATTATTATTGCCCACATGAAATTTTTGTTGTTGTGCGCCCCATCTTTTCCCAGGAGACTTCAGTTGATGTTAGGCCTGGCCATGATTTCCTGAAGAAAACTGATAAGAGACTCAAACACTAAGACATGTATAGGGTGCTAAGTAAAGCCTTTTTTCTAGAATTAGTTTGTATGCTATATGACCATTAATATCTTAACAACATTTAAAATGTATATATATATTAATCTTGTAAATTTTGATATAAAATGCATACTTTAAGAAAAGTTTAAAGAAACAGAATACAACCAAAGAATTGATATTAGTAGTAGTAGAATAGTTCCTTAATTAATTTGGTTTTTCTCCTGTCCCATATCAGAAGATGGCTCTTTCTTCTGGCATGATACAGGGAGTTTGCATTTTCCTTTTAACAACATGCTTGAGTTTAAAGAAGGATAGAGCTGTTCTCCAACTCCAAAGTCAGCTTCAAATTTTAATTGAACTGGTACTACAAGACCAATAGTGTTAAATTGCTTTAGAGAAGAGCACAAACAATTTAGGAAGACTTATGAAATTTTGTAGATGATAATACCAATAGGCTATTTTACTCTTTTTCTTGGGACAGATGATTTGTCCTTTTTCTTCAGTTGTCTCATTGTCCAGTGTTCTTCAGATTCCTTAGCCTTTTGTCTTCTCTAAAATACAAAAACAAATACCTTTCCCTGAGACTAATTTTAGGGAAGTTCCCTTTTGGCAAGTTATTATCTGATTAAATAAAAAGGCATGTGTTAATAATATAAGTTAGTTTAAATAGGATGTTCATGCTGGTTGATGAACTATCACCTCCTCTAATTATGAGATCTCTCTTGTTCAGATCAAAGCTTTATCAATTTTAATCATATCCACAGCTAATCTTCTTCTGTAGAAACAAAAGCAAAACTCATCCGCAACGTAACACATATCCTGATTTCCATTCTGAGGTCAGCACATACTCAAAGTATATAGGCTGATTTAATTCTGTAGTTTTTTATCAATCTCATCATTGCCTTGTGCTAGAGGGCCTGGCAGACCAGTGTGGGATAGAACATGAGTTATATATAAAGGATGACACATTTTCCTGATTGTATCTTGTAATTGAACAATTAGTGAAGTTAATTCTGATGCATCAGGGATAAATTCTACAGTCTCAATATGTACCACTCTTTCAGCATATTGAGAGTCAGTTACTATGTTGAGAGGTTCTGAAAATTTCATTAAAACCAACAGAATAGCATACCATTCTGATTTTTGAACTGAATTATAAAGACTTTGAACCACTTTTGTTAAATTTTCTGATTTGTAACCTGCCTTTCCTTGTTTGTTGGCATCTGTATAAAATGTATGAACTCCAGATATGGGTTTTTCCTGTACAATTTGAGACAAGATCCAATCAGCACTCTTTATAAGATCAAATCTATCGATTTTGGGATATTTGTAGTTAATTTCTCCCCCAAAATTACTGCAAGCTCTGTGCCAAGGTTCACTTTCTGTTCATAGTTTTTCAATGTCCTCCTTAGTTAAATGTACAACAATTTCTGCTGGGTCTATTCCTGCTAATTGACGAAGTCTTAATTTTCCTTTCCAAATCAAGTCAGAGATTTTTTTCCACATAAGTTTTTAATTTTTTATTTGGTTTATTTGGTAAAAATATCCATTCCAATATCTTCCCTCTGCATTAATATTGATGTAGGAGAATGCCTAGAGGGTAAAATAACCAAAATGCAATCCAGCTTTGGATCAATACTATCCACGTGCCCTTCATGTACTTTCTTTTCTACCAAGGCAATTCTTTCTCAGCTTCATGTGATAATTCTCTTGAACTATTTAAGTCCTTGTCATATTCTAAGGTTTTGAACAAATTGTTCAATTCATCATTTTTTTACCCCAACAATAGTTCGTAGATGAGAAATGTCTCCAAATAATCTTTGAAAGTCATTAAGTGTTTGTAGTCAATCTCTCCTAATTTGCACCTTTTGGGGTCTAAGTTTTTGTAGCTCTATTTTATATCCTAAATAATTAATAGAATCTCCTCTTTGTATCTTTTTAGGAGCCATTTGTAATCTCCAGCAAGGCAAAATTTTCTTTATTTCTTCAAACATTCTTTCTGAAGTATCTGCATTTGAGTGAGCTAGTAAAATATCATCCATATAATGATAAATTATATATTTAGGAAATTCTTTACATATCACTTCCAATGGCTGTTGTACAAAATATTGGCACATGGTTGGGCTATTCAACATTCCCTGTGGAAGGACCCTCCATTGAAATCTCTTAGCTGGTTAAGAATTATTATAAGTAGGCACTGTGAAAACAAATCTTTCTCTGTCTTTCTCTTGTAAGGGTATTGAAAAGAAACAGTCTGTTAAATCAATAACTATGAGAGGCCATCCTTTTGGTAACAGAGTAGGCAAAGGAATTCCAGATTGTAGAGAGCCCATTGGCTGAATTACTTTGTTAATTGCTCTAAGGTCTGTTACCATTCTCCATGTACTAGTTTTCTTTTTAATAACATATACAGGAGAATTCCATGGGCTGGTTGATTCTTTGATATGCTGAACATTTAACTGTTCTTCTACCAGCTCTTCTAAAGCCTGGAGTTTCTCTGCTGTTAAAGGCCATTGATGAACCAACACAGGTTTGTCTGTTAACCATTTTAAAGGTAGAGCTGTTGGTGTCTTTGGAAGATCATCAGTTGTTATCCACTCTTCTTGTATAATATGGATGGCTGGTGACCACTCATTAGAACACTATCTTCTAATATATTCTCTCAGAAATATGTGCTAGTTTATGATTTGTTTCTGAGATTGGAGGGATGTTAATCTGAGTATTCCATTGTTGCAACAGGTCTCGACCCCACAGGTTCATAGCTATGTTAGCTACATATGGTTTTAATTTTCCTCTCTGTCCTTCTGGACCTATACATTCGAGCCATCTTGCACTCTGTTTCACTTGAGATAATGTCCCAATTCCTAACAGCTGAATGTTTACCTACTGAAGAGGCCAAGTTGGATGCCAAAATTCTGGTGCAATTATGGTCACGTCAGTACCCATGTCTGCCAGACCAGACAACAAAACACCATTTATTTTTATTGTTAATTTTGGTCTTTGTTCATTTATAGAAGTTTGCCAAAATTTTTCTTTATGTTTTCTCTTGCATTTTCTGTTCTCTCAGTCTCAGCTGTTTCATCACCTTGAGTAGCCTGGTTTATTCCAATAGGCATTTGGTTATTTAATTGCTTTGAGTAGGGGTTTCCTCTATGACTGCAGGAAAGGTCTTAACTGGATTTGCTGTGGGGTCCTGCCTGAGGCCCCTCTGGTAGTTTCCTGAAGACTGAGGCAAAATATTACCTTGCCAGTCCCTTGTTGATGCATATTCATTGGTCCAGTGTTTTCCCTTACTACACCTTCTGCATATTCCAGAAGGAAGGGGCATTCTGTTGCCATGGTTCCTTGAAGAAACATTGTTTTGAAGAATGCCCTGTTTACAGTCCCTCTTCAAATGTCCTTGCTTTCCACATCCAAAACATCTGACATTCCACAAATCTCTTTAAATTGCTTCTCCTATCCACATATCATCATGGTCATGAGCCTCAACTTTAAACATGTCTCTAATCCAATCTTCCAAGGGTACAGATCTTGCCTTTAATGGCCTGATTATTCTCTTGCATGCTGCATTTGCATTTTCAAAAGCCAAAGATTCAATTATTATCTTGCTAGCTTCTGAATTTGGGACCATTCTATTTACTGCTGAAGACAGTCTTTGTAAGAAATATGTGAAGGATTCTTTTGGGCCCTGTACAACCTTTGTAAATGATTCAGTTTTCTTTTCTGGTTTCTCAACTCTGTCCCATGCATTCAAGGCTGCCATTTGACATAGAATTAAGGTTTGAATATCATATAAACATTGTGTTTGTATTGCAGCATATTGGCCTTTTCCAACAAGCTGATCCTGGAAGATTTGTATACCTTTATCCCTCCATTGTTTTTGTATGTATTTTCATTTTTTAAATGTATTTATTAAATTTAATTTTACATATCAGCTACAGATTCCCTTGTTCTCCCCCTCCCACCCCAACCCCCCCACCTTCCCCCAGCCCTCCCCCCATTCCCATCTCCTCCAGAGCCTAGACTCCCCTGAGGATTGAGTTCAACCTGGTAGATTCAGTCCAGGCAAGTCCAGTCCCCTCCTCCTAGGCTGAGCCAAGTGTCCCTGTATAAGCCCCAGGTTCCAAACTGCCTGTTCATGCACTGAGGACAGGACCCAGTCCCACTGTCTGGATGCCTCCCAAGCAGATCAAGCTAATCAACTGTCTTATTTATCCCGAGGGCCTGATCCATTTGGGGGCTCCTCAGCAATTGGTTTTAGCTTCTTCTTGAACCACATTTGCCACTGCAGCTGTGCTCCAGATTCTAGAACAGCATGTACCAGCTAAGCCAGTCCTGTGGTATAGTCCTATTATAAGTTGACCAGCAGTTTAACATTTTCATTACATATGTGGAATGCATGCCATAAGATACCATTGCCTCCTTAATCCTTCGTAAATCTTACATTTCAACTGGAGTCCAAATATTTTGTGTATTCACTTGTCCAGGTAGCTGTTGTATGGTTACTGGATAAATTAAGGTAATTGTGTGAAAACAGGCTTTCTTTCTGTAACCTTATAATCCAATCCTGAAACAACTTTACTGTTAATTTCTTCTGTCTGAATCTGAATTATTCTATAATTCATTTTAACAGGTTTAACAGATTTTTCTAAAACTTTTATCCTGGCACTTAAATTGACTATCTTTTTAAATAGTAAAATACAGACAAGAAAAGTAATAATGTACATAATCCCATCAACATTAACCTTCTTATATAGTTGTTCCATTTTCAGACTGCCTAAAATGTTATCAAAGAAAGACCATTTTTTTCCAATGTTCACATAAAACCCATTTTTTTAATATGGAAAAATTTTTCTCTTTTTAATAGTTTTTTTCTTTAAAATATATGATATCTTAATTGACTTACCAAGTCTGCGTAGAACAGTAGAAATCTGAAGGAATTTTAAAACAGCTAGCTAGCATCTGAGAGAGAGAGAGAGAGAGAGAGAGAGAGAGAGAGAGAGAGAGAGAGAGAGAAGCCATGAGTTCTGGCTAAAAGCTTAAATCCAGCCACATGTTCCCACTTGAGCTGTGTTGAGCCTGGGCTCTGGCTTCCTTAAGCTCCGACCATGTGTGTTGGCTTTTCAGCCAAAAGCAGCTCTATCTGCAATTGTAGGTGAGTGCAGCTGACTGGTAGCTCTGGCAGGCCTGACTTGTTCATAGCACCAGCTGCGGGTAACCGCTTGTAGCTATGGCCAGTCAGGCCTGGGGCCTAGGCCGAGCTAGCCCCAAGCTAGGGAGCTAGGCCAGCCAAGCCAAGCCAAGCAGTGTTTAATGAATTCTTGCCACGTGGGTGCCAAATGTAGATGAAAGGTCTTATTAAATAAGAAACACAGAGCCAATTGCAGAGTTAAAAGCCCAAGAGATCAGAGCAATAGCTAAGAGGTAAAAACCCTTTTTACCCTTCACTGCCACTGCTGTCTTTCCCCTTAGCAAAGATACCTACTTCCTGTGTGTCTGTCCTTTTATTGACTTTCTGTTCTGTCTTCTCATTGGTTGAAAACCCAACCACATGACCTCCTTATCACTGCCTGTCTATACAGACATCCAGGTCTTCTAAGGTTGGCATTGAGATTAAAGGCAGTGTCTCCATGCTGGCTGTATCCTTGAACACACAGAGATTCCCCCTAGCTCTGCCTCCCAAGTGGTGAGATTAAAGGCATGCACCACCACCGCCCAGCTTCTGCGATGGCTTGCTATTAGCTCTGACCCCCAGGCAACTTTATTTATTAACATACAAATAAAATCACTTTTCAGTAAAATAAAATATCACCATATAAGGGTGTCTGTGAAAGGGTGGTGGATTTTTGTTCCTGGTTTTATTTTTCATATTTTTTTTCACAAATTCCCTTGAAATGTATGTTATCCAGCCTGGTTTGAATGTCAGTAATTAGTCATAAATACATTAGAATTCATGATCCTTGTGTCATTCTCCTAAGTACAAGTCTAAGGGTAAATGATGTGCTCCCAATGATTATTGTTTTGTTAAAACATTTTAACTATGTTAATATTAATATACTTAATAGAGGGTATAAAAATATTAAATACTTCATGTATGCATCCAATGTACATTTTCATCAATCTGAAACAGATGTAATAATTTAAGTTATCAGTAAGCAACTGTATATTTCACAATATAATTTGATGTACTATGGATATATATACACATTATTAGAAGTTGCATCCATTTTCACATCCTCATCTGTTATCCATTTGGCATTTTATCCAGTGATACCACATAATATAATAACAGTGAGATTTACTTTATAATGTTTTCTAGTGTGTGTGTGTGTGTGTGTGTGTGTGTGTGTGTGTGTGCATGTGTATGTGTGTAATATGGGCGATGACACAAGTGTTTAAAATAGAAGACAACTTTATGTTGTCTACTTTTGTCCATTTTCATATGGTCATCCTGATGAAGTCACAGCATTGCACAACACAGACATTTCTAACCAGAACTGTGTCATTGATGCTCAAATAAGATTAGTTGAAATATTAAATTAGTAAAATATTGTCTTTTTGGGTTGTAAACACATTTTCATTGAAATATAATGGAAAACAGGAGAAATTGAATAATAAATCCCATTTGCAAATGAAAATGATATACTGCTACTGTCTTTGTTTTTCTTTTTATTGCATGTGGAATGAGTTAGTTAATTCTGAGGACCAAACATTTGTTCATAACACTTTCTCAGAACAACAAATGAATGTTAGAGAATAGTTTTTGGGAGTAAAGATGGTTGCTGCTAATTCTGATGCCCTGAGTTCAATCTCTAGGAAACCAATATCACTCCTACAAATTTTTCTCTAATTTCTATACTTGTGTGGCATATGCACATTCATATACCAGCACATACATAAATACTGTTAAAACCCAAACAAGTGCCATTGAAGTCACTGACAACCAAATAATTCCCTGGCTTTCATCCCTAGAACTTGCATGGGGTAAGTAGATAACAGGCACATATAAGTTGTGGTCTCACTGCCACATATACATCATGGCAAAAGGATATACACACAAACATAGAACAGACATTTTCAAGTTGATGAAATCAAAAAATGCAGAGAAATTAACTCAGTTATTGAGAACATATGGAATGATTTTCTAGTTTAAATTATAAAATTTCAAGAAATAATATGGTTCATCAAAACATTAGTTGATTCCATTTTATATCTTATTTAAGATTTAATTCTCTGATTCAATGATAGGTCATTTTAAAAACAAATCTCAGTTGTGCTTAAACATTCCAGCGTTCAGAAGATAGTAGTATGCCACTCTCTCTGAGTTTGAGGTCAGTTTGGTTCTCATTGTGAATTCCAGGACAGCCAGGGATTTGTAGAGATATCATGCCTTCAAAAAAATTCCACAAACTAAAAGTAATCTCAAATTACGGAACTTACCCTAATATAATCTGAATGGACTTGGACTGGTTTCAACCAACACTTATGTTATCTTTTTTTTTACTCATATTAAGGGAACTTTGTTGACAATGAAAATATACACAGCTTCAGTTCCGTTCTTGTGCCTAGCTCCTTTCTTGCCTAATTTCTCTCATATATACTGTTCCCTCTAAGTTCTATCTTAATTCTCTCATCTTAATTATGCCTCATCTAGGTCCTTTTCATCTTATTCTTACCCAGCTATTACTTCCCCATTTGGCTCTTCCTCATCTTCTATCTCGTTCCTCTAGTACTCTCTTCTAGCCCTTCAGTCTAGTTCTTCCCCATCTCAGTTTGTTCCTCTCAAGTTCTTACCCATCTAGTTCTTCCATTCTCTTTTCTTTTCTCCATTCTGTGCCCTGAAAGTCCCAGTATATATACACTTACAAGCAGAAATCCCTTGGCAGTGCAAAACCGGCTACCAAGGTCAAATGGAGGGGTGATAAGAATCACATAGAGAGGCAGTAATAGTAATTATCATTTGCAACCCAAAAGGGAAGTGACTAATGGGGAAATGAATTAACTAAAGGCTAAATACGGGTAATATCTAAGAAGACGGATCTTACGTGCTCCACTATAGTCTTAAACATGATTGGTAGAAAATGTTAAAACTCTTTAAGTTGATAGGTCAACAGGAGAAAAGAAAACTACCTCATTTTTTCCCATGGCTCCTATATGTCCAAGCTATCTGCCATTTTTTTCTGGAGGGTGGGGGAAAGTGTGCTTGGTCGCTAGGCAACCTGTGTACAGCTAGATGCCTCTGGTGATAGTTACAGGGAGATCTAGAACTAGAGGTAAGATTTGGGAAAGGTGAAAGTTAAGCTTAATTGGCACATCTGCCAGGCCTTCTCAAACAGGTAGCCTGGATGCTTAAGTCTGTTCTTGGAAAGTACAGAGGCATCTATGATAAGGTGCTTTCCTCCATCTGGGGATGGGCCTGGCCAGATGATGCCAATGATGATAATTACAGGGAGGTTTGGGGTTCAGGCTGAGCATAGCTGTCAGTGAAGAAGGTCATCTAAATATTCCTAGAAATGGTTAGGTAAGGAGTTGGAGGTCTATAAAGTTAGTAAGACTGTAAGAAAGGAGGGTCTAAGACAAACTGTCTAAACATAGGTGGTGTCTCCTTGTGAAATATACCTTAAATCAGGAGACTTCCATGTGGACTCTAATTACTATTAATCCTTGAAAGTGGCTAAGGGAGATATCTGATTCCAGAGGAAAACTTTCCTGAGGCTGTTCTCCAAATACCTGGAATGTGTATGTCCCAGAGAGTGATCAGTCCACACTGTTAGCCCTTCTTAGGGAAAGCTCAATTGGGAAAACTATGAAGGCACACATGATTTTCATAACAGAAGACAGTTGATATATAACAAGCCAAGTAACACCAACAACTCCTTGGAATTTGGCTTCCTCTCAAGGAATTCCTTCATCACTCCAGGTAGCTGAGTTCTTGTAATATATTCCTGCAGCCCCCAACAGCATGGCTTCTACTTCAGACTAGAATAGGGGGAATAATTTCTTGTGTACACTGCAGAGGGAAATAGCATAGGCAATCAGCTGCTGGAGTTACCATTATGAAATAGGACCTGATTGTGGTAGGGTAGGTCATTTTGATATTTCCCATCATGCATTAATTTATGTCATGTGAATGGCAGGCTAGATTGGTGGCTGTACAACTTGCCATGGGGAGGAGGGTAACTTGAGCCAATGAACAATGAATTTCCAACTATGGGGTTCTCCTTTGTAGATATGTTCAATCCTGTTCAGCATAGTTAAGTCATCTCAGAAAGTTGAGACACAGGACATTGGCTGTCAGTTTACTGATTTCAGCAGTTAACATTGCACATATGGGTAATGTCAAACAGTATTTTATTAATGTAGTCCTCTACCAGGGAATGGTCTGCTCTTTTTTAATTAATTTTATATACCAACCACAGATTCCCCCATACTCCCTATTTCTGCCCCGCAGCGTTCCCCCAAACACAGCCCCCATTCCCACCTCCTCAAAGTCAAGGTCTCCCATGGAAAGTCAGCAGAGCCTGGTACATTGAGTTGAGGCAAGTCTAAGCCCCTCCCCCTGCATCAAGGCTGCACAAAGTGTCCCACCTTAGGCACTGGGCTCCAAAAAACCCCACCCATGCACCAGGGGTGGATCCAGATCCCACTGTCTGGAGGTCCCCAAAACAGTACAAGCTAAACTACTATCTCACCTATCCAGAGGGCCTAGTCCAGTCCCATAGGGGCTACACAGCTATTGGTCCAGTTCATGAGTTTCCACTAGTGTGGCTGGTCATCTCTGTATGTTTTTCCATCATGATCTCAGTGACCTTCGCTTATAGAATCTTCCCTCTCTCTCTGCAATTGGACTCCTGGAGCTTGGCCTGGCATCTGGCCACAGATCTTTGCATCTGCTATCATCAGTAACTGGATGAAGGCACTATGATGACAGTTAGGGTATTAAAAAATTTAGTTATTGGAGTAGACAAGTTCAGGCACCCTCTCAGATATTGCCAGTAGTCTAAGGTGGGGCCATCCTTATGGATTCCTGAGAACTCCCCTAGCACCCTGTTTCTTCCTATTCCCATGATGTCTTCATTTATCATTATCTCTTTTCTTGCTCTCCCATGCTGTCCCTGTTCCAGCTTGAACCTCCCATTTCCT
This sequence comes from Peromyscus maniculatus bairdii, assembly GCF_049852395.1. Lineage (NCBI taxonomy): Eukaryota > Metazoa > Chordata > Mammalia > Rodentia > Cricetidae > Peromyscus > Peromyscus maniculatus. The sequence goes on along the minus strand of NC_134869.1, from coordinate 10,399,166 downwards.
TATGTTCTCATCATCCATTCTTTACCCTCCATTATCCCACTCACTCCCAATTTGCTTATGTAAATCTCATCTCTTTCTCCTTCACTGGGCTATCTATGTATCCCACTTAGCGTCCTCCTTGTTAGCTAGGTTCTCTGGATCTGTGGGTTTTAGTCAAATTATTCTTTGCTTTACATATAGTATTCACTTATGAGTGAGTACATACCATATGTTTCCCTCTGAGTCTGGGTTACCTCACTCAAGATATTTTCTAGTTGTATCCATTTGCCTGCAAATTTCATAATATCATTGTTTTTTACTGCTGAGTAGTATTCTATTGTGTATATTTGCCATATTTTCTTTACCCATTCTTTGGTTGAGGGGCATCTAGATTGTTTCCAGGTTCTGGCTACTATGAATAATGCTTCTATGGACATAGTTGAGCATGTGTCCTTGTGGTAAGATTGAGCATTCCTTGGGTATATTCCCAAGAGTGGTATAACTATGTCTTGAAGAAGATTGATTCCCAATGTTCTGAGAAATCTCCATACACATTTCCAAAGTTGCTATACAAGTTTGCATTTCCACCAACAATGGAGGAGTGTTCCTTTTGCTCCACATTCTCTCCAACATAAGCTGTCTTCAGTGTTTTAGATCTTAGCCATTCTGACAGGTGTAAGATGGTATCTCAGAGTTGTTTTGATTTGCATTTCTGTGATGACTAAGGATGTTGAACAATTCCTTAACTGTCTTTTGGCCATTTGAGATTCTTCTGTTGAGAATTCTCTGTTCAGATCTGTAGCCTATTTTTTAATTAGATTGTTCGGTATTTTGATGTTTAGTTTCTTGAGTTACTTATATAATTTGGAGATCTGTCCTCTGTCACATGTGGGTCGGTGAAGACCTTTTCCCATTCTATAGGCTGCTGTTTTGTCTTATTTTCTGTGTTCTTTGCCTTACACAAGCTTCTCAGTTTCTGGAGGTCCCATTTATTAATTGTTGCTCTCAGTGTCTATGCTACTGATGTTATATTTAAGAAGTAGTCTTCTGTGCCAATACATTCAAAACTACTTCCTACTTTCTCTTCTATAAAGTTCAGTGTAACTAGATTTATGTTGAGATATTTGATCCACTTGCACATGAGTTTTGTGCATGGCAATATATATGGATCTATTTTCAGTCTTCTCCACGTTTACATCCAGTTGTGCCAGTACCATTTGTTGAAGATGCTTTCTTTTTTCCATTGTACAATTTTGGCTTCTTTGTCAAAAATCAGATGTTCATAGGTGTGTGGGTTAATGTCAGTGTCTTAAATTTGATTCTGTTGGTCCACATGCAGTTTTTATGCCAGTACCAAGCTATTTTTATTACTATACTTCTAGAATATATCTTGAGGTCAGGGATGATGATGCCTCCAGAGGTGGCTTTATTGCACAGGATTGTTTTATCAATCCTGGATTGTTTGTTTTTCTAAATGAAGTTGAGTATTGTTCTTTCCAGGTCTGTGATGAATTGTGTTGGGATTTTGATGGGGATTGCACTGAATCTGTAGATTGCTTTTTGGTAAGATTTCCATTTTTACTATATTAATCCTACCCATCCATGAGCATGGAGATCTTTCCATTTTCTGATATCTTCATTGATTTCTTTCTTCAGAGACTTAATGTTACTGTCATACAGGTCTTTCAATTGCTTAGTTAGCCCAAGGCATTTTATATTGTTTATGTCTATTGTAAAGTGTGATGTTTCTCTGATTTCTATTTCAGTCCTTTTAACTTTTGTATATAGGAGGGCTACTGATTTTTTTGTGTGTTAATCTTATATCCTGCCACATTACTGAAGGGGTTTATCAGATATAGGAGTTCTCTAGTAGAATTTTGGGGGTCACTTATGTATAGTATTATATCATTTGCAAGTGGTGTCTGTGTCTGAAGAAGTCTCTCTTGGAACAATTGATACTCTTGGTCCAATAGGAGCTCTTGCTCTAATTGGGGCTCTTGGCCCAATTGGCTGTGTCTCAGGGAGCAGTTCTTAGTCTAATCAGCACTAATCGGCTCTGTCTTAGGGAGCAGATATTCTCAATCAGTGCAGGGTGGGCTTATGGTTCCTGTGGTCACCAGTGCCACAGGGGATAATTGGTTTGGTGAGTGGGGTAGGGGAAGAATCTGCTGCCCAGTTTCTAGGGCTACACTGACTAGGGGTAGGGTGATAGGCACAGAATGTGCCCCCTGGGGCCTGGGGATTAGAGAACTGGTCTTCCCAGTTCAGAAATGGTGCAGTGTGGGCCTACGGGTCTGGTGTTCACTGGTGTCACAGGCGATGGGTGTGGGAAGAGGCAGCTGCCTGGTCCCTAGGGATCCAATGGCTGGGGGAGGAGCATGGAATGTGCCCTGGGGCCTGGGGGCTAGAGACCTGGTCTGCCCAGTCCAGAGATAGGGCCTTACCTGTTCCTAATTGTTGCAAGGTGGGCTTCAAGTCTATTTAGCTCTTACACAGCCTTGGGGTTATCTGTCATTTGGCAGTTTCTGTAAGGTTACTAGATAAATTATAGTTGGCTATTTGAAAAACCTAGGGTGTTCTTTGTAACATTATAATGCAATGCTGAGACTGGTTCTCCTTTAAATTCCTCTGTCCAGGTCTGAGTATCTCTATGATCTGTTTTAATAAGTTTTTCTAAGACTTGTGTCTTGGCACTCACATTAAACAACCTTTTTAGTGATAAAACAAAAATGATCAGACATAATATTTGTAATTAACATTAGGTAAATCCCATCTAAATTCATTATCCTCATATTTAATTGCTCCATTTCAAACTGTCCAACATATTACCATGCAGAGACCTAACTCCCTCCATTGTAATAGTGTTTCCCTGCTGTGGATATCATTCTATATAAATAAAACACTGATGGCCAGTGACCAGACAGGAAGTATAGGCAGGACAAGGAAAGAGGAGAATTGGGGAAACAGGAAGAAGGAGGGCAGCCACCGCCAGGATAAGCAGCATGTAAAGACGCCGGTAAGCCACCAGCCACGTGGCAAGGTATAGATATATAAAAATGGGTTGATTTAAGATAAAAGAACAGTTAGCAAGAAGCCTGCCATGGCCATACAGTTTATAAGTGAAAAAAAAAAAAGGTTTCTGGGCTACACACTTCTTTGATAAAAGCTTAGACCCACTATTTCTGAGACTTGATGACTCACAGAACTGGCGGAAAATGCCTTGTTGGTAAGCTGTAATGGGTGGAGTCAGCAGTCACAGCGCCGTTTCAGTCTTAGAATGGTGCAGTTTAAAGCAATAGGCTCAAGGTAATATAAAAAATAAGCCACGTAAAGATGGCTACCACACAAAGAATCTGGATTATGTTCTCTTTGGTATTCGTAACTGAAGAAAAACATTTGATTGCAAAAGCTGTTGAGTTATGCCAAAATGTATATTTTAAAGATACCTTGACTTCAAAATTTGGATTTAAGGATATGTTGCTTTGGAAAAGAGGTTCTGCTTTTGTTTCCACAGAAAGCCAGAGGCTGTGGATTTGTTCCAGATTAAGATACATCAGGTTTCACCAGCCAAGACCCCCTGAAAGATCTCCGATGACACCATGGCCCAGATGATCCAACATCCAAAATGGTTTCAAGGCAACTGGCTCCCACAATACAGCCTCAAGGACTACCCGATAGGCCTAAAATTTTCTTTGCATCCCCATAAGATACAGCACCCCCCTCCATCAGGAAGTAGTAAGAGATGCTATGCCCAAATTCCCAAATATACCAAACTGGCTTTAGAGTTGGAATTGGCTCACTCCCCCTCTAAACCCAGACATATTGCTTTAAACAAAATGGTTAAGAGATTCTCGTGTCCCAAATCAGAAGAGCCCTCTGGTGTGGGACAAAAAAAACAATATTTTTATTTAAAACAGGTTGATTATAAATGAGATCTCTTTCTAAAAAAGAAAAGGGGATATGATATAGATATATAGGAGGATATAGAGATGATAAGATAAAAGGGTAGATTAATGAACCTACTTTTAAAGAACAACTTGTTTAAAATGTTTTACATTGGTATAGATTTTAGTTTATGTTTAAAATGTTTTACATTGGTATAAATTTTAGTTTATTAATACAAACTTGAAGTTAATTTTGTTATACTGTATATATATATATATATTTCTATTCTTGTTTGAGGTATTATGTTTATGTAACTCATTTAAAATTGTAATGGATAATTAAAAATAGATTAATAATTAGTCATCTATGATAATCATATTTGTAGCCATGTTAGTTAAGTCTTCTAGGTATACATAGATATATTTCAAATAGATAGGTAATCTTCAAACACTTCATAGACCTAGAGAATATGGCATTTAAATAACTTAAAATTTTGTTGACGTGAGACACAATTGCTTCTGGCTGCACCAATTTGTTCCCGAGAGAATGTTGGGCTTCTAAGAAACTTCCATTTGGAAGTTTGTCTTCTTGGCACAAAATGACCTACTGGACAAAGAACTGCCCTTGCCTTGATGACTGACAGTATGAATGCAATGCTGTCCTTCCTGGACAAGTGGAACACAAGAAAAGCGATCACTGTACTCTGCCAAGACAGGGTAAGATGGTCTTTCAGAATTCCTGCTTCTGAAAATGGTCTGTCAGATACTCTAGGCCTGTAGCCAATTTGAATGAACCAACAATGCTGAGAAACATTAGGTGACTGTCCAGACTGCCAGCTGTCTTGGTCTACTCTTGCAAGATTCCTGAAAGTTGCTTGCATCCATCTACCATTTCTCAGGTACCATTATGTTCCTTCTCAGGTCTTTGATGTGGTTAAAGACTAGATAGCTGTAATTTCCTCAGTTATGATAAAAGATAAGTTAGATAGAAAACCTTAAACTCACAAATATAAGATAGATAGGACATCTTTAATATTGTAACTGTAATTCTTGCTCGATAATTGTTTTGTTATATGTAATTTTACCATGTTAAAGTTAAAACCTTTCTTTTTAAAAAAAAGAAGAAAAGGGGAAGTGCTGTGGATATCATTCTATATAAATAAAACACTGATGGCCAGTGACCAGACATGAAGTATAGGCAGGACAAGGAAAGAGGAGAATTGGGGAAACAGGAAGAAGGAGGGAGAGACACTACAGCCACTGCCAGGACAAGCAGCATGTAAAGACGCCGGTAAGCCACCAGCCACATGGCAAGGTATAGATTTATAAAAATGGGTTAATTTAAGATAAAAGAACAGTTAACAAGAAGCCTGCCACGGCCATACAGTTTATAAGTATTATAAGCATCTGAGTGATTATTTTATACGTGGATTGTGGGACTGCGGGGCTTGGTGGAAGCTGGAGAGAAGCCCTCTAGCAACATTTCCCATTTTCTAAAGTGTGGAAAAACTTTATCTTTTAACTAATTGCTCCATTTAAGAATTCCCAATGATCTCATCAAATCTGCCAATGATGATGATAATTCATATGAAGAGAAGAAAACCTAGTTGGTGGTGTAGTGACTCTAGTTGCATGTAGCTATGGCCTGGGTTGGTATCTGCAGAGCACAGGCAAATGGCATTTTTGTGAATTGGTGTCCCACAAGTTGGATGCCAGATGTAGCATAAATTGGTCTTAATAGTAAAAACCCACAGACAGATATTGAGGTAAATGCTGAAAGACCAGAGAGACAAAGGAATAAGCTACAGCCACCTGTTACCTCATCAACACCTGAGTCAAAGGGGGGGAATCCTGTCTTCACCCTTCCTTATTCCTTCCTCTCTCTGCCCAGTTATATCACTTCCTGTCTCCTGTCTATACAGACCTTCAGACTTCTATGGTTAACTAGAGGCTAGATACAGTTTCTGATCTTCAGGCAAGCTTTATTTGTTAGAGCACAAACAAAATACACCAACCACGGGCATGTAACAACTTGGCCTAGAGCTATACATGTATACTGTACTATAATGCTCCCAGTCCTAAATTTCACATTTCAAATTAGATAGATAAAAATGAAACACTGAGCGATTAATGAAGGTATTATAAAAATCAAAGCCAAGTTTTAATCTAACTCATTCCATAGTAAACACTACCAAATATGTGTTCAGTTTTTCTTACTTCTGAGTTTAGAACTTACCTGCATAGAGAGAATTTTGAGCCCCCTCATCACTTGCCATTTTATTTCCTTTTTAAAAAAACTGTAATAATAAACTATTTAGGCTATTTCAAATGTCAAGATGAGCATTAAATGTATGTCAGTGGTTTCTATTGTTCATTCAAAACCATTTTAAATGTACCTTGATAAGCATAAGGCCCCACTGAATACTATTATAAAAAGACTCAGATGTTATTCAATTATTTCTATAAAACTTAAATTACTTCCAATGAACAGTAATGAATAATTCTCCAACATGTTAGTGTGTAACATGGAAGTTTTCAGTACTTTTTAATATTTGGGGTGTCTTTAGACTTTACCATCTATACTTCTATCATCCATAAGGCTTTTAAATATTCTAACAGGATTTCAGATTTTCTGATGAGACATGCTCAACATACAAATTTAATATAGCAGAAGATGAGAACACTTTTCCAGAAAAAAATGGGATTAAAAAAACATATACCTAGAAACTTCACAATCTTAGAAGCAATATTTACTTTCTAAAATATACAAGTGTGCTATCTATTAAAACAATTTCAAATTTAAGTAATGAATAATTTACTGAATTTACTGAAATCCCACAAATTCAGGAACTCTAAATAATCAATTGTGACATTGCTCAACATAAAAAATGGCACCTACCACAAACTCTAAATATAATCTTCACACTAATTCCTGGAAGAGAGGAATGGGTATTCTGAGACTGATGTTCTGTCAATGGTTTCATGAAATCCCTACAAAGACACCACAAACTTCTCTCCTATACTGTTTGTACCATTCTTAAGTTCTTGTTTAAGTTTTTGAAAATTGTAAGGATACTCTAAAGATTGCCTTTACTTTTGCTTTTGAACACAATGAAAATAAACAGAACAGAAACCAAGAACCGTTCCTCTAATCCCATCAATCAGCAGGCTGAGGCAGTGGGGTAATCACGTAATAAGGCCGTCTCAGGGAAAAACAAAAAAAAGTATACATTACATATAAATGTACACTAACCTTCAAAGATATATTGAGTTCTAGCATAAAGAGTAACTTTATGAGAAGCAGGTGGGTCTATGTAGGTTTGGGCCAGATTTTCTACAATATCAAGATCCACTCCAGCCAGTTCTATATTAAGAACCAATCTGAATAAAAAACATTGTTTTAAGGTATGTTTCATTTCTGTTCTAAAGGACTTTGAAAAAATGAAGTTTTGGTATCTTTTATATTCCAGGAAAAGACAAATACATAGTGGGAATTAATTACAAAGTGAGATATAATTTGGCACATGACTATGGTTGAAAAATGACTAATAAACTGTTTGCAAATAGAAGTAATCAACAAGAATACATGTGAATATGACAAAAAAGCAAGAAATATTTATGAGTTAGTTCATTTATGGAGAAAAAAACAAAAATTAAGAAATAATAGAAAAAATATAAGTAACTAAACCATCCTTAAGCCCAAGTCAAAAATTCTAAGTTACAGCTTTTTTTCTCAGGGCAGGGAAACATATCCAGGATCTCCAGCCTAACCCTTGAACTTAGAGAAGATTTTGACTCAGGTACTGTATATAATAATGACCAGAAGATGACTTGCTAGAATAGGAAGCTATTGATGACATTTCTACTGTTCTTTCCTTTAACATGCCACAATTACATGCAATGGATTATGAGATTACTAGGGATATTGAGACCCTAGGAGGACAGATAGATGAAGTCCAACATTAGCAGCTGTACTCAAAACACTATTGCCTATACCCCAAAAGTGAGTAAGCTTAAAACTTCTCTTTATTTGATGTGATTGGTAGGATATTTAGATGTGATAAATAGGAAAACAGAGACAAACAGTTATTCAAAGTAACCAAAAGGCAGAGTCAGAATATCAAAATTAAAAATCAGAAACAAAAATTGGGACATAACAACAGACACTGAGGATATCCAGACAATATTTAAATCATATTTAAAAAACCTATACTTCACCATTTTGGAATCTAAAAAATGAACAATTTTCTTGATAGGTATCACATACCAACATTAAATCAAGACCAGATAAATAATTTAAATAGACCAATATCCTTTAAGGAAATAGAAGCAATACTTAAAAGTCCCACAACCAAAAAAGTCAAGAGCCAGATGGTTTCAGTGAAGAATTCTACCAAAATTTCAAAGAAGATCTAATGCCAATACACTTCAAATTGTTCCACACAATAGAAACAAAAGGAACATTGCCAAATTTTTTCTATGAGGCTTTAGTCACCCTGGTACCCAAATCACACAAGGATGCAACAAAGAGAATTACAGACGAATCTTCCTCATAAACATTGATGCAAAAATACTCATTAAAATACTGGCAAACCAAATTCAAGAACACATGAAAAAATTCATCCACTATGATCAAGGAGGCTTCATCCCTGAGATGCAGTGATGGTTCTATATGCCAAAATCTGTCAGTGTAATCTACCATAGAAACAGACTGAAAGAAAAAAAAAAAACCAGGATGATCTCAGATGCTGAAAAAGCCATTTAGACATGTAAATATAGCTTAGTCATGAACCCACTACACCCAAGCCTGTACCAGATAACCAGAAACCACCCATGTTACTCACATAAGATAACCAGGCACAGTCCTAGAAGCCCATGATGTCTACTGGACAGTATATAAGCTAAGACCAAGAACAATGTTCTGCTCTGCACATGTAGAAAGATATCATCTTGATCAGCAACTGTGTCTAGAACAACTCCCCCAGGATCGTGACCCTTGATTAGAGATTTCTGTTAGTTACTAGACTTGAACTTCAGCTAACATACATTTCACAAGTGAACAGACTTAGGGCAATAGTTGGGAATTTAGAGTGTGAACCTTCTGTAATGACCATTAGCATAATAAAATATAACTTTTGCTGTATTCACTATGCTACTATATCTACCTTCTTGCTCACAAAGTTAGGATCACTTTCCTATGATTGATGATTAGGTGTAAATCTGCATCGGAATGAAGAAAGGAAAGCTTCTCCAAACCAAATGCAAGATAAGAGATTTTTTTCATAAAACAATGTATAATTTGTATTATACACAGAAAACAACTTGTTTTGCTCTAGTTGCTTTATAAGTCATATGAAAATTTGAAAACAAACTTATCTAAATTTTATGTGTGTGTTTATATGTTTGAAAGAATGTCTTCCATATGTGTAGAGGAGACACACCAGAAAAGAGGCTATTAGATCCACTGATGCTAAAGTAGCAAGTAGTTATGAGCCTCCTGATTTGGGTGCTGGGATCAGAACTGAATTCAGGTCGTCTCCGAGAAGAACATGTGTTGAGCCACCTGCCAAGCCCCATATTTTTATCTAATAATCTAAAAATCTTTCAAAGATTAACAACAAAATCTAAATAAATAAAGTATATAAATAATCCTTAAGGACATGATGCATCAATATTAAGATGTTTTATGAACAATTTGAATCACAAATTGAATACAATCCAAAGGCAGTGTCCAACAATTTACAACAGAAAAACTGATTACAAGGCTACATGCAAAATGGAAACACTCAGAATGCTCAATGTGATTATGAAAACACAATATAAACATTGACACAATGTGACTTCTATATTTACCACAAAAGATACAACAATGAAGATTGTGTGCAGTATTTGTGGAAGAATATAAAGGAAGGAGAGAAAAAGCCAAAAACAAAAGCAGGAAAATATGACTAAATTTGAATAAAAACAACAAAAGGAAATCAGCCCAGAAAAAATGTGACTTTGACCAATGTTACCCTTTGTTCCATGTGTATAAAAATGAAATAAACACAGATTTCCCAACTCCCTCAATATTAACTCAAAGTGATCTTTAAACTGTTAACTTTTTGACCTTCCAACAACTGGTATGTCTTCTAGAGAGGGACCAGGCCCTTCAGCCCTCCCTGCCAATGGAGGTGACCTCCTCCAGAGCCTATTATGACTCTAGAGACCCTCCTGCCCCCTTGTTGTTTCAGACAAACCTAGCCCCAATAATGTCCAACCACAAAACAATGTTGGAAGTAATTTGATGTCTGCTTTCTCCCACATAGGTTGTGTCACAAACCGTGGCATCTACCCTTTTTACCTGCCCAAAGTGGTGCAAACCTGCGATACCTCTACAATTCAGAAACTCCTTTTCTGCCTCAGAAGTGAACTTCACTGAATCAGAACATGGTGGCTGACAGGAGCAGAAAGTTGAAAACACTCTAATCATGTAGTGCTGAAGGATGATGCCCATCAGCTCTTTTCTACTAGTTTCTAAATTATCTGTACATTTGTTAGACATACATGAAGGTGGGGTGTAACATTCAGAACATCCAGTTTTCTAACACGTCTTCTGACTACATATAAAAATCAATGCCTGTGTGTGCACACTGGACAGTGATATTACAAGTCTCCCACGTGGGGTGGCAGAGCCTATCCCTTGCCGGTGAATCCACACTCAACAAAGTACAGAGGCTAAAGGCCACTGCCCAGGTCACCACAGGGATAGCAGAAACTCAATCTGGCTCGTGGTACATTCCAATCCAAGAAGGTCAGACTCTAATAGCTCAGCCAACTTGCTCTTCCTCATCTGTGACAGTGGCCCCCAAGCTCACTATAGTATAGATTGTGGTCTTCCTTACAGCTCCCTACAGCAAAACAAGAAGAAAATTCTGGGAAGTACTTGTTTTTTTTTTTTTTATATCTTTTAAAGTAGTTTAATAAACTCCACAAAATAGTATCAGGTGCATTGAAATATTTACATTTAGTCAATTTTCAAATCTCCCATTCAAATAAAAGGAATAAAAATAAAATTTCTGCTATCAAGTCAGCAGTTCTTTCCTGAAATGGGCTGATAAAAGAAGGTATTTTACACAAGAGGAAGGAATTTGTCTAAGAGGTATTCATATTTGGCTAAGAAAAATAGGTCCCCTTTAGAGTGTTAGAGATGAGAGAATATGAAATGACACTTTCTACATTTTTAGACCTGTCTAAGGTTCTGGAAGAGGGAAGCTTTGTTTCCCACTCAGAAGAGGCCATCAAAGGTACAACGGAGGACAGTTAATTTTTCACTTCCTGCTTGGAAGTTTAGGCCAGAACTTGCTCGTATTTCTGACTGGAAACATGACTGCACAACACACATTCCACTGAACCCTGACTAACACTTCTGGCTCTATGCTCTTGGGATTTTGGCATTTGTTCCTTCCGTTTCCAAAGTGTGCTCCATGGGGAGGGGCCTGTTGGGGTCAGGCATATGATTTTAGGGTATTCAACACTAACTAACAAACAATTCTAAACTTTTCCTAGCTCACACAGCAGAGGGTGTAACAAACAAAACGCTAGAATTTGTCTCAAGTGTCTCAAACAATGAAGAAGAGCTCACAAAGCTCGGTCACTACAATCTAAGAACTGAGCAGAAGCAAAGCCTTGTGCAGGAGTGACTCGGACTCTCAGACTTCAAGTCAGTTTCTCAGTAACAGGGGACCTTTAACCCTTTGATTTTACTCAATGAAGATTCTGATCTAGCCCCAAAGTAAATCAGAAACAGTCAGAAAACACAAGTCAGCCAAACAAACCTCAAGTACACCATCAAATGTGTAGCTCTTGCGATATATTACACATCAAAAACAGGGACCCAGATGGAAGGATGCTCTTAGATATTTTTGATGAAAACCTCCACCCTCTTTCAAAATCTGAAGTGCCACCAGATTATGACAAACACAACCCAGAGCATAAGCAGATCTACCGGTTCATTTGGACACTGTTCAGTGCTACTCAGCTGACAGCTGTATGTGCCATTGTCACCCTGGTATACTCTTGACGTATGCAGGGACTGACATCTGTTCAGCCAACTGGAAGCACATTGTTCTCGGGGCAATTCTGCTGGCCCCTAAGGTGTGAGATGACCAGGCTGTGTGGAATGTAGATTACTGCCAGATCCTGAAAGATATCACAGTGGAGGACATGAATGAGCTGGAGCGACAGTTCCTAGAATTGCTACAGTTCAACATTAATGTTCCTTCCAGTGTGTATGCCAAGAATTATTTTGATCTTCGTTCTCTGGCAGAAGCAAACAACCTGAGCTTTCCCTTGGAGTCCCTGAGCAGGGAGCGTGCCCACAAGCTTGAGGCCTTCTCTCGTCTCTATGAGGACAAGTACAATGACCTTAGAAAACCCACGAGGAAGTGTTCGGCAAGTGCTGACAACCTGATTCTGCCTCGGTGGTCCCCAGCCATCATCTAACTGGAAAGTACTTGTAAGCTACCTCCCACTGGTACCCGATTTCTAATCCTTCCCAGAGTCCCTCATAAGCTAGGCCCTCCAAGCTGGGCTTCAGGACATTGGCAGTTACCCTACTGGGTGAGTAGAGATCAAATAACTCAGACAACCCAAACCATTCCAGGTCTTCCCTTCTACACTAAGGTGAGACATGGCCCTTGTCTGGGAAATCTGTACTCTAGTAAAATTATCCACCCTCCCTGAGCACTTCCTGTTCCTCTTGTAAGGCACAGGATTCTATGTGTGCACATTCCATTATACATTCAATGTCCAGTGCAACCAACCCTTTGCTTCATAGCTGAGAGTCCTGCAGCCAAACACAGAACACATTCAAACAGTATGTGTTGTTAAACAAAAGAGGCCATGGGTTAGAGCACAATGAAAAAATCTATGGGAGGGTTTGGTGGCAGAGAAGCAGTAGTTAACATGATATAATTTTTTCTTTTACAATTTAATTTAATTTTACATATCAGCCATGGATTTTAATTCCAAAAAAATATATTAAAAAAATTAAAAAGGCTTTATGGCCATGTGCTCTAGAGACAGGGGATTTGTATTAGAGCACACAAAGATTACTTATGCTATTTCTCTCAGGGCATACATCTTTTTTTAAAATTTTATACTTAATTTAATTTTATAAATCAGCCATGGATTCCCCTGTCATCCCTCCTCCCATGCCACTCCCACCCTCCCCCCAATCCTATCCCCATTCCCATCTCCTCAAGGGCAAGGACTCAGCTCAGCCTGGTAGATTCAGTTGAGGCAGATCCAGTCCCCTCCTCCAGGCTGAGCAAAGTGTCCCAGCATAGGCCCCAGACTCCAAAAAGCCAGCTCATGCACTAAGGACAGGTCCTGGTCCCACTGCCTGGTGGCCTCCCTAACAGTTCAAGCTAATCACCTCTCTCACTTGTCCAGAGGGCCTGATCCAGTTCGATGGGGGCTCCTCAGCTATTGGTTCATAGTTTATGTGTTTCCACTAGTTTGGCCATTTGTTCCTGTGCTTTTTCCAATCATGGTTTCAACATCTCTTGTTCATACAATCCCTCCTCTCTCTCACTGATTGGACTCCCAGAGCTCCACCTGGGGCCTGGCCATGGATCTCTAATCCGCTTCCATCAGTCATTGGATGAGAGTTCTATCATGATGGTTAGGGTGTTTGGCCAACCAATCACCAGAGTAGGTCATTTTGGGCTGTCTCTCGACCATTGCTATTGTGGAGTTATCTTTGTGGATTTCTGTGGACCTCTCTAGCACTTTGCTTCTTCCTATTCTCATGGGGTCATCATTTATCATGGTCTCTCTTTCCTTGTACTCCCACTCTGTTCTTGATCCAGCTGGGATCTCCCACTCCCCTAAGCTCTCTTTCCCCTAACCCTTGCCCATCATTACCTGCCTTCACATCCAGTTTGCTCATGTAGATCTCATCCATTTCTCTGTCATTGGGCAATCCCTGTGTCTTTTTTAGGGTCCTCTTTACTAGGTAGCCTTCATGGAGCTGTGAGTAGCAGTCTAGTCATCCTTTGTTTTACATCTAGTGTCTACCTATGAGTGAGTACATACCATGTTTGTCTTTCTGAGTCTGGGTTACCTCACTCAGGATGATTTTTTTCTAAATCCATCCATTTGCCTGCAAACCCCATAATGTTGTTGTTTTTCTCTGCTGAGTAGTACTCCATTATGTAAATATACCACAATTTATTTATCCATTCTTCAGTTGAAGGGCATCTAGGTTGTTCCATGTTCTGGCTATTATAAACAATGCTGATATGAACATAGCTGAGCATGTGCCTTTGTGGTATGATTGAGCATTCCTTTGTATATGCCCAAGAGTGTTATAGCTGGGTCTTAGGGGAGATTGACTCCCAATTTTCTAAGAAAGTGCCATAGTGATTTCCAAAGTAGCTATACAAGCTTGAATTCCCACCAGCAGTGGAGGAGAGTTCCCCTTGCTGCACATCATCTCCAGCATAAACTGTCTTCAGCGTTTTAGATCTTGGCCATTCTGACAGGGTAAGGTGCTATCTCAGAGTCATTTTGATTTGCATTTCCCTGATGATTAGGGATGTTGAGCAATTCCTTAAATGTCTTTCAGCCATTTGAGCTTCCTCTGTGGAGAATTCTGTTTAGCTCTATAGCCCATTTCTTAATTGGACTGTTGGCCATTTTGATGTCTAATTTTTTGAGTTCTTTATATATTCTGAATATCAACCCTCTGTCAGATGTGGGGTTGGTGAAGATCTTTTCCCATTCTGTAGGCTATCATTTGGTCTTATTGACTGTGTCCTTTGCCCTAGAAAAGCTTCTCAGTTTCAGGAGGTCCCATTTATTAATTGTCACTCTCAGTGTCTGTGTTACAGTGTTATATTTAGGAAGTGATCTCCAGTGCAATGTATTCAAGACTAGTTCCTACTTTCTCTTCTATCAGGTTCAGTGTAACTGGATTTATGTTGAGGACTTTGATCCATTTGGACTTAAGTTTTGTGCATGGTGACAGATATTGATCTATTTGCAGCCTTCTACATGTTGACATCGAGTTATGCCAGTACCATTTGTTGGAGATGCTTTCTTTTTTCCATTGCACAGTTTTGGCTTCTCTGTCAAAAATTTTATGTTCATAGGTGTGTGGGTTAATGTCAGGGTCTTCAGTTCAACTCCATTGGTTCACATGTTGATTTTTATGCTAGTACCAAGCTATTTTTATTACTGTAGCTCTATAGTAGAGCTTGAAGTCAGGGATTGTATGCCTCCAGGAGTTGTTTTGTTGTACAGGAATCTTTTGGCTATCCTGGGTTTTTTTGTTTTTCCATATGAAATTGAGTATTGTTCTTTTCAGGTTTGTGAAGAATTGTGTTGGCATTTTGATGTGGATTGCATTGAATCTGTAGATTGCTTTTGGTAAGATTGCCATTTATTACTATGTTAACCCTGCCTATCCATGAGCATAGGAGAGTTTTCTACTTTCTGACATCTTCTTCAATTTCTTTTTTCAGGAACTTAAAATTCTTGTCATACATGTCCTTCACTTGATTAGTTCGAGTTACCCAAAGGTATTTTAAATCATTTTTGGCTATTGTAAAGGGTGATGTATCTTTGAGTTCCTTCTCAACCTGTTTGTCAATTGTATATATGAGGGCTTCTGATTTTTTTTTGAGTTGATCTTATATCCTGCTATGTTGCTGAAGGTGTTTATAAGCTGTATGAGTTCCTTGGTTGAATTTTTAGGGTCACTTATGTATACTATCATGTCATCTGCACATAGCAAAAGCTTGACTTCTTTTCCAATTTGTATCCCCTGATCTCCTTATGTTGTCTTATTGCTCTGGCTAGAACTTCAAGTATTATATTGAATGAATATGGGGTGAATGCACAGCCTTGCCTTGTTCCTGATTTTAGTGGAATCACTTTGAGTTTCTTTCCATTAACTTTGATGTTGGCTGTTGACTTGCTGTAAATTGCCTTTATTATGTTTAGGTATAATTCCTGTATTCCTGATCTGTCCAAGACATTTATCATGAAGGGGTGTTGGATTTTGTCAAATGCCTTTTCAGCATCTAGTGAGATGATTGTGTGTTTTTTTCTTTCAGTTTGTTTATGTGGTGTAATACATTGACAGACTTTCATATGTTGAACCACCCTTGCATCCCTGGGATGAAGCCTACTTGATCATGGTAGATACTTGTTTTGATTTTTTTCCTTGGAGTCTGTTTGCCAGTACTTTATTGATTTTTTTGCATTAATGTTAATGCAGGTGATTAGTCTGTAGTTCCCTTTCTTTGTTGCATCTTTGTTTGGCTTGAGAACCAGGGTAATTGTAGCCTCATAAAAGGAGTTTGATAATGTTCCTTCTGTTTCTATTGTGGGGAACAATTTAAAGAATATTGGTATTAAATCTTCTTTGAAGATCTGGTAGAATTCTGTAATGAAACCATCTGTTCCTGGGCATCTTTTGTTGGGAGACTTTTAATGACTAATTCTATTTCCTTAGGGGTTATTGGACTATTGCAATCTTTTAACTGGTCTTGATTTAACTTAGGTATATGGTACCAATCCAGAAAATTATCCATTTCTTTTAAATTTTCTAGTTTTGTGGAGTAGGGTTTTTTGAAGTATGACCTGATTGTTTTCTAGATTTCTTCAGTGTTAGTTGATATGTCTCCATTTTCATTTTTGATTTTGGTAATTTGGATGCTCTCTCTCTCTTTCTGCCTTTTGTTTAGATTGGATAAGGGCTTGTCTAACTTGTTGATTTTCTCAAAGAACCAACTCTTTGTTTCATTAATTCTTTGTATTGTTCTCTTTGTTTCTATTTTATTGATTTCAGCTTTCAATTTGATTATTTCCTGGTGTCTATTCTTCCTGGGAGACTTTGCTTCTTCTTGTTCTAGAGCTTTCAGGTGTGCTGTTAAGTCACTAGTGTGAGTTTTCTCCAATTTCTTTATGTGGGCATTTAGTGATATGAATTTTCTTCTTAGCAGGGGTTTTATAGTGTCCCATAAGTTTAGGTATGTGATACATTCATTATCACTGATCTCTAGGAAGTCTTTCATTTCTTTCTTTATTTCTTCCTTAACCCATTGGTGATTCAGTTGAGCATTATTTAGTTTCCATGAGATTTTAGACTTTCTGTAGTTTTTGTTCTTCTTGAAATCTAACTTTAAACCATGATGGTCTGATAGAACACAGGAAGTTATTCCAATTGTTTTGTATCTGTTGAGATTTGCTTTGTGGCCAACTATGTGGGGTCAATTTTAGAGAAGGTTCTGTGGGGTGCTGAAAAGATGGTATATTCTTTTTTGTTAGGATGGAATGTTCTTTAGATATCAATTAAATCCATTTGAGTCATAACTTCAGTTAAGTCCTTTATTTCTCTGTTAAGTTTTGATTTGGCAGACCTGTCCAGTGGTTATAGTGGGGTGTTGAAGTCTCCCATTATTAATGTGTGGGATTTTACATGTGATTTAAGCTTTAGTAATGTTTCTCTTACATATGTAGGTGCCCTTGTGTTTGGGGCATAAATGTTTAGAATTGAAACTTCATCTTGGTGGATCTTTCCTTTGATGAGTATGTAAGGCCCTTCTTGATCTCTTTTGATTGATTTTAAATCGAAGTCTATTTTGCTGGATATTAGGATGGCTACACCTGCTAGCTTCTTAAGACCATTTTATTGGAAAGTCTTTTCCCAACCTTTTATTCTTAGGTAGTGTCTATCTTTGAATTTGAGGTGTGTTTCTTATATGCAACAGAAAGATGGGTCCTGCTTTCATATCCATTCTGTTAGCCTGTGTCTTTTTATGGGTGAATTAAGTCCACTGATATTAAGGAATATTAATGACAAGTGATTGTTCATTCCTGATAATTTTTGGTGGTAGTGTGTGTGTACTTCTCTTCTTCGGGTTTACTGCTGTGGTGTTATCTATTGCCTGTGTTTTCATGGGTATATCTGACTTACTTAGGTTGGAATTTTTCTTCTAGTGCTTTTTGTAGGGCTGGGTTTGTGGATAAGTTTTGTTTAAATCTGGTTTGTCTTGGAATGTCTTGCTCACTCCGTCTATGATGATTGAAAGTTTTGCTGGGTATATTAGTCTAGGTTGGCATCCATGGTTCTGTTAGCATCTGCATTACATCTGTCCAGGTCCTTCTGGCTTTCAAAGTCTCCATTGAGAAATTGGGTGTTATTCTGATGGGTTTGCCTTTATAAGTCACTTGGCCTTTTTCCTTTGCTGCTCCTAATATTCTTCCTTCATTCTGCACATTTAGTTGTTTAATTATTATGTGCCAAAGGGGCTTTTTGGGGGTCTTGTCTGTTTGGTGTTCTATAGGCTTCTTGTATCTTCATAGGCATTTCTTTCTTTAAGTTGGGAAAGTTTTCTTCTATGATCTTGTTGAATATATTTTCTGTGCCTTTGAGCTGGTATTCTTCTCCTTCCTCTTTCCCTATTATTCTTAGGTTTGGTCTTTTCCTCATTTCCCAGACTTCTTGGATATTTTGTGTTATGATTAATTGGCATTGGTATTTTCTTTGACTGGCAAATCTATTTCCTCTATTGTATCCTCTACACCAGAGATCCTCTCTTCCATTTCTTGTATTATGTTGGTTAAACTTGCATCTGTGTTTCTTGTTCATTTACTCAGATTTTCTATTTCCAGCATTCCTTCTCTTTGTGTCTTCTTCATTGTTTCTTTTCCACTTTTCAGGTCTTGGGCTGTTTCCCTCATCTGTTTCATTGCTTTTTCATGGTTTTCTTTAAGGGATTTATTGTTTTCTTCTCCTTTATTTGTCTTTTCCTCTAGTTTTTTATAGAGTTCTTCCCATATTTTGTTTGACTTTTTCTCATTTTCTTTATTGATTTCCTCTACTTTTTGTTTATCTTTTCCTCAATTTATTTTTTGATTTTTTCCTGAAAGGCCTCTAGCGTCTTCATGTTGCTATTCTTAAGGTTGCTTTTTTTTACTTCTTCTACCTTGTGATGTTCAGGTCTTGCCATTGGAGGAGGGCTAGTTTCTAGTGATGCTGTATTGCTCTTTTTGTTGTTGTATGTACTTCTATCTTGATGTCTGCCCATCTCCTCATCTAATAGGTATAAAAAGTGCCTGTGTCTGAGCAAGTTGCTGTTGGTGCACTCTGTGTTTGTTGCGTCTATGTCTCAGTGTCATAGATTAGGTCCTTCTGGGTCTAATCTTAGCTCTTGGTCTGATTGGAACAGGCAGCTTCTGTGTCTCAATGAGCTGCTCTTCTGTCAACCCAAGCTAGTTGATTCTGTGACTCATAGATTCATTCTTGGTCTTATCAGGGCTCTTGGTCCAGTTAGAGCTGACAGATTTGGTGTTTCAGGAAGCCTCTCTTGGTCCAATGAGAGGTGGCAGATTCTACTTCTCAGAAAGCCACTCTTGGTCTAATCAGGGATGGCAGATTCCCTGTCTCCTGAGTTTACTCTTAGTCCAATGATGGCTCTTTGTCCAATGAGAGCTCTCTCTCTGGGCTGGATGGGAGCTCTCTGGACTGGATGAGAGATCTCTGGACTGGATGGGAGCTCTCTCAGCCAGATCAGAACTCTGGGCCAGATGGGAGCAGAAGCTTGTCTCTAAGTCTCAGGAAGCAGCAGGTGTCTTGGGGGATGCATGTGAGGGCAGGGCATGTAGATTTCAGGGCCTGCTAGGGGGTCTTGGAGAAGGGGAACCTTCCCCAAGGAGCCCTGCCTGCTGGCTGGCAACTGGGGCCCAGTTGCCCAAGTCTTTGCTGGGAATGGCTGGGGCCCAGGCATGGTGTCCAGGGTATACATCTTAAGCATGGAAAACACAATCATATTAGACAGGGCCAAACCATTTTATCCAGGTCTTTTATTTTCACTTTAACTAGCCTAACCACGGTAATTTGGTTTCACAAAAATTCAGTTCTTTATTCAGATTCTTGATTGCCCAGTATGTAAAACCAAGAAATGTCCATTCAGGATATTTATGGAACATCTAAAATTGATTTCCTCACTACTCATTGCTAATGTCAACTAAGTCACAGCAGGAAGGCTTTCACCCACCTACTTGCCCATCCCTGTCTGCTGTGACCACACCTGCTTTAAAGTGGGTCAGTGAACACAATTCTCATACAGGTCCCACTTCATTTGTAAATTCACAATGAAATTAGAGAACTTTGAGGATACTCATTCACTGGTCTATTTTCCTTTCCAAAGACAAGTCAAGGCAGCCTGGAAGTATTTGTGACTATCTTCCCAGCACCAGGCAGCAGAGGCAGGATTAGGTTTTCAAAGCAATTATCTTATAGTGTTATGTGAGCATAAACTACATTAATCAAAACCAATAGTTCCCAACCTTCTTAATGCTGTACATTTTAATACAGTTCCTCATGATTAGGTGACTCCCCAACTATAAAATTATCATCACCGCTACTTCACAAGTATAATTTTGTTACATATATAAATTGCAATATAAATATCTGTTTTCTGATGGTCTTAATCCTGTCCTGTTATAGGGTCACTTGATTCCCCTAAGGGAGGTGTGACTCCCCCAAAGTTGTGAACCACTGCTTTAAACTGGTGTAACTAAACAAATAAATGGCACTTAAGAAAAAAAAAATGGAATGAAATTCTTAAACCAGGAAACATTGAAAACTAGAAATACATAGAGATTAGAGCAGTAATGTATTTAAAGAAAATCAAATTTTAAAAATGAGACTAATTAATGTTTAAAATGATAAAAGTAATTGAAAGAAAATTGAACACTTACTTATACTGATTTTGAAGCAGAGTAGGCACTACCTTGGTAGGGAGAATGCCATTAATTAAACTGTATGACATTGTCCAATGTTAAATGTTAACTATTGAGCTCTGTAAGCTGCCACAGATCTACAGACAATGGCCTATGTCTCAAATCTCTCAGCTGATTTAAATGTGTCAACCATTATTGAACATTTTTGTGTAGCTGAGTTTCCCAATTGGAATCTATCCTCCATACTTATGCATCCACCAATTCTGTCTCTCTTCATTTACCTGGAAGGAATTAATACATGCTGGGAAATTATGTAAAAAGCCACTCACCATGCCTCATCAATCCTTTTTTTTTTGTAATGGAGACTCCTGCAGCTCACTGCATTAAACTTCACTCTGTGACCTATCTATTGTCTAGTTTGTTTCCCCCTGCAGTGTACACAGTACATTGTTCCTCCTCTTCTATTCTGACAGAAGCCATGATACACACACACACACACACACACACACACACCTTTTTCTTCTTACTGCAATGGATAGGTCACTATGTGACTCAAACTGGTAATTGCAGACCTGTAATCTGAGAATTTATAGTGGTTACTAAGGAGGAAAGGAAGGGCAATGCACCATGGGGCTACTGACAGTGTTCAAGTCCACCTCAATCATTGATGGGGACCTTGACTCAAAACTGCTTTTCAAAAAGACTGGAGATGCCCCTGTTCTAGAATTAATACACCTTCATGGGACCCCAGGACATAATGTTGAGTGACCCTTTAATGTTCTCTTGAGCAGCATTGAGAGGCCTGTTTTTTAATGGATGGGTAGTCCTTACTCCAGGTTGTAAATCAGGGTTGTCTCCTTTGTTATGGGAATGTAGCTTTAAACATAGTTAATCTGGTTAATGAACATTTCCCTTTTACCATACTATTCCCTAACAGTCATGGTTAGGATACTACTTATCTTTGGGATATTTGAGATGCAGCCCTCCCTTACCTTAGTTTTTTGACTCAATGTCTCCTAAGAATGAGTAAATTCTTATCTTACTGATTCTATTATGATCAGTTTTACCCTTCTCCATCACAGTTTAGTAGTGGAGTGCATCTCTAAAACAGAGATACCATTTACAAGCTCTACAAAATTAACTCCAGATGGATCCTAAACCTCAATGTTAAATGTTAAAACTGCAGAACTTCTGGAAGGTACTAGAGAAACCAGGGCTCTCTGAGTTTTGCAATTCTGCCTTCTATACTGGTAATCCAAGCATTACAGGCAAAGTCCTTTCACAGTGATGTCAAAATCAAGGATATTTCTAAGAACAGTCCTGCTTCCATTGCTCTGCATAGACACAGGCAGCAGAGTGAGGTTATTCAGAGGGTGCCACCCTGTCTCAGGGAGTTACAAGGACCACTCAGGATCAACAGGAACATGCCTAACTCCTTGTCTAGCCACTGACTCCCACCCAATCAGGGGAGGACCCACCATACCTGCTGTGGGATGGTCTGTATGTCAAATTGCTCTGATTGGTCAATAAATAAACACTGATTGCCCAGTGGCCACGCAGGAAGTATACGCGGGACTAACAGAGAGGAAAACTGAGAGAACAAGAAGGTTGGAGGAGACCCTGCCAGCCGCTGCCTTGACAAGCAGGATGTGAAGACACCAGTAAGCCACGTGGCAAGGCATAGATTTATAGAAATGGATTAACTTAAGCTATAAGAACAGTTAGCAAGAAGCCTGCCACGGCCATACAGTTTGTGAGCAATATAAGTGTCTGTGTTTACTTGGTTGGATCTGAGCGACTGTTGGACTGGTGGGTGACAGAGATTTGTCCTGACTGTAGGCAAGGCAGGAAAACTCTAGCTACACATACCAGCTTCCTCAGCTCAACTGGCCCACCCAGTATGAAGACAGCAGCCCCTCACTCACCAAGGCCAGCCCCACCTCCCTGTCTATGGAAAGCAGGTGCTCACCATGGTACAGCCGTCAAGCTGACCTGCACTCTCCCCATGATGGAGGCCAAGGCACAACACACAGGACAACTTCTGGCTTCCTCAGGAGATGAATTGAGTCAGAAGAATGGCTCCTGGAAGTGCTCTACCATCAGACTGGTGGGTCTTCTTGGGGCTCTGAATGGATATGAGGCCTGAGAGACAGAACCAGTGAGCTGAAATTACAAAGAACAGTAGTTCCCAGCCCTGGCTTCCAATCTAAAGACAGGCCTATCCCAGGTTGGCTAAAGGTTTGTACCAAATCCAACCCGAAGTTACTTGTTAATGTAACACAATGGGTTCAGTTTTAAAAGGAAATATACAAATTCAGAAGGAAACAAATCAGAGAGTGTTGCACAAGAGGAACACAGGCTAACTCAAGGACTCTATAAACAACATCCACAGTAGTCTTGGGCTGATAATCACATCCCCATGTGTAGAAAGTGGTGCATTCTCATGATCAGAAGCCACCCTTTATACCAAAGACATATACCAGCTCTACAAAGTTTATTCCCTGTTTTAGAGAAGGAGCTCTATTTCTTTCTCAATACATCAGGGACTTAGAGAAACCTTCCAAGGCCTATACAGGTTGCCAGGCTCAAAGAGGACAAGTTTCTAGTGTTTTCTATAAGTTCTGCAATTTTTAATTTGGCATTTAGATGCAAGATTCATTTGGAGTTAAATACTCTTCTCATATACTGGACAGCATTCTACTACTAAGCTGTAATATATATATAAAGATGGAATTGGTGACATAAAAGATTTACCAATGATTAGGAGATAGTCACACAAAGTAAAATTTAGCTAAGTGTGTGCTGCTTCTCAAATAACCCAAAGGTAAGTAGTATGTTAGCCAGGGCTGTTAAGATTAGGGTGCTATAACACAAATATTCATTCACTATTTATTGTATACTCTTTTGGTCACATGTGCATATTAAAAACAAGTGATGGGTTGCTCTTCCATGGAGAAGATAGAAAGACCCTCTGTGTGAAGATCTCTCTATCATAAGCTAGAGCATTACAGTTTAAAGAAGGATTTTTGGTTGTGTTGTTACTGGAGGCTGTATACATCAATTTGATGATGCTTGATTATGTATTTGCTGTTTCTTTGTATTGCCAGCTTACACCCATTAAAACCAAAAGCATGGTTATAGTAGTGAGGCCATATGAAGACTATCTTGTGTTTTCTCTAAGATTTAGTTTAACCAATTCTACCTAGGAAATATTAATTTATTTCATTATCTTATACACAGTTTTTATTCACCAGTCTTCTATTAATTCTTGTTGATCAGCAGGTTTTTTTTTCCTTTTTCCTTTTTTTTTTTCTTCAAGACAGGGTTTCTCTGTGTAACTTTGATGCCTTTTTTGGAACTCATTCTTTAGTTAAGGCTGGCCTTGAACTCAGAGAGATCTGCCTGCCTTTGCCTCCCAAGTGCTGGGATTAAAGGAGTATGCCACCACTGCCTGGTGCTCAGCAATATCTCAAAACAAATAATTGGAACCATCTGGATTATCAGTTTTCCCTGCTTAAGAGGGTGGTCACCACCAAGTTTCCTGACTTGTAAGTTCCAAATAAGTGGCAGAGAGTTTGGAGGATACTCATTCACTGGTCTATTTTTCTTTCTCACTGACCAGAGAAGACCCAAAATAGAAGGAATGGCAGGACTGTCTTCCCAGTCCTTAACAGCACAGTCAGGATTAAATGATCAAGCAATTCCCAATTACATTGAGTGAGGAAAGCCTGAGCTACAGAAGAAAGTGCTCTAAATAGAAAATCAAACAAAAACAAAAACAAACAAACAAAAAACCCAACTCCTGAGGAAAATGCGAAGAAATTCTTAATGACTGGTAAATACATAGAATAACACAAATAAGAGATTAGAGCAGTGATACAATTAAAGAAAGGCAAAAGTAGAACTAATAATTGACATTTGAAAATATAAATATAATTGAAAAAGATATAGATATCCTAACTTTGAAAAGGAGCAGCCATTACCTGGTAGAAGATTTGCATTAAAAACACAACTATTTAAAATGGCGGGCCGACCTGCAGTTGCAGCGAGCGTCAAGCAAGTGGCTGGATGGTTTTCGAAAATGGTATTATAATGCTGCAGGATTCAACAAACTGGGGTTAATGCGAGATGATACAATATACAAGACTGAAGATGTGAAAGAAGCCATAAGAAGGCTTCCTGAGAATATTTAGAATGACAGAATGTTTCGAATTAAGAGAGCTCTGGACCTGACCATGAGGCATCAGATCTTGCCTAAGGAGCAGTGGACAAAATATGAGGAGGACAAATTCTACCTTGAACCCTATCTGAAAGAGGTTATTCGGGAAAGAAAAGAGAAAGAAGAATGGACAAAGAAGTGATCTTGTAGTTGAGATCTGTGGATGTGCCTGGTCTTAGCATGTTTTTATGAAGTTTCAGCTTGAATCACAATTTAAGAATTATTTGCTCTGCAGAGGCCTCTCTTTAAATAAATGTCTATTGTGACCATAAAAAAAACCACACAACTATTTGACCTTGTCACTATGTGCTATGTTAGCTGCTGAACTTTGTAACCTGACACACACATCTGCAGTCAACAACCTGTGTCTCAACCCTTTGAGCTGACTTAACAATGCAAAATAGGATTGAACATTTCTGCAAAGGAGTGCCCACTAGTTCGAAATTCAGTATTCATTGGCTCAAGATAACCTCTCCAAATTGTATACCCACCAATCTGGTGTGCCTTTATTCACATGACATGAAATAATACATGATGGGAAATTACAAATCACTAACCCTGCCACAGTCAGGACCTATTTCATAATAGTAACTCCAGCAGCTGATTGCCTATCCTATTTCCCCCTGCAGTGTACACAAGAAATTATTCTTCCAAGAGCCTGCCAGCACCTGACTGGATTAAGAGGTGAGTCTTTATCCTCATACCCAAACAACCCAGCCCCTAGGCTTTGGGCCCAGGGGCACAACCCTGCACCCTTACACTCACCCATTGCAGTTCCAGTTTTAGGCCAGTTGGCAGGCAGACCTCCTGCATACAGGTCAGACTACTCCCATCCCCCATCAGACCCTGTAACCCAAGCCCCACCTCCCCCAAATCTCACCCACCCTCCAAGACTGCAGCTGTTCCTTGAGACAGAGCCTGCCAGCATCTGACTGGACTAAGAGTCCAATTGGCAGGCAGACAACCTGTAGACAGATCAGACTATCACCATCTATCACACGGTAAGACTGCAGCTACTCGAGACAGAGCCCACTAGCGCCAGTTGGACTAAGAGCTGATCGCTGAGACCAAAATTCCATCAGCGTAGACTAGACCAAGAGCTCCCACTGGATCAAGAGTATCAATCAGACCAAGAAAGGCTCCCTCAGACACAGAGAATACTTGCACCAAGTGGAGAAAGAGATGGGTAGACGCCACTGCAAAAAGTCAACAACATACAGTCAACAACATAAAAACCAATATGCCTCCATCAGAACCTACATCAGCAAGACC
The DNA here is from genome assembly GCF_049852395.1 of Peromyscus maniculatus bairdii. Classification (NCBI taxonomy): domain Eukaryota; kingdom Metazoa; phylum Chordata; class Mammalia; order Rodentia; family Cricetidae; genus Peromyscus; species Peromyscus maniculatus. The sequence continues at coordinate 10,373,072 of NC_134869.1, read as the reverse complement.
TAAACATCCCAACACAGAAGATATCTACCATAAAAATGACTTTAAGAAGATGTTAGAAATCTTAAAAAAGGAAATGAAAAATTCCCTTAAAGAAAAAGTCAATCAAAAAAGGGAAGAAATCAGTAAATCCCTTGAAAGCCAAGAGAAAGCATTTAAACAAATGAGGGAAACAGTTCAAGATTTCAAAACTGAAATGGAGACAATAAAGAAGACACAAACTGAGGCAATGCTGGAAGTGGAAAATCTGAGTAAATGAACAGGAACTACAGATGCAAGTATAACCAACAAAATGCAAGAGATGGAAGAGAGGATCTCTGGCATTGAAGATACGGTAGAAGAAATAGATTCATCAGTCAAAGAAAACACTAAAACCAACAAAGTCATGACCAAAAATGTCCAGGAAATTTGGAACACCATAAAAAGACCAAACCTAAGAATAAGGGATAGAAGAAGGAGAAGAATATCAACTCAAAGGCACAGAAAATATATTCAACAAAATCATCGAAGAAAACTTTCCCAACCTAAAGAAGAAAATGCCTATAAAAATACAAGAAGGTTACAGAACACCAAATAGACTGGATTAAAAAAGAAGTCCCCTCGCCACATAATAATCAAACCCATGAACATACAGAATAGAGAAAAAATACTAAGAGCTTCAAAGGAAAAAGGCCAAGTAACATATAAAGGTAGACCCATAAGAATAACACCAGAATTCCCAATGGAGACTTTAAAAGCCAGAAATATCTGGACAGATGTTATGCAGATACTAAGAGACCATGGATGCCAACCCAGACTATAGACACAGCAAAACTCTCAATCCACATAGATGGAGTAAACAAAATATTCCAGGATAAAACCAGAATTGCCCAACAATGGTGGCATACACCTTTAATCCCAGCACTTTGGAGGCAGTGCCAGGTGAATTTCTGAGTTCAAGGCCAGCCTGGATTACCAGGTGAGTTCCAGGAAAGGCACAAAGCTACACAGAGAAATCCTGTCTCAAAAAAACAAAAACAAAAACAAAAACCAGATTTAAACAATATCTCTCCACAAATCCAGCCTTACAGAAAGCACTAGAAGGAAAACTCCAACCAAAGGAAGTTAGATACACCCATGAAAACACAGACAATAGATAGTCCCATACCAACAAATACCAAAGAAGGGAAACATACACTACCACCAAAAAATAACAGGAATTAACAATAACTGGTCATTAATATCCATCAATATCAATGGTCTCAATTCACCTGTAAAAAGACACAGGCTAACAGAATGGATAGGAAAAAAAGATCCATCCATTTGCTGCACACAAGAAACACACCTCAACTTCAAAGACAGACAGCACCTCAGAATAAAAGGCTGGGAAAAGACATTCCAAACAAATGGATTTAAGAAGCAAGCTGGCACAACTATTAGGGTGTTTGGCCATCCCATCACCATAGTAGGTCAGTCCCAGCTGTCTCTTGACCATTGCCAGCAGTCTTTTGTGGGGGTATCTTTGTGGATTTTTGTGGGCCTCTTTAGCACTTTGTTTCTTCCTTTTCTAAGGTGGTCTTCATTTACCATGGTCTCCTATTCCTTGATCTCGCTCTCTTTTCTTGATCCAGCTAGGATCTCCCGCTCTCTTTCCCTCGGCCTTCGCCCTTCATTGCTCCCACTCATGTCCAGGCTGTTCATGTAGATCTCATCCATTTCTCCATCATTAGTCAGTGCATGAACTGGCAGTTTGGAACCTGGAGCTTATGCAGGGACACTTGGCTCAGTCTGGGAGGAGGGGACTGGACCTGCCTGGACTGAGTCTACCAGGTTGATCTTAGTCCTTGGGGGAGGCTTTGCCCTGGAGGAGGTGGGAATGGGGGGTGGGCTGAGGGGAAGGGGGAGGGGTAGGAGGGGGAACAAGGGAATTTGTGGCTGATATGTAGAACTGAATGGTATTGTAGAATAAAATAAAAGGAAAAAAATTAAAACAAATCTTTAAACTAACTTTTTCCTATGAATGGTTTTCCCTTGTAATTCCAGTAACATGGGTATTGAGGCATCTAAAGGCTTACAGAGTTTCTCCCCACCATATATTGGTTTGTGTAACACAAAGCAAGCATATAGGCTTGATATCAGAGAAATCAATCATTCTCAGTCTGTGGTATTAATTGGGAAAATTTAGGAAATGATGTTCTGCTGGAAGAAATATGTCACTGGGGGTTGGCCTGAGAGTTTGACATTTCCCATTTACACTTTATGTTGCAGATTAAGGATGTGGGTTCTTAGCTTCCTACTTTAGCTGCCATGTCTGACACTTGTTTCCGCTCCATTTTCATGCTGATCCAGTATTGCTCTAGAACCAAAGGTAAATTAAACACTTTCATATGTTCACATTGACATGATGTTATATCACAGCAACAGAAGTGCATTAGTACATATCCATGAAGTTTTACACCTGGATTCATTATCTCATGTAATTGAAGCATGAAATCTAAAAGAGTTATCATATCATTTAAATCCATAGGCCTATTGTCCATGTGAATTTGCAGGTGTAAACCAAATACAGAGGGACATCATATGCTTGAAGAGATTTTTGACACCTGTGAGATTTTTCTCTCAAGAATACTCTTGTGTAACTGAATGTAAGTGTGTTGGCTAAAGATCTTACCAAATCCTTTATAATTACATTTCCTTTGGTAAGAGTTTTTTTAGATCCTCAAAATCTAATGTTATATTCACAGGCTTTAATACACTAATTACACACTAATAGTGTTACTCTTGTAGGGTTCCTCTACAGTATGTGTTTTTTATGTACTATAAGATTATTGTGACATCCAAAGGTTTTATCATACTGATTACATTCATAGGGTTTCTCTCCAGTATGTGTTCTTTCATGCCTTTGAAGATGACTATGATTCGCAAAGACCTTATTACATTGATTACATTCATACTGTTTCTCTCCAGTATGTCTTCTTTTATGCATTTGAAGATTACTGAGTTGTGCAAAGGTTTTACCACATTGATTGCATTCATATTGTTTCTCTCCAGTATGTGTTCTTTCATGCCTTTGTAGAACACTATTTTGAGCAAAGGCTTTACCACACTGATTACATTCATAGGGTTTTTCTCCAATATGTCTTCTCTTATGCAATTGATGATAACTGTGCTGAGCAAAGGCTTTACCACTGATTATATTCATAGGGTTTCTCTCCAGTATGTGTTCTTTCTTACATTTTAAGAGTACACTGTTGTACAAAGGCTTTACCCCATTGCTTACATTCATAAGGTTTCCCTCTAGTATGTGATCCTTGGTGTATTTGGAGATTACTATGACATGCAAAGTCCTCACTATAATGAATATCTTCATAAAAAATTTTTCCAGTTTGAATTCTTTCATGCCTTTGAAGATGACTATGATATGCAAAGGCTTTAAAACATTGAGTGCATTCAGAAGGCTGGTCTCCTGTATGACTTCTTTCAGGCCTACAAGGATAATTTGCAAATGAAAAAGCTTTACCATATTTATTACACTATTAAATATTTATTCCTGTATGAATAAATTTTACAATTTGGAGTAAATGAAAAGAAAAATCATAACTTAATGTTTTATCTCTTTGATTACACTCATGTTGTTACCCTTCATTAAGGATTATTTTGCATATTTGAAGATAGCTCTGCTGCTAAAAGCCTTCATTATGTGGCTCATATTTATGACATCTGTTGTTTTAATGAGATTTTCATATATTTGAAAAGAACTGCAAGAATTAAGACATTTACCCCATTCATCCAGTGATAAGTTTTCCTATATTGTGAATCCTACTACATTTGTAAAGTGTAGCAGGACAAATAGAAGTATTTATGCATTCCTGGTATTCATAGAGCTTTTCTGCAGTATATTTGTTGATGTATTCACAATGAAGCTGGAAAACCATTACTTATAAACTTGAATCACATTCAACAAGTCTACTTAATAAGGGACTACTACATATCTTCTAATTGTTCTGAGATGGAGAGGGGTACATTGTTTTTTTTCCATATCCCTATGTTCAAATGACTTGTATCCAGAGGGACATATGATATACCTAGTAAAGGAAGAATAACAAATAAAAGGTTTCTACATTGCCTCAACACAGCTTGACTTTTTGTTCCTCATAGACATGTGGCATAGGGTTTAAGGTTTCTCCACAACAACCACCCCTTAACTATTGACTCTAACTACCCACCTCACTAAACTTAGCAGAGACAGAACAACTATATATGTAACAAGAGCTTTCTATGGAATGTTTGCTTATTAGAATGTTTTGGACATACACATCCATACTCATTGTGTACCTTTTGTAATATGAGTGGTACGAAACTAAGTGGATTGGCAGTTCTAAAGAATAGCTCTGATGGAGCTATGATTCAAATGCTGATATCTGTTAATAGATTGATTCCTTGTCTTCCTTCTAAAAAGAATGACTTGTAAACACAATTCACTTACCTGCCTTTGAGGTATATGAGTAGCGCATTGAATTATCCTCAATGCACTTTAATATGTGATGATTTACACTGCTGCATTTCTTTAAAACTTCTAGATACACTAAAATATACTCTGAGGAACATTTATATCAGTGTGCCCATGAAAATTGCCTTCTATGTATTTGAGAACTTTGACAATGTTCTTCAACTTCAAGACCTTCCCAATTGTAGCCTAAAATACAGGATGAGGAAATATATAAAATATTACAGAAAATTGTGCAAACTTTGTTACTATCTACAGTGATCCTTAGAACCATGTATGATTTATTCACCTCATTCTTTCTCATTCACAGTAAGAATTACAGAAGAGCATCAATAACCAAGAAACAATAGTCCCCTTAATTCAAAATATGAAGGAAAATTTACCTATAGCAGTGAAGTTCATATAGGTCTCCAGCATCACATCTTTATAGAGATTCTTCTGTGAAGGATTAAGCAATGCCCACTCCTCCTGAGTGAATTCTTCATGCACAGCATTATAGGTCACTGCAACCTGAAATATACCATACATAAATATGCCATACACATGTATAAAACAAAAAGAATGATACTGACAACATTGCAAATGTGTGCTTCTTTGACAATATAGCCATGTAATTTTGTTACTTCCCCCAATTATTCTACAACCCAGACAGACATTACAATATAATCATCAAGTTACTTTAGAAGGAAACAGAATAGGAGGTTTACCTGTATTATTTATGAATAATTTGAATGGGATATCACCTTGCAAGAGAAATACCTTTTAACAGACATAGGGGGACAAGCAAACACATCAGCAGTACTTAATACACATCACAGAAATCGTATGAACAATTACTAACTACAAAGAAGATTTGTAAGCTGAGTGTATTGACTCATGATTTTAATCCCAGAACTTAGAAGGTAAAGGTAGGTATATGTGCTTCTGAGATGAAAGTTATTCTAGTCTATGCAATCAAGACAGCAAGAAGTAAATATTAAGAACCCATCTGCAACTGCACACTTCAATCAAACAAACAAAAAGATAAGGCGAACTCAGAGATTGTTTTTTTTTTTACTGAATTTCCTACAAAAGTTTAGGCATTCACTACAGTTCTGAATTCATCTTCCAGAATCTGAATTGCTCCATTAAACTGTACTTTAACAAATCTTAATAAAAGGAACTGTGCATTTACAGTTACAAATAGACAGATAATAGCAATATCAATGTTGATCATAAATAATCCTATAGTCTCAAAATACAAAAGAAAATGAGTTAAATCCCTTAAATAAATTCATGAAAGCACAAACAAACAAACAATTGGAGGAAATCAATAAATTGCTCAAGGAAGCTAGGAAAAGACAAACTGTTGGAGTAAACCAATGAACAACTAAAATAAAGCCAAGATAAAACAAACACATAGTTGAAGGAAACAAATAAAACTGTTTAAGACCGCAAAATGGAAATAGAAACAATAAAGAAAACAGAAACTAAGGAAATTCCAGAAATGAAAAATTTAGGACAACAAAAAGGAAGTACAGAGGCACGTTTCACCAATAAAATAGATGGAAGAGAGAGTCTAAGGCACTGGGGTTACAACAGAAGAAATGGACAAATCAGTCAAGGAAAATGTTCAATATAAAAATTTCCTAATGCAAAACAGCCAGGTAATCTGGGGCATTATGCATGGGGCAATGGGGGTCCAGCCCCTTGATAGACCCCTTCCCTGGGTTTAGGAAGAATCTATAACCAGCTGATAATTTAATCTTTGATGATAGGAATGAATCTATGTACACAAAACTCTTTAGTCCATACACTTTATTCTTCTGAGTTAGTTTTTTCTCTATAATGCTTCTATTCTTCTCTCATGTCTAGCTTCTTTCTTGTCTGATTTCTATCTACCTTTATCTGCTGTCCCCTTTAAGTTCTATGTTAATTCTTTCATCTTAGTTCTGCCCCATCTAGGTTCTCATCCATGTAGTTCTTATCAATCTTAGCTCCTCTCCCATGTTCTTCCTTCTCATCTTGTTCTTACTCATCTTCCATCCTGTTCCTCTAGTTCTCTCTCCCAGCCTTCAATTTGATTCTTTCCCATTTTGGTTTGTTCCTCTCCAGTTCTTACCCATCTAGTTCTTCCATTCTCCTTTCTTTTCTCCATCACATTCTCCCTGAAAATAAAACTGCCCTTTTATCCATTTGACCCTCATCTCTCCAAGATAGCTCCGCTCCTGCCATTTCTGGCAAATGTGCTCAGTTGCTAGACAACTTGGCTAGGCAACTTCCATCACAGCTAACTATGTCTGTAAGTAGGGACCCTTTAGTTCTGAGTTAATTGTTAAGGGTGGATCTAAAACTAGAGATAAGACTTTAGAAAGGAGAAAGTTAAGCTTAATTAACACATCCACCAGGCCTTCTCAAACAGATAGTCTGGATGCTTAAGTCTGTTCTTAGAGAATACCGAGCTATCTCTGGTAAGATATTTTCATCCCTTTGGGAATGGTCCTGGCCAGATGTTGCTAATGACAATAATTACAGAAAGGCCTTAAATTAGGGATCCTGGCTATGTTACTGCTCAGAAGGCTATCTAAATATTGCTTAGTAGAGGGGAAATTGCACCCAAAGACTGATGGAAAAACTAAAAGAGCACATGAGAATTCCATAGTAGAAAACAACTAATAATCAAAAGCCAATATCACCAAGACTGCTTGAGCCTAAGCTTGACCTCTGGAAGGCCCTTAGGTTCGTCCAGGTGTTAGCTTGTTATAATCAGCTGAAATTCTACTTCATATATTTTTGCAGCTTGCATCAATTAGACCAAACCTATGAATGACAGGAATAGAGGAAAGAGAAAAAAGCCACCTCCAATGTCCAGAAAATATTTTCAATAAAATCATATAATAAATTTTTCCTAATTTAAAGGAGGTATTAATTGTAGATGAAATTCTAAACAATCTTATTCAATAAGAAACACAGAGCCAAATACAGAGTTAAAAGCCCAAGATATCAGAGCACTAGCAAAGAGCCACAACTATCTTTAGCTTACCACTTGCTGCTCTCTCTCAGGGGAAGGATGGCATACAGAGGCTTATATTAATTATAAATCATTGGTAAATAACTCAGGCTTACTACTAACTAGCTTTTACATTTTAATTAATCATTTATATTCATCTATTTATCACTACATGGACTATGAGTTACTGGGTCTCTGGCATCTAATGTCATGGGCATCTGGCTGGCATCTCCCAACACTGCCCTTTCTTCTCCCTGTCTCGCTGTTTAGCTTTCTGACCCAGACTTATTCTGCCTGACTATAGGCCATATCAGCTTTTATTATCAACCAATGAAAGCAACACATATTCACAGCATACAGAAGGATCACCCACAGTATTGCCCACTTTCTGGCTAATCAAAATGGAAGGTTTTTACTTTTACATAGTAAAGTTACAAATAACAGAATAGTTATCAAGCAAGAATTACAGTTACAATATCTAGTCTTGGTATTTGATAAAATCAGAGAGAAAACATTCAATTGTCTATTCTATCTTGATGAGTCTAAAGTTTTATATCTAATTTATTCTTTATCATAATTAACAAAACTATAACTATCTTGTCTTCAACTCCATCAAAGACATGATAAGTAAATCATAATACCTTAGTAAGCAGGAAGGACAAGCAAGTGACTTCCAAAAAATGTAAGAAATGACAGAAACAGCCCATTGGGGCATCCAGTTTTGGTCTACAGGACTAGCATATCTGATAGACTTTCATGTAAATCAGGAAAACTTTTAAGAACTGTTCTACCCTGTCTTGGCAAGGATTGGCAGTCACTTTTCCTGAATCCAAAAGACGCTAAATACTTTTTCTTTCCCTATATAGAAGCAACATGAGAAGGGCATCATGCTGACTTTTGGCTGATGAAATAGCTGTAAAAGGGTATAAAAACTGATTGTGGCTTCAACACTCAGGAGACCAAACCTAGAGGACAAAGGTAAACATCTAATAGATGGGGGCTATTGTGAGCCCATCAAGAATGTCTTATGGAATTTGGACAGGCTAATTTTTTAAGACATGAGTAAAGGAATTCTATTCCTGTCTTCATCTGAGAGTTTGGACTTTAAAAGAAGACCAATGGCTCCTAGTGCTCCACCAGGGGCCTAGCCATGGATGTCTGCATCCAGATTCCTCAGTCCTTGGATGGGTTTCTGGCACAACTCTTAGGGTGTTTGGCCATCCCATCACCAGAGTAGGTCAGTCCCAGCTGTCTCTCAACCATTGCCAGCAGTCTTTTATGGGGGTATCTTTGTGGATTTCTGTGGGCCTCTTTAGCTCTTTGTTTCTTCCTTTTCTAAGGTGGTCTTCATTTACCATGGTCTCCTATTCCTTGATCTCGCTCTCTTTTCTTGATCCAGCTAGGATCTCCCGCTCTCTTTCCCTCGACTCATGCCCTTCATTGCTCCCACTCATGTCCAGGCTGTTCATGTAGATCTCATCCATTTCTCTGTGTCTTTCTTGGGGTCCTGTTTTCCAGGTAGCCTCACTGGTGATGTGAGTAGCAGTCCAGTCATCCTTGTTCCATATCTAGCATCTTCCTATGAGTGAGTACATACCATATTTGTCTTTCTGAGTCTGCGTTACCTCACTCAGGATGATTTTTTTTCTAGATCCATTCATTTGTCTGCAAGCCTCATGATGTCATTGTTTCTCTCTGCTGAGTAGTATTCCATTGTGTATATGTGCCACAATTTATTTATCCATTCTTCAGTTGAAGGGCATCTAGGTTGTTTCCAGGTTTGGGATATTACAAACAATGCTGATATGAACATAGCTGAGCAAGTGCTCTTGTGGTATGATTGAGCATTTCTTGGGTATATGCCCAGGAGTGGTATAGCTGGATCTTGGGGGAGATTGATTCCCAATTTCCTAAGAAAGCGCCATATTGATTTCCAAAGTGGTTGTACAAGCTTGCATTCCCACCAGCAGTGGAGGAGAGTTCCCCTAGTTCCACATCCTCTCCAGCATAAAGTGTCTTCAGTGTTTTTGATCTTAGCCATTCTGACAGGCGTAAGGTGGTATCTCAGAGTTGTTTTGATTTGCATTTCCCTGATGATTAGGGATGTTGAGCAATTCCTTAAATGTCTTTCGGCCATTTGAGTTTCCTCTGTTGAGAATTCTCTGTTTAGTTCTAAAGCCCATTTCTCAATTGGACTGTTGGTCGTTTTGATGTCTAATTTCTTAAGTTCCTTATATATTCTGGATATCAGTCCTCTGTCACATGTGGGGTTGGTGAAGATCTTTTCCTTTTCTGTAGGCTGTCGCTTTGCCTTGTTGACTGTATCCTTTGCTCTACAAAAGCTTCTCAGTTTCAAGAGGTCCCAATGATTGATTGTTTGTCTCAGCGTCTGCGCTACTGGTGTTATATTTAGGAAGTGATCTCCTATGCCAATGCATTCAAGACTACTTCCTACTTTCTCTTCTAACAGGTTCAGAGTAGCTGGATTTATGTTGAGGTCCTTGATCCACTTGGACTTAAGTTTTGTGCACGGTGACAGGTATGGATCTATTTGCAGTCTTCTACACGTTGATATCCAGTTATGCCAGCACCATTTGTTGAAGATGCTTTCTTTTTTCCATTGTACACTTTTGGCTCCTTTGTCAAAAATTATATGTTCATAGGTGTGTGGGTTAATGTCAGGGTCTTCAATTCGATTCCATTGGTCCACATGTTGGTTTTTATGCCAATACCAAGCTGTGTTTATTACGGAGTCTAATTCATGAGAAAGAGGAAGGTTTATATGAGCGAGAATTGTTGAAACCAAGGTTGGATAAAGCACAGGGACAAATAACCAAATGAATGGAAACACATGAACTATGAACCAAAGGCTGAGGAGCCCCCAACTGGATCAGGCCCTCTGAATAGGTGAGACAGTCAATTGGCTTGATCTGTTTGGGAGGCATCTAGGCAGTGGTACCAGGTCCTGGGCTCATTGCATGAGTTAGCTGTTTGAAACCTGGGACTTATGCAGCGACGCTTGGCTCAATCTGGGAGGAGGGGACTGGACCTGCCTGGACTGAGTCTATCAGGTCGATCCCAGTCCTCGGGGGAGACCTTGATCTGGAGGAGGTGGGAATGGGGGGTAGGCTGGGGGGAAGGGTAGGGGGCAGGAAGGGAGAGAACAAGGGAATCTGTGGCTATTATGCAGAACTGAATAGTATTGTAAATAAATAAATAAATAAATAAATAAATAAATAAATAAATAAATAAATAAATAAATAGAAGACCAATGGAAGAATATCCCAATACTGCCATCTGATAACCCAAATTCATATGGGAGAAGCCAGATCAGTAATTGCTCCAATCCCATAATGTCAGTTAGTGTTACCTCTGCAGAGGGAAGTGGGATAAGAATGGGAGGGAGAATTCAACTATGAATTATAAGGAAAAAAACAAAAAAAATGTAACCAGTTGTTTCTTGACTAAAAGCCAGAAGTGTCACTGGGATTCTTAGCAATTTCAAGTGCTTGGGACTTCTAATCTCTGATGATAAGTGATCCTAGGGGCAACAAGGAGGAAAGTTAAATATAGTGAAGAAGACTTGTTAAGAGAATGAAGCCCTTGGTTAAGAGTAAATCTCTGTCCTGGCACAGACCTCACATTTCAATGAAGACATGTCAATCTCCAGGCCAAGAATCCTAGCCTCTGGAACCCAAGAAACAACCACTTGAGACAATTATAGATCACCTATGCCTGATTCACTGATTGCATATTGGTAATCCCAAATGTAGACAAAACTGGAAAATTTTTGTTGTTGTTGTTGGTGGTGGTTTTTCAAGACAGGGTTCTTTGTATACTTTTGGTGCCTATCCTGGATCTCACTCTGTAGACCAGGCTGGCCTCAAACTCACAGAGGTCTGCCTGGAATGTGCCACTGCCACCCAGCCCAATTCTGATTTGTATTGATTTATCCTGAAGTAGTTTTCCAAAATTCACTGAAGTGTACCTCTGCAAAGGTACTCAGGTTCAGAACAATATCTCTTAAGGTCATTTTTAATGTCTGCCACTTGTCCATGTCAAATTATTCTCAGAAATGAATATACCAAGTATGATAGCAGAGCCAGGTAGATCTCCTTAATTTGGCCTTCATAGTGAATATGAGAGAAAGACCTTTATCAATAACACACTCACAAATATAGCTGAATATAATTTTGCTCTATTGTTTGAGACAAGATCTCCTTACAAAGATCCAGATAGCCTAAAACTTACACTGTATAGTTTAATGAATAATATATATTGAATATATGGAATAGATAAAAACAAATATAAAATAATTTACATTGAATATATAAAACAAATTCCAGTAAATATTTCATTCTATCCATTGGCTCATTATTCAGACAAGACAGTTTTCTATACAAGAGGGAGTTTCCAAACAATTGTCTAACCCTGACTCATCTAACCAAAATCTATAGGAACAAGAGCAATTTCAAAAAGCTCCGTAATTCTGATAATAACCAATATAATGGAATTTTTAAATACAAAATAGCAAATGCCTCAAAACAACAGTTATGAGCTTATTTGCCATTAAACATTTCCAGTTTTACCAAGGAGCTTACCAATGAGGATCACCCATACTATCTCAGGAACATTCAAGACTCTAGCAGTATCTGAAGTCTCAGAAGGCAATGTCAGCCCCATGGAAAGTTCAGTAAAGCAGCTGGGTACCAGGAAGTATTTGGAAGGAATTTGGGCTCAATGAAGGGTCTAAAGAGTGGCTTTGAGACTAAAGAATCAGAAGGCAACCTATTGGGATAAAGGTCCTGAAAAGGGGTAAGTGGATTCCTGTCTCACTTTCCCTGCATCAGGTTCTCATGTATATGACCATTGCAAGCTCTTCTCTGTACTATTCCCAGCATCCTGCTACTCCTAACAACTACAGCAGCAGCACTATGACCTCCAAGTCTCTGGGTTAAATCATCAGTCTTGATTGACTCCTTGTCCAGTTAGATCCAGGTCCTGGGGGTTTCCAGGGACTAGCTCCAGGGCTACAAGTAATTAGGCCAGGTGACACTCCATAAACACCTACTTCAGCTCCACAGGTATTTGAGACAGGCAAGACAAGAGCTGGGTTGGTGCACAGGGCCTGTGAGCTTTGGCAGCCCCACCTACCTGCCTCCCTGGGCCAAGCCTACAGATCACCTATTAAACACACCCTCTCCCTGAGGCAAACTCAACAGAAATTCCTCCAGTCCTCTCCTCACAAGCACAGCAATCTCCAAATATTCCCCCAGACAAGTCCCTCACAGACACACCCACAGAACATGCTCCCAGACATTCCCCCTCCCTGGAAATACCCTTCCAGACATTATTTTTAGCTTGACTCAGAGGATCTGGGTCTCCTCTGGTGACCTCAGTTTGGGGGTAAGAGGCAGAATGGGGAGTGATTGGCAGCTAAAATGGAGAGCTGTTCTAAGATCAAGGCTAGTGAAGACAACATGGCAGCCCATCCACTGCAACCACAAGGCCCTGGAAGAGGAGAACTGGACCTCCAGAGCTGGAATCATACAGGAGCGGGAAGCCAGGGCTACAGTTGGCAAGGTAGACAGACCCTGAGCCCTGCAAGGAGATCTCAGGTGGAGGATAAAATGTGACCAGTATACATACTAATATATATGGTTTGGGTGGATCTAATGAGACTCTCTCCCTAAACCAAGTACTACAGGAAACTAATGACTATTGAGGGGGAGAATTCTTTTTCTCTCAAGGAAGAGTCTCGTAGTTGGTTATCCAAAACAAAGTGGTCGGCCCTGAAATCATGTAAGTATAAAAAATACCAAATGGACTGAGCAGCTCATATTTATTTATGTGTGTAGGCCTATAAACATATATGCAATAGTAATAGCAAATTATAAACAACCAGTCTGAAACAGAGTAATTGGGGGCATGTAGCAGGCTTTCTTTTGAGCCAACAACCAGCTCCCAAATCATGACACAGAGACTTCTTATTAGCTATGAATGCTTCCTGTCACATAGATTAGGGCACAAGATGTGGACTCTGCCCTATCCACCTACCCAGCACCATGCACCCCTGAGAAATCTCTACAGATCAGAAACTCCCTTTGTCCCTCAGAACTAAACTTCACCAATGTTGGGGACCGACTCCGGACAGCTGTGTCTTGAACCTGTGTAACCTTCCATGATTTATCAAGCCCCATGTAAATAGGAGGCTCTTAGTCTAACCTAAGAATGTGTGATTAAATAAACTTCTTGGAACCTGTGCTAAATCAGCTAGCTGCAGGGGCCTGGGACCAAAGCGACCTCCTGCTGACCCTCCCTTAGGAATTTTCTTTGTCCTCTCCTCACTGCTCCTGCTCCCCCTCCCTACCTGAAGCCCTGTTTATAAGCTCTAACACCCAGTCAAAAACGAGACGTTGACGCAACTCAGACTGACTTTGTCTTTCTTCATGCGCTTAGTCTCCTTTCCCTCTCACCCCCCATTGATTCACAGGGGTCCCTCCTCGAGACCCTCGAATAACCTGGCCTGCTGGATGGGTCAAGTGGCGCCCGAACGTGGGGCTCGAGGCACGGCGGCTCACTACTGGACGGCAAAGAGAAAACGGGGTCTGGCCAGACTCACTAGGGTAGAGGTGCCCCAACAGCATCACTCGTGCACCGTGGGCAACCTTGAGGTAAGTGCCGTCCAACAATCAATGGGTAAAGTACTCTCTAAAGAGGCTCTCTTCATTAAGGAAATGAAGATTTCAGGGAGAGGGGAATAAGAGTCAAAAAAAGAAAAAAAAAAGATTTAATTAAGTTTTTCTATTTTGTGGAAGAAAAATGTCCCTGGCTGGTTATTAATGGCCCGGGCATCCACCCTTTGATGTGGAATCAGTCGGAAAGCATATCAATAACTTGCTTAAGGATGGAGAGAACGTCCCCGATGCATTCTTTAGTTTCTATGGAGTAATCAGAGATGTTTTAAAGGATTCAGAAAAGGATAGTAGGGTGTCACATCTTCTGGCACTTGCTGAGGACCTATTAAACGATGTGTCCATCCCAGAAGATGGTAAGAGTGAGGTTGCCACAAATCACATTGAACAAAAGACCAAAAGACCCCACCGGGACCCTCAAGGGTCCAGAGATTTATTGACATCTACCGGTAAGAGCACTTTCTGTCTTGTCTCTGTCTCTGTCTTGTCTCATTAAGTTTTGTGCAGGTCGACTGATTTGTACTTTGCAGGCTCACTGGGACAGACGTGTCCGGACAGTGATCCTAGGAGGGAAAGAGAGATGTCTCATTCCCTGATTTGGGCAAGGGACCCCCTAGTCCCAAGCTGTTGTGCCCAGATCGTGACCCCCAGAGAGACCACCAAAGACGAGCATGCCGGAATGCAAAAGCAAGGTTTAATTCTGGATATCCAAAAGCAATACAAGCCTAGGCAGGGACTTTGTCCAATACATCAAATGCAGTGGAGGCTGGAGGAAGCGCCCACCTGTCTGCAAGCTCAATTTTTAAAGGGAAAAGTCACAAGGTTACATCATTTAGGGGTGCTAGTATGGATACAATTCTGATTGGCTCGCTTCTAGGGACTTCTAGAAATCACTTCTAAGGGAGTGGTTGCCCGCCATCATTTCTCATTGGCTGCCCTCAGGTGGGGGCATTTCTGTGGTTAGTTGCCCTGGAAACCAGGGAGAGGACATTTCATAGTCTGGCAGGCATTACCTCATAACTATCTTGTGACTGTGAACTTCTACACTTCCTGGCTTCTGGAATCTGAACTGACTGGTTTCAGTAACTAATGGCCTATTCCTAAAAGGAGAAATCTTAGGCCTTAGTTTTAGGGTGAAAGCATTTGTCTTATTTCTAAGATGGCTCATTTTGGTCTCACAAAGCCATTTGGGGCCACCTCAGAGGTGACCATTTGATTTTAGGAGTCTCCTCCAGGGAATGCTCAGGAGAGGAGCATCTTTGGGTACCTTTCCCCATGGTGGGAGGAAGAGCCACTTTGCATTTTGTCCCGGGAAATTGTTAGAGCCATTTTGTGGGGTTTTTTTTGTATGTTTTATTGTGGTCATTGTTACTTTACACTCTGTTTCTCTTCCAAGAAATAAGGTACATGTCTGACTGACAGGGATGTGAAAGCCCCCTGATGTCTGTTTGATGAAGGACAGAGATCCTGGAGTCTGGATTGTTTTTGGTGTGATTGAGCCTGGAGGGTCACTCTCCACAGAGCACATCAGGCTGTCATTGTTCTTGGAGCTTTGTTGGTTGTCTCACTGGGGCAAAGTTTTTCTTTCATGTGCCCTTGGTCTTGTGTGTAGTGTGTTAACTGTTCTCATTGTTGACTTGACTGTGACGGATGCTATGGGACAGTCCCCTTCTTCTCCACTAGACCTTTGCCTAGCCCACCAGGATTCATACACTTTCATCCATGTGTACTCTGTACTGTGGATATGGTTACTTGTCTCTCCATGTTTCTTCATAGGCATTTCTTTTGCAACGTGATATCCTTTTCAAAGGGTACAGAAATGACACAGGTAACCCTCTTATTCAGTTTTTTTCTAAAGTGTTTTGGTAATTACATCATAATATTTATGTCATAGAGTAAGAGAAGGGAGCACCAGAAGTATATGAGTATGCTCCTAAAGAAGTACACATTCACAATGTTGTCAAATTAATGCTTTCTGTTGTATACATATATGGGATGTTTTAGAATGCAGTGACCTATGATGATGTGCATATTGACTTCATTTGGGAAGAATGGACTTTGCTGGATCCATGCCAGAAGAATCTCTACAAAGATGTGAAGCTGGATATCTATAGGAACCTCACTACTATAGGTAAGACTGGATTTTCCTTCAGGTTTTAAAATAAGGGGACAACTATTCCTCGGTTTTGGACCTTCACTGTAATTTGATTGAGAAAGACGAATGAGGTGAATAAATCAGTCATGGTTCTAAGATTACTGATGATAGTAAATTAAATTTTGCACAGTATTCAATAATGTACATTTTCTGATATTATATTTTAGGATACAGTTGGGAAGACCATAATATTGAAGAACATTGTCAGAGTTCTAGAAGATATGGAAGGTAATTTTAATGTGCAAGCTAATGCAAATGTGTCTCTGAAAAATTGTAATGTGTCCTGCAAGTTTTTAACAAAAGCAACAGTGTAAATAAGCACTGATTATGGTGCATTGATGATTATTAAATTCTGATAAAAGCTCATACCTCAATTTTAGGTAGGTGGATTGTATTTGCAATGCATTCTTTTAAGAAAAAAAACAAGGAAATAATGCTTTAACAGATATCACCATTTGAATCATAGCACTGTGTGCTATGCTGTAGAACTGCCAATACATTTATTTCATGCCACTCACATTACAAAAGTTATGCACAGTGAAAAGGTGATAAGTGATAGAGATTCACAATATGCTCCCATGTCCAGCAGACCTAGACACTTCCACCCTGCCTTTTCCAGGTCAAAATAGCTTTTTCCAGGTCAAAACATCTCACATGACCAGGACCCCATGGCTTTGATTGGTTGTGTAAAGTGTGCAGCACAACCATGTGATCTACACACATGCATGGAATAGCCATATGAGCCTGTGTACGCAGACCTGGCCCAGCCTTTATAAGCTGGCATCATATTCCCATCTCTTTTTTATGCAGGTGTCTTTCCACCAGGCCTGAGCACATGTGTCTCTCTCTCTTAATAAAACTCTTGTTAGTGGATTCTGTCATGTTTCGTGACATTTCCTCACAGGGTAAGAGTGCCAAAAATAACTAACATCTGGTGCCATGATGAAGCAGGCACTTCCAGGCTCTCTGCACCAGGAAACCAGTAAGCTGGGGACTCTGCTCCATACGTGACAGACCACTGTCCATTCGCCTGGCTGCACGAATATCCATGCAACACCTCTGCTCCGATTGGTGAGTCCTCCATATTTTGGGCAGTGTAAATGGTTTCCTGAGTCTGTGAGAACAACCATTAAACATCCAGCATCTCACTGAGTATTTTTGAAACCGGGGGAAAAACCAGACCATGGTCTTTACTGGTTATGATCGGCCCCTATCACAGACTTAAATTTCTAACCATCTCCCACATCTGCAGCTTGAGATATTCCTCATGGTTTGACCACCACTGTTGGGTGCATTCTGGGGCTGTGTGGGAGTGACACGTTTTTCCGGCTTGATGAAGCAGTAGACACAGTTCCGAATTTCTGGGGAACCCTTGCTTCACACAGTGGAAGTGGGGGCTGCTTTTTGGCTGATGAGCTGCCAGATGCTGGCAAAGACTATCTGACCAGCTCTCCAAAAGCCATTTGGTCCCTGTTTCAAGTGTGGGAAAGAAGGCCATAGGGTCCAGGCTTGCACCACTACCCCATGAAGGGCACTGACAGGGCTTTGTCCAAAATGTTGCCAAAAGGGTCACTGGTCAGCTGACTGTCCTAACGTCCCAGGTGACATAGGAATGCCAGACAAAGATCACCCTCCAGCTGACTTTCTAGGCTTGGCCTACAGCGATGACTGACACTGCCCGGTTTCCACTCCGGCCACTCTCATCTCACACAGGGAACCAAGGGTAGTCATAAAAGTAAATGGGCATGCCATCTTGTTCCTTTTGGGCACCAGAGCTACCTACTCTGTTCTGAGAGAGTTTTGGGGGCCGACCTTTCCTTCTCGTCTCCCTATTGTTGGGGTTGGGAAACAGCCTTACCTACCTCATCAGACACCACCACTTAATTGCATTTTCAGAGGCATCCCTCTCACACACACATTCTTGGTGGTGCCAAGCTGCCCTGTACCTTTAATGGGAAGGGATCTTCTAGCTAAGGTAGTAGTGTCCATTTCTTTCGCTCCACACATTTGCCTCACCCCAGATGCATCAGCAGCTCCCCTCCTTCTTCTCTTAGCCACTCACTCTACTGACTCTAACAGTTCTTTTCCCTTGCCAGCCTCTCATGTAGACCCAAAAGTCTGGGATACCCAGAACCCTTCTATCACTAGGCACCATCAGCCTATTACTGTCCAGCTACAAAACCCTACCAGATATATCACCCAAGCTCAGTACCCTCTCTCACTCCAGAGCCTAAGAGGACTTAAGCCTATCTCATTTCTGACCTTCTCAGGAGAAAGCTGCTCCACCCAACTTCTTCACCTTTTAACACTCCCATACTTGCAGTTAAAAAATCTAATGGAACCTACCACCTGGTTCAAGACCTCTGGCTCATTAACTCTGCAGTGGTCCCCCTCCACCCTATAGTGCCTAACGCTTATTCTCTCCTGTCCACTATCCCTTCAGGAACCTCTCACTTCTCAGTTCTAGATCTCAATGATGCCTTCTTTTCTATTCCTCTCAATCCTCAGTCTCAAAACATCTTTGCTTTCACTTGGACTGACCCTGACACTCACCTGTCCACACAGTTGACCTGGTCTGTTCTGCCACAGGGATTCAGAGATAGTCCACAACTATTTGGTCAGGCTCTGGCATGACCTCCTTTCTCTGTCTCTCCCTGGCTCTAAACTAATACAGTATATAGATGATATTTTCCTCTGTAGCCCATCCTTACAGGTTAGCCAAACCTATGATCTCCTAAATTTCTTATCCAGCTGAGGTTATAGGGTATCTCCTTCTAAAGTTCAGCTGTCAACTCCCCAGGTCACCTATTTGGATATAACTATTACTCCAACCCATGAGGCTATTACTGTAGACAGAAAGCATCCAATCCAGTCTTCTACTAAACAGGAGATTCTGTCTTTCCTAGGAATAGCTGGTTTCCTACAATCTTGGGTTCCATCTTTTTCTCTCCTTGCTCACCCCTTATACAAGGCAGCTCAGGGCTCACCACATGAGCCCCTCCTCCATCCTGACACTAAACCTTTTCAGAAGCTCCAACAGGCTCTTCTTCAGGCCCCAGCACTTCATCTTCCAGACTTAACCCATCCCTATAGATGTAACTGGCTTGGTAAATAAAAAACACAGAGCCAATGCAGAGATGAAAGCCCAAGAAGTCAGAGCTAAGAGCTAAAAATCTTACCCTTCACTGCTGCTGCTGTCCTCTTCAGCCAGGAGACCTACATCCTGTGTGTTTGTCCTTTTTATTGCCTTTCTATTCTGCCTTCTCACTGGTTGTAAACCCAACCACATGACCTCCTCATCACTGCTCATCTATACAGACCTCCAGGTCTTCTATGGTTGGTATTGAGATTAAAGGCATGTGTCTCCATGCTGGTTGTATCCTTGAACACACAGATCTGCCTAGCTCTGCCTGCCAAGTGCTGGGATTAAAGGCATGCACCACCACCACCCAGCTTCTGCTATGGCTTGCTATAGCTCTGACCCCCAGGCAACTTTATTTATTAACATACAAATAAAATCACATTTCAGTACAAATAAAATATTACCACACATCCCTTCTCCCTCTATGTAGCAGAGAAGGAGGAATTTGCCCTGGAAACTCTAGGGCATCAGCTGGGACCCTCCTTTGCACCTGTAGCCTATCTGTCAAAGAAGTTAAACCTTACCAGTCAGGGCTGGGCACCTTTCATCCATGCCTTAGCAGCTGCAGAGCTCCTTATTCAGGAATCTAAGAAGCTAAGCTTTGGGTGACTCATTACTGTCTTCTTGCACCATAATCTGTCCCATCTCTTAGCTTATAAAATCTCACAAACTTTACCTCCTTCCCGGGTTTTTTCTCTCCAGATGGCATTATGAGAGGATGCCACACTTACTTTCCAGACTTGTCCACCTCTTAATATTTCAAGCCTCCTCCCTCAACCTAATACTGACTATTCTTCTCATTCCTGAACTGAAACCTTAGAGGAATTGTTACCTCACCCTTCACACATACAGGAAGGCACATTGCCCCAGGCTACTTATACCTGGTACACAGATGGTAGCTCCTTTTTATATGAAGGGACCCGTAAAGCGGGTTATGCCATAGTGTCAGATACTAAGATAAGAGAAGCACGGGCATTACCCACACACACCACTAACCAACAGGCTGAGCTGATAGCTCTTACCCGTGCCTTCCAATTGGCACAGGGACAATCTTTAAATGTTTACACAGACTCCAAATATGCTTTTCATATCCTCCTGTCTCACACTGCTATTTGGAGGGAGCGTGGCCTTCTCACAGCAAAAGGGGGATGCATATCTAACTCAGACCAAATAATGGCCATGCTGGAGGCTTCCCACCTCCCCAAGACTATAGGAATTGTCCACTGCTGGTCTCATCAGACCAATAGCTCTATGAACCCTAGGGGAAACAATCAGGCTGACCAGGTAGCCAGGACAGTGGCCCTCCAGGGCCATGTGTCACCCCACCCACCACAGGGAATCCATACATTACAGTCTACACCCTCACTGGGAACTCCAGACACTAGACAAATTCTTTCTTATCTACACCACGCCTTTCATCCTAATAATCTTGCTGTCTCAATTCGTAAAAGCTCACCTGCAGCCCACCTGAACCATTACTGCCTCTTGCAAGATATGCCAAAAAACAGATCCCAATACCAAGTACAGGAGTCAGCTTTTTCCCACCCCACCAGGCTAGAGGTCCCCTTCCAGGGACTGACTGGCAGCTCAATTTTACCCATTTGCCCACCGTCAGGAAAGTTAAATTTCTCCTCGTGATGGTGGACTCATTTTCAAATTGGGTGGAGGCATATTTGGTTTCTAATAAGTGGACTCAGACAGTTGCAGACTTCCTCCTCTGAGAAATCATTCCTCGGAATTCCTGCTTCTCTTCAGTCTGACAATGGCCTGGAGTTCACCTCTCAGATTTCTGAGACAATAGCTAAGGCTCTTAACATTCCTTGGCATTTTCATATCCCATACCGTTCTCAATCCTCAGGAAAGGTGGAGCATACCAACCAGTCTTTATAAACTATTCTTACTAAGATGTCACAGGATCTTTACCTCGACTGGGTAAGATTATTGCCTCTAGCTCTTCTCAGGCTCAGGGCTCTTCCTAAAAAGCCTCTTTCAATTTCTCCATTTGAACTAATGTATGGAAGGCCAGTTCTAACACCAGGTGTTTTCCAACCCTCCAACTGTTCCAGATAGCCTGTTAACTCCCCTTTTATGTCACCTAAGGTCTATCATATGGAGCTATGCAGACTGTTCATTACCTCAGCTGTGTGACAATAATTGTCCACCTGCAATACCCATCGAGGATCGGGTTCTTCTCTTTCCTCCAGGCCAGTGCCCTTCACCCCTTTTCCTTAAGTGGCAGGGACCCTTTAAGAAAAATCTCTTCATATACATCAAAACCAACAGGGTCTTGTTCTCTCAAGCTTCAAAGGACACCAGGATCTACT
Organism: Peromyscus maniculatus bairdii; assembly: GCF_049852395.1. Classification (NCBI taxonomy): domain Eukaryota; kingdom Metazoa; phylum Chordata; class Mammalia; order Rodentia; family Cricetidae; genus Peromyscus; species Peromyscus maniculatus. The sequence continues at coordinate 10,351,284 of NC_134869.1, read as the reverse complement.
GCCTTGTCACCGATTCCAGAGGAATAAGGTATCACCCCTTCCTTTCCCAACTAGGGCCACACAGAGCCAGAGGCAAAAAGAACCATCAGAAACATCCAGGCGGTAAGGAAAAAATGTAATACAACAGTCTATCATTGTTCAATACTCAGAAGCTGATCACCTGCATTTCCTAAATGCTAAACTAATGAAGGAAACATGTGCCTTAAATAAATTACATCTAATAAGGCTTGTCTCCAGTAAAAATAAAGCAGAGTACTAAGGCCAGTCTACCTCAGATAAATGTCAACTCCAAAAATGAAATAATAATGATTTTTTTCTAAGCCTTTTCTATGTCACCAGTATCTTGTAAGACAAAAGGTTCCCAGCCATAACCATGAAGGATGGACAGCTACAGAACAAGGGGATGACAGAACTTCATTTCAGGACTCCCACCATCATCCCAGGACTTCACAAGCTACCCTCCCCATTTCCCCCAAGAATCAACTGATGCCCACTATTTAGCCAAGATGCAGTCTTTGAGAGAAACGATGCCCCATACCCACTCAACTGCCATTCTTTCTTTTTTTAAAAAACAAGAGTCAGGGATGATAGATTCACAACATGCCCCCATAGTTGGCCATGCCTGGTGGACCTAGACACTTCTGCCTAGCTAGTTCTAGTTCAAAATAGCCAGTTCTGGGTCAAAATAGCCAATTTGGGTCAAAACGTCTTATGTGACCAGGACCCTGTGGCTTTGTATGGTTGCGTAAAGCGAGCAGCACAACCATGTGGTCTATGTGCATGTGTGGTGTAGCCACATGAGCCTGTGTACACATGTATGACCCAGCCTTTATAAGCTGGCACCATATTCCCAGCTTCTCTCCTTATGCACGTGTCTTTCCAACAGGCCTGTCACATCTGTCTCTCTCTCTCTTATCTTAATAAAACTCTTGTTAGTAGATTCTGTCATGTTTTGTGACATTTCCTCGCAGGTTAAGAGCAGTGCAAAATAACTAACAGCCTTGTAATCAATTTTTCTGTTATAAATTGTTAGACATTGTCTTTGGATTGCATTCGATTTGTAATTCAAATTGTCCATAAAAACATCTTAATACTGAGGCATCATGTTTCTAATTATTTAGAAGTTCTGTGACATGGAAAAGCTTTACCACATTGATTACATTCATAGGATTTCTCCGTAGTATGTGTTCTTTTAATAATTTGAAGAATACTGTGGTGAGCATAGGTTTTACTGCACTGATTGCATTAATAGGACTTCCCTCCAGTATGTGTTCTTTCATGCCTTTGAAGATGACTGTGTTGTGCAAAGGCTTTACCACACTGATTACATTCATAAGGTTTCTCCCCAGTATGTGTTCTGTTATGAATTTGAAGAGTACTGCTATCAGCATAGGCTTTACCACACTGATTGCATTCATAGGGTTTCTCTCCAGTGTGTGTTCTTTTATGCAATTGAAGAGTATTGTGTTGAGCAAAGGCTTTACCACACTGACTACATTCATAGGGTTTCTCTCCAGTATGTGTTCTCTTATGACTTTGAACATGACTATGATATGCAAAGGCTTTACCACACTGTTTACATTCATAGGGTTTCTCTCCAGTATGTGTTCTTTATGCCGTTTAAGATCACTATGACAAGCAAAGGCTTTACCACAGTGATTACACTTATAGGTTTTCTCTCCAGTATGTGTTCTTTTATGCTCATGAAGAATATTTGATATGCAAAGGCTTTACCACAATGATTGCATTCATAGGGTTTCTCTCCAGTATGTGTTTTTTTATGCCTTTGAACCTAACTATCAAATGCAAAGTCTTTACCACATTGAGTATATACAGAAGGTTTCTCTCCAGTTTGGCTTCTTTCATGCCTACAAGGAAAATTGTCATATATAAAGTCTTTACCATAATCAACATGCTGTTGACTCTTTATATCTGTAAGAATTAATTTAACAATTTGGTCCAAATGTAAAAAGGAAACAGATTTTAAAATTTTATCACTGTGTTTATGTGGTATTTATAGTCCTAGAACTCAGGACTTTTCTGTAGTGTGAGTTTATTTATGTATTAACAATGAAGCTAGAAAAACAATTACTTGTATACTTGAATCAATTTTAACAAGTATATTCAATATGGGTACTGCTACTTTGTCTAACTGCTCTGAAAGAGAGGTATGTTATGTGTTTCCATATCCCTATGCTCATATGGCTTGTATCCAGGGTGATGTATGATATATCTAGTAAAGGAACAATAACAAATAAAAGATTTCCACATTGAATTCAGTTTGATTTTCTGTCCTCATAGACTTGTGGTATAGGGATTAAGGTTTCTCCATGACAATTCCCATTGACTCTGGACTCTAAATGTCCCTCTAACTACACAGCACGGTCACAATAAGTATAAGAGCATTACTAGTTTTATTATGGACTCTTGGCTTACTCAAATGTTTTGCAGATATATATCACCTCTTCACTCTGTATAATTTTGTAATATGAGTAGTATGAAATAAATGGATTGACAGTTCTATAGCATCTCTCTTATGGTGCTATGATTCAAATGGTCACATCTCTTGAGGCATTGTTTCTTTGTCTTCCCTCTTAAAAAATGCCTTCCAAATCCAATTTACCTCCCTAAAATTTAGGTTTATGGTTTTGTGAGAATTTAATGATCATCACTGCACTTTAAGTGGTACTTAGTTACACTGATGCTTTTGGTAAAACTTCTAGGACACATTAAAATTTCTTAAGAGGCACATTTGAATCAAATTGCAGATAAAAATTACCTTTCATATCTTCTAGAGCTTTGAAAATGCTCTTCAGTATTATGGTCTTCCCAAATGTATCCTAAAATATAGTACCAGAAAAGGTATAAAATATTATTGAAAAACTGGAAAATTTAAGTTACTATCCTCAATGAACATTAGAACCATGAACAATTCATTCACCCATTCTTCTTTTTCAATAAAATTAGAGAAGAGCATCAATAAACAAGGAACAGTTGTCTCTTTATTTGAAAACATGAAGGAAATTTCAGTCTTAACTGTGATAGTGAGGTTCCTGTAGGTCTCCAGCATCACATCTTTGTAGAGATTCTTCTGGGAAGGATCCAGCAAAGTCCATTCTTCCCAAGTGAAGTCAACATGAACATCATCATAGGTCACTACATTCTAAAACATTCCATACATGTATACAACAGAAAGCATGAATTTGACAATATTGTAAATGTATACTTCTTTGACTATATATAATTCTGGTGCTCCTTGCATTTTGTTTATGACATAGACATTATAGTGGAACTACCATGTCACTTTAGAAGGAAACTGAATAAGGGGGTCACCTCTAACATTTCTGTATCCTTTGAATGGGTTATCATCTTGCAAGAGAAATGCATAATAACAAACATAGTGAAATAAAGAAACAGGTCCACAGTACAGAATACACATGAGAGAAATTATATGAGTAATTACTAGCTAGAAAGGAAAAATGGGCTGGAGAAGCTGAGTGTATTCACTCACACCTTTAACTTCAACACTCAGTATGCAAAGGCAGGTGCCTCTGAGTTGAATTGTACCCTAGTCTATGCAATCTGGTGCAGGAGAACATATTAAGTCCCTGTCTCCCATGCTAAAATCAAATAAACAAAAAAGATAGAAAGTACTCAAGAGGTTTTTAATGAAGTTCCTACACAGTGTTATGTATTCCCTCCAGTTCTGTTTTCATTTTCCAGAAACCTGAAGTGACACAATTTGAACTCTAACATCAGTAAGATTTTACTAAAGGGTACTGCATGTTGTAATATTTACATATGGACAGATGAAAACATTAGCAATATGAATGTTGATCATAAATAATCAACAAAGTGCAGAAGAAATGTCACAGTAGTAAAGAGCTTTTGCTGTTCTTGCACATAGGCAGGCTCCATTGCCAGTAATTACATGGGGGGGTTAGAACTATCCATTATTCCAAATTCAGGGTTTCTGAGACCATCTTTAAATCACTGTGAGAACCAGGAAACCATGTGGTGTGTATTCTTGCATATAGGAAATTATTCATATTCATTTAAAAATAAAAAAAAAACAGGCAGAAAGCAGGTCATGCACCTGCAATCTAGTGACTCAGAAGGCACAGGCAGTATTAATGTCATTAATACATGCCATCATGAGAAAGAGAATGATACACTCTGCCAAATTTTAAAGTTCACAAAATGGGTGAAGCTCAGCACAAGAGCCTATGCTTGACATGTACAAAAACAAACATCCCAGGCCCATCATCCAATAATATAAAAACAAAAATGCCAGGAATGTTGGGCCACCTTTAATCCCAGGATTTGGGATCCAGATTCAGGGTGATCTCTGTGTTAGAGGTCAGCATGGTTTACAGAGCTCCTTTCAGGACAGCCAGGGCTGTCTGAAATGTTGTCTTCAAAAACAAACAAAAAAGTTAAAAGAGCAGGCTACCAAACTGCATTAGCAGTGAATACCAATTACTTCTAAAGTATCTTATGTGATTTAGAGATAGAGTCTATAGTGGTAGTGAAAGCATGACAATACAAGGAAGTTGGCTGATTTGTTTCAATCACAACAGAGTAAATACAAACAATAGAAAATTTGTTGAGACTATAAAGATGAATATCACATCTCCAGTGAGGAATTTCATCCAGAAAACCTCCCTCTCCTAAAAGTTTCACAAGTAATATAAAGAAGTCACCAAGGAGAGACACATGTCCAAACACATCATAGTATCTGGGAGATTTTTCATTCAATCAACTATATTCTGACTCAAGTCATTATAGGCTCATGGTCATTCATGTAGAAAATGAATCAATAATCCTCATAGTCTGCAAGAGCCCCTACACTGTTCAAATGTCCAAAGTCTCTTCTGACACTCAAGACAATCTCTTGACAGTCACATCTTGTAAAATCAAAAAAACAAGTTCCATCTTTCCAGCATACAATGGCACAGAGTATCATTCACATTCCAAAACATAGAAATGGAGACACAATTAGGGAAGATTGGACCCAAGACAAGACTGACACCTAGTGTTCTTTTGTAAAGTTGGGACATCTGTCTTTAGTACACAGGCCTAGAGTTTTTCAGTCATTTTTCTCTGTGTCCTGTAGAATGTCCGGCATTTTCCTCTGCAAAGCAAAAACCTGAAGGACCATTTTGCCAAGCAAAGTTTGACCTTTTTATGGATCCTGCATGTCCAGTCGATCAAGCAGTGCAGGCAAGAACAGTTTCATGCCTAAATGGCTATTTTTTGTCAAGGTAAACATAAACTATATAATAGAGTTCTTTGATGTGCATCTTCCTTTTTGAAGTAAATTGGTGCTGCCATGAGCAGACATGTCTCACTGTCAAGAATGTTTAAATTTTTAAAACATTTTAAATATCATATTTTGTAGGTCTTTGAAGTGTTTGAAGGTTACCTAGATAATTGAATTATATCTATGTATACCTAGAAAACTTAACATGACTATAAGTTTGACTATTATAAAAGACTAATTGATCTGTATCTGTTAATTACCTATCACAATCTAAATGAGTTACATAAACATAATACCTCAAACAAGAGTGGAAATACATATACAGTATAACAAAATTAAGCTTAAATTTGTATCAATAAACTAAAATCTATAGCAATGTAAAACATTTTTAAACAAGTTGTTCTTTAAAAGTAGGTTTATTTCTATGAGTGAGTACATACCATATTTGTCTTTCTGAGTCTGGGTCACCTCACTCAGGATGATTTTTTCTAGATCGATCCATTTGTCTGCAAACCGTATGATGTCATTGTTTTTCTCTGCTGAGTAGTATTCAATTGTGTATATGTGCCACAATTTATTTATCCATTCTTCAGTTGAAGGGCATCTAGGTTGTTTCCAGGTTTTGGCTATTACAAACAATGCTGATATGAACATAGCTGAGCAAGTGCTCTTGTGGTATGATTGTGCATTTCTTGGGTATATGCCCAAAAGTGGTATAGCTGGATCTTGGGGGAGATTGATTCCCAATTTCCTAAGAAAGCGCCATATTGATTTCCAAAGTGGTTGTACAAGCTTGCATTCCCACCAGCAGTGGAGGAGAGTTCCCCTAGTTCCACATCCTCTCCAGCATAAAGTGTCTTCAGTGTTTTTGATCTTAGGCACTCTGACAGGCGTAAGGTGGTATCTCAGAGTTGTTTTGATTTGCATTTCCCTGATGATTAGGGATGTTGAACAATTCCTTAGATGTGGAACAAGGATGACTGGACTGCTACTCACATCACCAGTGAGGCTACCTGGAAAACGGGACCCCAAAAAAGACACAGAGAAATGGATGAGATCTACATGAACAGCCTGGTCATGAGTGGGAACAATGAAGGGCGACGGTCGAGGGAAAGAGAGTGGGAGATCCTAGCTGGATCAAGAAAAGAGAGGGAGAACAAGGAATAGGAGACCATGGTAAATGAAGACCACATGAGAAGGGGAGGAAGCAGAGATCTAGGGAGGCCCACAGAGATCCACAAAGATACCCCCACAAAAGACTGCTGGCAATGGTCGAGAGACGGCAGGAACTGACCCACTCTGGTGATGGGATGGCCAGACACCCTGTTAGTTGTGCCATAAACCCCATCCAAGGAAGGTCTGAGTAATCTTGGATGCAGACATCCACGGCTGGGCCCCTGGTGGAGCACTGGGAGTCTAATTAGTGAGAAAGAAGAGGGTTTATATGAGCGAGAATTGTTGAAGCCAAGGTTGGATAAAGCACAGGGACAAATAACCAAATGAATGGAAGCACAGGATCTATGAACCAAAGGCTGAGGGGCCCCCAACTGGATCAGGCCCCCTGAATGGCTGAGACAGTCATTTGGCTTGATCTGTTTGGGAGGCAGCTGTGTGTTGGTGCCGGGTCCTGGGCTCATTGCATGAGTTGGCTGTTTGAATCCTGGGATCTATGCAGGGATGCTTGGCTTGGTCTGGGAGGGGGGGACTGGACCTGGCTGGACTGAGTCTACCAGGTCGATCCCGGTCCTCGGGGGAGACCTTGATTTGGAGGAGGTGGGAATGGGGGGTGGGGTGGAGGCAGGGGGAGGGGGGCGAGAGTGGGAGAACAGGGGAATCCGTGGCTATTATGTGGAACTGAATGATGTTGTAAAATAAATTTACTAAAAAAAAAGTAGGTTTATTAATCTATCTTTTTATCTTATTATATCTATACTATCTCCTTTTTTACTTTAGAAAGAGATTGTATTTATAATCAACATGTTTTAGATAAAAATATTGGTTTTTTTTTTATGTCCCCAATCAGAGGGCTCTTTTGATTTGGGACACAAGAATCTCTTAATCTTTTTTTAAACAATATGTCTGTGTTTAAAGAAGGAGTGAGCCACTTCCATCTCCAAAGCCAGCTTGGTGTATTTGGGAATTGGGGCATAGCTTCTCTTACTACTTTCTGTTGGAGGGGGTACTGTATCTTATGGGGACACAAAGAAAATTTTAGAATTATCGAGTAGTCTGTGAGGATGTGTTGTCTGAGCCAGTTGCCTTGAAACCATTCTGGATGTTGGATTATCTGGGCCATGGTGTCATCGGAGACCTTTCAGGGGGTCTTGGCTGGTCAAACCTGATGTATCTTAATCTGGAACAAATCTATAGCCTCTTGCTTTCTATGGAAACAAAAGCAGAGCCTCCTTTCCAAAGCAACATATCCTTACATCCAAATTTTGAAGTCAAGGTACCTTTAAAATATACATATTGGTTTAACTCAACAGCTTTTATGATCAAGTGTTTTTTTTTGTAGTTAAAAATCCCAAAGATAACACAATCCAGATTTTTTTTAGGTAATATCAATCTTTATGTGGCTTAATTTTTATATTTTTTCTCTTTTTCAAGCCTACATACATTTTTACACACATTGTAAAGCGTTAAAAGTCTTTGTTTCATCTGAATCTGTTTTATTGTGTAACTATTGTTTTAAACTGCAGCATTTGTAAGACCAAAATGGCTGCTGTGGCTGGTGGCTCTGCCCACCTCAGCTTCCCAACATGGTGGTGGTATGTTTAACATCATCTCTGAGCCATCAACTCTTAGAAACAGTGGGTCTATGTTTTTATCAAAGCAGCATGTAGCCCAGAAACCTTTTTTTTTGTACTAGCAAAGGCTAAAGGTGGAAACTTGAGCCATTGGGCACCATTTGTAGCTAGAGAGTTTTCTCTCTGGGTCCTGCCAAACCTGGCAGTCTAACAGCCCACTTATAAAATAAACACAGAGACACTTATATTATTTAAGCTGTTTGACCTAATGGCTCAGGCTTCTCAATATCTACTTCTTTTATCTTAAATTAACCAATTACTATTAATCTATACTTTGTCACATGGCTTGTGACTTACTGGTACCTTACATCTCACTTATCATGGCAGCGGCTGGCAGTGTCTCTCTGCCTCAGCCTTCCACTTCCCAGAATTTTCCTCTCTGCTTGTCCCACCTATACTTCCTGCCTGGCTACTGGCCAATCAATGTTTTATTTATTAACAAATCAAAGCAACACATTTAATATACAGAATATCCCACAGCAATATATAGGATATATATTGAGGAAGAGAAAAGCCCACAAGCAAAACATAGATGTGAAAATTTAAGTTAAGAAAACTGTCTGGAAACAAGTCATGTTAAGGCTGATAATTTATAAGAAAGAACAAGCTTCTATGTGTGTGGTTTTTGAGAACTAAGAGGACGCCCCCTAAAGAGTAAAGAATTAAAAAACAACAAGAACATCAGGCTTCAATCCTCACAGCTTCATGCAATGAACTCTCACAGTCTTCTTAATGGTTTTCTGCCTCTGCCAAACATAGATGCTTGCAACAATGCTGAACTATAACCACAGACTAAGAATTCATGACTTTAAATTTTGATTCTTTCTTGTTTCCAGGACCAGCATACTATGGGTGATTCTGCAGTTTGATTTCTTGATTGAGATGGACACCAACATGCTTGGACCACAAGTGCATTGGGTTTTGTAAGAGATGCTTCCTGGGACCAAGAATCACTTTGATTACTCTTTCCACAAATTGAAGGTCTAATAAGATGGAGTCTTACCCTTAGGGCACTTTGCTAGGCTTCCCTTCTCTAGCAAAAGTCTTTATACTGGTGATAAACTCTTTGAAATTTCCTGCCTGTTTCAGCACTTGACTGCCATCTGAAAGTATCTTATCATTTTCATTTCTTTCAGCCCCACTTGTTTTCTTTTCACTCTAGATCTGAATGAGTCATCAGTAATAACCATCCAACACATTCAATATTCCAAGTAAGGAATTAGCCATTATATTTTAATTCTGCCTTGCCAAATTTTCAGTGAATAGACAGAATAAGAAAGATTTTTGGAGCCAAGATATCATATAAATGACCTTTAGCTTAATTTTTTTTATGGAGTCTATCTACTTACAACTGAATTTCTATGATCTCAGTCTCTATTTCTGTAACATTCTCATCTTCCTGGTTTTAAAAGAACAGTCAATTGAGTATTGTGTATAATTTTCTATGGTTTTGCCACCTAAAGTCTTGATATCATCCACATTCTTTTAAAAGTAATATTCCCAGGATTTGCCTAGCCAAAAAAAATCACTTTTGTTGTACCATTTTTTGTTCTAACTTATTTTTCCTACTGTGATTAAATCCTCTAACCCAAAACAGCTCAGGCAATGAATGTGTTTATCTGGCTGATTGTGTCAGTTCACACTCCATCATGTTGGGAGCTCAGGATAGAAACTCAAACTAAACAATTGAAGGCAAAAACACATGGGTGAGAGGTAGACAGGCCCAGCAGCAGAGACAAGCAGATGCAGGTAGGCCTGTGGCAGCGGCCCACGGAGGTAGACAGGCCCGGTGGCGGAGACAAGCAGACGCAGGTAGGCCCGCAGAGGCGGCCTGCAGAGGTAGATGGGCCCAGCGGCGGCAGCCGGCCGCCGACAGGGATATTCAGGCCCAGCGGCAGGCAGCAGAGACATACAGGCACTGTGGCAGCCTCCAGAGGCAGACAGACCCAGTGGCAGCTGACAGGGACATACAGGCGCAGCAGCATACCACAGAGGGAGACAGGTCCAGGGATGGAGACTAGCAGACGCAGCTTGGAACAGGGACGCTCCTAACCCCAACACCTGGGGAAGAAGCTATCTCCGTGGGTCGGAACCAAAACGAATCTGAACACTCCCTCTGAGGACAACCCAGGGCCCAGCTGCTGATCCTGTGAAACCCAGCAACTTGGAGGTGTTGGTGAGACTACCCTGCTCAGCTGAAACCCATCTGGGAGAGGATTCAGTACAACATACCCAAACTTATGGGACACTATGAAAGCAGTGCTAAGAGGAAAATTCATAGCTCTAAATGCACACATAAGAAAGATGGAGCAGTCCCATACCAATGAATTAACAGCACAACTGAAAGCTCTAGAACAAAAAGAAACAAACTCACCCAGGAGAAATAGACGCCAGGAAATAATCAAATTGAGGGCTGAAATCAACGAAATAGAAAACAAGAGAACAATACAAAAAATCAATGAAACAAAGAGTTGGTTCTTTGAAAAAAAATCAACAAGATAGACAAACCCCTAGCCAAATTAACCAAAAGGCAAAGAGAGAGCACCCAAATTCACAAAATCAGAAATGAAAAGGGAGACATAACAACAGACAATGAGGTAATCCAGAGAATCATCAGATCATACTTCAAAAACCTGTACTCCACAAAAATGGAAAACCAGGAAGAAATGGACAATTTTCTGGATAAATACCACATACCAAAATTAAATCAAGACCAGATAAACCATTTAAATAGACCAATAACCCCTAAAGAAGTAGAAACAGTCATCAAAAGTCTCCCAACCAAAATAAAAGCCCAGGACTAGATGGTTTCAGTGCAGAATTCTACCAGACTTTCAAAGAAGAACTAATACCAATCCTCTTCAAAGTTTTCCACACAATAGAAACAGAAGGAACACTACCAAACTCTTTTTATGAGGCTACAATTACCCTCATACCCAAACCACACAAAGATGCAACAAAGAAAGAGAACTACAGACCAATCTCCCTCATGAACATTGATGCAAAAATACTCAACAAAATATTGGCAAACCGAATCCAAGAATACATCAAAACAATCATCCATCACGACCAAGTAGGATTCATCCCAGGGATGCAAGGATGGTTCAACATAAAAAAATCAGTCAATGTAATACACCATATAAACAAACTGAAAGAAAAAAACCACATGATCATCTCCTTAGATGCTGAAAAAGCCTTTGACAAAATCCAACACCTCTTCATGATAAAGGTCTTAGAAAGATCAGGAATACAAGGAACATTTCTAAACATAATAAAAGCAATTTATAGCAAGCCAACAGCAAACATCAAATTAAATGGAGAGAAACAAAGCGATACCACTAAATTCAGGAACAAGACAAGGCTGTCCACTCTCCCCATATTTATTCAATATAGTACTAGAAGTTCTAGCTAGAGCAATAAGACAACAAAAGGAGATCAAAGGGATACAAATTGGCAAGGAAGAAGTCAAACTTTCACTATTTGCAGATGATATGATAGTATACATAAGTGACCCCAAAAACTCTACCAGGGAACTCCTACAGCTGATAAACTCCTTCAGTAAAGTGGCAGGATACAAGATCAACTCAAAAAAAATCAGTAGCCCTCCTATCCACAAATGATAAAAGGGCGGAGAAAGAAGTCAGAGAAACATCACCCTTTACAATAGCCACAAATAATATAAAATACCTTGGGATAACACTAACTAAACAAGTGAAGGACCTTTTTGATAAGAACTTTAAATCTCTAAAGAAAGAAATTGAAGAAGATCTCAAACTCTATTATAGAGCTATAGTAATAAAAACAGCTTGGTACTGGTATAAAAACCAACACACGGACCAATGGAATCAAATTAAAGACCCTGACATTAATCCATGTACATATGAACACCTGGTTTTTTACAAAGGAGCTAAAACTATACAATGGAACAAAGAAAGTATCTTCAACAAATGGTGCTGGCATAACTGGATGTCAATATGTTAAAGATTACAAATAGATCCATATCTGTCACCATGCACAAAACTCAAGTCCAAGTGGATCAAAGACCTGAACATAAATCCAGTTACACTAAACTTAATAGAAAAGAAAATAGGAAGCACTCTTGAACGCATTGGCACCGGAGACCATTTCCTAAATAAAACACCAACAGCACAGACCCTGAGCACAACAATTAATAAATGGGACCTCTCGAAACTGAGAAGCTTTAGCAGGGCAAAAGACACAGTCAATAAGACAAAAAGACAGACAACAGAATGGGAAAAGATCTTCACCAACCCCACATCTGACAGAGGATTGATCTCCACAATATATAAAGTACTCAAGAAACTAGACATCAAAGTACTGAACAGTCTAATTAAAAAATGGGCTAAAGAGATAAACAGAGAATTCACAAAACAAGAACTACAAATGGCTGAAAGACATTTAAAGAAATGCTCAGGGCTGGAGAGATGGCTCAGGGGTTGAGAGTGCTGACTCTTATTCCAGAGGACCTGAGTTCAATTCCCAGCACCCACATGGCAGCTCACTCCAGCTTCAGGAGACCCCGACACCCATGGCAAAAGCACAAATGCACATAAAAACAATTTTTTAAAAAAAAGAGAGAAATGTTTGTATGAATAGACTGAGCATATTCAAAAGACAAATCTCATGTGGACATCCCAATTGCTAAGTGCCTTACAGTTATAGGTCTATGTTCTCCGCACATATACCACCACATGCAAATTTAAAAAAAAAGAAAAAAAAAAGAAATGCTCAACATCCTTAATCATCAGAGAAATGCAAATCAAAACGACTCTGAGATACCACCTTACACCTGTTAGAATGGCTTCCATCAAAAACACCAATGACAACCAATGTTGGAGAGGATGTGGAGCAAAGAGAACACTCCTCCACTGTTGGTGGAAATGTAAATTTGTACAACTACTGTGGAAATCAGTATCGCGGTTTCTCAGAAAATTAGGAATCAAACTACCTCAAGACCCAGCCATCCCACTCTTGGGCATATACCCAAGGAATGCTGATTCATACCATAAAGATACATGCTCAGCTATGTTAATAGCAGCACTATTGTAATAGCCAGAACCTGGAAACAACCTAGATGCCCATCAACGGAAGAATGGATGAAAAAAAATGTGGTTCCTATACACAATGGAGTACTACTCAGCAGAGAAAAACAATGAAAGCATGAAATTTGCAGGCAAATGGATGAAACTAGAAAAAATCATCCTGAGTGAGGTAACCCAAACCCAGAAAGACAGTTATGGTATGTACTCACTCATAGGTGGATTCTAGATATAAAATAAAGAACAATCAGACCACAACCCATAGAACCAAAGAAGCTATATATATAGCATGGAGGTCTCTAGGAGGACTGTGGCTTATAATAAATTTCAGTTTTACTCAATTATTGAAAAAAATAGCCAAATGAATGGAAACGCATGAACTATGAACCAAAGGCTGAGGGGCCGCAACTAGGCAGTGGGACCAAGTCCTGTGCTCATGGCATGAGTTGGCTGTTTGAAACCTGGAGCTTATGCAGGGACACTAGGCTTAGTCTGGGAGGAAGGGACTGGGCCTCCCTGGACTGAGTCTACCAGGTTGATCGCAGTCCTCAGGGGAGGACTTGTCCTGGAAGAGGTGGGAATGGAGGGTAGGCTGCGGGTAAGGGGAGGTTGTGCGAGGGGGGAGAATAGGGGAACCCATGGCTGATATGGAGAACAGAATGGTATTGTAAAATAATATATATATATATATAAAACACATACACATGGGCAACAATTTCTTTTCTGGCATTCTCTCTTGCCTAGTCAGTGTCTTGTGGTCAGACATCTTCATTTTCTATCCCAGGACAATTTTCTCAGGGATAACATGGTAGAGTCTTCCCATATTTGTATTCAATCAACACAATCTCTCACAGACATAACAATTTCTAGCTATAGCAAATAAAGCCATTATGAACATAGTTGAACAAGTGTCTTTGTGGTAGAAGGGAAGAATACCTTTTAAGTATATGCCCAAAAGTGGTATAGCTGGGTCTTGAGGTAGATTGATTCCCAATTTTTTCAGGATTGCATTTTGATTAACACAGTGACTGTACAGGTTTGCACTTGGAACAGCAATAAATCTCCTTGTTCCAGGTGCTTACCAGCATTAACTGTCACTTGTGTTAATGATCTTAACCATTCTGACAGGTTTAAGGGGAAATCTCAAAGGAGTTTTGATAAGCATTTCCTTGATGGCTGAGGATAATGAATATTTCTTCAAGTGTTTTTCAGCCACTTTAGATCCCTCTGCTGAGAATTCTGTTTAGAGGTTCACATCATGATAATTCGATTGCTTGGTTTGTTATTGTATAATTTCTTGAGTTCTTTATGATTCTGAGTAAGGAAATCCAGAAGCACATAGACAATCATGGTATATACTCACTAATAACTGGGTATTAGTAATTATGTAAAGTACAATCATAGTAAATTACAGTAGAATCTATAGATGCAGAGAGGCTGAGTAACAAGAATGGCTTTAGGAAAGATTCATGGATCTTCCTGAGAAGAAAATAGAATAGATTTAGTGGGTACACTGGAGGCAGTTGGGGATTGTAATGGGAGGGGTCAAGTAAGTAAGGAAAGGATGGTGGGGGGACACGGAGAGTTGACTAGAATAGGGGAGCTTTCAGCAGGGGATGTGGAAACAGTACAGTGCAAACTTCCTGGAATCTATGAGTGACTTCAGTGAGGATTCCTTGTGATAAAGAACACAGAGGTTGAATCAACCATCTTCTGTAAACACATAAGGCTCCCAGTGGTGGGACTGGGAAACCAAGCAAGACACAACATTGGAAACACACTAGTTATGCCTGCAATATATGTTGGAGCAAGGTAGATCAGAGTTCTTTAGTGTTCAACCAATGATTGCTCTGACTTGAAGCCCAAGTTTTGAGAAGCTACAGGTCATCTTGTATAATCAGAAGCTTGCACACAGCCCCTTTCTTGCTCATGAAAGGCTTCATAGATATATTGCATGAGAGATGTCAGGATCTCTCTGTTTCTAGTCATGTATTATCTATAAATGCAACTTTTTATGACTTTTATTTTCTAAAAGAGTTTGTTTGGATATATAAATTGTAAAAACACATGATAGGACAGAGCAATGAGAGAGAACAGCATGATGAGAACATGAGAGAATAAAGAAAAGAAACCATCAAGAGAGTATGTGAGTGTTCTTATTTTCCCTAATAATCCCCAGACAAAAAAATGTCATAGCTTCACAATGCTGTTTATTTCCCTTTAAGCACTGAGTGCTGTTATAAAGGCTGGACCTCTGGGGCAGTTCTAGGAAACTGCAGGTAGAATGTAGTGTATGCGTGAAGAAGAAATTATTTTAAAAATAGGAAAGAAAGGGATGTAGGCACAGTGAGGGAAGATTGGAATAAAACTAAGACTAAAACTCAGCAGGTCAAACAACGAATCCTGTATCTCTGTCTCTGACAGATGGGGCTTCATTCTCAAAGGGCTGAGATGTCTATATCCCTGAAAATTTTTAAGCCTGTCTCTCTTTTGCTACTTTCACTCCCTGTATGCAGCTCCCCAAGGCAGATATCTCATAGCTTAGGTATTGCAACATCCTATCATTAAAAATACAACACTTGTTTCATCTTCACGGCTTCATGCATGAACTCTCTCATTCTCTTTACTGGGTTTCTGAATCTGCCAAACATATTTGGGAACAACAGTGCTGAACTGAAACCACAGGGGAAGAATCTATGACCTATAAATTTTGTATCTTTCTGGTTTCCAGAACCAGTTCAACATGGGTTAACTCCCTGAATTTGGCTTCTATGTTGTGATGGATGCTACCATGCTTGGACAAGAGTTTCAACATGTTCTGTATGAAGTTTCTTTGGGGGGTTAGAGATCATGTTGCCAGCCAGGCAGTGCTGGCACACATCTTTAATCCCAGAACTTTGGAGGCAGAGCCAGGAGGATCTCTGTGAGTTTGAAGACAGCCTGGTCTACAGAGTGAGATCCAGGACAGGCACCAAAACTACACAGAGAAACCCTGTCTCAAAAAGCCAAAAAAAGGAGAAAAGGAAAAAAGAAATCATGTTACCTATTCCTTCCATAAATAAAAAGCTTAGATGGATGGAGTCTTACCCTTACAGTAAATTTTTAGGCTTCAAATGCTGAGAAGGGCCTTCTCTTTAATAGTGCTATATTACAAAGAGAGATATATGGATCACGTCATGAAGAGAAAACAGATATCTCCATAAATAAACTGACAATAGTGGGAAATAGAGGGGAGTTAATGGGGGATGAAAACATGATAAAATGGGATGGTTGAACTAGGAAAAGGAAGAAGTGGTAAAGCAATGAAAGAGATATCTTGATAGAAGGAGACATTATGGGGTAAGGGAGAAACCTCTTGCTAGGAAAATTCCCAGGTACCCATAAGAATGACCCCAGATTAGACTACTAGCAATAGTGGAGAAGGTGCCTGAACTGGCCTACCCTGCTAAGCAGATTGGTGAATAATACCCTGTCATCACAGTACCTTCATCCAGTATCTGATGGAAGCAGGTGAAGAGATCCATAACCAAGCACTAGGCCAAGCCCCAGGAGTCCAGTTTAAGAGAGGGAAGAAGGATTCTATGATCTAGGGGCATCAAGATCATGATGGGGAAATCTACAGAGACAACAAAAGAAAACTAGTGGGAACTCATGAAGTTTAGACCAACAGCTGTGGAGCCTGCATGGCACTGGATTAGGCTCTCTGCACAAGTGTGACAATTGTGTAGCTTGATCTGTTTAAGGGGCTGCAGGCAGTGGGATCACAATCTATCCCTGGCACATGAGCTGCAGTTTTGGAGCTTATTATCTATGGAGGAACAGCTTGCCCAGACTTGATAAAAGGTGGAGGGGCTTGAAACTGCCTCAACTGATTATACCAAGCTTTAGTGACTCCTCATGAGAGGCCTTTTTTTTGAAGGAGGGAATGGAGGGTCAGTTGGGAAAAAGGCCAGAGGTAGCAGGAGGAGGGATGAAAGGGGCATCTGAGGTTGGTATGTAAAATTTATATAAAAAATTACTAAATAAAGAAAAAAACATAAAGCAAAAAAGTAATAAAATTAAATGAAATAGATGCTGGTACCTAAAGTCAGTGCAAATATACTGTGTTTTGTGATTGCTTTTCAAACATACAAGAACTAACTCAGGTTTACAACTGAACCATTTTAGGTCAACTTCATGAGTGGGGAGATTTTAGTGCTTAAAATAATTTTGTCTAAAGCAATAGTGGCTACACTTACCCAAATTCACTATATCCACTGGTCTATGCAGTTGCTAACTCCAGTTTGAAACTTATCTAGTACTAAACATTAGCTAGATGCCTTTGTTGCAGGACAAAGTTGGCAATTGAAGATGCATAAAAATTATAATGCCATCCATTAGTATAGGCAGGTGACAGGGAAGTCCTCCACATTCTTTTTTTTCTGGAGCTGAGGAAGGAACCCAGGGCCTTGTGCTGGGTTCTAAGAAATAAAAAAAAAAAATTACAAAACATTTCCATTCAGGATACCGAGCATAGGCCTAAGAATTTCAAGTCCTTTGCATCAAGAAAATTACATTTAAGGTACCATTTTTGTTCCACCTTTCTTCTCTTTTGCTGTGATTAAATTTTCTAACCAAATACAATTCAGGTAAAGAACAAAAGTATCTGGTTGATACCGATAGGTCACATTCACCTCTTGTGGGCGCTTAGGATAGAAACCCAAGCTAATAACTAAAGGGAAAACACAGAGAAACAGTGTTTCCTGGTTTTCTCTCTTGCTTTGTCACTGTCCCCTGCTCAGCTCACTCTCTTATCCAGCCCAGGCCCACATGCTGAGAGATACTGACAACTCAGTGGAAGAGACTTCAGACATCAATCATAATCAACTCAGTCTCTCTCAGACACAGCCATCAGATAGTCTGATCTAGGCACACCCTCGATCGATGTTCCCTCAGATGGCTCTTGGCTCTAGGCTATGTCATGCTGGTGGTTGAGGCTAATTAGGAAAAAGAGATAATAATATACAAGAAGGTTTTAAAGATCCACAGCCAATGTATGAATCATGTCAGTCACTTAAGCAGCAAAAACACAAACCATGAATATAGCAACAACTGGAAAACACAGATATGCCTGGAAATGGGAAAAGGCAAGTATCTCATATTAAGAAGAGAAAACTAAAACTATATCTCCACAGAAACTTCCCAAACCAACAAAACTCAAGGAACTCATAACATATGAAATGTACTAAATATAAAATTGGTGAAGCTCCATCATTTTCCAGAAAATAAACAATGTAATTGGATTATACTTAATAAAAACAATAACATAGATGGCACCACTGACAAAACAAGACAGAAAGACAGACCTACAAATATATATTATAGTCCCTTAAACAAGGATGACAGGTAGACAGGCCATGCGGCGGAGACAAGCAGACAGAGGTAGGCCTGTGGCAGCGGCCCACAGAGGTAGATGGGCCCAGCGGCAGCCAACAGGGACATTCAGGCCAGGCGGCAGCTGGCAGAGGTAGACAGGTCATGTGGCGGAGACAAGTAGACAGAAGTAGGTCCACAGCAGTGGCCCGGCAGCGGTGGCCAACAGGGACATACAGGCCCGGTGGCAGGCAGCAGATGGCAGAGACATACAGGCCTGGAGGTGGCCCACAGAGGTAGACAGGCCCGGCGGCAGTGACAAGCAGAGGTACGTAGGCCCGCAGCGGCAGCCAGCAGAGACAGACAGGCCCAGTGGCAGCTAGCAGAGACATACAGGCCCTGCGGCGGCCCGCAGAGGCAGACAGACCCAGCGGCAGCTGACAGGGACATACAGGCCCAGCAGCATACCACAGAGGGAGACAGGCCTGGCGATGGAGACAAGCAGACGCAGCTTGGAACAGGGATGCCTCTAACCCCAACACCTGGAGAAGAAGCTATCTCCGTGGGATGGAACCAGAATGAATCTGAACACTCCGTCTGAGGACAACCCAGGGCCAAGCTGCTGATCCTGTGAAACCCAACAACTTGGACGTGTTGGTGAGACTACCCTGCTCAGCTGAAACCCATCTGGGAGAGGATTCAGATGCCAACAGTTTGAAGTCTGAAGAAACAAGATCAGCTGAGGAGTTGACAAATGAACAAAACGTGACCTGGGAACACAGAAGAAGGCGCTTCCCAGCCACCAAACCAGATCACCAGAATCATAAGTATATACTTCACTGACTGAGATCAGCTACCCCTGAAGAAATAGCCCAATAGCACCAATTTAACCATGAACTCCTACTAAACCAAGACTAAAAATTAGAACAAGAGAGGCACTCTCAGACACAGACACCACCTGCACCACACAGAGGAAGAAATAAGTAGACGCCAGTGCAAAAATACAGGCAACAACATAAAGACCTATATGGCAACATCAAAACTTAGTGATTCTACACCTGAAAGACCTGAACATGCCAAGACAGAAGAAACAGAAGAAATGACTTTAAGAAGATGATAGAGACCCTTAAAGAAGAAATAAAACATTCCCTCAAAGAGGAATTAAAAACTTTCCTTAAAGAGGAAATGAAAAACTCCCTTAAAGAGGAAATGAAAAACTTCCCTTAAAGAGGAAATGAAAAACTCCATTAAAGAGGAAATAAAAAACTCCCTTAAAGAAATGGAAGACAAAACAAACAAAAAATGGGAAGAAATCAAAGAAAGCAAAGAAAAAGCAATTAAACAGATGAAAGAAATATTCCAAGATCTGAAAAATGAATTTGAGACAATAAAGAAAACACATGCTGAGGGAATGCTGGAAATAGAAATCCTGACTAAATGAACAGGAACTACAGAAACAAGCATAACCAACCAATTGCAGAGATGGAACAGAGACTCTCTGACACTGAAGACATGATAGAGAAAATAGATTCATCAGTCAAAGAAAACAATAAAAACAAAAAAGTCGTAACACAAAACATCCAGGAAATTTGGGACACTATGAAAAGACCAAACCTAAGAATAATAGGGATAGAAGAAGGAGAAGAATACCAACTCAAAGGCACAGAAAATATATTCAACAAAATCATTGAAGAAAACTTTCCTAACCTAAAGAAAGAAATACCTATAAAGATACAAGAAGCTTACAGAACACCGAATAGGCTGCATCCAAAAAAAAAAAAAGTCCCCTGGCCACATAATAATCAAAACACTAAACACACAGAACAAAGAAAAAATATTAAGAGCCACAAAGGAAAAAGACCAAGTAACATATAAAGGCAAACCCATCAGAATAACACCAGACTACTCAATAGAGACTATGAAAGCTAGAAGATCATGGACAAATCTCATGCAGACACTAAGAGACCACGCATGCCAACCCAGACTATTATACCCAGCAAAACTCTCAATCACCATAGGAAGAGTAAACAAAATATTCCAGGATAAAACCAGATTTAATCAATACCTGTCCACAAACCCAGCCCTACAGAAAGCAATAGAAGGGAAAATCCAACCCAAAGAAGCTAAACACATCCATGAAAAATCAAGCAATAGATAATCCCACACCAACATACACCACAGAAGGACAACATAACACAACCACAAAAAATAACAGGAATTAACAATCACTGGTCATTAATATCCATCAATATCAATGGTCTCAACTCACCTATAAAAAGACAGAGGCTAACAGAATGGATAAGAAAGTAGGACCCATCCATCTGCTGCATACAAGAAACACACCTTAACTTCAAAGACAGACACTACCTCCAAGTAAAGGGCTGAGAAAAGGCTTTCCAAGCAAATGGACCTAAGAAACAAGCTGGTGTAGCTATCCTAATATCTAATAAAATAGACTTCAAACTAAAATCAATCAAAAGAGATCAGGATGGACATTACATATTTATCACGGGAAAAATCCACCAAGATGAAGTCTCGATTCTAAATATTTATGCTCCAAATACAAAAGCACCCACATTCATAAAAGAAACACTACTAAAGTTTAAAACGCACATCAAACCCCACACATTAGTAGTGGGAGATTTTAACACGCCACTCTCACCAAAAGACAGATATACCAGACTGAAACTTAACAAAGAAATAAAGGACCTATCAGATGTTATGACTCAAATGGACCTAATAGATATCTACAGAACATTCCATCCTAACACAAAAGAATATACCTTCTTCTCAGCACCCCATGGAACCTTCTCACAAATTGACCACATGCTGGGACACAAAACAAATCTCAACAGATACAAAAAAAATTGGAATAACCTCCTGTATCTTATCAGACCACCATGCCTTAAAGTTAGACCTCAAAAACAACAAAAATTATAGAAAACCCACAAACTCATGGAAACTGAATAATGCCCACCTGAAACATCAATGGGTCAAGGAAAAAATAAAGAAAGAAATTAAAGATTTCCTAGAATTCAATGAAAATGAAAGTACAACATACCAAAACTTATGGGAAACTATGAAAGCAGTGCTAAGAGGAACATTCATAGCTCTAAATGCACACATAAAGAAGATGGAGCAATCCCATACCAATGAATTAACAGCACAACTGAAAGCTCTAGAACAAAAGAAACAAACTCACCCAGGAGAAATAGACACCAGGAAATAATCAAATTGAGGGCTGAAATCAACGAAATAGAAAACAAGAGAAAAATACAAAAAAATCAATGAAACAAAGAGTTGGTTCTTTGAAAAAAATAAACAAGATAGACAAAACCCAAGCCAAATTAACCAAAAGGCAAAGAGAGAGCACCCAAATTCACAAAATCAGAAATGAAAAGGGAGACATAACAACAGACAATGAGGAAATCCAGAGAATCATCAGATCATACTTCAAAAACCTGTACTCCACAAAAATGGAAAACCAGGAAGAAATGGACAATTTTCTGGATAAATACCACATACCAAAATTAAATCAAGACCAGATAAACCATTTAAATAGACCAATAACCCCTAAAGAAGTAGAAACAGTCATCAAAAGTCTCCCAACCAAAAAAAGCCCAGGACTAGATGGTTTCAGTGCAGAATTCTACCAGACTTTCAAAGAAGAACTAATACCAATACTCTTCAAAATGTTCCACACAATAGAAACAGAAGGAACACTACCAAACTCTTTTTATGAGGCTACAATTACCCTGATATCCAAACCACACAAAGATGCAACAAAGAAAGAGAACTACAGACCAATCTCCCTCATGAACATTGATGCAAAAATACAAACAACAAAATATTGGCAAACTGAATCCAAGAATACATCAAAACAATCATCCATCATGACCAAGTAGGATTCATTCCAGGGATGCAAGGATGGTTCAACATAAAAAAATCAGTCAATGTAATACACCATATAAACAAACTGAAAGAAAAAAACCACATGATCATCTCCTTAGATGCTGAAAAAGCCTTTGACAAAATCCAACACCCCTTCATGATAAAGGTCTTAGAAAGATCAGGAATACAAGGAACATTTCTAAACATAATAAAAGCAATTTATAACAAGCCAACAGCAAACAACAAATTAAATGGAGAGAAACTCAAAGCGATACCACTAAATTCAGGAACAAGACAAGGCTGTCCACTCTCCCCATATTTATTCAATATAGTACTAGAAGTTCTAGCTAGAGCAATAAGACAACAAAAGGAGATCAAAGGGATACAAATTGGCAAGGAAGAAGTCAAACTTTCACTATTTGCAGATGATATGATAGTATACATAAGTGACCCCAAAAACTCTACCAGGGAACTCCTACAGCTGATAAACTCCTTCAGTTAAGTGGCAGGATACAAGATCAACTCAAAAAAATCAGTAGCCCTCCTATCCACAAATGATAAAAGGGCTGAGAAAGAAGTCAGAGAAACATCACCCTTTACAATAGCCACAAATAATACAAAATACCTTGGGATAACACTAACTAAACAAGTGAAGGACCTTTTTGACAAGAACTTTAAATCTCTAAAGAAAGAAATTGAAGAAGATATCAGAAAATGGAAGGATCTCCCATGCTCATGGATAGGTAGGATTAACATAATAAAAACGGCAATCTTACCAAAAGCAATCTACAGGTTCAATGCAATCCCCATCAAAGTCCCAACACAATTCTTCACAGATTCGGAAAGAAAAATACTCAACTTCATATGGAAAAACAAAAGGCCCAGGATAGCTAATATAATCCTATACGATAAAGCAACCTTTGGAGGCATCACCATCCCTGACCTCAAACACTACTAGAGACCTATGGTAATAAAAACAGCTTGGTACTGGTATAAAAACCAACACATTGACCAATGGAATCAAATTAAAGACCCTGACATTAATCCATGCACATATGAACACCTTGTTTTTGACAAAGGAGCCAAAACTATACAATGGAAAAAAGAAAGTATCTTCAACAAATGGTGCTGGCATAACTGGATGTCAATATGTAAAAGATTACAAATAGATCCATATTTGTCACCATGCACAAAACTCAAGTCCAAGTGGATCAAAGACCTGAACATAAATCCAGTTACACTAAACTTAATAGAAAAGAAAGTAGGAAGCACTCTTGAACGCATTGGCACGGGAGACCATTTCCTAAATAAAACACCAACAGCACAGACCCTGAGCACAACAATTAATAAGTGGGACCTCTCGAAACTGAGAAGCTTTTGCAGGGCAAAAGACACAGTCAATAAGACAAAAAGACAGCCAACAGAATGGGAAAAGATCTTCACCAACCCCACATCTGACAGAGGATTGATCTCCACAGTATATAAAGAACTCAAGAAACTAGACATCAAAATACTGAACAGTCCAATCAAAAAACGGGCTAAAGAGCTAAACAGAGAATTTACAAAACAAGAAATACAAATGGCTGAAAGACATTTAAAGAAATGCTCAACATCCTTAATCATCAGAGAAATGCAAATCAAAATGACTCTGAGATACCATCTTACACCTGTCAGAATGGCTACGATCAAAAACACCAATGACAGTCAATGTTGGAGAGGATGTGGAGCAAAGGGAACACTCCTCCACTGTTGGTGGGAATGTAAATTTGTACAACCACTGTGGAAATCAGTATGGCAGTTTCTCAGAAAATTAGGAATCAAACTACCTCAAGACCCAGCCATCCCACTCTTGGGCATATACCCAAGGAATGCTGATTCATACCATAAAGATACATGATCAGTTATGTTCATTGCAGCATTATTTGTAATAGCCAGAACCTGGAAACAACCTAGATGCCCATCAATTGATGAATGGATGAAAAAAAATGTGGTACATATGCACAATGGAGTACTACTCAGCAGAGAAAAACAATGAAAGCATGAAATTTGCAGGCAAATGGATGAAACTAGAAAAAATCATCCTGAGTGAGGTAATCCAAACCCAGAAAGACAGTCATGGTATGTACTCACTCATAAGTGGATTCTAGATATAAAATAAAGAACCATCAGACCACAACCCATAGAACCATGGAGGCTATATATATAGCATGGAGGTCCCTAGGACGACTGTGGCTTATAATAAATTTCAGTTTTACTCAATTATTGGAAAAAAATAGCCAAATGAATGGAAACACATGAACTATGAACCAAAGGCTGAGGGGCCCCCAGCTGGATCAGGCCCTCTGAATAGGTCAGACAGTTGATTGGCTTGATCAGTTTGGGAGGCAACTAGGCAGCGGGACCAAGTTCTGTGCTCATTGCATAAATTGGCTGTTTGAAACCTGGAGCTTATGCAGGGACACTTGGCTCAGGCTGGGAGGAAGGGACTGAGTCTACCAGGTTGATCACAGTCCTTGGGGGAGGATTTGCCCTGGAGGAGGTGAGAATGGGGGGCGTGCTGGGGGTAAGAAGAGGGGGTGGGAGGGGGGAGAATAGGGAAACCCGTGCCTGATATGTAGAACTGAATGGTATTGTAAAATAAAATAAAATAAATTTAAAAACAATTATTTATGTATGTGCTGGTATGTGAGTGTGCATATGCCATACCACTAGTGTAGAAATAGGAGAAAAATTTGTAGTAGTAACATGGGTTTCCTACAGATTGAACTCAGGACATCAGGATTAGGAGCAACCATGTTTACTCACAAAAACTATTCTCTGACAATCATGTGTTGTTCTGAGAAAGTGTTATGAACAGATGTTTAGTCCTGATAATAAACTAACTCATTTCACCTGCAATAAAAACAAAAACAAAGACAGCACTATATCATTTTTACATGCATATAAGAAATATTATTCAATTTCTCCTATATTCTATTATATTTCAATGAAAACATATTTACAACATAAAAGACAATATTTTATTGATTTAATGTATCAGCTGATCTTATTTGAGCATCAATGAGACTGCTCTGTTAGAAATGTCTGTGTTGTACAAAGCTTTGACCTAATCTTGATCACCATATGAAGATGGACAAAAGTAGAACCCATAAAATTGTCTTCTATTGTCCACATTTCAATGATGGCTTACATCACACACACACACACACACACACACACACACACACACACACACACATGCACAAGCATGAACACACACCAAAAAAATTTTAATTTAAATCTCACTGCTCTTACATTATGTGGCATCACTGGATAATTCCCTTAGAAGACAATACTTCAAGATGAAGTGCCAAATGGATAAAAGATGAGGACATGAAGAAGCATGCAACTTCAAATAATGTATATATATGCAAAGTACATCAAATTATATTGTGAAATATACAGTTGATTACTGATTAACTTAAATTAACATCTGTTTCAGAATTATGAAAATGTTTTTTTGGATATGTACATGAAGTAGTTAATGTTTTTTATATTCTCTATTAAGTATTTTAACGTTGTCATTAAAATGTTTTCACAAAAACGTCATCATTGGAAGTACATCATATACCCTGGGACTTGTACTCAGGAGCTTTAAATACAAGGATCATGAATTCAAATGTATCCATGATTAATTATTGACATTCAAGCAGGCTGGATAGCAAACAACATTCCAAGGGCATTTGTGAAAAAAATATATGAAAAATAAAAACAGGAACAAAAATCCACCACCCTTTCACAGACTCACTTACTTGAAAAGTATAATCACTGCCTGAGAGTTAAATGAAAATGGATCGTTTAGAAGATGGCCATTCCATTGTATACATTGCAGCAGATAAATACCTCTCATTAAGTGAAAGCACAAAAGAAGATGAATAAATGCCACAGGAGGAATATAAGGACCACAAAATAAGCATCACAAATTGGATTTGCCACACATACCCACACTTCAATATCTACCTCAAATGTTGCCAATTAAAAGCCACAATGTGGTCTTCATATTAGTCTTTAGTGAACTAAGTTAATAATTTACTTACTTCAGGGCTACAATAAAAAAATTCTTGAATCAGGTTTTCCTTGAAACTGAAAACAACTGTGATGAATAAAGTGTTACCCAAATTTTTATATAAATAGGGTTTTTCTTTAGTATGATCTCCTTCCTATTTCCTGATATAAATATATTTTAAAGAGCTTTAGAATATTAACAGGGATAGAAACATGGCCAAGACTATCTCACTCTATTCTTTCCAAAGCTAAAAATTTGTTTCTTTAAATTTTTAATGCCATTGAACTGCAAAATTTTAAGTAATGCAGTTTTAAAATTCTTTGAGATTTTTATACATACATGTGTATTTTGATCATATTCTTCTTCATTTCTCCCAGATGGTTCCTGATCCACTCTCTTAATTCCAACAATAGTAAATCCATGCCTTTTGTTTTGTTTTAAATCATCTCTCTAGGGCAACACTGCATGCCCATATGCTCATGTGTTAGAGCCATCGCTGAGTTTGTTCAAACCACCTGACATCAGCACCCTAAAGTAAACTGACTCTTCCTCCTCCAAAAGCCATCCACTGCCACCAGCATCTCAGTTAGGGGTTTCGGCCAGTGAGCCCCTTTCTCTTCCATACTAGAATATTGATGGCTTGACCTCAGAATTCATGAGTGCAGTAGGCCTTTCATGCCCAGAAGATACTGTTTTATTTCAAGCTTTGTACTATGCTACAAGCATTTCAGAAATATTAAACTTGACATAAAATATGATTGCGTTGAGAGGAATTCTGAAGAAAATGTTAATGTTCTTAATTTGACTGATTATAGTCACACATGAGTTATAATTAAATGAATCAAGGCAGTACTGTATCATGAATTTGACTGTTGTTTGTATACTTCAAAATGTTTGAGGTAATTTCTTCTCTCTACATAATTTCTAAAATGCAGAGCAAGAAGCTGAATGTAAAAAAAGACCACGGGAAACTGAAATGAGCCTACATCCATATTCTTGATATTTTACAGAGGAACACTGGGAGACTCTCCAGGCAGCCAGCTGTCCCTGTAATTTTAGATTTTTGGAAGTTGCTTGCAATGCATTTCCTATTTACTTAGATAATATTGTATCCTTCTGAGGTCTTTAATGTAGTTGAAGACTACATAGTTATTGTTATAATTTTTCTTGGTTATAATAAAAGATAAATTAGATATGAAACCTTAGAATCACAAATATAGGATAAATAGAATATTTTCTTTGAATTTACCAAATATAGACTAGATATTGCAACTGTTATTCTTGCTTGATAATTGTTCTATTATATGTAATTTTACTATGTTAAAGTTAAAAACTTACTTTTATTTAAACAGAAAACGGGGAAAGCTCTAGGATAATGCTTTTGTACTGGTTTAATAAAACACTGATTGGCCAGTAGTCAGGCAGGAAGTATAGGTGAGGCAAGCAAACTAAAGGAATTCTGGGAAAGGTTAGGGGTCACCAGTCACACAGAAGGAGCAAGATGTGAAGGTAGAACTGAGAAAAGGTACCAAGACATGTGGCTGAAGATAAATAAAAATTATGGGTTGATTTAAGTGTAATAGCTAGTCAGTAATATGCCTGACCTAATGGCCAGGCAATTTTAATTAATATAAGCCTCTCTGTGTTTACTTGGGTTTGAGCAGCTGCTGAACCTCCAGACTGTGGGAACCTGGTAGGACCAGGAGAACTTTACCAATACCTAAAGGCTTTCACTGTGACCCCAGAGGCTCCTGGAAATGTCAACTTGGTTTCAAGACACTTATGGGTGAGGTATATAGCAAGGATGTAATTGCTATACCATGTGACTTCAGCACATGAACATTCTCCTGTATCCTGGAGAGCCTTGGCATTCTATGTGATGTCACCAGTGTTGTGGCAACACCAACTGTCATTGGGGCATTTGTGCAGTGTCTCATGTTTCACTTACAGACATGCTGACTAGACTGAACAGGATTCTTGGGAGACAGGATGGAGAGCACAGGCAGACCAAGGGGAGGCAGAAGGAAGATGGCTTTCAGTCTCCATGTCACACATCAAGAAATAAATGGTCCTGGAGAAAGCACAGTGAGTCCTGGGAAAGGGATGGGGAGGTTCCTGAAGTAGGAAGGCTTCAGCTGGTGCTTTCAGAAGTGGGGCTCAGGAGCTAAGAATTTCTGAGAAGCAATGGGCCTATCCAGGCCCTCAGAGTTCTTCAAGAGCAGAGCAGGGTTGAGAATATTACATGGTTAGTTTGGCAGGGAGCTAGGAATGGTCAAAGCTGCAGCTGCTCTGTTGAGGTGCCTCTGTAGCTAGAGAGTTTTCTCTCTGGGTCCCGCCAAGCCCAGCAGTCCAACAGCCCACTTATAAAATAAACACACAGATGCTTATATTATTTAAACTGTTTGGCCTAATGGCTCAGGCTTCATGCTGTCTACTTCTTTTATCTTAAATTAACCTATTTCTACTAGTCTATACTTTGCCATGTGGCTTGTGGCTTACCAATACCTTACATCTCACTTGTCATGGTGGTGGCTGGCAGGTCTCTCTCCTCAGCCCTCAGCTTCATCCAATTCTCTTCCTTTTGTCCCATCTATACTTCCTGACTGGATACTGGCCAATCAGTGTTTATTTATTACCCAATCAAGCAACACACGTAACATACAGAGAATCCCACAGCACTTCCCATTTTCTTTTTTTCTAAAAGGAAGGTTTTAACTTTTGCACAGTAAAATTATAGATATCAAAACAATTATCAAGCAAGAATTATAGCTATAATGTCTAGTCTATTTATAATAACCAGTTTATTTGGCAAAATTAAAGAAGATATCCTATCTTATATTTGTGAGTCTAAGGTTTATATCTAACTTATCTTTTATCATAACTAAGGAAAATTGTTACTCTCTACCTTCAACTACATCAAAGACCTCAGATGGATATAATATTACCTGAGAAACAGGAGAACGATGCAAGCAACTTTCTGGAGTCTTGCAGGGTAGACAGAGACAGCTGGCAGCCTGGAAAGTCACCTAATGTTCCTTTGTAAAGTTGCGCCATCTGTCTTCAGCCCACAGGGATAGAGTATATCAGTCATTTTTTTCAGTGTCCTGTAGAATATCTGGTAGTTTCCCCTGTGAAGCAGGAACCTGAAGGACCGTTTTGCCAAGCAAAATTCAGTGATCACCTTCCTATGGGTCCTGCATGTCCAGTCAATCAAGCAGTCCAGGCAAGACCAGTTTCTTGCCCAAATGGCTATTTTTGCCAAGGTGAAGATAAACTCCATATGGAGTGTCGTCAATGCTCATCCTCCTCACTGAAGTATATTGGTGCTGCCAGGAGCAGACATGTCTCAATATCCAGAAAGTATAAATTTTTAAAAACATTTTAAGTGGCATATTCTGTGGGTCTTTGAAGTGTTTGAAGATTGCCTGTCTATCTGAAATATATCTATATATACCTAGAAAACTTGACTAACATGCTACAAGTTTGACTATCATAGAAGACTAATTATTAATCTGTATTTCTTAATTATCCATTACAATCTAAATAAGTTACATAAACATAATATTTCAAATGACAATAGAAATATATATACAGTATAACAAAATTAAGTTTAAACTTGTATCAATAGACTAAAATCTATACCAATGCAAAACATTTTAAGCAAGTTGTTGGTCTTTAAAAGTAGGTTCATGAATCTACCCTTTTATCCTATCATCTCTATATCCTATATATCTATATCATATCCCCTTTTCTTTTTTAGAAAGAGATTTATAATCAACCATTTATAATCAACCTGTTTTAAATAAAAATATTGGTTTTTCTTTGTCCTACACCAAAGGGCTCTTCTGATATAGGACAAAAGACTCTTTTGAATATGTCTGGATTTAGAGAAGGAATGAGCCGATTCCATCTACAAAGCCAGCTTGATATATTTGGGAATTTGGACGAAGCTTCTCTTACTACTTCCTGTTGGAGGGGGGTACTGTATCTTATGGGGACAAAAGAAAATTTTAAAATTATGGAGTAGTCCATGAGGCTGTATTGTCTGAGCCAGTTGCCTTGACACCATTCTGGATGTTGGATCATCTGGGCCATGGTGTCATTGGAGACCTTTCAGGGGGTCTTGGCTGGTCAAGCCTGATGAATCTTAATCTGGAACAAATCCATAGCCTCTGGCTTTCTGTGGAAACAAAAGCAGAGCCTCCTTTCCAAAGCAACATATCCTTACATCTGAATTTTGAAGTCAAGCTACCTTTAAAATATACATTTTGGCATAACTCAACAGCCTTTACAATCAAATATTCAGTTATGAATATCAAAAAGAACATAATCCAGATTCTCTGTGTGATAGACATCTTTACATGGCTTATTTTTTATATTAATATTTTTTAAAGACTTTATTTTTAAAAACTATGTGTTTATATAACTGTATATATTCCTTTTTCTCTCTCTTTCAAGCCTATGTACATTTTTACATACATTGTAAACTATTTCATCTCGATCAGTCTTTTTTGTTTGTTTATTTTTTGTTTTTTTTCATTTTTTAAATTTATTTATTAAATTTAATTTTACATATCATCCACAGATTCCCTTGTTCTCCCCCCTCCCACCCCACCCTACCCCACCCCACCCTGCCTTCCCCCCAGCCCACCCCCATTCCCATCTCCTCCAGGGCAAAGCCTCCCCCGAGGATCGAGTTCAACCTGGTAGATTCAGTCTAGGCAGGTCCAATCCCCTCCTTCCAGGCTGAGCCAAATGTGCCTGTATAAGCCCCAGGTTCCAAACTGCCAGTTCATGCACTGAGGACAGGACCCGGTCCCACTGTCTGGATGCCTCCCAAGCATATCAAGCTAATCAACTGTCTTATTTATTCTGAGGGTCTGATCCAGTTGGGGGCTCCTCAGCTATTAGTTCATAGTTCATGTGTTTCCTTTTGTTTGTATATTTGTCCCTGTGCTTTTTTTCCAACCTTGGTCTCAACAATTCTCGCTCATAGAAACCCTCCTCTTTCTCACCAATTGGACTCCCCGAGCTCCACCTGGGGCCTGGCCATGGATCTCTGCATCCGGTTCCCTCAGTCATTGGATGGGGTTTCTAGCAGGACAATTAGGATGTTTGGCCAGGTGGCCTTCAAATACTTCAGAGATCTATTCAGAGGGCCTGATCCAGTTGGGGACCCCTCAGCCTTTGGTTCATAGTTCATGTGTTTCCATTCATTTGGCTATTGTCCCTGTGCTTTATCCAACCTTGGTTTCAACAATTCTCGCTCATATAAAACCTTCTCTTTTTCACTAATTGAACTCCTGGAGCTCCACCCTGGGCCTAGCTGTGGATCTCTGCATCCAGATTCCTCAGTCCTTGGATGGGGGTTCTGACATGACTATTAGGGTGTTTGGCCATCCCATCACCAGAGTAGGTCAGTCCCAGCTGTCTCTCTACCATTGCCAGCTCTCTATTGTGGGGGTATCTTTGTGGATTTCTGTGGGCCTCTCTAGCACTTTGTTTCTTCCTTTTCTCATGTGGTCTTCATTTACCATGGTCTCCTATTCCTTGTTCTCCCTCTCTGTTCTTGATCCAGCTGGGATCTACCACTCCCACAGGCTCTCTTTCCCTTGACCCTCGCCCTTCATTATTCCCACTCATGTCCAGGTTGTTCATGTATTTACTCATTGTCATTACCCAGTAACTTTTTACCAGATAACAGGTAAATGGAAAGTGCTGTGGGTGACCTAAGTCACCTCCTAGTGACTGACCTGGGCCATTTTCACATAATATGCCCTGTAATCTGGTAAAAAGTTATTGGGTAATGACAATGGGTGACTTCCATTCTCTGGTCTGTCACTGTCTTCTGTGGAAAAGTCTGGGCAGGTTTAGTGAGGAGTCTATGATGGGTCAACTTGGATCAACTTGGGCTTTAGGTCCAGCCCTCTTCCATGGGCTCTTTGTCTTGTGTGGTCAAGCTCAGGTGTGCAGAGGTTGTTACTTATCTGTATGATCAATGAGTTGGGTGGTAAAAACTTCTTTGTTTGGGGATCATCTTTAAGAATGATGGAGACATATATAAATGAGAAGGTACTGTGCCTAATCTGGTTAGTACCACTTTGCATCAGTCAAAGAACAGATGGAGCTGCCCATCAATCTGCATGACCACATAGCTAACTACAATAAAAGACAAAAATTGATGCAAGCCAAACGTTTTTCAGGTATTTGTAGAGGCAGAATTATTTATCTGCAAAGAAATCCTTGGGAGAAAAACAAAGTAATGGGGTACATGAAGGTGAGAAAGAGGCTAATGAGAGGCAGGAAAGGCTGCCTGAGGGTTTGTGTCCTTCTCTACCCTGGGTGAATGGTGGCTGACCACTGATGACTTCACTGCATCCTGTTTTGTTTTTCTCCTCATTGTCTGCTGCCATTTTCCTTTCACCTTTGCCTAACCTTGGTTGAGCTATCCTTGTCTTTGGAGCTTGGCCTAGACTTTATTCCCTGAGAAATTCTGCACTGCAGAGATGCTTGTGGATGCATCTCAGCCCAGCCTAAGTCCCACGGCTATCCTGAGGTGTGAGAAGAGGCTGTCTCAGTGCACCCCTTAGGCTCATCACACTCTAAAGCACCCACTCCATGTTGTGTCTGCAGAACTCAGAAACTGCTTTTATTCCAAAGTTCTTCATACTGAGTTAAAATCTGCCTGATGGAGTATTGGCAGAAATGAGAATTCTCAGACATTGCCAGTAGTGTAAAATGGTGCATCCCTGTGAGAAGCTATGTACAATAATTCAGAAAGTTGAACTGCAGACTCCAGGTGGACCATTGATTCAGAATGTAAAGTAAGTGTCCACAGAGAATGTTGGGGACAACAGGGTTATAGCAGGACTCATCAGAATATTCCCCAGGTAGAAACTCTTCAGATGCCTTTCATTGATGAGGGAAAATGTACAATGTGGTCCATGGAATATTGTGAAGCATGGAATATTATATGCAATTATTTGACCATGAGTTAGTCAGCCTTCTGTCACTCAAAGTAAACGCTGACACAATAAACTTACTTGGAGGAAAGGTTAACATAGACTCAAGATTTTAGAGATTTTCTAGTTTTCTGACTATTTGCTTTAGGCCTAAACTGAAGCAACCTGTGGTTTACAGAGCTTCTTTAGGAGGAAGCTGCCTTCCTTGGAGGAACTGAGAAGAATTGAGAGAGACCAAGGGGCTGGTCCACTGCCATACAGTAATCCTGTGCTGGTGAACTAAGCGTTCAATGATCAGAATGAAGAACTTGCTTGGATTACTGGTCAGGAACCCTGAGGTTCACCTGTCTGTGTACAGGTTTACAAGGCAAGCACTACATTGACTGATCTGCCCACTGAGTTCTTCTCCCAGGTCACCAGGCATGCATGTGTTATACAGACACACAGGCAGGCAGAACAACTGCACATATAAAGTAAAAATAAAATGAAAAATCATCAGAACAGGGTAAAATTACACAACCTTCTCCACATCCCTGTGTTTAGAGCATCCTGTATTTTCTTGCTTCTGGGCTAGAATAAGGGTAGAGAAGGTGTGTGTTAACAATAGGTCACTTTCTTCTCCATAGTATCCCAGGTGATCTTGTCTTACAATAGTATTATCTGGGAAACTAAACATGTATTCAATGTGTGTGCTTGTATGTGTGCATCCATGTACATGTGTATGTTCAAGTGTGTGTGTGTGTGTGTGTGTGTGTGTGTGTGTGTGCGCGTGCGCGCACACGTGTGCACGCAGGCCTGTGTCTATATGTACAGGAGTGCAGGAAACTCTCTCCTAAAAACACAATGTTCTAATGAACAGGAACATCAAAGACTCAAGGAAGATCTTCAGTCCCTGATGAAGCAGAAGGAGCTGCTCACCCGGCAAAGGGACTTGGCAGCAAAGCTGCAGCATCACTTCACTGTGTCCCAGATGAGGTAGGAGCCCAGGATTCAAGAAGCAGGTGGATCCAAGTGGGTCCACTGTACCTGGATCTCTGTCTTCTTGTTCAATTGGCAAAGCTTCCAGCCACAGTCAGGAAGAGAACACCTCAGAGTGTCATTGCTGGCTCAGTCAATAGGAACTTCTGTCCTGGACGCAATATGTTTTCTTCTTGCTCTTATGGAGATTGTGTCCTCTTCTTCCATTCTGAGTCCTCTAGTATGCTCTGAGTATCTCTGCTCTTAGATTAGATCTCCCCACAAATATGCCCATATTAGCCAGAAACCTAGAGGGGATCATCAATCATGAAGGAAAGTGTGTCCTCCTGCAACTTTATTTTCCATCAGGAATATCACGTTTAGAGATAAGTGTCTACCCTTTGGCAGATTTGCATACAGCAGCCCAGTGCTGATTGCAGGCTCTCTGCACTATTTATCAGTTTCTCATGAGAAGATTTACTCTGGTCATAAACAGAGTAGGGGTTGACAAGTTAAGCCCATGCAGGGTTCTGAGATGTAGGAATAAGCAAGGCCTTCTCTGCATTGCTGTGTAGGTTCCACTAGAGGGCAGGCATAGAGTTTTCCAGGAGGTTCGCATTCACCTGGCATCTAATCAGGTGAATTAAACATCATTCCTGACCTGTGCCTCAGACCTTCGCATACTGATATTTCTCCAAAATGATGTCTTTGGCTGTTGAAGAAATATGCTGTTTTTTTTCTATTCCAGCACAGTGTGTATTTTCCAGTGTAATGTCTAGCAGATTTTAAAAGTTAAGGGAAAGAACTCACCTGAAAGGTAATGCTCGATTGTCTAGCTGGGTATATCTGGTGGGGGCTCAAAAGCTGACATGGCAGGTCCCCACCAGGCTTGTGTCCCAGCTGTCTTCCTCCCCTAGGTTTGAAAACCTCCAGCAGGAAGTGGAGCAGACCACAGCCCAGGAGGAGAGCCTCCTGCAAATGGAACAGCTAAAGCAGAAACACTATGTCTCAGGCAAGTAAGCCACCATTGAGCCCCATCCCCAGCAGCCAGGGATCATGGGGTGTGTTTCCTTCCTTAACTTTTGTTTATTAGGGATAAATAGGCCCTGATTTTCTTGCCATGTGCACAGCAAAACTGTATCTAAATCATAGTTTCTTTGCTGATTTTACCTGAAAGCACATGTTAAGAAGCCTGAGAAGGCTGGAAGAAGCCAGAGACACCTTGAAGGCATGACATTCTATACTACAGGTTCAAGCCCTCCTCAGAAAATGCCACCTCTTTTCAGCTGTGAACTCAATACTGGTGCAAATATCAACCTACCATCAGGTGATGCAGGCACAATCTGATCCACATCTGTTGGCTCACTATCCTTCAGAAAAGTTTGTGTCAGAAACAAGTCTAATATACAGAGAACACAACACAAATTGCTAAAAACCCTGACTCCATATGTGATGAAAAATCTTACAAGGAAGATGGTGTTAATGTCACACTGCCATCCAGACAGACCACACCAAAAACAAGATTCTCTCTAGTGTAGTGCAGAAGCTGATGCCATGTCATGTGCAAGTGTTGCTGAAGATTATTTACTATAGAGAATAAGCCAGTTCCTTACTGCTTTTGCTCTTCCATAATGTAATTCCAAAGGAAACTGAAATTTCCTTAATATTTTTGTTTTATATCTTGGGATATTTATTCTTTGCTTTTTGGTTTTCTTCATTTTTGTTTAAGGTTGGGTTAATTTTGTTATATTTTTCTTCTTGTCATTGTTTTAATAGTTTGCTAAGGCTATACACTGTATATAATGACTGCTGTTTTGAAAACCCCCATTGAGCCGGGCGGTGGTGGCGCACGCCTTTAATCCCAGCACTCAGGAGGCAGAGCCAGGCGGATCTCTGTGAGTTCGAGGCCAGCCTGGGCTACCAAGTGAGCTCCAGGAAAGGCGCAAAGCTACGCAGAGAGAAACCCTGTCTCGAAAAACCAAAAAAAAAAAAAAAAAAAAAAAGAAAACCCCCATTGAATAAAATGAATATATTTTTATGAATAAAATAAAATTCAACTTTTCACTCTAAGACTCTTGTTCAGTACATGAGGTTTCACACTGCTGTAAACCCAGAACTCACAGGCTTGGATGTATCCCAGTAAGTTCCAGGAAGCTCAGGCTGCACAAGGATTTCCCAGCCATGGGCCTCAGGGATACACAGGGGGATGGCGACTTGGATGTTGGTGTATAGCCTACCTCACGTATACCCACTACATAATAGAAAAATTAGACATATTGTATCCTTGAGGTCATATATTTAGCTACCAGTAAAATGTTGTACACTGTACACACATGTTCACGGAATCTTCATGTACACCAAATTAAAGCGAAACACAAGTATATTGCTCCAGGCCTCTCAGGAAATGAGAACATTCCCTAAACTTGTATAAAGGAAATCAGGAAGTAAAAAGTAATCTGCCTCTGGTTTTTTTTAAATACAACATGAGTAATAACTGAAAAGCAGAGTTGATCTCCTGCAAGAGAATTTAGGATAATTTTGTGGTGCTTTTCTTTATCCTTAGGGGTGTTTTGCCACCACATACATGCAATTCCCATGGAAGCCAGGTGAGGACAGAGTCCATCTAGAATTTAAGTTAAAGAGGTTTGTTAGCTGTCCTGTGGGTCTTCTGAGACAGCAATAAATGCTCTTAATGGATGAGCCATCTCCACAGTCCCTGCAATTGACCTTTGTCCTCCCATCCATGTGTGCTGTATTAGGTGGATTGGATCACTCCCAACCAAAGACTGTAGTACCTTGGAACCGGTATGGACAGGCATGCTAATTGTCTTAGGCTGCCACACATCCATTCAGGGCTCTCATAGGCTCAGGATCCTGCCCAAGTCTCACTGACTCTCAGATTGGAACAGATTTGCTAGATCTCTTCTAGGTTGACAACACCTATTAAGCCTGTCTGATGAAATGCAGAATGGAGAAGACCCTGGGGCAGGGTAGAGGTAGGATTAGGAACCCCTCTTGATGGTCCAGATAAGCAATGATGGAAGGAACTTCATGACTAGATGGAGTCGATGGAGCCTGCATCAGGGGCCACATGTCTCTGGTGCAGAGTGATTCTGCGCAAAACTGAAAAAGGAGAGAAGTGGTTGATGCTCCTCTATTACCACAGCGGATCTCAGATTATATTGAGAAAGTTATTCCAGAAACTTATTTACTCTGGTGAAGCTCCTCTGGGATAGCTCTGACTTCAGAGACTGAGAGTGAGGCAGAGATTTGATGTGTAAAGGAAGTTATCCTGTGGGTCTCTAGACTGGAGCTGTCACATCAGGTGTAAAAATAATCTACTCTCTGATCTTCATGTGGATGGTAGGGTGTGTGTGTGTGTGTGTGTGTGTGTGTGTGTGTGTGTGTGTGTGTGTGCATGTATGCCATGTCTTGGCCC
This sequence comes from Peromyscus maniculatus bairdii, assembly GCF_049852395.1. NCBI lineage: Eukaryota > Metazoa > Chordata > Mammalia > Rodentia > Cricetidae > Peromyscus > Peromyscus maniculatus. Next base: position 10,313,508 of record NC_134869.1, on the reverse strand, counting down.
ACAGAAGCTCAGACATCTTGTTTTTCATTCCTCACTTAAGCTAGAACCTCTCCACCTCATATAATTACTCATTTAGTTAGTAATTGTTTGTTCCATTTGAGAAATTTCAGTCTTGTGTTATTTTACTTTCTTGCCCAGAAGCTATAGACACCTTGTAGGCCAGCATCAAAGCATCACCTGAAAAACAGGCTAAGGGAATGTGACCATGTGGAATTTATAACTGAGATATGGCTGTTGTGAGGCCCAAACTTCTCTAAAACTCATATACCTCTTCGGTGCATTGGTTAGGGTTCTTTAAGGTGACAACTTACATAATGAATTTTTACATATACTAGAGACTACTTTATACAATGACTTACAGACTCTAGTCCAGCTAATTGAACCTTGGCTGGCTATGATGACAAAGTCCAAGAATCCAGTAGATGCACAGTCCACTACGCTTGAAGTCTCAGCCCATCAGTAGTATAGTCTGGAATCCCAAAGTACTTGGCTCCAATGCCAGTGAAGGAATGGACTTGCTAGCAAGGTGAGAGCAAGTAGCTAAAGAACAAAAGCTCCCTTCTTCCATCTCTGTATATCGGCTACCAGCACAAGGCCTGGCTGATAATACAGGTGGGGTTTGGGGGCTCAAGATATCTGAGTTAAAGGTGTTTTTTCCCCTCAATATCCAGATTAAAGAATGTATTCCTAATGCAAACATCAGGATTACTCGTGGATCTTCTCTCTTAAAATTAAACAAAAATACCTCACAGGCATGCCCCACCAATTTTGAGTTTTAGTTAATTCCAGATGTATTAAATTTGGCAACCAAAAATAGCTATCACAACTGTACACATTGTCAACTTGATACACAATTTTATATTTTTATTGCTCTTTTAATTTTATGATTGAATTTAATTTTACACATCAGCCATGGATTCCCCTGTCCTTCCTTCTCCCACCCCAACCCCGTGTCCCCCCAATTCACACCCCATTTCCATCTCTTACAGGACAAGGACTCCCCTAGGGATTCAGCTCAGCTTGGTAGATTCAGTTGAGGCAGATCCAGTCCCCTCCTCCCTTTACTCAGGCTGAGCAAAGTGTCCTTGTATAGGCCCCAGGCTACAAAAAGCCAGCTCATGCACTAAGGCAGGTCCTGGTCCCATTGCCTGGGGGTCTCCCAAACAATTGACTGTCTCACTTATCGAGGGGGACTGATTCAATTGGGGGCTCCTCAGCAATTAATTCATTGTTCATGTGTTTCCACTAGTTTGGCTATTTGTCCCTGTGCTTTTTCCAATCATGATCTCAACATCTCTCGTCATACAATCCCTCCTCTTTCTTGCCGATTGGACTCCCGGAGCTCCATCTTGGACCTGGGCCATGCTCCATCAGTCATTGGATGAGAGTTCTACCAAAACAGTTAGGGTGTTTGGCCATCTGAGAACCAGAGTAGTTCACTTTGGGCTTTCTCTTGACCATTGCCAGTAGATTATTGTAGAGGTATCTTTGTGGATGTCTAGCATTTTGCTTTTTCCTATTCCCATGGGGTCTTCATCTATCATAGTGTCTCTTTCCTTGTTCTTCTTCTCTGTTTTTGATCCAGCTGGGATCTCTTGTTTCCCAAGTTATCTTTCCCCCAACCCTTGACCTTCATTTCCCTCCCTCATGTCCAGTTTGCTCCTGTAGATCTCTTCCATTTCTCTGTCATTGGGTGGTCTCTGTGTCTTTCTTAGGGTCCTCTTTACTAGGTAGTCTCCCTGGAGTTGTAAGTAGCAGTCTAGTCATCCTTTGCTTTACATCTAGTATCCACCTGTGAGTGATTACATTCCAAGTTTGTCTTTCTGAGTCTGGGTTACATCACTCAGGATGACTTTTTTCGGGATCCATCCATTTGCCTGCAAACCTCATTATGTCATTTTTTTTCTGTTGAGTAGTACACCATTGCATATATATACAACATTTTATTTATACATTCTTCAGTAGAAGGACATTAGATTGTTCCCCGGTTCTGGCTATGACAAATAATGCTGCTATGAACATAGCTGAGCATGTGGTATGATTGAGCATTCCTGAGGTATATGCCCAAGAGTAGTATAGCTGGGTCTTTGGAGAGATTGATTCCCAATTTCTAAAACAGCACCATATTGATGTCCAAAGTGGCTGTACAAGCTTGCATTCTCACCAATAGTGGAGGAGAGTTCCCCTTGTTCCACATCCTCTCCAGCATAAGGTGTCTGCAGTGTTTTGACCTTGACCTTAGCCATTCTGACAGGTGTAATGTGGTATCTCAGAGTCATTTTGATTTTCATTTCCCTGCTGATTAGGAATGTTGAGCAATTCCTTAAATGTCTTTCAACCATTTGAACTTCTGTTGAGAATTCTCTGTTTAGCTCTGTAGCCCATTTCTTTTTTTTTCAATTTTGATATCTTTTTTTTATATTTTATTTGTTTTATTTTACAATACTATTCAGTTCTATATAATAGCCACAGATTCCCTTGTTCTCTCCCTTCCTGCCCCCTCCCCTTCCCCCAAGCTCACCCCCCATTCCCACCTCCTCCAGATCAAGGTCTCCCCCGAGGACTGGGATCGACTGATAGACTCAGTCCAGGCAGGTCCAGTGCCCTCCTCCCAGATTGAGCCAAGTGTCCCTGCGTAAGTCCCAGGTTTCACACAGCTAACTCATGCAATGAGCCCAGGACCAGATGCCTCCCAAACAGATCAAGCCAATCGACTGTCTCACCTATTCAGAGGGCCTGATCCAGTTGGGGGCCCCTTAGCCTTTGGTTCATAGTTCATGTGTTTCCATTCATTTGGTTATTTGTCCCTGTGCTTTATTCAACCTTGGTTTCAACAATTCTCGCTCAGTAAACCCTCCTCTTTCTCACTAATTAGACTCCCAACGCTCTACCTGGGGCCTAGCCGTGGATATCTGCATCCAGATTCCTCAGTCCTTGGATGGGGTTTATGGAACAACTATTAGGGTGTTTGGCCATTCCATCACCAGAGTAGGTCAGTCCTGGCTGTCTCTTGACCATTGCCAGCAGTCTGTTGGGCATTTTGATGTCTAATTTCTTGAGTTCTTTATATATTCTGGATATCAGCCCTCTCTGAGATGTGGGGTTGGTGAAGATCTTTTCCCATTCTGTAGGCTGTTGCTTTGTCTTGTTGACCGTATCCTTGGCTCTACAAAAGCTTCTCACTTTCAAGAGGTCCCATCGATTAATTGTTTCTCTCAGTATCTATGCTACTGGTGTTATATTTAAGAAGAGATCTCCTGTGCCAATACATTCAAAACTAAATCCTACTTTCTCTACTATCAGGTTCAGAGTAACTGGAATTATGTTGATGTCTTAGATCCATTTGGACTTAAGTTTTGTACATGGTGAAAGATATGGATCTATTTGCAGCCTTCTACATGTTGACATCCAGTTATGCCAGCACCATTTGTTGAAGATGCTTTCTTTATTCCATTATACAGTTTTGGCTTCTTTATCAAAGATTATATGTTCATAAGTGTACGGGGAAATGTCAGGATCTTCAATTCAATTCCATTGATCCACATGTCTGTTTTTATGCCAGTACCAAACTGTTTTTATTATTGTAGCTCAATAGCAGAGTTTGAGGTCAGGAATCGTGATGCCTCCAGAGGTTGTTTTACTGTACAGGATTCTTTTGGCTATCCTGAGTTTTTTGTTATTCCATATGAAGTTGAATATTGTTCTTTCCAGGTCTGTGTAGAATTGTGTTGGTATTTTTATGGGGATTGCATTGAATCTGTAGATTGCCTTTTGTAAGATTGCCATTTTTACTCTATTAATCCTGCCTATCCATGAGCATGGGAGATCTTTCCATTTTCTGACATCTTCTTCAATTTCTTTTTTCAGACACTTAAAGTTCTTGTTCTTGCTTATTTAGAGTTACTCAAAGGTATTTTATATCACTTGTGGCTATTGTAAAGGGTGTACCTCTGATTTCTTTCTCAGCCTGTTTGTCAATTGTATAAAGGATGGCTACTGATTTTTTTTATTTAATACTGTATCCTGCTACATTGATGAAGGTGTTTATAAGCTGTATGAGTTTTTGGTCAAATTTTTGGGGTCACTCATGTATACTATCATGTCATCTGCAAGTAGGGAAAGCTTGACTTCATTTCCAATTTGTATCCCCTTGATCTCTTTATATTTTCTTATTTCTCTGGCTAAAACTTCAAGTACTATATTGAATAAGTATGGGGAGAATGGACATCCTTGCATTGTTCCTTATTTTAGTGGAATAGCTTTGAGTTTCTCTAAATTTGATTTGATGTTGATATTGGCTTGCTGAAAATTTCATTTACTATGTTTAGGTATGTTTCCTGTATTCCTGTTCTCTCCAAGACCCTTATCATGAAGGGTGTTGGATTTTGTCAAATGCCTTTTCAGCATCCACTGAGTGGGGTGTTGAAGTTTCCCACTATTAATGTGTGGTATTTCATATTTGATTTAAGCATTAGTAATGTTTCTTTTACATTTGTGGGTGCCCTTGTGTTTGGGACATAAATGTTCAGAATTGAAACTTCATCTTGGTGGATCTTTCCTGTGATGAGTATGTAATGTCCTTCTTGATCTCTTTTCATTGATTTTAGTTTGAAGCCTATTTTGCTGGATATTAGGATGGCTACACCTGCTTGCTTCTTAAGACCATTTGATTGGAAAGACTTTTCCCAGCCTTTTATTCTTAGATAATGTCTATGTTTGAATCTGAGGTGTTTCTTATATACAGCAGAAAGATGTGTCCTGCTTTTGTATCCATACTGTTAGCCTGTGTCTTTTTATAGGTGAATTAAGTCCATTGATATTAAAAAATATTAATGACCAGTGCTTGTTCATTCCTGTTATTTTTTGGTGGTATTGTGTGTGCTTCTTTTCTTTGGGGTTTACTGCTGTGGTGTTATCTATTGCCTGTGTTTTTGTGGGTTTCTCTCCAGTTTGTATAATTTCATGCCTGCGAAGTTGACTGTGTCATACAAAGACTTTACCACATTGATTGCATTCATAGAGTTTTTCTCCAGTATGTGTTCTTTCATGTACTTGAAGATAACTGTCTTCAGCAAAGGTTTTCCCACACTGATTACATTCATAGGGTTTTTCTCCAGTATGTGTTCTTTTATGCCTTTGAAGATAACTATGACATAAAAAGGCTTTACCACACTGATTACATTCGTAGGGTTTCTCTCCAGTATGTGTTCTTTCATGACTTTGAAGATGACTGCTTTGTGCAAAGACTTTATCACACTGATTACATTCATAGGGTTTCTCTCCAGTATGTGTTCTTTTATGACTTTGAAGATGACTCTTTTGTGCAAAGACTTTACCACACTGATTACATTCATAGGGTTTCTCTCCAGTATGTGTTCTTTTATGCCTTTGAAGATGACCTTGACATAAAAAGGCTTTACCACACTGATTACATTCATAGGGTTTCTCACCAGTATGTGTTCTTTTATGACTTTGAAGATAACTCTGACATGAAAAGGCCTTACCACACTGATTACATTCATAGGGTTTCTCTCCAGTATGTGTTCTTTTGTGCCTTTGAAGATGACTGTATTGTGCAAAGACTTTACCACACTGATTACATTCATAGGGTTTCTCTCCAGTATGTGTTCTTTTATGAATTTGAAGATATCTCCGAAACGAAAAGGCTTTACCACACTGATTACATTCGTAGGATTTCTCTCCAGTATGTGTTCTTGTATGACTTTGAAGATAACTCTGACATGAAAAGGCTTTACTGCACTGACTACATTCATAGGATTTCTCTCCAGTATGTGTTCTTTTATGCCTGTGAAGATAACTCTGACATGAAAAGACTTTGCCACACTGATTACATTCATAGGGTTTCTCTCTAATATGTGTTCTTTTATGACTGTGGAAATAATTCTGACGTGAAAAGGCTTTGCCACACTGATTACATTCATAGGGTTTCTCTCCAGTATGTGTTCTTTTATGGCTTTGAAGATAACTCTTACATGAAAAGGCTTTACCACACTGATTACATTTATATGGTTTTTCTCCAGTATGTGTTCTTTTGTGCCTTTGAAGATGACTGTGATGCATAAAGGCTTTACCACAGTGATTACATTCATAGGTTTTCTCTCTAGGATGTGTTCTTTTATGACTTTGAAGACAACTCTGACAGGAAAAGGCTTTACCACACTGTTTACATTCATAGGATTTCTCTCCAGAATGTGTTCTTTTGTGCCTTTGAGGATGACTGTGATGCATAAAGGCTTTACCACACTGATTACATTCATAGGTTTTCTCTCCAGTATGTGTTCTTTCATGTACTTGAAGATAATTGTCTTCTGCAAAGGCTTTACCATGTTGATTACATTCATAGGGTTTTTCTCCAGTATGTCTTCTTTCCTGCCTTTGTGGATGACTGGGACATTCAAAGGCTTTAACATTTTGATTACATTCATATGGTGTATGTCCAGTATGTGTTCTTTCATGCTTTAGGAGAACACATTGAGTACATTTAGAAGCTTTCTCGGTAGTATGACTTCTTTCATACCTGCATGGAAAATTAGTGAATGTAAAAGATTTACCACATTCATTACAATGTTGAATCTTGAATCTGTATATCTATATGTATTTATTTTTCAATTTGGTCTAAATGTAAAGAGGAAGAAGATCTTAAGATTTTAGCCCATTATTTACACTTATGTTTTTCCCCTTCATTAAGGACTGTTTTGCATATTTGAAGATTCCTGTGGTGGTAAGATCCTTTATTACCTGGCTCATATTGATGGCATCTGTTTTCTCTATGATTTTTCACACCATTGAAGGGAAATCGATGAATTCAGACCTTTATTTCACTTCTTTCATTAACAAATTTTCCTAAACTGTGAGTCCTGCTATATTTCCAGAGTGAACTAGGGCAAACACAAGCATTTACACAATCCTGGTACTCACTGCAGTGTGGTTGTTGCTGGATTACCAATGAAGCTGAAAAATCATTTTTTGTAACTTGCATCACCTTCAACAAGTGTATTCAACATGGGGATTATTACGTATATTTTAATTATTGTAAGATGGAGAAATGTATATTGCTTCTTTTTATGTCCCTATGTATATATTTTCAAAGTGACATATGATATACCTATTAAGGGAAGAATAAGAACTAAAAGATTTCAACATTTCATTTACAGTTGGACTTTCTGTTCTTCATCAACATGTGGTATGGGGATTAAGTTTCCTCCACAACAACCACCTCTTAACCCTTGACTCTAACTACTATTTTCACTAAATTTAGATGTCAGAATGAATACATGAGTAACAATATTTTACTATGAACTGTTTGCTTATGAGAAGTTTTTGAACTTAATCTTATTACATAATTAATGAGCATAACTTTTGTAATATAAATAGTAGGAAACTAAATGGATAGTCAGTTCTACATCATAGCTCTGATGGAGCTATGTGATTCAAATGGTGATATCTGTTAAGGCATTGACTCTAGTCTTCATTCTTGAAAGAATGACATAAAAACACAATTCACTTGTCATTGAGGTATATGGTATTGAAATCATTTAATAATCATCAATGTACTTTAAACTGTAATTATTTATACTGATGCTATTATTTAAAAGTTACAGATACATTAAAATATCTCCAGAGGAACATTTGTATCAGGTTGCACATGAAAATTACCTTCCATGTCTTCGAAAACTTTGACAGTGCTCTTCAATATTATCTTCCCATGTGTAGCCTAGAATATTATACCAGGAAATGTATGAAATATTATTGGAAATTGTGCAAAATTAAAGTAACTCCCTTCAATTGTCTTTAAAACTATGCTTAATATCTTCACCTCATTCTTCCTCAGACTCAATCAAATTACAGAAGAGTATCTATAACCATGAACTAGTTGTCCCCTTATTTTAAAATGTGAAGGAAATTTACAGTATTACCTATAACAGTGAGGTTTCTGTAAGTTTCCACCATCACATCTTTGTAGAGATTCTTCTGAGAAGGATCCAGCAAAGCCCACTCTTCCTGAGTGAAGTTGACATGTACATCATTATAGGTCACTGCATCCTAAAATTTGCCATATGTAAATGTGTCATGCCCATGCATACAACAAGATATAAGATGCTAACATCATTGTAAATGCATGCTTCTTTAACAATATACTCACATAATTCTGGTATTTCAAACACTTATTCTATGATACAATTATAATAATAATATCATTTAGCCACTTTAGAATGAAACTGAATAGGGAATTTACCTCTATCATTTCTGAATGCTTTGAATGGGATATCAGCTTATAAGAAAATACATATTACCAGATAGAGTGACAAGATAACCCATCATCAGTACTGATTACATGTTAGAGAAACTGTATGAATAGTTACTAACTACAAAAAAGATGAGCAAGCTTGGTGTATTGGCTCATGCCTTTACTCCCAGCATTAAGATAAAAGAGGCAGGTATATCAGCATCTGAGTTGAAAACTAGCCTATACTATGCAATCAGTTCTAGGAGAGCAAGAAGTAAAAATTAAGAACCTGTCTCCTGTGCAAAAATCAATCAAACAAACAATAATGATAGGAAGAACTCAGAGGTTTTTTAAATGAAGTTTCTACAAAGAAATACATAATCACTTGAGTTCTGGATTCATTTTCCAGATACCTGAATTGCTTCAGTTTAAATGGTAACCTTAGTAAATCTTACCAAAAGGAACTATGCATTTAAACAGCTACAAATAGACAGATGAAACCATTAGCAACATAAATATTGATCATAAATAATCAACACAGTACAAGAGAGACAGCTCAGAAGTTAAGAGTTCTTGTTGATCTTGCATATAAGTGGGCCCAATTGCCAGTACTTACATGGGAGAGTCCGAGGCATGTAAATCTGGATTGATATATTTAACCTTTTGGCAAAAGTCATCATTCCCTTGTTCTTTGCAGGAACAAAATCACTTTTGCTGTACCACATTATGTTCTATTTTGTTTCATGTTGTGATTGAGTTATCTACCCAAAAGCACCACAGGTAATGAATGGGTTTATTTGGCTGATTCTGTCAGGTCACAATCCATCATTGTGGGAACTTAGAATAGAAGTTCAAGCTAGCAAATTGAGACAAAAATCATTTAACTAAACTATTGTTTAGTAGCTTTCTCTGTTACTTGGTCATTGTGTCATGCTCAGCTAGCTCTCTTATCCAGCCCAGGCCAACTTTCTTAGGGATATTGTGCCATCACTGGGAGGGCCTTCATACATCAATCAGAAATCAACAAAATCTCTCAAAGACATAGCACCCAGCCATTCTGATGGGTCACATCCTCAACTGAGGTTCCCACAGACAATTATAGGCTCTGTATGTTGACAGCTGGAAGTAACTGGGACACAGACACAATAATATATGAGAAGGTTTTAAAAACCCAAAGCCAATTTATCAACAATGTCAATAACTTAAATAGCAACAATGCAAACACTGATGATAGTAACAACTGGAAAACACATGTATGTCAAGAAGTGAGGAGAAAGAAGCTTCTAAGATCAAAAAGAGTAAACTAATGATGTTTCTCCTCAGAAAGTCTCCAAACCAATATACTCAAGGAACTCATACCATAATATAGTAATTTTTCAGAAAATAAAAATAGGGGGAGGTCCATCATTTTGCAGAAAAAATATAACCAAATTATAACTAATAAAGAATTGACAAAACCTAGATGGTACAACTGAATAAAGGAGACACAAAGAGAGACCTACATAGTTAACATGGTCTCTTGAACAAGAACTGTAAGATTATAAAGAAAATCAAAATAAAAAAATCACTGACCACCACTCACGCTGTGCACCCCAGTTCTCTCCTTAGCCAATAATAGAAAATAGGTTGAGTGAGAAGGACTGTTCTAGCAACATTGGATGGGTTCACTTGAGGTCTGACAGTTCTACATTGTAGAAAAAGGTTTTGACTACTAAAATTATCTCATTATCTTTTAATAAAGGAAAGAATGTCTGTTAGGATCATTTCATAATCCTTTTGTTTCCTACGATTGATGACTAGATGGATGTAAGTCTGCATCAGAGTGTGAAAATGCAAAATTTTCAAATCAAGTGCTGGATAAGAGACTTTTAAATCAATGTTGTATGATTTGTATTATATACCTAAACCAACCTGTTTTCCTCTAATTGTTTTATAAGTCATAAGCATTTTTTAAAACAAGTATATCCTCATTTTTATTTATATGTTTTATGTGTGACAGAGGTTTTCTATGTGTGTACAAGTGATACACCAAAGAGTGTGTTGGATCCCTGGATCTGTAACATCAGGTGGTTATGAGCCTCTCAACTTGAGTGTTGGCTTCTGAACTAAGGTCAACCCCAAGAAGAATATTTGCTGAATGTCATGCACAGCCCACAGAGTAATTTTTATCCAATAAGCTAAGTCTTTTACAGATTAAATAATAACAGAAACAAAAATAAAGAAAGAAGTAAATAAATGAACCCTGGGAACTTGATGAGTCAGTATTAAGATGTTGGGTATGAGTCCAGGTAGGCTACCCATAGACCTTCCCCAATCTCTATTTCCCAATATCCAATACTTAGGGCTGTCCCTAGGGCTGCAACAGAACTTCAGCTGCAGCTTCTCCTCCACCTGTTCATAACTCCTGTGAAATCCAAAGACTATCCCCAGGTGCCCTGCCCTTCCCACCTCATGTCTATGTCAAAGCACCCAACTGGGGCAGCACCCTTGATCTACTAATTGTCATATCTTCCAGAAGGCTGTCCACAGATCTACCACATTATCTCTCATCCCAGACCTGATTTTAATAGTTACCCCTATTATTGCAGTAGACCACCAGAGGCAGCTTCCCCTCTCTACTCTCTATGTCTCCTATAGATCCCAAAGATAATCTACCCCTCATCTCTCCTTCCCCTAGTTTCCAACACCAGCAAGCATTCTCCCTTGAACACATGATTCAGTAAGTCCAGGAAAAAAGGAAACATTCAGCAAACATATACTCTGAAACTCAGGAGAAGAAACAGAAACCCAGGAACAAAACTCACATCTAACCAAGATAAAGTCAGAAACCAGCACCTTTACCTATAATCACCCCAAACCTGATGCCTAACATAAGGACATGATTAATAACAGCCAGGGCAATATGTTACCACCAGAGTGCAGCTATCCTACCACAGCAGGCCCTGAATAATCTACCAGTTGAAATACAGGGAAAAAACCTTAAAACCAAATATATGGAGATGATAGAGGCCCTTAAAAAGAAAATGAATACCTTAAGTAAAGTCATGAAAGGATAAACAAACAATTGGAGGAAATCAATAAATCCCCGAAGAAAGCTAGGAAAATACAAACAATTGGAGTAAACCAATATACAATGTAAATTATGCCAAGATAAAACAAACTAATCATTAAAGGAAACAAAATTGTTTAAGACCTGAAAATGAGGCCAGGTGGTGGTGGTGGTGGTGGTGGTGGTGGTGGTGGTGGTGGTGGCGGCGGCGGCGGCGGCGGCGGCGGCGGCGGCGGCGGCGGCGGCGGTGCATGCCTTTAATCACAGCACTAGGGAGGCAGAGCCAGGTGGATCTCTGTGAGTTCGAGACCAGCCTGGGCTAACAAGTGAGTTCCAGGAAAGGTGCAAAGTTACACAGAGAAACCCTCTTGAAAAACCAAAAAAAAAAAAAAAAAAAAAAAGAAAACTGAAACAGTAAGAAAAACAGAAATTGAGGGAATTCCAGAAATAAAAAATTTAGGACTACAAACAGGAAGTACAGAGCCAAGGTTCACCAATATAATAGAGAGTTGGAAGAGAGGATCTCAGGCACTGGGGATATAATAGAAGAAATGGATACATCAGTCAAAGTAAAAGTGAAATATAAAAATTTCTTCTATATAGGAGGGCTACTGATCATTTTGAGTTAATCTTGTATGCTGCCACATTAATGAAGGAGTTTATCAGCTTTAGGAGTTCCCTGGTAGAATTTTTGGGGTCACTTATGTATACTATCATATCGTCTGCAAATAATGAAGGTTTGACTACTTTCTTTCCAATTTGTATCCCCTTGATCTCCTTTTGTTGTCTTATTGCTCTAGCTAGAACTTAAAGTACAATATTAAATAAGTATGGGGAGAGTGGACAGCCTTGTCTTGTTCCTGATTTTAGTGGAATCAATTTGAGTTTCTCTCCATTTACTTTGATGTTGGCTGTCAGCTTGTTGTAAACTGCCTTTATTATGTTTAGGTATGTTTGTTGTATTCCTGACCTCTCTAGAACCTTTACCATGAAGGGTGTTGGATTTTGTCAAAGGCTTTTTCAGCATCCATTGAGATGATCATGTGGTTTTTTTTCTTTCAGTTTATTTATATGGTATATTACATTGACAAATTTTTGTATGTTGAACTATCCTTGCATCTCTAGGATGAAGCCTACTTGGTCATGGTGGATAACTTTTTTAGTGTGTCCTGGATTCGGTTAGCCAGTATTTTATTGAGTATTTTGCATCAATGTTCATGAGGGAGATTGGTCTGTAATTCTCTTTTTTTGTTGTATCTTTGTGTGGTTTGGGTATCAGGGTAATGGTAGCCTCAAAAAAAGAATTTGGTAATGTTCCTTCTATTTTTGTGGTGTGGAACAATTTAAAGAGTATTGGTATTAGCTCTTCTTTTAAAATATGGTAGAATTCTGTGCTGAAACCATCTGGTCCGGGGCTTTTGTTGTTGTTGTTGTTGGGATACTTTTGGTGATAATTTCTATTTCCTTAGGGGTAATTGGTCTATTTAAACAGTTGTCTGCTCTTGATTTAACTTTGGTATGGGATACCTATCCAGAAAATCATCCATTTCTTTCAGATTTTCCAATTTTGTGGAGTACATGTTTTTGAAGTATGACCTGATGATTCTCTGGATTTCCTCATTGTATGTTGTTATGTCCCTCTTTTCATTTCTGATTTCGTTAATTTAGATGCTCTCTCTCTCTGCTTTTTGTTTAATTTAGATAAGGGCTTATCAATCTTGTTGATTTTCTCAAAGAACCAACTCCTTGTTTCATTGATTCTTTGTATTATTCTCTTTGTTTCTCTTTTGTTGATTTCAGCCTTCAATTTGATTATTTCCTGGTGTCTATTTCTCCTGAGTGAGTTTGCTTCTTCTTGTTCTAGCGCTTTCAGTTGTGCTGTTAAGTCACTAGTATGAGATTTCTCCAACTTCTTTATCTGGGCATTTAGAGCTATGAATTTTCTCCTCTTAGGACTGCTTCCATGGTGTCCTGAGGTGGGGTGTTCTGTATGGCAAATGTGTTGCTCTTATTGGTTAGTAAATAAAACACTGATTGGCCAGTAGTCAAGCAGGAGGAAGTATAGGTGGGACAAGGAGGAGAAGAATTCTGGGAAGTGGAAGGCGGAATCAGAGACACTTCCTGCCGCATCCATGACAAGCAGCATGTGAAGATGCTGGTAAGCCACGAGCCATGTGGCAAAGTATAGATTTATAGAAATTGATTAATTTAAGATATATGAATAGTTAGCAAGAAGCCTGCCATGGCCATACAGTTTGTAAGCAATACAAGTCTCTGTGTTTACTTGGTTGGGTCTCAGTGGCTGTGGGACTGGTGGGTGACAGATTTGTCCTGACTGTGGGCAAGGCAGGAAACTCTAGATACAGTGTCCCATCAGTTTGGGTATGTTGTACATTCATTTTCATTGAATTCTAGGAAATCTTTCATTTCTTTCTTTATTTCTTCCTTGACCCATTGGTGATTCAATTGGATGTTATTCAGTTTCCACGAGATTGTAGGCTTTCTGTAATTTTTGTTGTCATTGAAATCTAAGTTTAAGCCATGGTGGTCTGATAGAACACAGGAGGTTATTTCAATTTTTTGTATCTGTTGAGATTTGCTTTGTGTCCAAGCATGTGGTCAATTTTGGAGAAGGTTCCATGGGGTGCTTAAAAGAAGGCATATTCTTTTGTGTTAGGGTGAAATATTTTGTAGATATCTATTAAGTCTATTTGAGTCATAATGTCTATTAGTTCCTTTATTTTTCTGTTAAGTTTCTGTCTGGCAGACCTGCCCATTGGTGAGATTAGGGTGTTGAAGTCTCCAACTACTAGTGTATGGGGTTTGATGTGTGATTTAAGCTTTAGTAATGTTTCTTTTATGAATGTCAGTGCCCTTGTATTTAGGGCATAAATATTCAGAATTGAGATTCATCTTTGTTGTACCCCAAAATTTAGGGTCTCAAGTGGGTGCCTCAAGAACCCAGACTCCAGTCCAGTTGATGCAATAGCAGGAGGATTTATTAAGCTTCTATATAGAAGGGCAAAACCTGCTCCTAAGAGCAAGAGCCACTTCTTACTGCAGCCCCATAAGGGCTTATAAAGGAAAAACCCACAAAACCCACAAGATTACAATTCCCATACAATTACGTTTCACAAGATCATGGTATGGGTACAGAGTGATCACAGAGGGGGTTCAGTTACATCAACAGGTACATTTTTCCTGAAATCTCAAGGGGGGATATCAAGGCGGGAGTGGAGTTTACACACAGGTCACAGTGGTCCTTCCTGGAACACCTGCAACTATCCCAGTCACAGTTAAGCACATCTCTTAACAGAAATTTCTTTACATTGTTATATGGTTGCAGGGGAGATTGAACAATGGCTAAGTCAGGTTGCCCTTGGAACTAGATTTTTAGTTTCTCATATCCTGGTGCTTGAAGTTTCTCTTTTCCTGAAGCTTGGGTCTGTAAGCCTGAAGGGCTAGGGTCTTTCATTCCCCCATTTTCTTTTTGGCAAATTTTAATCTTAAAATTATGGTATTACATTTAGTAACTCATGGCCTGTAATGGCCATGCATAGTCCATGTATAGCTAACCATCTTGTCTCTATGCTAGGGAGTGTTTTGACCCAGCATTTCAACCTCTTTTGAACAAGGAATTAGGATGATGTATTCTCTTCTGGAACTGCTTCGAGCTGGCATTGGGGTGCCATTATCAGGGCCCCTCCCCGAAAGGCTGAAAAGCTGGTCAAAGACTGGGCAGGGGGCATTTGTCAGTAGCATATAGCTGCCTGACCCCATAGGGACAGAGAAGAATCATGTTAGCTGGGCTGGTCCACATTGACCTTTAGCAAGTCTGGAGCCCACAGTCATCTGGAGCAGTGGAGTCAGCAACTGAAACTTGGAGGTGTTTGCCAGCCAAGTAGAAATCTGTTGAGACAGATTTAAACTAGGAACAGAATTAAAATTTATGAACTTATTTGGAACCCTTAGGTTCATACCCTTAGTAATGGGAAAAACAGTAGTCCCAAGATCAGGAGAGAGGAAAAATACTATCTTTACGAATACTCATCTGAGGTCCTTTCAACCTCTGTGAAGTGGGTCTAGGTTTTTATGACTCATTTCATCCTTTGAGGCCTACTTATAAAATGACATAAAAGTTTTAGATACATTAGTATTATACATTAGTATAATTAGTAATATTAGTATTAGTATTAGTATTAGTACTGAAATCCACATTGTAGAAAAAGCAGGTAAAACAGCAGAAGTGGACTCATACCTTTGAGTCCCAACAAGAACTACAGATTTGGGCTTTTTTTGTTGTTCTTGTTGTTGTTTTGCAGAAAGCCAGGTATAAGTTGGACAAGGATTTTTGGCCAGGTGAGAAGCATTTTTAGGTTTACATTTAGACATATTTAGATGACATCTAAAACAAATCCAAAATGTTGAGCTTGTGACTGAACAGTAAGTAGTCATTGTTTTACCAGCTCATCAGGACTCCTAAATGTTAAGCTCTGAACCATAGAACAGGACAGTAATCTGAAATATATCTTATTTTAGACTCATATCTGAATCTTTATGACTTATTCAAACTTTTATATCTTAGAACATTTTTTTAAAAGTGAGCTAACAAGCTAGCTATGGCCTTGCAGAAGAATCTGGTTGTCTGATGCTGCCATGCTGACAAAGTTAGAGGTAGCCTAGCCATCAGTACTGTCAAAGATCTGAGAAGGATAAACTATATCTGAGTGCAGACCAAGAAGCATCCAATCCTATAAATTACAGGGATTTATCCCTACCCAGGTCTCCATAGCGTTGGAGGCACCAGTCAGAATAGCATCAATCTTCTTCCGCCATCAGGCCCATAAGGCAGAATATTTTTCCTGTAGAATAGGGCCACAAGGAGACTGACCTCAATTCCAGTGTCCTACTGCTTGTCCACAGTCTGGGCTAGGTCCTGGCGGCAGGCGTTGCACTGGTGCATCTTGCCCTGTGGTCAGCGTTGTCATAATCCAGGCATAGACGTGGTGCCTTGTACATAATCTTCTTCAGAGACCTTGGGTCACTGCTAGGATCTGGAAGCTTGTCTGATATAATAAACTTTTAGATCAATATTTAAATGCCATATTCTGCAGATCTCTGAAGTATGAGGGCTGTCCAGGTGTCTGAATAGACAAACTTTGTTTCTAACTATTTGTTTCAAGCTCAACCCTGAAAACATATGCAAGGGACTGAATAAATGAGTAAATTTATCTCTGTAATATTATATCAGTACTTTTTTATCTTGACTATAATTAAAAAGAAACTTGATTATTCATGACTGACTATTAAAAACAATGTTTTTTAAGTTGAAGCTCTTTTCTAGCATCAAATACAGGTTCAGTAAAGAAATCAAAACAAAATATCAATATAAAACTTATATATGTATCAGCTTATCCAGATAACTTAAGTTTACCAAACTTAGCAAACATAAGGAGGCTAGACAACATTCTTAAGCCTGAATGTACCTTGGGTAAGGAGAAATTTTTAAGTCATTGGTTTTTAACTATAAAAACTGTTCTTAAAGGATTAAGATCTCTCAAAGTCTTTTGTAATAACAATAAAGTACCTTTCTTCTTTTACTTAGAGGTTTGGATGATTTCTTTAGCCCTATTTTTGGCAGCACATACATAGTCTGTCTGTTTTATTTTATTATGGCTGGTGTTTTCGGTGATCATCACCTGACACTGGCAATTTTTTAAAACTGCTAAGGTCCATCAGACTCTTTTTGAAACTTGTTTGCAAACCTTAGCTGTTTTCTATGATCCTTTTATGTACATGGGTAAATCTTAAATTACAAAGTTTAGCTGCCAGAGCAATGTACTATTTCTGTGTATAAAAGCATTGATATATAGCTTTAATATTTATCAAATATTGAACATTTGGTAAAGACATAAGTACTTAGGTGTTACATATATTTTTTTAAAGACAATAATTACTTGTACATATACACACAGTTGGATCCAAGTTACATATATACATACATACAGTTAAAGCTTGCTTACATTTCCAAGTCATATACCTGTTTAATCATTAGCCATTTTTAAGATGAAAACCAACCAGAATTAACTTTCAAATTCAATATTTGCAGGTATAAGAAAGCATAACAATTTACTGACCTTTTATATCAAAGTCTTTTTTTGTGATTTTCCTCAGTAATCTAGAAATCTAAATTTGCATCAGTACTGTACCTCAGACAAGAAACTGTTGGTTAACCTCACATAGGGAGTGATATTCCATTCTTGGAGCCAGATCCTGATCAGGTTTTAGCTCCCAGGCAGGTCTTGGAAGCCCCATCCAACAGCATGGGAGATTCCATACCCCGGCAGGGCCCACAGACCCGTCAGCTGTGATCCTGGAAGGGCAGTTAGTTCTCCACCAGCCCACACATTCTGAGCTCCTTAAGGCTCCAGCTGACTCCTGCCAGCTCCGCTCTGCTCCGTAGCTCACAGGCTGCCTAGCCAGTGTCTGGAGCCATTTTGGAGGAATTTTTTTTTCCCTGCGCCAGCGGCGGATCTGCATGAGGGGGGTGTTCCCATCATTAGTCTCCCCATCCTCTGGAAGGACTGGGGGGGGGAGTTCACGCTTGATTTCCTTAAGAGGGTAAAGGGGGAAAAGGGTTGGAGGGCAGAAGGGGAATTTGAGAAGGGAGAGGGGGAGGTCTAGTTCCCAGCGTTGCTGGGGCAGATGAAGCAGTGAGAAACGGCTTCACCCAGACAGGTGGGTCTCTAGCTAAACTCTCCCAGACCGAAATATAAGGCACTTGATCTGGGTGCCTGTGTGGTCCTTGGTCAAAGATCTGAGCCTTCACCTGTGAAATGATGTCAGTGTTAAAAGTTCCATCCCCTGGCCAGCCGACCCCAAAGGCCAGCCATTCTGAGGAACAGAAGATGATCCACTTCTTTTTCTTGACATCCAGAGAGGCATTGTGAGCCTGAGCAAGGACATCCTTCCAGTTATCTAAAGTCAAACTTAGGGGGTTGTTGCCCATATGGAGAGAGGAAGGTAGAGGCAAAAGACAGACTACAAAAAGACAAACACAAAGAGGACAAGGACAGACACAGTCCGCGCGGTAGTTGATTTGGCCACAAATCCGAAAGCACAAAACCGAAAGCACAAATTCAAATGGGAGTGGCTGTGAACAGCCTCACTCCCCCGGGAAGGAGAGACTCCTCTCCTTCTTCAGATCACTCCGGAGGAGACCTCCAGAGTGGGGACCTGGGGACTCTTGAGCATATCTGCTCTCCCACACAAGTCCCAGACACAAGTCCTGCACACTTTTGCAGGCACCGAATACAAATACCAAATCAACCAGACAAAAGACAAGACACAATAACATAAAACATAGATCAAGCTCATTTTTACCTCCAACTGGCAGAGTGGGCATTTGGGGGGCACCCCAATGTCGGTGGAACCTCCAATGTTGGACCCCAAAATTTAGGGTCTCAAGTGTGCGCCCAAAGAACCCAGACTCCAGTCCAGTTGATGCAATAGCAGGAGGATTTATTAAGCTTCTATATAGAAGGGCAAATCTGCTCCTAAGAGCAAGAGCCACTTCTTACTGCAGCCCCATAAGGGCTTATAAAGGAAAACCCCACAAAACCCACAAGATTACAATTCCCATACAATTTCGTTTCACAAGATCATGGTCTGGGTACAGAGTGATCAGAGGGGGTACAGTTACGTCAACAGGTACCTTTTTCCTGAAACTGGTACATTTTTCCTGAAATCTCAAGGGGGTGGGTATCAAGGCGGGAGTGGAGTTTACACACAGGTCACAGTGGTCCTCCCTGGAACACCTGCAACTATCTAAGTCACAGTTGAGAACATCTCTTAACAGAAATCTCTTTACATTGTTATGGTTGCAGGGGAGATTGAATAATGGCTAAGTCAGGTTGCCCTTGGAACTAGATTTTTAGTTTCTCATTTCCTGGTGCTTGAAGTTTCTCTTTTCCTGAAGCTTGGGGGTGTAAGCCTGAAGGGCTAGGGTCTTCCAATCTTGTCAGATTTTCCCTGTGATAAATATGTACTGTCCTTCCCGATCTCTTTCCGTTGAATTTAGTTTGAAGTCTATTTTATTAGATATTAGGATAGCTATACCAGCTTGCTTCTTAAATCCATTTGATTGGAAAGTCTTTTCCCAGCCTTTTATTCTGAGGTGGTGTCTGACTTTGAAGTTGAGGTGTGTTTCTTGTATGCAGCAAATGGATGGATCTTATTTTTATATCCATTCTGTTAGCCTGTGTCTTTTATAGGTGAATTGAGACCATTGATATTGATGGATATTAATGACAGTTATTTTTAATTCCTGTTATTTTTTGGTGGTAGTGTTGTAGGTTTCCCTTCTTTGTTAATTGTTAGTATGGGAATATCTATTGCCTGTGTTTTCATGGGTGTACCTAACATCCATAGGTTGAATGATTTCTTCAAGTTCTTTCTGTAGGGCTGGATTTGTGGAGAAATATTGTTTAAATTTGGTTTTATCATGGAATATTTTGTTTACTCCATCTATGTTGATTGGGAATTTTGCTGGGTATAATAGCCTTGGTTGGCATCCATGGTCTCTTAGTATCTGCATAACATCTGTAAAAATATGGAATGCTTCACGAATTTGCATGTTATCCTTGCAAAGGGACCATGCTAATCTTCTCTGTATTGTTTCAATTTTAGTATACATACTGCCAAAGTGAGAACTACATTAAATTTTTTTTCTAGTGAATGTGCATGCTTGTGTGTGTGTGTGTGTGTGTGTGTGTGTGTGTGTGTGTGTGTGTTTGTGTAAGTGTAATGTAAGTCATGATGGAAATGTGGAGAATAGAAGACAATTTTATGGGGTCTACTTTTGTTCATCGACATATGGTGATCAAGATTAGGTCATATCTTTGCACAATACAGACATTTCTATCAGAGCAGTCTCATTGATGCTCAAATAAGATTAATTGATACACTAAATCAGTAAAAATATTGTCTTTTCATGTTGTAAATAGGTTTTCATTGAAATATAGTGGAATATAGGAGAAATTGAATAATAAATCTTATTTGCATATGAAAATGATATACTGCTGTCTTTGTTTTTATTGCAGGTGAAATGAGTTAGTTTATTATCAGGACTAAACATCTGTTCATAACACTTTCTCAGAACAACAAATGAATGTCAGAGAATAGTTTTTGTGAGTAAACATGGTTGCTCCTAATCCTGATGTCCTGAGTTCAATCTGTAGGAAACCCATGTTACTACTACAAATTTTTCTCCTATTTCTACACTAGTGGTATGGCATATGCACACTCACATACCAGCACATACATAAATAATTTTAATACCCAATCAATTGCCATTGAGGTCACTGAATTCCAAATGATTCCCTGGATTTCATCTCTAGAACTTTCATAGGATAAGTAGATAACAGACATGTATAAGCTGTCCTCTCACTGCCACATACACATCATGGAAAAAGGATGAACACATAAACACAGTTCAAACATTTTTAAATAGATGAAATGAAAAAAGCAAAGAAGTTAACCCAATTATTGAGGACATATGAAATGATTTCCTAGTTTAAATTATTATTATAGAATTTCAAGAATTACTATGGTACATCAAAACATATACAAATGAAAAAGGTCCTGATAAAGAAATCATAGAAACATCACCCTTTACAATGGCCACAAATAATATAAAATACCTTGGGGTAACTCTAACTAAGCAAGTGAAAGACCTGTATGATAAGAACTTTAAGTCTCTGAAGAAAGAAATTGAAGAAGATATCAGAAAATGGAAAGATCTCCCATGCTCATGGATAGGTAGAATCAACATAGTAAAAATGGCAATCTTACCAAAAACAATATGGAGATTTAATGCAATCCCCATCAAAATCCCAACACAATTCTTCACAGACCTGGAAAGAACAATACTTAATTTTATATGGAAAAACAAAAAGCCTAGAATAGCTAAAAAAAAAAAATCCTGTATAATAAAGCAACCTCTGGAGGCATCAAGCTCTATTACAGAGCTATAGTAATAAAAACAGCTTGGTACTGTCATAAAATCTGCCATGTGGACCAGTGGAATTGAATTAAAGACCCTGACCCTAATCCACACAGCTATGAACATGATTTTTGATAAAGAAGCCAAAACCGTTCCATGGAAATAAATCTTCAACAAATGGTGCTGGCATAACTGGATGTCCACATGCATAAGATTGCAAATAGATCCATATCTGTCACCATGCACAAAGCTTAAAGTCTTAATGGATCAAAGACCTCAACTTAAATCCAGTTACACTGAACTTGATAGAAGAGAAAGTAGGAAGTAGTCTGGAACAAATTGGCAGAAGAGACCACTTCCTAAATATAATACTAGTAGCACACACAGAGAGCAACAATTACTAAATGAGACCTCCTGAAACTGAGAAGCTTTTGTAGAGCAAACGACATGGTCAATAAGACCAAACAACAGCCTACAGAATGGGAAAAGTTCTTCATCAACCCCACATCTGCCAGAGGGCTGATCTCCAAAATATATAAAGAACTCAAAAAGCTAGACTTCAAAATACTGAACAATCCAATTAAAAAATGGGCTACAGAGCTTAACAGAGAATTCTCAACAGAAGAATCTCAAATGGCTAAAAGGCATTTAAGGAATTGCTCAACATCCTTAGTCATCAGGGAAACGCAAATTAAAACAACTCTGAGATACCATCTTACACTGTCAGAATGGCTAAGATCAAAAACACTGAAGACAGCTTATGTTGGAGAGGATATGGAGAAAGTGGAACATTCTCCCACTGATGGTGGGAATGCAAACTTGTACAGCCACTCTGGAAATCAGTATGGTAGTTTTTCAGAAAATTGGGAATAAGTCTTCCTCAAGACCCAGTTATACCACTCTGGGCATATGCCCAAGGAATGCTCAATCTTACCACAAGGACACATGTCCAACTATGTTCATATCAGCATTATTCATAATAGCAAGAACCTGGAAACAACCTAGATGCCTCTCAACTGAAGAATGGATAAAGAAAATATGGCACATATGCACAATGGAGTACTAATCAGCAGTAAAAAAACAATGATATCATGAAATTTGCAGGCAAATGGATGGAACTAGAAAATATCATCTTGAGTGAAGTAACCCAGACTCAGAAGGACAAACATAGAATGTACTCACTTATAAGTGGATACTAAATGTGAAGTAAGGCATGGTCAGACTGCACCCCACAACTCAAGAGAGGCTAGCTAACAGGGAAAGACCCTAGGAAGGACACATGGATGACCATGTGAAGGAGAAGTGGATGAGATCTACATGAGTGGACAGGGTGTGGAGGGGTGGCAGAGGGTGAGGAGTGGGGGATGAGAACATAGGGAAATGGGAGGGTCAAGCTGGAACAAGGACAGAGTAGAAGGTGAGGGAGGAAGATATCATGATAGATGAGGACATCATGGAAATAGGAAGAGGCAGGGTGCTTGGGAGGCTCTCAGGAATCCACAAGGTTGACCCTGCCTTGGTCTGCTGGCAGTGGTCCAGAGGGTACCTGGGCCAGTTTACTCTGGTGACTAACCTAGCAAATGGCCTAGCTGTCATCATAGAGCCTTTGTCCAGT
Organism: Peromyscus maniculatus bairdii; assembly: GCF_049852395.1. NCBI lineage: Eukaryota > Metazoa > Chordata > Mammalia > Rodentia > Cricetidae > Peromyscus > Peromyscus maniculatus. Next base: position 10,290,593 of record NC_134869.1, on the reverse strand, counting down.
GACTGATGGAGGCAGATGCAGAGATCTATGGCCAGGCACCAGGCTGAGCTCCAGGAATCCAATTGATGAGAGAGAGGAGAGATACTGCAGGTGAGGCACATCAAGAAAATAATGGGAGGACATACAGAGATGACCGTCCACACTAGTGGAAGCCCATGAACTGTGGACTGGTGGCTGTGGAGCCCTCGTGGGACTGGACTAGGCCTTCTGGATACGGAAGATGGTAGTTGGCTGGAACTGTTTGGGGGGCACCCAGGCAGAGGGATTGGGATCTGTCCCTGTTGCATGGGCAGGCTTCTGGAATCCGTTGCCTGTGGTGTGACACTTTGCACAGCCTTGGTGCAGTGGGAAGGTGCTTGGACCTGCCTAGACTCAGTGTGCTGGGCTCTGCTGACTTCCCATGGGAGATCACAATTTGGGGGATGTGGGGATGTGGGGTGGCTTGGGAAAGAGGGCTGGAGGATGGGAGGAGGGAGAAGGGGAGATCTGTGGATAGTATGTGGAGTGAGTAGAAAATTTCTTAATAAAGAAAAATGAAAAAAAAGAGACATTTTAGGTTTGGTCAGTTTTGTTGACAGATTTTTTTAAGCTCTTTGTAATTAAGTTTTAATTAAAATGTTAAAAAAGAAATTCACTTCCTGGTTAAGAATTCAAATCATTCCATTTTGTAGAACACTCTATAAGGAGAAATAAAAATAAAAAATAAAAAATAATTCTTGATGCAAAACAACCAGGAATTCTTGGACATTATGCAGAGACAAAACCTATGAATGATGGAATAGAAAAAAAGAAAAAGAAAAAAGAACAGCTCAAATATCCAGAAAATATTTTCAATAAAATCATATAATAAATTTTCCTTAGTTAATGTAGGTGCTGATAAAGGTACAAAGATGCAGGCAAAAACACTCAAGAAATTGGGTCAGAAAAGAAAGTCCCCTTGTCACATAATAACCAAATCAGTAAACATATAGAACAAAGAAAGTCCCCTTGTCACACAATAACCAAAAGAGTAACCATACAAAACAAGGAAAGAATAGTAAAAGCTGCAAAGGAAAAAGACCAAGTAATATTTGAAGGCAGACCTATGAGAATTATACCTCACTTCTCAATGGAGATTCTAAAAGCCATAAGGGCTTGGGCACATATGACGCAGGCTCTAAGAAACCACAGATGCCATCCCAGATTATTACATTCTGAAACTTTTCTTCACTATAAATGGAGAAAATAAGATACAATTTATACAATATCTATGTACAAATCCAGTCCTCCATAAGGTACTAGAAGAAAAAATCCAATCCAAGGAAGCTAACTACAAACATGAAAACATAGTAAATGAATAATATTACATCAGCAAAAACAAAAGAAGAGAAACACACACACAAACACAAACTAACATACTCTCATACACATACCATCATCACCACCAATAACAACAATAACAACAACAAAATAAAGGCATTAATAATCATTATTCCTGATATCTCTCAATATCAATAGTTTTAATTTTCCAATGAAGACACAAATTAACAGTATGGATACAGAAAAAATATCCATCCTTCCACTGCATACAAGAAACACACTTCAACATCAAGGATAGAGATTACCAAAAGGTGAATGCTGGGAAAGACATTTAAAGCAACTGAAACTAAAAAGCAGTCTTCTGTAGATGTTTTATTATCTAACCAAAATAGACTTCAAACAAAAATTAATCAAAAGCAATGGGGAAGAATGCTCCTTAGTCATCAAAGGAAAACTCCAATATGACATTTCAATTATTAATATCTATGCCCCAAACACAAGGTCACTCACTTTTGTAAAATACTTTCTAAAGGTTAAATGATACACTGACTCTCACACAGTGTTTGATAGGGGTAGATTTCAATACCCCACCCTCAACAATGGACAGGTCATCCAGACAGAAACCAAATGGAGAAATATTGGAGCTAATGGATTTTATAAATCACATGAACATAACACACTACAGAACATTCCACCCAAAGAAAAAGAATATACCTTCTTCTCAGCACCATATGGAATTTTTTCCAAAGTTGATGACACACTGGGACATAATTCAAGTCTCAACAGATACAAGAAAATTAAAATAACTCCTTGCATCCTATCAGACCACTATGGATTACAGCTGGATATTAAAAAATAACTTAAAAACTCATGAAAACTGAACAGCACTCTACTAAAGAAAATGGGTCAAGACAGAAATAAAGAAGGAAATTAAAGTTTCTAGAATTCAATGAAAATGATTACACAAGATATCCAAACATGGAGGACACAATGAAAGTGGTGATATGAGGAAAATGTATATACAACTGAGTGTCTACATAAAAAAAGGAAAAGACTTCATATTTGCAACTTAGCACACATAAAAGCACTAGAACAAAAACAATAGGTATATCCAAGAGGAATAGACAGGAAGAAAGTATCAAATAAGGGCTAAAATTCAGTAAATAGAAACAAAGAAAAAGACAAGGAGTCAATGAAACACAGTCAGTTTTTTTTTTGAGGAAATCAATAAGACAGACAAACACTTATCCAAACTACCTTAGAGAAAATTAATACTAATTAATTTTGGATTATTAAGAAACGGCTACTTGGGACAATAAGAAATCACCTATACCTCATTCACTGATTACATATTGGTAATCCCAAATGTAGACAAAACTGGAAAATTTTTGTTGTTGGTGGTGGTTTTTTGAGACAGGGTTTCTCTGTGCAGTTTTGGTGCCTGTCCAGGATCTCGCTCTGTAAATGAGGCTGGACTCAAACTCACAGAGTTCTGCCTGGATCTGCCTCCCGAGTTCTAGGACTAAAGGCGTGTGAAACCACCACCATGCCCAACTCTGATTTGTATTGATTCATCTGGAAATTGTTTTCCAAAATGCACTGAAGTGTCCCAGTTTAACCTCTGCAGAGGTACTCAGGTTCAGGACAATATGTCTTTTTTTTTTTTTTGGTTTTTGTTTGTTTTTTGACACAGGGTTTCTCTGTGTAGCTTTGTGCCTGTCCTGGAACTCACACCGTAGGTCAGGCTGGCCTTGAACACACAGAGATTACCTGGCTCTGCCTCCCGAGTGCTGGGATTAAAGACGTGCACCACCCCCACCCAGCTGACAACATCTTTTAAAGCCAATTTTGGTGTCAGTCACTGGTCCGTGTCAAATTATTCACAGAAAGGAATATACCAAGTATGATAGCAGAGCCAGGAAGATATCCTTGAATTTGGTCTTCATAGTGAATATGATAGAAAGACCTTTATCAATAATACACACACACACACACACACACACACACACACACACACTCATAAATAAAGTTAAATATAATTTTGCTCTGTTGTTTGAAACAAGATCTTATTACAAAGATCCAACTAGCCTAATACTCACATTGTATAGTACAATGAACAATATATATTGAATATATGGAATAGATAACACAAATATAAAATAATTTACAATGAATATATAAAACAAATTCCAATAAACTTTTCACTCTATACCATTGGCTCATTACTGAAAATATGACAGTTTTCTATACAAGAGGGAGTTTCAAAACAATTGTCTAATCCTGACTTGTCTAATCAAAATCTATAGGAAAAGCAGTAATTTATAATTTCAATAAGCTCCAAAATTCTGATATTAAAAAATATAACAAGATTTTTAAATACAAAATAACAAATGCCTCAAAACAACACTTATGAATATGTTTGCCTTATAACATTTCCAGTTGTACCAAGGAGCTTACCTATGAGTATCACCAATGCTGTCTCAGGAACATTCAAGACTCTAGCAGTATCTGAAGTCTCAGAAGGCATTGGAGCCCCCATAGAATGTTCGGTAAAGGAGCTAGGCACCAGGATATATAAGGAAGGCATCTGGACTCAAAGAAGGATCTGGAGAGTGGCATAAAGACTAAGGAATCAGAAGGCCACTGGGAAGGTCTTAAAAAGGGTAGGTGAATTGTTGTCTCCCTTTCCCTGTATCGGGTTCTCATGTATATGACCATTGCAAGCTCTTCCCTGCACTGTTCCCAGCATCCTGCTACTCCTAACAACTACAACAGCAGCACTATAACCTCCAAGTCTCTGGGTTAAATCATTAGCCTTGATTGACTCCTTGTCCAGCTAGATCCAGGTCCTGGAGATTTCCAGGGACTAGTTCCAGGGCTACAAGTGATCAGGCCAGGTGACTCCAGGAATAGCTCCTCCAGCTCCACAGGTATTTGAGATAAGCAAGACAACAGCTGGGTTGGTGCACAGGACCTGTGAGCTTTTGCAGCCCCACCTACCTGCCTCCCTGGGCCAAGCCTGCAAATCACCTACTAAACACACACTCACCCTGAGGCAAACTCAACAGAAATTCCTCCAGTCCTCTCCTCACAAGCACAGCACTCTCCAGATGCACCCCCAGGCAAGAACCTCACAGACACACCCACACAACGAAATCAAAGACATTCTCCCTCCTTGGAAATACCCTTCCAGACATTATTTTTAGCCTGACTCAGAGGACCTTGGAATTCTGTGAGGACCTCAATTTGGGAGAAAGTGTCAGAATGGGGAGAGCTTGGCAGCTAAATTGGAGAGCTGCTTTAAGATCAGCGACAGTGAAGACAACAGGGCAGTCCATCCACTGTACCCACAGGGCCCAGGAAAGAAGAACTGGACCTCCAGAGCTGGAATCATACAGGAGCTGGGAACCCAGAGTCACGTCTGGCAAGGTAGAATGACCCTGAGCCCTGCAAGAAGATCTCAGGTGAAGGAGAAAATAGGGCCAGTACACATACTAACAAGGTTCAGGGGAAGGATCTAATGAAACCCTCTCCTTAGGAAAAGTGCTACAGGAAACTAAGGACTATTGAGAGGGAAAATTGTGGGTTATCCAAAATGAAGTGGCCTGCACTGAACTCATATGAATAGAAGAAATACCATGGACTCAGCAGCTCATATTTATTTCTGGGCATAGACACATAAATAAGAAAAGTGAAACAACCAGTTTGAGACAGTATTTGAGGGCATGTAGCAGGTTTTCTTTTGAGCCACCAACCAGCTCCCAAATCATGAAACAAAGATGTCTTAGCCATTTTGAATGCTTCCTGTCACATGGATAATGGCACAAGATGTTGATTCTGCCCTATCCACCCACCCAGCACCATGCACACCTGATAAACCTCTGCAGCTCAGAAAGTCCTTTTGTGTCCTGGGATGAAATTTCACTAGAAAACACCATTGCAGCTGGTGGTAGCAGATAGGTAGGAGATTCTAATCATGTATTGGTGAAAGATGATCCACACCACCATCACTCTACCAGTTTCTAAATTATTTGCAGCATTTATGAGAGAAACGTGAAAGAGGAGTGCAATGTTCAGAACTTCTAGAAACCAGACCTTCAGTTTTCCAATCTGTCTTCTCACTGCACACCAAAAGCTTGCCTGTGTGTGCACACTGAACAATGATACTACAAGCATCATATCCTCCCATGCCAGGGCTACAGAGTTTGCCCCTCCCAAGGAAATCCATCCACAGAGAAGCTCAGAGGACAAGGACAACTCCCACAGTCAGCATATGGACCAACAGAACCATAGTCTGGCTCACATTTCATCTAATTTCCATAAAAAATGACAGATAAACAGTCCTTGTCTGAACACTCTATATCAATCATGACATAGCTTGTATGTGTCCCCCTGCAGTGTACACAGTAGACTGTTCCTCCTCTTTTGGTCTGAAGGGAGAAGCCATGCTCCACACACAAATCCTTTCCCTGTTCTGCAATGCACAGTCCACTATGTGACTCAAACAGTTAATTTTAGAACTCTGCAATGCTACAGATGTGTCATCCAGGAATTTAGGGTGGTTAATCAGGAGGATAACAAGGGCAATGTCCTGTGGGACTACAGACAGGGTTCAAGTCCACCTCAATCAACATAGAAGTTCTTGACTCAAAAACACTTTTCAAAAAGATTTGAGATGCCCCGATTCTAAAATTAGTATAACTTCATGGCACACCATTACTCAAGGTTGATTCTGACCCTGTGATGGCTCCTTTAGCAGCATTTAGAGGCTGGTATTTTAATGTAAGGATGGGCTTTTCTGCTTGTTGTAAATCAGGGTTGTCTCCTTTGTTATCAGAATGTAGCTGGTTAACTCTGCAGAACAAATATTTACATCTTATCATACTAATCTCTAACTGGCATGGTTAGCATATACTTATCTTTGGGATATTTGTGACACAGCCCTTCCTTTCCTAAATTATACTTTGTAAATTAATGTCTCTTAAGTATTGGTAAGCCCTTATACCATCAATTTTACTACCATCAATTCTACTTTTCTCCACCACAGTATGGCAGAGGAGTGCTATTTTGCACAGGAGATACTGTTTACAAGGTCCACACAAATAACTCCAGATGGATCCCAAGCCTAAATGTGAAAAGTTCAAAGTGCAGTAATTCTGGGAGATATATTAGATACAGGACCAGGTCTCTCTGCATTCAGCAAATTTGTGTTCCATAGAGAAAATGCTTATGCACTAAGGGTGCCAGCATTACACAGTGATGTCAACAAGGTTCTTTCAAATCTCAGTCCCACTGCCAATGATCTGCACACAAGAAGCCTAGAGAGGGAAGTGACACAGGCTGCCAGCCGGCCCAGGAATTGCAAAGAGAGCGCAGGACCACAGAAACACACTGGAGCAGGCAGGACGAGCAGAACCACGCTGGACCATGAAGTACCATGCAAGAACATGTGGAACTCTTCATCCGGACACTGGCTCCCACCCAGTCAGGAAAGGACCCACCAAACTGGCTCCCATGACTGAAATGACCACTCCTCCCAGTCTGGGGACAGCAGCCCTTCACTCACCATGTTGTGGTTTTCCGATTGCCCAACCTCTCTGCTCAGCTTCCTGCAGCAGCACACACAGCACAGCACACAAAACCACGGGCCCCAGCTCCTCTTCAAAACCAAGCCTGAAGCTTGTGACAGGAAGGACCCTGCACCTCTTCTGACTGGATGGTTGCCTGGAGGGCCTGATTGGCTAGTGCGGCCTGAGTGACAAGAGCATCTCCTATAGGGTTACAGTGTGCTTAATGACACAGCAAAATGGTTCCTGACCTTGCTTTCCACCTCAGACAAAGACCTTTTCAGAACTGGGAGAGATTTACATTTCAATACCACATGTCCCTGGCTCTAAAGCAGAAATAGATTAATAATTAATCTTCTATGATAGTCAAACTTATAGTCATGTTAAGTTTTCTAGGTATACATAGATATATTTCAGATAGATAGGTAGTCTTCAAATACTTCAAAGACCTGCAGAATATGGCATTTAAAATGTTTTTAAAAATTTTGATTAAGATCCAAGATGGCGGAGACAAGCAGACGCAGGTAGGCCTGTGGCAGCGGCCCGCAGAGGTGGATGGGTCCAGCGGCAGCGGCCGACAGGGACATTTAGGCCGGCGGTAGCCGGCGGAGAAATTCAGGCCCAGCGGCGGCCCACAGAGGTGGACAGGCCCTGCTGCAGAGATAAGCAGACAGAGGTGGACGGGCCCGGCGGTGGCGGCCGACAGAGACATTCAGGCCCAGTGACGGCGGCCCACAGAAGTAGACAGGCCACTGGGCAGAAACGGGCAGACGCAGGTGGGTCCGCAGCGGCGACTCGCGAAGGTGGAAGGGCCCGGTGGCAGCGGCCGACAGGGACATACAGGCCCAGCGGCAACCGGGAGACACATACACGCCTGGTGGCAGTTCACAGAGGTGGATGGGCCCGGCAGCAGTGACGGGCAGGGATAGGTAGGCCCGTGGTGGCAGCCGGCAGAGACATACAGGCCCATTGGCCGCCCGCAGAGGCAGACAGACCCAGGGACATACAGGCCCTGCGGCGGAGACAAGTGGACCCAGGTGGGCCTGTGGCGGCGGGCCACAGGGGTGGACAGGCCCAGGGACTGAGAGGGGCAGACGCAGCTTGGAACGGGGACGCCCCTAGCCCCAACACCTGGGGAAGAGGTTATCTCCGTGGGTCAGAACCAGGGCGAGTCTGGGCACTCCGTTTGGGGACAACCCAGGGCCCAACTGCTGATCCTGTGAAACCCAACAACTTGGAGGAGTTGGTAAGACTACCCTGCTCAGCTGAAACCCATCTGGGAGAGGATTCAGATGCCTACAGTTTGAAGTCTGAAGAAACAAGATCAGCTGAGGAGTTGACAAATGAACAAAACGTGACCTGGGAACACAGAAGAAGGTGCTACCCAGCCACTAAACCAGATCACCAGAATCATAAGTATATAATTCATCGACTGAAATCAGCTGTCCCTGAAGAAACAGCCCAATAGCACCAATTTAACCAAGAACCCCTACTAAACCAAGACTAAAAATTAGAACAAGAGAGGCACTCTCAGACACAGACACCACCTGCACCGCACAGAGGAAAATATGAGTAGATGCCAGTGCAAAAATACAGGCAACAACATAAAGACCTATATGGCAACATCAGAACCTAGTGATTCTATACCTGCAAGACCTAAACATACCATGACAGAAGAAACAGAAGAGAACAACCCTAAAAATGACTTTAAGAAGATGATAGAGGCCCTTAAAGAAGAAATAAAACATTCCCTCAATGAGGAAATAAAAACTTTCCTTAAAGAGGAAATGAAAAACTACCTTAAAGAGGAAATAAAAACTTTCCTTAAACAGGAAATGAAACACTCTCTTAAAGAGGAAATAAGAACTTCCCTTAAAGAGGAAATGAAAAACTCCATTAAAGAGGAAATTAAAAACTCCCTTAAAGAAATGGAACAAAAAATGAACAAAAAATGGGAAGAAATCAAATCAAGCCAAGAAAAAGCAATTAAACAGATGAAAGAAACATTCCAAGATCTGAAAAATGAATTTGAGACAATAAAGAAAACACATGCTGAGGGAATGCTGGAAATAGAAATCCTGACAAAACGAACAGGAACTATAGAAACAAGCATAACCAACCGATTGCAAGAGATGGAACAGAGAATCTCTGACACTGAAGACATGATAGAGAAAATAGATTCGTCAGTCAAAGAAAATACTAAAGACAAAAAAGTTGTAACACAAAACGTCCAGGAAATTTGGGACACCATGAAAAGACCAAACCTAAGAATAATAGGGATAGAAGAAGGAGAAGAATACCAACTCAAAGGCACAGAAAATATATTCAACAAAATCATAGAAGAAAACTTTCCTAACCTAAAGAAAGAAATACCTATGAAGATACAAGAAGCTTACAGAACACCAAATAGGCTGGATCCAAAAAAAAAGTCCCCTCGCCACATAATAATCAAAACACCAAACACACAGAACAAAGAAAAAATATTAAGAGCCGCAAAGGAAAAAGACCAAGTAACATATAAAGGTAAACCCATCAGAATAACACCAGACTACTCAATAGAGACTATGAAAGCGAGAAGATCATGGACAAATCTCATGCAGACACTAAGAGACCACGGATGCCAACCCAGACTATTATACCCAGCAAAACTCTTAATCACCATAGGCGGAATAAACAAAATATTCCAGGATAAAACCAGATTTAATCAATACCTGTCTACAAACCCAGCCCTACAGAAAGCACTAGAAGGGAAAATTCAACCTAAAGAAGCTAAACACATCCATGAAAAATCAAGCAATAGATAATCCCACACCAACATACACCACAGAAGAAACAAGCTGGCGTAGCTATCCTAATATCTAGAGAAAAAGGATGTTTCAAAAGAGAAGAAGTCTTGTGGCAATGCCTCAGTGGTCCAGGTAACTACCAGAACTCGGAAAAGTTGGTTGAACTTGGGATTGACTGGGAGGCCAAAGATTTAAAAAGCAGAAGATTCTCTCAAGACATAAGTTGTGTGATAATAGTGTGGCTTGTGTGTGTGAATGAGAATTTGTAAATGTTGAATTCTAGGCTTCGACAATCATTGTCAGTGCAGATTAAGCTGCAAGTATTTATGTTCTAAAACTTAAATTATAAAGCTAGTTACGTCTTTCTAACAACTAGTTTTAATGTTCATGAGCATATTTTACCTACATTACTTTTTCAGGATGTTGAGAAAGCACAGGCTGGAGGCTGGGGGCTAGATGGTTTTGAGGAAGAGGTCTTGGTGGACTCTTTCATAGAGCAAAGGGAAGCAATGCCTTCTGGGAAATGAGCTAAGTTTTAATCTAGTCTTTAAGATTAGAAGTCAAAAACAAAAATATTAAGGAAAGGAAAACTTAATTGATCTTTGAAGTATTGTTATGTGGAATTGAGTGGGACTTTTGAGGCCTTTCTTCCAGAAAACAAGGACTTGGTTGTCAGGCCTATATTAGGCCTAAACCTTGGTGCCATGTAGTTGTACTTAAATCATTTCAATGGAAAGTGTCTTAGTGATTGGATCTTCTAGTGCAGTTTGGAGTTCTTCCATTTGAAAAATGTGATATTTACATGGGATTGTTTGAATCTTGTTTTCTAGTCCCTCCCCATCACCACCCTCATAATCTGAAGGTAGATTTTTCTCTTGATAAAGGAACAAAAAAGGTGAACATCTTGTTTGTAAATAGGTATCTAGTAACTAGTGGTAAACTTGAAATGGTAGAATTCTTTAAAGCCTAATTCTAGGTAGCCTTAAGAAAATGTATCTTAATTATTTTTGAACCTGTATTCACCTTGTTTTTTTTCAAATATCTTAAGTTATATTTTCTTTTTCAGAGCTGCTTCTTATTTGGGGCTACTTTTTTTTTTTTTTTAAATTGGGGCGTAATTCATAAAAGGGTATATTGTTTTGATGAGACTTTTTACAACTATGGCTGGATGTCTTTCTTTAGTCTTCCAAGAAGGGCCATTTTACTTTTTTAGAGTTACTTTTTAAAGTCATGAGGTCAACAACTTGGACTACTATGCATGTAAGCGCTAATGCAAATTAAAGCCCAAGTTGACCTCCAGCAGCAGTTCATTCTATGTTGACAGTGAGAGAACACTTTGCCTGTTAGGATACTGTTACTCGTGGACTGAAATGCTGAAAAAACCCCTCCCCCTATTTTGTTTTTTGCAAAAATCAAGGTATATTCTAGGGTTTCCTGGTTGACCTCAACAGATAAACTGAGATGATAGTCTTAGATCAGAAATGATCTGAATGTAGATTTACAGTCTACGTGTACAGCTGGCTAAGTGAGATCGCTTTCACAGTTCTGCATGTATCCCATCAGCTCCCCATTAGTCACTGAACTCTTAAAACTGGTATTGTAACATTATCACAATGTTTTGCGCCAATTTTATAAACTTTACAGTACAATATGTGTTCCTTTTCTGAGGCAAACCAAAGGTATATTTCTCAAGGTTCTGCTGCTATCAGCTGCGTTGATGGAGGATTTTTTATACATTTGTAATAGATAGGAATAAACCAGAAAAAAAGAAGAAAAAAAAAAGTGGTGGAGGAAAAGGTGAACACTGCAAGAATACTCAAAAGGGCTGAGAGTTGCAAACGCCAAGAATGGCTTTGCATAGTAAATGGAATAGAACAGCTCTGAACTATAGCTTACTTTTCCTGGTTTGGTCTGACAGAATGATTGAATGCTTTTGTACAAAAATCAGAGCCTTAAAAACAAGGATTTGGTGAGATTGTAAAATGGTGTGCCACTTTGGCAAAACAGTTTGGTGGTTGGTCAAAATGCAAAACATTGTTACTCTGTTACTCAACAATTCTCCCCTTAGGAATATATCCTCAAACTACTGAAAATGTGCACCTATGAAACATGTACATGAAGGTTTACAGCAGTGTGTTGCTAATAGTAAAAAAGTTAAAACAACTCAAATAGCTATCAAATACTGGAGAGAAATAAAATGTGGCTTATTCATACAATAGAATATTATTAAGACATAAAAATGAATGAGAAACTGACAGATTAAATGACTTTGGTGAACCTTCATAATTTCATTTGTAGATCTTTCCATTTCTAACTTATAAATACATTTGGGGTTATAAATTATAAATGTACTGCCTCCTGTCAACATTGTATACTTCTATTTGATGATTTCTGTGTCAAACATTATATGGAAATGTTTCCAAGTATTTTCTGTATTAACTGTGAATGAATAGAACAAAATAAATTGCCTGTGATGGAAAAAAAAATATACCATCACTGTATCAAAAAAAAAAATGTTTTTAAAAATTTAGACTTTCTGGACAATGAGACATGTCAGCTCCTGGCAGCACCAATTTACTTCAGAGAGGAAGATGGGCATTAAAGACACCCTATATGGAGTTTATCTTCACCTTGGCAAAAATAGCCATTTGGGAAAGAAACTGTTGTACCTGGACAGCTTGATTGACTGGACATGCAGGACCCATAAGAAGGTGACCACTGAACTTTGCTTGGCAAAATAGTCCTTCAGGTTCCTGCTTCACAGAGGAAACTGCCAGACATATTACAGGACACAGAGAGAAGTGGCTGAGAGACTCTAGGCCTGTGGGCTGAAGACAGATGCCCCAACTTTACAGGGGAACTTTGGGTGACTGTCCAGGCTGCCAGCTATCTCTGTCTACCCTGCAAGACTCTTGAAAGTTGCTTGCATCGTTCTCCTGTTTCTCAGGTAATTTTATATCCTTATGAGGTCTTTGATGGAGTTGAAGACTAGATAGTTATAATTTTACTTAGTTATGATAAGAGATAAGTTAGATATAAATCCTTGAACTCACAAATATAAGATAAATAGGATATCTTCTAAATTTTGCCAAATGCAAATAGACTAGTTATTATAAACAGACTAGATATTGTAACTGTAATTCTTGCTTGATAATTGTTTTGTTATCTGTAATTGTACTAATGTGAAAGTTAAAACCTTCCTTTTTAAAAAAAAGAAAAGGGGAAGTGATATGGATATCACTCTGTGTAAATAAAATGCTGATTGGACAGTAGCCAGGCAGGAAGTATAGGCAGGACAAGCAGAGAAGAGAATTCTGGGAAGTGGAAGGTGGAGGCAGAGAGATGCTGCCAGCTGCCACCATAAGAAGTGAGATGTAAGGTACTGGTAAGCCACAAGCCAAGTGGCAAAGTATAGACTAATAAAAATGGGTTAATTTAAGATAGAAGAACTAAATAACAAGAAGCCTGCCACAGCCATACATTTTGTAAGCAATACAAGTCTCTGTGTGTTTACTTGTTTGTCCTGACCATAGGCCAGACGGGACAAGGAAAACTCCAGCTACAACCAGCTACATTCCATAACATGGGAGACAACCCTGATTTACAAACCAGTACAAAGGCCCATCCTTTTATTAAAAAACTGGCCTCTACTATGCTGCTCAAGAGACCATTACAGGGTCACAACCAACTTTATGTCCTGGTATGCCATGGAGGTATATTAATTCTAGAACAGGGGCATCTCCAGTCCTTTTGAAAAGCAGTTTTGAGTCAAGGACTTCTATGTTGAGGTGGACTTAAACCCTGTCTGTAGCCCCAGAGAGCATTGCCTTTATTATCTCTGACTAATCACCCTAAATTTTTGGATTACATATCTGTACCACCACAGAGTTCTAAAATTACCAGTTTGAGTCACATAATGGACTGTCTACTACACAACAGGGAAAGGATTTGTGTGTGGAGCATGGCTTCTTCCTGCAGACCAAAGGAGGAGGAAGAGTGCCCTTGGCCTGCAGGCAGGGGCGAGGCCAATAGACAGGGGGTGAGGTCACCTGTGACCTTCCATCTTTCCCCTCTGCCTGGGAGAACAAGGCCTACAGGAAGGGGTGGGCCACCTGTGTCCTTCCTTCTCTCTCCTCAGCCTGGTAGGGTTGGGCCTGCAGACAGAGGGCAGGGCATGAAGCCAGGGGGAGGGGCCTGCAGATGGGGGCAGATCCTGTAGACAGGGGCAGGGCCACTGTGTACACTGCAGGGGGCATTAGACCAGGCAATATCTTGATCACAGACTGCAGTTAAAGGCAATGAGCTGTATGGGTCTCCATTAGAAAGAAGGACTGATGGGGCATGGTGAGTGACTTCCTCTGTAATTTCTCTGCATGTATTAATTCCTTCCATGTGAATGAAGACAGACACTATTGGCTGGTGTACAGTTTAGGAAGGATAGCTCGAAGTACTAACTATTCAGTTTCCAATTAGCAAACTCTCCTGTGCAGATATGTGCAATCCTGGTTAATACAGAGAAGTCAGCTGAGAGGTTTGAGATACCAACCACTGGCTGTAACTCCATGTATTAGCTTATACTGGCTAATATTTTACATGGGACAAAGTCATACAGTCTCTTATTAATGGTATTCACTCTACCATGGTGGTGCCATCTCCATTTCAAAGTCAGTATAGCTACATATAATTTCAATTATTTTTATCATTTTAAAACATCAAATATTGGTATGTTTTATTAACATCCAGGTTCTTTTAATGCATTATTGAAAGCTTTTTCTATTTTTCTATGTTTCCCAGTTTAGGAATTTTATTCCTTTTTTTCTTAACTGCTGTTTGTTTATGTATTTATTTATATGCTTTTCAATTTTGGAGGACATGACGGCCTTTGGGGGATCAGATGACCCTATCACAGGACTGGCCTAAGAAGGTGCAGATATGTATATTATAAATCATAACGGAAACTAAAACATAGTTAAGAAGTAAGAGTGAAAATAATCTTATAGTTGGGGTGTCACAACATCATGAGAAACTGTATTAAAGAGTCACAGCATTAGGAAGGTTGTGAACTGTTGATTCAGGTCAACATGTCCTATAGCTCAGGCTTGACTCACACAATATAATTGAGAATTGCTTTAAACACCTAATCCTGCCTCGGCCTCCCAGTGCTGGAAAGACAGTCCTGCAACTCCTTCCAGGCTGGGCCTTGGCTGGTCTGTGGGAAGGAAAAATAGAGCAGTGAATCAATGTCCTCCAACTTCTCTAGATTTTATTGTGAATTTAGAAATAAAGTAGAACTTGTGTAAGAATTGAGTTCACTGACCAACTGTAAAGCAGGTATAGTCACCTCAGAGAGAGGCATGAGTAAGAAAGGGTGAAAGCTTTCCTGCTGTGATAGTAGTTGACCTTAGCAGTGAGTAGTGAGGTAGTCGTTACAGGATCAATGAATGTTCTGACTGGTCATTTCTTGGGGCCACATACCAGGCAATCAAGAATCTGGATAAGAACTGAATTTTCATGAAATCAAATTGTAGTAGTTACACCAGTTGAATCTAAGCAGTAGGACTGGATAGAATGGTGTGGCCCTGCCTAAAATGACTGTGTTTTCCAGGTTTAAGATATGTACCCCAAGAAAAATGATGTGAGTAGTACTTGGTGTGATCTAATACAAATCACTAGTCTCTGGGGAACATGGCCATAAAGCCTATTTCAACTTTTTAACAGAATTATTGGGAATTATATTTACATTATTATCACTGTCTCTTCCCTGCCTCCAAGCGCTCCCATAAACCCTTCATTGTGTACTCATCCATGACCTCTTTTTGTTTAACAACAGTTACTGCTTGAATGTTACCTGTGTTGGGTTGCAGGACTTCCCAACTATGAAGCAAAGATTTGGCTGCACTGGACATTGAGTATGTCATGAACTGTGCAACCATAGGATCCTGTGCCTTGAAAGAGGAACAGGAAGTGCTGTGGGAGACTGGAGGATTTTAATAAACTACAAATTTTCTAGATTTGTGTCTAATGTGGAAGGACCCACCTGGGAGAGTTTTTTCTCTCTGAGTCTTTTGATGTCTGAACACCCAGTAGGGTAACTGCTAATGTCCTGAAGCCTAGCTGAGTGATCCAGCTAATGAGGGGCTCTGGGAAGGCTTAGCAATCAGGAGCACCAGCAGGAGGTAGTTTACAGGTTCTTTCCAGGATTCTCCTCTGCCTCTGCTGTCGTGAGTTGTGAGGAAGTCCACAAGCTATGTCTTGGTGAATGTTGAGTGATCAGAGCAGGTCTGCTGAACTGTCATTTATGCTGGGACTTGGATGGACCATTAGCCAAAGTGTGGGTTTGTTGGTCCATGTGGTGACCTGGGCAGTAAGTAGAAAGATGGTAGAAAGATGGTGATGTGGACAATCTTTCAGCAATACATGTTTAGAATGCTTCTACCTTTCTGCTACCATCAGCCCCAATGGTGTGATTTAGTTCTGAGGGACAAAGGGAGTTTCTTTTCTGCAGAGATTTCTCAGGAGTGCATGGTGTTGGGTAGATGCACAGGGAAGAATCCACATCTTGTGCCACAATCCATATGATAGGAACCATTTATAACTAATAAGAAGTCTCTGTGTCATAATTTGGGAGCTGGTTGGTGGCTCAAAAGAGAGTTTTCTATATGCCCGTACTTACTCCATCTCAAACTGGTTATCTTTTGCTATTACTATTGCATATATATTTATATGTCTGTGCACATAAATAAATATGAGCTACTGAGTCCATTTGCTGTTTCTTCTATTTATATGATTACAGGGCAGACCACTTTGTTTTGAATAACCAACTAGGGAACTTGTTGCTGGATGGCTTCTCTCCAGGTTCCCCAAGCCCTGCAGTCCCACAATCCACTTATAAAATAATCATTCAGACACTTATATCACTTATAAACTGTATGGCCGTGGCAGGCTTCTTGCTAACTGTTCTTTTATCTTAAATTAACCCATTTTTATAAATCTATACCTTGCCACGTAGCTGGTGGCTTACCAGAGTCTTTACATGCTGCTTCTCCTGGCTGTGGCTGCAGTGTCTCTCCCCTCAGCCTTCTGCTTCCCAGAATTCTCCTCTCTCCTTGTCCCACCTACTTCCTGCCTGGCCACCTACTTCCTGCCTGGTCACTGGCCATCAGTGTTTTATTTATGTAGAGCAATATCCACAGCAGGGACTCATCCCTGGGAAAAACAATTCTCCCCCTCAATAGTCTGTAGTTTCCTGTAGTACTTGGTCTAGGGAGAGGGTCTCATTAGATCCCCTCACACCTTCTGTGTTAGTATGTGTACTGGCCATGATTTGTCTTCCACATGAGATCTTCTTGCAGGGTTCAGAGTCTATCTACTTTGTTAGCTGTGGCTTTGACTTCCCACTTCCTGTATGAATGCACCTCTGGAGGTTCAGGTCTCCTCTTCCAGAGGCCTGTGGTTGTAGTCGATGGGCTTCCATGCTGTCTCCCCAGGCCTTGATCTTAAAGCAGCTCTCCAGTTTAGCTTCCAATCACTTCACACTCCACCTCTTCCTCAAATCTGAGGTCACCACAGGATTCCCAAGTTCTCCAAGTCAGGCTAAAAATAATGTCTGGAAGGGCATTTCCAGAGATAATGAATATTTGTGAGCATGTTTTATGGGTGTGTCTGTGAAGGACTTGCCTGGAGGTGCATCTGATGATTGCTGTTGGGTTTGCCTCAGGGAGAGGATCTTTTTCCCAAGTGATTGGCAGGCTTGGCCCAGGGAGGCAGGGAGGCAGGGAGGCAGGGAGGCAGGGAGGCACGGAGGCAGGGAGGCAGGGAGGCAGGGATGCACAAGCTCACAGGCCCTGTGCACCAACCCAGTTCTTGCCTTGCCTATCTCAAATATCTATGAAGCTGAATGGGGTGTTCATGGAGTGTCACCTGCCCTGATCATTTGCAGCCCTCGAACTAGTCCCTGGAAACTCCCAGGAACTGGATCTAGCTGAAAAAGCAGTCCAACCAAAGCTTTTGATGAAACCCAGATAGGTGGATGTCATAGTGCTGCTACTGTATCTGTTAGGGATAGCAGGATGCTGAAAACAGCACAGGAACAGCTGGCCATGGTCATATATGTGAGAACCTGATGAAGGAAAAGTGAGGCAGGCATCCAACTAGTCTTATTCAGGACCTTCCTGCCACAAGGTTTCCTTCTGAGTCTTTAGTCTCTAAGCCACTCTACAGACCCTTCTTTGAGTCCAAAAGCCTTCCAAATACTTCCTGGTGCCCAGCTGCTTTACAGAGCTTTCCAGGATGGCCCCATTGCCTTCTGAGATTTCAGGTACTGCAAGAGTCTTGGAATGTTCCAGAGACAGCGTGGGTGATATTCATAGGTAAGCTCCTTGGTAAAACTGGAAATGTTATAAGCTAAACAAACTCATAAGTATATTTTGAATCATTATTAATTTTGTATTTAAAAATCTAGTTATATTTGCTAATATCAAAATTATGGAGCTTGTTGATATTATAAATTGCTGCTCTTCCTATAGATTGTGGTTAGACTTTTTGGAAGCTCCCTCTTATATGGAAAACTGTCATGTTTTGAATAATGATTCAATGATATAGAATAAAATGTTTATTGGAATTTTTTTGTTTGTTTTTTGAGAGGGTTTCTCTGTGAAACAGTCCTGGCTATCCTGGAACTCACTCTGTAGACCAGGCTGGCCTTGAACTCACAGATATCTGCCTGCCTCTGCCTCCTGAGTGCCTGGATTAAAGGCATGTACCATCACCACATGGCAAATTTGTCTTATGTTCAATATATATTATTTTATATTTGTTTTATATATTCCATATTTTCAATATGCATTATTTATTAAACTATGCAGTGTAAGTTTTAGACTAACTGGAATTTCTAATGGGACCTTGTCTCAAAAAAAAAAAGTAAGATTATAATCAACATTATTTGTGTGTGTGTATGTGTGTGTGTGTGTGTGTGTGTGTGTGTGTGTGTGTGTGTGCACTATGTAGACCAAATTGAAAGAGATCTACCTGACTCTGCTAACATACTCAAATATATTCATTTATGAAAATGATTTTTCAGAGATCAATGGCTCACACCTATAATGAATTTGAGATATTGTCCTTAACCTGAGGACCTCTGCAGTGGTTAAGCTGGGACCCTTGAGTGCATATTGGAAAATGTTTTCAGGGTGAGTCAATACAAATCAGAGTTGGAATTTTATTTTGAGACAGGGTTTCTCTATGTATCTCTAGTGGTTCCTGAATTCAAAATGTAGGCAAGATTGGCCCCAAACTCACAGAACTGTCTGCCTCTGCTGTACAGGTATTGGAAAAAAAGTTATTTGCTACATCATCCAATTTTAATTTTATTATCTATTTACTTATGATTGTTTGTATGTATGTGCTCATTTATTTGTGGAAAGGTGTGCATATATGTCATGGTTTGGGTGTTAAAGTCAGAGAACAATTTGGAGTGCTGGTCCTTTCCCCTCAGCATGTTTGAGATGGGGTCTCTAATTTGCTATTACATGTAAATAGGCTTGCAGGATTTCTCTTGTCTGCCTTTTCTCTTGCCTTAAAAACACTGGATAAGCCGGGCAGTGGTGGCACATGCCTTTAATCCCAGCACTGGGGAGGCAGAGCCAGGCAGATCTCTGTGAGCTCGAGGCCAGCTTGGGCTACCAAGTGAGCTCCAGGAAAGGCGCAAAGCTACGCAGAGAAACCCTGTCTCGAAAAACAAAACAAAACAAAACAAAGAAAAAAAAAACAAAAACAAAAACAAAAAAACACTGGATAAAAGGCATGCACTCTTGAAACTGTTTTTGTAATGCAGAAGTAAAGGGATGGTTGCAAAGTGAGCACTTCATGTGTTGAACCATTTTCACAGCCCTAAAGTTTATGAAACAGAGAATTTTGGAGTGAGTCTGTTTTGAGACAGAGTCTCACATTCTAACCTTGTCTGGCCTGGAACTCACTATGTAGTGGATGGGCTAGGCCTGGAACTTGAAGAGGTCCACCTGCCTCTGCCTCATGTTATGATACCTGGGTAAAAAGTAATTTTTATTATGGATTTAGCACAGATATTAGTAGAAATATGTTTGGGAAAGTGTAGTCTTGTGAGGGAGAGCCACAGTTAATTGATAGAAAGCCATGTGACAGTGTGTGCCTTTCTAAGATCCATTTCAATGGGTTCTTAGGGAGTTTTTCTCTGTGTCTCTCTTCTTGGTGTCTTTCTTTCACCTTCTCTTTCAAAACAAGATCATAGTTCTGTTCCTGAGGATTCTTGGGTGTGATTCTGTTTTAATGAGGTAAAAGCATGGGTCAGAAGAGTTCTGCACTGTGCCTTACTCTACATGAGGTTCATATTTCTGCCCTGCAATCCTCAGACAATTGCTGCTCATATCTGGGAAAGGAGTAAGTCCTTATTCAAAAGGTTTTACATACTTTGGCTCTAAATATGGCTTATTTGTATTTGAGATATCACTTAAAAAAGGAAAATTTTCTATCTACACAGCAAATTTTATTAATTTTGTGTGACAGTTAATATTGATTTTTCAATTTGATAAGATCTAAAATAAGCCAAGGGAGACTCCTCCAGGCCCACATTTGAGGACTTATCTAGATCATGTTTTTCTCTGGGGTGTGGTTATGAGAGATTATCTTGTATATGAAGTTCATTGAGATGAGAAATCTTTTGTCCCTTCCAGGAGTGATAGCACAATTTCATCCCATTGTCTTGGTACTGGATTATGTAATAAGAACCAACATTTACCATTCTCTGACTCCTGACTGTGGATACAAGGTGATCAGGTTAATAGGAGAATTAACATACAATAGGTTGAAGGAATAGAAACTACCCTTGCTTGCTATCTGACTATAGCCCAGATATTAGGGATTTTGCTGAGATTTTTCTGCCTTGGTGTCTTGACTGCCAATCCAAGATTGAAGGGCTCATGGAGAGCTGATGACCATGTCATAGAATCGAAACACCCGCAGAAAGGTCCTGAGAGGACACTGTTTACAGCAGACACCCAAAGCTGTGGTGGATTCTAGAACCATAGGATAAATAAGGAGAGTTGCCAGTATGGAATAGTATTGGCACTGTAGGAAAGTTGTGTGTACTAGTGTGGTGGTATTGTGTTCCCCAAAATATTGTGTACTCTAATAAATTTATCTGGGGTCAGAGAACAGACAGCCACTAGATACAAAGGCTAGAAAATGGTGGCACTCACACCTTTAATCCTAGCATTCCAGAGATAGAAATCCCTCTGGATCTCTGTGAGTTCAAGGCCACATTGGAAAAAGCCAAGCATGGTGAAACACACTTTTAATCCCAGAAAGCCAGCCTTCAATCCCAGGGAGTGGTGGTAGAAAACAGAAAGATATATAAGGCGTGAGGACCAGAAACTAGAGGCATTTGGCTGGTTAAGCATGTGGCTGGTTAAGCATTCAAGCTTTGAAGCAGCAGTTCAGCTGAGAGCCATGGGGATGAGGACACAGAAGCTTCCAGTCTGAGGAAACAGGACCAGCTGAGGAACTGGCAAGGTGAGATAGCTGTGGCTTGTTCTGTCTCTCTGATCTACCAGCATTGACCCCAATAACTGGCCTCGGGTCTGATTTTATTAATAAGAACTTTTAAGATTCCTGCTACATACTAGGGATGGCAAAATCTAAAACACGGAGCTTCCCTAGTCCATGAGATCCCAGAATATCATTAACAGGCTTAGAATTTGCACAATGTGATACAGGAAGCTGTTCAAAAAGGAAAGAACAGAAGTATTGCTTCCTGATTTGTTTTCCCTTAAATGTGATTGATTATTCCCTATGCTCCTGTTCTTCCCTTTTTGAGAACAGTGGGATGTTACTTATTGTTTTCACAGAATATACATTTAAGAGACTGTAGATTTTTTAAATGTTGGAATTTTTAAAGCCTATGGGACTTAAGAATTTGGAAGTATTTATATTATGATTAACACGAGACTCTGGGGAACAAGGATGGAAACATTTTGTTTGATAGGGATGTATTGTAAAATTTTGAGTCAAATGAATATTATCCGCCAAAGTTACTTTGGGTCAGGTTATTTTATCTTCACCAACCTGTTTGCTGCTCAAAATGAAAAGAAACCAGATTGTCAATTCATGGACATCTACCAGACCTTTAACTTGAAATACATTTTTTTTAAAAAAAGATTTATTTATTTATTACGTATACAGTGTTCTGTCTGCAGCCAGAAGAGGGCACCGGATCACATTACAGATGGTTGTGAGCCACCATGTGGTTGCTGGGAATTGAACTCAGGACCTCTGGAAGAGCAGCTAGTGCTCTTAATCGCTGAGCCATCTCTCCAGCCCCTTGAAATACATTTTTAATCGTGATCTATGAGACACAACTTTGAGTCTTTTTCTGTGTCACTATTGTATAATTCCTTAATGCTTTCATCCCTGCAACCATGTACATAAAAGCTCCAAAAAGTGGACTTAGTAGATTGTCTTCATATATATCAGCATACTGATTCAGACATAGTTTACAAGGAAGAAGTTGGAATGGAAATATTTGAGAAGTGATGGAATGAAGAGAAAACAGGGGAAAGTGGTGTAATATCTTTTAAATAAAATGTATAGCAATATATTTTAAATAAAAAGTGGGGCTAGAGAGATGGTTCAGCAATTAGTAGTATTGGGGGTTGTTAGAGAAGAGCAAAATTCTATTCCAGGAACCTACATAGTAGCTAACCATTTGCTGTAACTCCAATCCTAGGCATCTCCTCTTTTTTTTTTTTTTCCTGGACTCTGTAGATACTGTTCACAGACACATGTAGGCAAAACTCTCACATAACTAAAGTTAAAAACCAGTTAAAGCCGAGCGGTGGTGGTATATGCCTTTAATCCCAGCATTCGGGAGGCAGAGCCAGGAGGATCTCTGTGAGTTCGAGGCCAGCCAGGGCTACAGAGTGAGTTCCAGGAGAGGCACAAAGCTACACAGAGAAACCTTGTCTTGAAAAAACCAAAAAAAAAAAAAAAGTTACAAACAGGAAAAAAAAAATTTCTCTTCAGTGGTTTCAAAGTCCCGAGACAGACAGCAGACAGAAATAGTTATAATGAACTCCTTTTTTCCTGAATGGAAGGAGCTGTGGTCTTCTTCAGAGCCAGCTTCCACAGAGCAAAAGCAGCCTTGTTCTGAGCTGAAAATAGCTCAGCAGAGCCATCCAATTAAGAGCAGTGACCACAGTGCTGATAGGTGACTTTTCCTTGAAGTTTTCTGTTTTTGTGTTCTCTATCTTTTCTGTGAGAATTGTTACATGGTATGTTGTGCCCAGATCGTGACCCCCAGAGAGACCACCGAGGACAAGCATACCATAATGCAAAAGCAGGATTTATTCTGTTTAAGTTTACAAGCTGGGGCAGGGAAGCTCCTTCCAATGCACTCACTCATAGCAGTGAGGCCTGGAGGATCTTGCCCTTTCTTTGTGAGGCTAGTTCTTAAAGGCACAGACCACGTAATTCATTCCCCACAACCCACCTCCCTCTCCTTGGTTAGTATCTGTGGTGGTATTGTGTTCCTCAAAATATTGTATACTCTAATAAATTTATCTGGGGTCAGAGAACAGACAGCCACTAGATACAAAGGCTAGAAAATGGTGGCACTCACACCTTTAATCCTAGCATTCCAGAGATAGAAATCCCTCTGGATCTCTGTGAGTTCAAGGCCACATTGGAAAAAGCCAAGCATGGTGAAACACACTTTTAATCCCAGAAAGCCAGCCTTCAATCCCAGGGAGTGGTGGTAGAAAGCAGAAAGATATATAAGGCATGAGGACCAGAAACTAGAGGCATTTGGCTGGCTAAGCTTTCGGGCTTTGGAGCAACACAGTTCAGCTGAGATTCATTCTGGATGAGGACACAGAAGCTTCCAGTCTGAGGAAACAGGACCAGCTGAGGAACTGGCGAGGTGAGATAGCTGTGGCTTGTTCTGTCTCTCTGATCTACCAGCATTGACCCCAATAACTGGCCTCAGGTTTGATTTTATTAATAAGAACCTTTAAGATTCCTGCTACAAGTATCAGTTTCCTTTTTTCAGTCTTTCATGTTATCTTTATCTTTTGTTTGTTCAGCAACCATGTTAGGAGTTTTAGGAGCTGTCTCCTGGGTTTGAGAAGTTTGGGATGTTTTATGGCCAATTAGCCCCTATCAGTTGTCCGAATATCCTGACTCTGTGTTTTTAAGTCCCTGTAGCTCCTATTACTATCTGGGAACTTGAAAGGGTTCTAAGTTCTTATCTACACTCAGGAATCCTGGTTTAAGCTTCTCTTTGTAGGGCATAGAGTGGGTTTTTTTTTTTACTGAGGTTTCACAGGTACAGATATATCTTTAAGTTCAAACATCAAGATTAACAGATATCATAGGCTCCAAAGCAATCTAATTCCATAGTGTCTTTTCTGCAATTTTCAGCTAAGACCTTGTGGTACACTCTCTGTCAGTTTGAGAATACTCTATTGTATACATTGAGTTCCAGGACAGCCAAGTTGATCACACAGATAAACCCTGTCTTTAAAAACTAAAAGAAAAAATAATATTAATTATACTAATTAAGTAATTATAATAAACTAGGTCATGGGAGACCATGGGGAAAAAATCACTGAAGACCTTAGAGAGGCATGGCTTGCCCTCATGCTTCTTGGCCCCAAACACCTAGGTTTTTCTCTCTGTTGAAATACTTTCATCTGCATCTACTCCACAGAATTTGTCATCCTCAATGGAAGCATCTATGTTGTTTTAGTCAACCACCAAAGAGAAAGAGAATGTGAGGGTCCTCAAGGGTCCTTAAGGCTTCTGAATAACCCCTGTGCTGAACCTCCATTTGAAATGCCCAGCTGGCTCTGCTGGGTGTAGCAGGTTAATTCAATCACATTCCCATATCTATACTAAAGTCCTTCATGATGCTGCTCTGAATGCATGGGAAGAGAACCTTCAGTTTGTTCTGCCTCTGAGAGCCAATAGTGCTCTATATCTTGGCTCTGCTATACAACAGGGAATGTGGTTTGTGATCCTTGGCATCCAGTCTCTGTGTGCGGTAGCAACCATAGGGGGTTGTTGGTGTTTTGGAATCTGAAATATTATCAGGAAGATGAAATTGTAAAATAAAGTTTCCTGAGAGGATCCACATATAAGGGAAAGAGAGATGACATAGTCTCAGGTAAACATATAAATGGAGATGAGATGTGTTGACTGTTGTTACAGAAATGCTTCATTTGCAGTAGCCCCGAATGTTTAATTTCCCCCTTAGTTTTGACATGGCTTTCTTTTTCTTTTTCTCAAGTGGCTGTGGAAGTAAACACTTTTGAACGCATGTCACCTATATGTGTTTGCCCACTTTTCATAGTTCTCTCACCATTTTAGATTTTCTAGATAAATTCTCTCAATTAATACATAATGTATATTTTTTATATTACACTCAAACATGGATACTCACTTCCTACTTATAATGTAATTGGGTCATTTCAATCAGTTAGAAAGGAGACATGTTATATGACCCTTCTGCCCAGGAATCAATTGCTCATTATATAAAAATCAAAGAAAGAAGTACAAAGAAACAGGAAGGAATGTATGCCCAGAAAAACTTAATGTTTAAAGTGGAATTGCTATAAAAGACATACTGTATCATATAGTAAGATGAAGTATTTAAATGTGATACAAACTTCCAAATGGAATTTGTCAGTCATAAGGTGGTGAGAAATTATACTAACAAGAGTCTTTTGTTCTTTTTACTTTACTGTTTTGTTTACTAGATTTAAAGAATCTATTCCATCGTTTCTCTTTGTTAGCTACTCACCTCCTTGTCAACCTGCACTCCCCTTCAGTTGTGCTGACACCTGCTACCAATCTCTCCCACAGGGGCTGATGCTGATTTTCTTGCCCTGGCTGAGCAGAGTCACATTTGCCTTCATCACTTAGACTTCACTGTCTTCTCTTTAGCACTAGTGACAGCTCTGAGGAAATTTACAGAGGAATGTGAAAATTTAATCAGAATTAATGTAGAAACTGAAGTTTCTCTTCAGGTATCATCTTTACTCCCTGTGACACAGGAGGAATGTTCCAACATTCTGTACATGCACTCTAGCTGTTAAAGGCAGAGATGCTGAAGCAGGCCTAAGTTCTATGCCTTTACATTTGTGTTGCTTACTCATGCCTGAAATGAGTCCTACATAGCTCAAAACTCATCCAAGATGAACAACGTCCTTTATGAAGGCAAAACTTCTAATTCTTTCCTAAAGAGACCACCTACTAAGAGAAAAGCGGTCAAATAAATGAGCCTATGGGGGCAATTCAGTGGAAGCCCACACACTCAAAAAGAAGTAAGCCATGCCTTTCACTGGCCCTTTCATTTGATAGGTTGTGGAAATCTATCCCCAAAGAAAGAGGAAGTGCCACTCATGTAGGTCATGTCCACTCAAACTGTGTTTTATACATGTACATACATGTAGATAAGAATATTTCTAGGGTTGGGAGGGGCAGGAGGAGGGAAGAGGGAGGATCTTTGATTGGTATGTAAAATGAAAAAAGTTCCTAATTAAAGCCATTATTTCTGTTGTGCTAGATTTATATTTGTGCCTAGAATCATTATTCTTCCATATAGTTTCTCAACTCTCCTACTCTCCCATCACCCATAAGATATGTAAAAATTACAAACCTTAAAAAAATACTATGCTACGCCAGGGTGGTGGGGTGGTGGTGGGGGGTGGCGCAAGCCTTTAGTCCCAGCACTCGGGAGGCAGAGCCAGGAGGATCTCTTTGAGTTCGAGGCCAGCCTGGGCTACCAAGTGAGCTCCAGGAAAGGTGCAAAGATACGCAGAGAAACACTGTCTCGAAAAACCAAAAAAAAAAACAAAAAAAAAATACTATGCTATCACTAAGTATTTGTTGATGAAAGGATTGGTTTCAACAGCTTTATCTTTCTGTGAAGTACCATGCTCCAAACTGTTTCTGGGAAAGAAGCAGTTGAAAACAGCAGTTCACATCTGAAAATACAGATTGTTTTCATTATGAAACCAGTTTGCAGTCTCCTGAAGGGTTTAGTAATGTTAGATGTTTACTGGATTCTGGATATGACTGTCGAGCATAGCTTACTCCTTTAAAAGAATGTATCAAATCAGGTTATGTTAGAATAGTAACAACAGTTATCTGAAAGCCTGAGATTCTGGTAAATTGAGGCTGGGCACCTCAGCAGATAGAGTAGTCCCACAGTGGCTGTCTCACATTGGAGAGACCCAAAACCCAGTGGTTGCTCAGAGCATGAAACTGGCTACCTGAGCAGTCTGAATGTGGTACTAGAACTTTAGAAGTTTCCTAGAGAGGTGATAGTCTCTAGTCAATGGAGAGATACTGCAAAGATGTTTCTGGTATCAGCAGAGCAATCCTCTGCAGCAGCAACAGGTTAAATCAATTCATGGGCAAGTTACCTGCTGTTTTTTCTGGAGGGTGAGGGAAAGTGTGCTCGGTCACTAGGCAACCTGTGTACAGCTAGATGCCTCTGGTGATAGTAAAAGGGAGATAGGTAAGATTTGGGACAGGAGGTAGTTAAGCTTAATTGGCACGTCCACCAGGTCTTCTCAAACAGGTAGTCTGGACACTTAAGTCTGTACTTAGAGAGTACAGAGGTATCTCTGATAAGCTACTTTCCTCCATCTGGGGATGGACCTGGCCAGATGCTGCCAATTATGATAATTACAGGGAGGCTTGAGCTAGGGTTCTGGCTGTGCATAGCTGTCAGCACAGAAGGTTATCTAAATATTCCTTTAGAAGAGGGGAAATGGTGCCCACAAATGATAGAAAATCTACAATAGCACACAAGAGACTCATAGCAGAAAACAACTGATAATCAAAAGCCAAATATCACCAAGGCTCCCTGAGCCTCAGCTTGACCTCTGGAAGGCCCTTGGCTTCTTGCAGGTGTTAACTTTGTCATAATCAGCTGAAATCCTGATTTGTATATTTTTGTGGCTTGCAGCAATAAAGAAACTGTGTACATACATCTAGCACATTATGTTAATAGTGTCTATTATAATTCCAATCCTGAAAAAATAAATGCCATAGCAAATAGGCAATCAAACCAAGCTAAAAAGACATCCAGCAGAAAAAACTCAATACCTGGTGTTCTAATGAATTTGGAATGTAATATTATGAACTCAGAAATAGACTGGCTAGTAAATTTCTTTGGAGAATAATTGTTTTAGTGTCTCATAACTTATCTTTGATAATATGGATTCATAACATTTGACTGATAATAGTATCTCATTCAATATTGGATTAAATTATAAATAGAAATAAGACAACAATACTGTCTCTTTAATATATGCATACTTATTTTATTAACAAATAGAAAAAGACCATTTATGTTGAATATAATAATTTTGTATTTTTTAAAGCTGAAGGGCACTCACTTTAGGGCCAGTCTCAGATTCATGATCCTCTTGCCTCAGCTTCCCAAGTTGCTAGGTTTAG
Source organism: Peromyscus maniculatus bairdii (assembly GCF_049852395.1). Lineage (NCBI taxonomy): Eukaryota > Metazoa > Chordata > Mammalia > Rodentia > Cricetidae > Peromyscus > Peromyscus maniculatus. Next base: position 10,262,443 of record NC_134869.1, on the reverse strand, counting down.
AAACATGCACCACTATTCCCCGATAAAATGTATTTCTCAAACTGGGAGGTGAGATCTATGTATTTGCTTGTATAAGGCATATGAAATTGGAGTTTATATAGCTACTGCCAGGTTGCTCTCTCTAGAAGCATCTGCAGAGCTCAAAATGTAACATAGGTCTATTTTCCAGTTTCCTGTCTCAAACCTTGCACTTGTGTCTTTCACATGGTCCTACCAATATTGAGTGGAAGTTGGCAAGAACAAAGCTCTGGATGAGATACTTTGATGAAGGTGGAACTTTCTGCCTCCTTTCAACATTATCACCAGACCCAAAATATTTCTCTATCTTGCCAACTGATACAACAACTCTTGCATTCCCCAAAGAGACCCTGATGGAAGACAGAGGAGGCACAACTTGAGAAGTCCCACAGTGACACTAAAACAAAACCTGTTTCCTTAGACACAAACTGTTTTCCTCCTTCCCTTCTGCATGACAGCTCTCATCTTAAAGATCATGAAATCACTCAAACTTATGCTTTTGTCATTTCTCAGCCATGAGCCACTAAGTCATTTGACATGCCCAATATTTACCAAATCACTTGGAGAGGTGAATAATAAGAGTGCAGTCTGACTGATGCAAGCTCCCTGTCCATGCTGAGTCACAGGAAGGCCAAGCTGATGACCTGATACAATGTCAACATTGTTAGATACCACTTCCTCACTGGGACTAAGCACAGCCAGTTCTGCGGAATAGAAGTCAACTCTAATCTGGCTGTCTGTGGAATTGACTTGACTAGAGTCCCTGTCACATACAAGCAGCTGTGTGATTTTGAGAAAGTGACTCTCTGGTTGTCATTTTAATTTTCTCCTCTTTCCAATAAAGCAGCCCTATCTGGTGGCCTCCCAGATAGCCAAATGGGTCTTCTGCTCCAGGTAAGAGGATGTGAGGCTAGGTCAGATAAGATGAGGCAAGGTGAGACAGAACAAGAACTATGGGATGGTATGTGTGCAGCTCTGGCCACAAGGCCTCCCTCTGTAACTTATGAGCAGACCATGGAGGCCTGAGCACCCATTTGTCCTGTGCTAAGCTGGAAGCCTGCGATGTGCAGACCCCTAGTGTTGAGAGGCTCCACAACCTTTGTCCCTTTTGAGACACTGCAGACCATTCTCACCAAATCCACATCCCACCAGAAAAGGCCAGCCTCCAAATAGAGCCACATGCAACACATCCAATCATAAATGGTATGTGAGGCTTAAGCCCGCCCCTGAAGCACTCTGGCCCAATGAACATCCGGGCAGCGACTCAAAACCTCCCCCATTCCACCTTGTTCTTCTGGCCTGGTGCATTGAGCATGCTCAGACTTGAGGAGGTGAAGGAACTGCTGAGGAGCTGCTGAACCGTTGTGGAGGAGGTCTGTGGAGTTCATTCTGGTGAAGGCCGTCCCAGGCCAGCGTGGCCAGGCTCAGGGTCTCTGAGGGGTGGACCACAGGGGTGGGAGACCACCATCTCCTCAGAGTCTGGACTTCCTCACAGCACCGGTTCTGGTGAGGCTGAGGTGAAGGCAAAGGCCTTCTTGGCAGCAGTCTCCTCTTAGGCCAGGTCTAGTGAGGGCTGGAGCAGTCTTCTCAGAGCCTGGAGACTCCTCACAGCCCAGTTCTCCTGAGGCCGCGATGCCTGCTGTGAAGATCCAGGATGGCAGGATGCAGTTCTGAAAGAATGATTATAGGCTTTCCTCCAAATTGTTATAGGCTTAACGTTTTCTGTATTTCTTTACTGCATCTTAGTGCCTGTGGGATCTGCAATATCCCTTTTCTCATTCCTTATGTGAGTAACTTTAGTATTCTTTCATTTTTCGTCGCTAGTGTGCCTAGAGATTTATCAGTGTTATATAGATAGGTGTCTTTCTCTTACTTCTTGTCATATTTATTTTCAATTTACTGAATTTTAAAAATTGATTAGGGGCTTCTTACTCACTTTCTTTTTAGTATTTATGTAAAATTTATGTCACAGATTACAAATTACTTAAGTCAGGTGTTAAGTATTTCATACCTATAATCCAAGCCCTTGGGAAGCCAGATTCCATTAGTTTGAGAACAGACTGGGCTCCACACAGAGCTCTGGCTACACTGGGCTATGCTACCGAGTGAGATCTTATTGTAGAACATACACGCAAAATCCAAATGTATTCACATTCATATAAAATCATTTAATGTTTTAGTTTTTTTCTAATTATGGTTTAGCTTTATTCCATAAATTTTGTTATCTTTTATTTCCACTTCAATACTTTTACTCTCACTATGAGTTTCTTTTTTAATCTATTGATTATTTTAAGATTGAAATGTTTAATTTTCACTTATTGGGGATTATAAGATACTATTCTCCTATTAACTTATATTTTAATTTCCCTGTAGTCACATTGTACACATCACTTTATATCTGGTCTTTTATGTTTATTTAAACCTGTTTAATATCTTGTAACATGGAGTGTGTTTAAAAGTGACCTGTGTGTTCTGGAAATGTTGACTTAAGCTGTCGTTTGAGGAGGTGTTCTGTAAATGTCTGTTAGGTGAAATTGATTGACAGCGGTGTTCATGTTTTCCTTGTCTGCTTTCTTATTTTCTCATTTTATAGTACAATAACTTAATTATAATTTTAATATTTTCTTATTACCCAATCTTATCCTGTGGATATATCAAGAGTAAAATGGAATTTTCTGTTCCAAATGCATCATCTTTAACCCTTGTTATATAGGAACTTTTGTTCCTATGTCAAAATTGTACTGAATTATTCCATATGTTCATATTTTTTAAAAGTCAAAAACCTCATTCATTTGAATTCTTATTGTTTAGTTCATGTTAACAAATGGTAAAAGGTGAAATTTGATTTTTTTAACCTATGCATTTTTTCTTTTTTTATTGATTCTTTGGGAATTTCATACCATGTACCCCAATCCCACCCATCTCCCAGTCCCTCCAATTCTGCCCCTCACTCTTTTAGAGTCCCACCACAAAGGAAAGAAAAGGGGAATATAAATGAGACAACATAAACAATAATTAAAAAGAAGAAAAAGTAAAGCACTTCACTCCCCCGACCCCCATCTTTCCCACCTGTCCATCATCTCTCCATCATCTTAGTGGCATTAGGAGCTGCTGTGTCTCATGCAGGTCTAGCATTGATGGTGTACTGAAGCCAGGGGCCTTGAACCTGACCAACATCTCATTACACAACAAACATTTGCAAGTAAAGGCATTGGACTTTCCCTCCTTTTGTTCTGTCAACTCCCATCTCCAACTTTAATTGTGGATTTTTCAGTTTCTATCCATTTTCTCAACCAGGTTGGAGGATTCATAGTTAAATACTTTTTAAGTAGAGTGTTCTGTCTGCCTAGAAAATTGATCCCTTTTCACCACACACATGTATATTATAATATTTGTGTTATTCATAATAAATACTTTCACTAGTAAAATTTATTTTTCAGCAGTTTACTTTGGTGGTAACATGGGTACTAGGACATTTTAAAGAACTGTGACTTTTCCTGCCTCTTTACTCTGACACTCTGCCCATACATTTATTTTCTATTCATCATAGAGTGAAATCTTTTGTGGTTGTTTATCTAGTCTGGCAATTTCTCCCATCTAGACTTGTATGTTTAATGCAATTACATGGTTAGTTTGAGTCTTCTATCTTGATAGTTTTAACTTCACGGGTTCTGTCCAAAATGTCTTTCTGTGTCTGCTTTTAGGTTTTTATTCTATTTATCCCCTCATGTAGCTTGTTATTTAGACATCTTTTTAAAAAATTAATAGCTTTTTTTAGGCACTGGAGGCCCATGGGCTACTAAACTCAGAGCTCCTTCCTTGGTGACTTATGTCAGAAGCTGCCAGACCTCTGGAGCTCATCCATTGTGTGTTGTGTCAGCCAGACCAAATAAGAGTTTATAGTTTACAGATTAATGATGCCAAAATTTCTGTCTTTTGTTATGGTGGACTTCAAAGCTTTTGTAATCCTTCTTAATTAAATATATACGATGTATGACAATATGGTGATGGAATTTAGGCACACTGTAACTTTCAGTGACTAGAACTAATGAAATGCTAAGAAAGCACTTATAATGTTTAAATTTTATGCAGATTTATTTGCATCAACTTTATACAACTCAGATTTCTTACGTGGTCCAATTATTTTTTATACTGGTGTTAATCTTTTGTGATTCTGGGCTCCAGAATGACCTTATAGTACTTATAATTTATTAATTACACTCCTTTATTCTTACAACTGAGAGTGTGAGAATGAACTGACATCATGTACAGCATCCATGCAACCCTCTCTGCCTCTCTGTTTCCAGAAAACTCAATAGGGAAATTTGGAGAGAATACTTTTAAAATTCCACATATGTATTTATAGTGGGAGGTATGTGCACAGGAGAGCAGTTCCCACAGACATAAGGAGAGGCTCCAGATTTCCTGGAATTAGGGACATTGGTGTTTGATTATGAATCACTGTGATGGGTGATGGAAACTGAACTCAGGTTCTTTGAAAGAGTACAGTGTGTGTTTTTCTGTGAGGCCAACTCTAGCCCCATCATTCAAACATTTTAAGAGAAGTTTAGAAGATAGTAAAAATGTAGTCATTTTGTTAGTTTTATTAAAATCTATATTACTTATGCATATAAGTAATTCTTTTTCGGTTTTTTTACTTCTAAAATTAATCTTGTTATTCTGTACATATTAATTATACAAAGTCACTAATTTGCTCATATACATCCCCTCACTACCCTGTTAAACTCTCTCCATCTAAAATATGTGCCCTCATGTGTAGCTAGAGTTTTCCTGCCCACAGTCAGGACAAATCTTTGTCACCCGCCAGTCCCACAGCCGCTCAGACCCAACCAAGTAAACACAGAGACTTATATTGCTTACAAACTGTATGGCCGTGGCAGGCTTCTTGCTAACTGTTCTTATATCTTAAATTAATCCATTTCCATAAGTCTATACCTTGCCACGAGGCTGGTGGCTTACCGACGTCTTCACATGCTGCTGGTCATGGCGGCAGCTGGCAGTGTCTCTCCGCCTCAGCCTTCTGCTTCCCAGAATTCTCCTCTCTCCTTGTCCCACCTACTTCCTGCCTGGCCACTGGCCAACCAGTGTTTTATTTATTGACCAATCAGAGCAATTTGACATACAGACCGTCCCACAGCACTTCCCCTTTCTTTTTTTTAAAAGGAAGGTTTTAACTTTTACGCATCTCCAAAGTCAGCTTGGTATATTTGGGAATTTGGGCGTAGCTTCTCTTACTACTTCCTGCTGGAGGGGGGCGCTGTATCTTATGGGGACACAAAGAAAATTTTAGGATCATGGAGTAGTCCGTGAGACCGTATTGTCTGAGCCAGTTGCCTTGAAACAATTCTGGATGTTCATCTGGGTCATGGTGTCATCAGAGACCTTTCAGGTGGTCTTGGCTGGTCAAACCTGATGTATCTTAATCTGGAACAAATCCATAGCCTCTGGCTTTCTGTAGAAACAAAAACAGAGCCTCCTTTCCAAAGCAACATATCCTTATATCCAAATTTTGAAGTCAAGGTACCTTTAAAATATACATTTTTGCATAACTCAACAGCTTTTGCAATCAAATGTTTTTCTTCAGTTACAAATATCAAAGAGAACATAATCCAGATTCTCTGGGTGGTAGCCATCTTTACATGGCTTATTTTTTATATTACCTTGAGCCTATTGCTTAAAACTGCAGCCTTTTAAGCCTGAAACAGCGCTGCGGCTGTTGGCTCCGCCCACTTCAGCTTCCCAACATGGCGGTGGTACGTTTTCCGCCAGCTCTGGGAGCCATCAACTCTCGGAAATAGTGGGTCTATGCTTCTTATCAAAGCAGCGTGTAGCCCAGAAACCTCTTTTTGTTTTGTACTAGCAAAAGCTAAATCCACCATGCGGCTTAATGTGCCACTTGCAGAGGCCTCATTCCCGCCATACTGCAGACCGAGCTCTCACGCTAGGAACCCGACAGTAGCTCAAACCAGCAGGCTGCTGCTCATTTGAGAGAGACAATTAGGAAGCTGTTTTTAGCTCCGTTTTAGAATCTTTTCTCAGGTTTTAGGTAGAAACTTTTGCTTTCTTTTTCTTTTTATTAAAATAGAAAAGGGGAAATGTGGTGATAATCTAATTGTACTGAATTATTATTTTGATTGTATGTTAATAAATAAAGTTGTCTGGGAGTCAGAGCTATTAGAGCCATAGCAAGAGTGTGGCGGTGATGGCACACGCCTTTAATCCCATAGATATCTGTGTGTTCAGGGTCAGAGCTATTAGAGCCATAGCAAGAGTGTGGCAGTGGTGGCACACGCCTTTAATCCCATAAGATCTCTGTGTGTTCAGGGATACAGCCAGCATTGGAGACATATGCCTTTAAGACCTAGGGGGCTGTACATTCAGACAGTGACGAGGCAGTCATGTGTTTGGGTTTACAACCAATGAGAAGGCAGAACAACATACTTTAAAAAAAACGAACCGACAGGAAGTAGGTCTCTTTTCGCGAAGCTGGGACAGCAGGAGGAAGGGTGAGATTTTAGCTCTGAGCTCTGACTTCTCGGCTTTCTCTTTTACATTGTTTCTGTGTTTCTTATTTAATAAGACGGTTGGTTACATCTACACTCATGCTTCCTCAAAAATTTTCCTCCTACTTTGATATTTTTTTCTAGATTCCATTTATGAGACAAGATATGGGATATTTGTGTTTTGGAGAATTGTCTATTTCTTAAGTTTGATGATACATAGTTGTAGCAATTTTCTTGAGAATTATATAATTATTTTTTTCTATAGTTTTTACTTCTTTATTGAATTATCTTGCATTATTTATGTATATCATGCTTTCTTTATCCATTAGTATATTGGTAGTCATCTAAGTTCATTCCATAAATCATCTGTGTTGTAGGTAGCACAATGATAAAAATTACACACAAACTCACATACACACATATACATGATCCAGTATAGTGAGTTCACTTTTAGAAGTAGGCACACCCAGGAGTGACACAGCTGGTATGTCTATGTTAAATTTTCATTCATAACCATCATTATAGCATCCACAGTACCCAGGATGTTTTATTTTACAATAAACATAGCATATATGCTCCTTTGCTCCTTTTTACACTTCCTATGCAGCATTAAACAATTAGATTTGGTGAAAATTGTAATCATTAAAAAGACACTTAGAGCTGGAATAATGGGGCAATCTAAATATTATTCATCACCGAAGGATCATTTGTCCTCTTCTGTGTTTACGTTTTTTTTTATTTTACTAGTATGAGAATGGGTTTGGGGACCCAAGAAAATGACCACATAATCTGTAGTGTTTGAGCCAAGCTATAAGTACTACTGCAGATTTATTTTAATGCAAGTGATTGCCATGCCTTTCTTACTCTGAGTGGTCAGAGCTTGACCTCATATTACTGTATGGCTGGTTCCCTCAAAGTGGTCCACTTGGTAAGCAGAATGCACTTGTGAGTACCTAGTATAACTTTGCACACATATTTGTATCTCACATATATGTTGTCATTTGAGATACTGTCTCAGATATGGTCATTATGAAAAATTGTTTTCAGCATGCAGAAAATAAAACTCTGTTCTTTATCTTCTACCATACGCAAGCTCTGCACCTAATGCATCATAGAAGTCAAAATAAGACCTGATACCCTGAAATTGTCAAAGGTCACAGTAGAGAAAATAGTCCCACTTCCAAGAACAGGTAAGGGATTTCTGAGTAGGACTCTCATCCAATAGTAAATGAGACCAAAAATCCACAAATAGGATCTTGTGAAATTATGACTTTTTATTTCAGCATAAGCAAATATAATTGAAGTGGTGGCCTACAGAATATGAGAAAATCACTGGTGCAATAGTGACATGGGAGTCACTGTTTAATTAACTTCCTTCTGATCTCGTGAGGCCTGCACTATAGGAAGGAATTAATACCTAGTACTGTGTACCTGGTCAAAAGTCACTGGCTTGATAGGTCATAACCCTTAAGATGATGCTACTATTGTTACTTTGTGTAATAGCAACTGCTTTGTAAATATTTCTGTTTCTACAACTAGATCTCTTCAGCTCTCAGTCTTGGTCAGAGGTCCTTCTTTCAGTAGCAGGCATCAGTGAATGCACAGCCTCATAACATTAGAATGTTGAAGTGACCATGAATGCTCATTGCTAAATGGAACCTGTAGATTAACCACTTCTGTTAGAAATAGGAAACATCGTTGAAATGGGCCCTGAGTGTCCTGACTGAGCATGAGGGGAACTGCTGTGACATGCTGTCTTTTGGACATGACATAAGCCATTGCTCACTCATAAGAACTGTGATCACCTGCAGCTTCAGGTGACCATGTTCGGTACTGTGAACATACCTATCTGTCCTGAACCAGACTGTGGTGGTATTCTAATTGTACTGAAATGTGATTTTTATTGTATGTTAATAAATAAAGTTGCTCGGGGGTCAGAGCTATTAGAGCCATAGACAGAGTGTGGCGGTGGTGGCGCACGCCTTTAACCCCATAGATCTCTGTGTGTTCAGGGATACAGCCAGCATTGGAGACATATGCCTTTAAGACCTGGGGGGCTGTACATACAGACCGTGACGAGGCAGTCACGTCTTTGGGTTTACAATCAATGAGAAGGCAGAATGACTATGAAACGACTTACACATAGGGAAATAGCTCTCTTTCGGGAAGCTGGGACCATCACAGGAGGAAGGGTGAGATTTTAGCTCTGAGCTCTGATCTCTTGGCTTTCTCTTTTACATTGGTTCTGTGTTTCTTATTTAATAAGACGGTTGGTTACATCTACACCAGATAGCTGGAAGAGGCTGTCTGCTGGTGGAAGACAGAGCTTACTAAGCCTTTGTCTCAGTACGGAAAATAAAAAGGAAGCCAGAAGTTGGCTTTTTGTATTACTTATCAGTTCCCCTTTATCTGTCTGCCTCCCAAGGAAGACTGTGTAATTCCTATTCCCTCAAATTAATGAGTTTATTGAGGTTAATACAGGAGAATAAGTATGGAATTAATTATAAGAATATGAATAACTGTAATGTGTGACATCACAAAGTCTCACATTAGAATGGGTGACTCATGAAGACTAGAATTCTGAATGTGTCTGCATGACTTGTTTGCAGCTGAATGAGACAGAGTGTCTCATTTCTTCAGTTCTCCTTAGTTACCACCTATTTAACCTTGGGAGTGGAAGGGACTTGTTAATCCTGTAAGTTTCAGCTTTCCCAGCCATAGTTTAATTGCTGGGTATTATGAACCTCCATAGAACTTTCTTAGACTTAAGGAAATAGTCCTACCCAGGGAAGAGCACACCAGTTGGATACTCAATATCAAATGATCAGTCCTGAAAACATATATTCTAACTATACAGAATGATTGGTTTACATTTAGGAATATATAACTACATGCATACACACACAAACACACACACACACACACACACACACACACACACACACACACAAGCTTATAACAGCAATTAATGAAAAGGCAGGTCATAAATTAGAAAGAGAGCAAGGAAGAGCATAGGGAAGGTTTAGAAGGATGAATGAGAAGGAAAAAATAATGTGATTATAATCTCAAAAATAACATAAAAGAATATCATGTCATAATAAGGAAAATTGTTATACAGTACTCCACCCTTTCCTTAAACTGTTAATTGTTTCCACAAGATCACTTTCTTCCACTGGGCTCTGCAAAGGCTGGAGAGCCACACACAGGTCCTGAAGTCCCTGATGAAGCAACCATTTAATTTTCATCTCTTCTGTAAGCACAGCTCCATCATGCCCAGTAAATTGGCCATAATGTACTGCTTCTCTCATACATATATTTTTCTTTATTTTTTTAGTAAGAATTTTTTTCATTTTATATAACAAGCACAGATACCCCTCTCTTCCCTCCTCCTGCTTTTCCAGCATTTTCCCCTTCAACCCACCCATATTCCCTCCTCCAACAAGGTAAGGCCTCTTATGGGGAGTCAGCAGAGACTGGTCCATTAGTAGAGGCAGGTCCAAGCCCCTCCCTCTGCATCAAGGCTGTCCAAGGTGTTCCACCATAGGTAGTGAGCTCCAAAAACCAGCCCATGTACCAGGGATGGATCCTGATACTACTGCCAGAGGGCTCCTTAAGCAGAACAAGCTAAACAACTGTCTTGATTATGCAGAGGGCCTATTCCAGTCCCACAGAGGCTCCATAGCTGTTGGTCTAAAGTTCATGAGTTCCCTCTAGTTTGATTTGGTTGTCTCTGTAGTTTTCCCCATCATGATCTTAATGCCTCCTTACTCATAGAATCCTCTTCTCTCTCTTTGGCCGGACTCCCAGAGTTTGGCCTAGTGTTTGGCTGTGGATCTCTGGATCTGCTTCCATCAGTTACTGGATGAAGGCTCTATGATGACAGGGTATTCACCAGTCTGATTACTGGACTTAGACAGTTCAGACACTCTCTCCACTATTGCTAGTCATCTAAGCTTAGGTCATCCTGATGGAGTCCTGGGAACTTCCCTAGTACCCAGTTACACCCTATCCCCAAGATTTCTCCCTCTATCATGGTATCTCATTGCTCTTCCACTATGTCCCTGTTCCAGATCGACCATCCTGTTCCCTTATTTTCTCCTCCCCAACCCCCTACCCTCCATCTCCCCCCTCCTCCGCAGTTTACTCATGGAGATCTCATCTATTTCCCCTCCCAGGGTGATCCATGTGTCCCTCTTAGGGTCCACCTTGTTACCTAGCTTCTCTGGAGCTGTGAGTTGTAGTCTGGTTATCCTTTGCTTTACATCTAGTATCCACTTATGAGTGAGTACATATCATGTTTGTCCTTCTGAGTCTGGGTTACCTCACTCAGGATGACATTTTCTAGTTCTATCCATTTGCCTGAAAACTTCATGCTATCATTGTCTGTTACTGCTGCATATTATTCCATTGTGTATATGTACCACATTTTCTCTTCAGTTGAGGGTCTTCTAGGTTGTTTCCAGGTTCTTGCTATTACAAATAATGCTGCTGTGAACATAGTTGAGCATGCATCCTTGTAGTATGACTGATCATTCATTGGGTATATGCCCAAGAGTGGTATAGCTGGTTCTTGAGGTAGATTGATTCCCAATTTTTTGAGAAACCTCCATACTGATTTCCAAAGTGGCTGTACAAGTTTGCATTCCCACCAACTGTCGAAGAGTGTTCCCCTTGCTCTGCATTCTCTCCAGCATAAGCTTTTATCAGTGTTTTTAGCTTAGCCATTCTGACAGGTATAAGATGATATCTCAGGGTCATTTTGATTTGTATTTTCCTGATGGCTAAGGATGTTGATCATTTCCTTAACTGTCTTTTGGCCATTTGTGATTCTTCTGTTGAGAATTCTGTTTAGATCTGCACCCCATTTTTAATTTGATTGTTCAGTATTTTGATGTCTAGTTTCCTCAGTTCTTTACATATTTTTTAGATCAGCCCTCTGTCAGATGTGGGGTTGGTGAAGATCTTTTCCCATTCTGTAGGCTCTCATTTTGTCTTATTTACTGTGTCCTTTGCCTTACAGAAGCATCTCAGTTTCAGGAGGTCCCATTTATTAATTGTTGCTCTCAGTGTCTATGCTCCTGGTGTTAGATTTAGGAAGTGGTCACCTGTGTCAATGCATTCACGACTACTTCTACTTTCTTTTCTATCAGGTTCAATGTAACTGGATTTATGTTGAGGTCTTTGATGCACTTCGACTTGAGTTTTGTGCACGGTGACAGGTATGGATCTATTTGCAGCCTTCTGCATGTTGACATCGTTATGCCAGCATGATTTCTTTTTTCCATTGTATATGTTTGGCTTCTTTGTCAAAAATCAGGTGTTCATAGGTATGCAGATTAATGTCAAGGTCTTCAATTCAATTGATTGGTCCACATGTCAGTTTTATGCCAATACTAAGTTGTTTTTATTACTGTAGCTCTATAGCAAAACTTGAGGTCAGGGATGGCGTTGCCTCCAGTGGTTGCTTTATTGTACAGGATTGTTTAAGCTATTCTGGGTTATTTGTTTTTCTATATGAAGTTGAGTATTGTTCTTTCCAGGTCTGTGAAGAATTGTGTTGGGATTTTGATGGGGAATGCATTGAATCTGTAGATTGCTTTTGGTAAGATTGCCATTTTACTATGTTAATATTACCTATCCATGAGCATGGGAGATTTGTCCATTTTGTGATATCCCCTTCATTTTCTTTCTACAGATACTTAAAATTCTTATCATACAGATCTTTCACTTGCTTAGTTAGAGTTACCCCAAGGTGTTTTATATTATTTGTGGCTATTGTAAAGGTGATGTTTTTCTGATTTCTTTTTCAGCCCATTTATCACTTGTATATAGGAGAGCTACTGGTTTTTTTTGAGTTAATCTTGTATCCTGCCACATTACTGAAGGAGTTTATCAGCTGTAGGCATTCCCTGTTAAGAGTTTTTGGGGTCACTTATGTAGACTATCATATCATCTGTAAATAGAAAAAGTTTGACTTCTTCCTTTCCAATTTGTATCCCCTTGCTCTCCTTTTGTTGTCTTTTTGCTCTAGCTAGGACTTTGAGTACATTTTGAATAGATATGGGGAGAGTGGACAGCCTTGTCTTGTTCTTGATTTTAGTGGAATCGCTTAGAGTTTCTCTTCATTTAATTATATGTTGGCTGTTGGCATGTTGTAAACTGCCTTTATTAGTTTTACATGTGTTCCTTGTATTCCTGATCTCTCCAAGACCTTTATCATGAAGGGGTGTTACTTTTGAGACTTTTTTGTTCCTAAAAATATCAGTTGAAATCAAGATTTGGAGTTTTATCAGGCTATAACAGCATGCAGTGTAACACCATTTGTATTATGCTATGTCCATATTCATTGGTTACCCAGATGAGAGCTTGGAACATATGGTGAGTTGCACATCCTGGCATGCATGTATTGTGGATGGTATGTCTTGTAAATGAAATGTATGTGTTCCACACAGTTGGTACTCAGGATATCAACTTATATCTGTATATGAAGTTTGAGTGTCTAAGATTTTCAACAAACATTCTTCTGTGTGTCTCTTTTGAGGCCTTGATTGACTATAAAATATCAAGGTCTGGGATCAGAGTTCCCTCTAACTACCAAATATGTTAATGATGTCCATTTGCTTTCATCTGTAAGAGAACCTTGGCTCCATTGAGAACATGGTATTTCTGGCTCCCCTTTGGTTAGAGTGTTGGATGAAGAAGAAAATATTCTGCCTACACATCCTTAAAATTCAGGCCTTCTGGACTTAATTCTTGCTCAGTAGGCTGCAGGTCTCCACTGATAACAGTTTATGATCAGTCATGTTTCTCTTCTTGGATTGCCTGGACTCCTTTCACACAGGTCTTGGTTTTTGGCTACTTGATCAGTGTTTGGTCTAGGAAGAGTTCTTCATTGTGGTTGTGGCAGGCTCCATTTAAATTATCTCTTCAAACTGGACTTCCTAGGGTCAACATTAAGTCTGGCCACATATCTCTCATTGGGTTGGCAGGAGCTCCCTTGACTTTAGGGTTTGTGGTTTCTCTTCATCAATGTCTGTGGTTGGCTTGTAACATTTGATTTTTGCCTAGTTTGTTCAATGAGTTTTGTATGAGCTCTGAATTCTTCCCAGTCAATATTCGCCCCAGACCTCCTTCTTCATTTGGTCCTTGGTGTTTTCAGAATAAGGATTAGACCTGGGCATTAGACTGGACTCAGGCCCACTAATTTTCTTGGTTTTGGCCTGGTCTTTTACAACCTTAAGGTTATGAAGTAGCCCACATTTCTTCTTGCTTAGGCCCATACTTCATCAGGGTAAGGATTATAGACAGACAGTTTTTTTTTTCTTGGCCTCTTTCATTTAAGAGAATGTTCCAGGTATTCTTCTCTCCTTGTTTTATCTCAGGCTTTTGTCAGGGTAAGTGTTAGGCCCCTGTGTTCCCTTTTCTTGTTTTGTCCTGGGCTCTCATTTGAGGGATTGGTCTAGGCCCACGACCTTTCTTCATTTGCCCAGTCTTCAGGGTCAGAGTTATGCTGAGGCCAACTTCTCATCTTGGTGAGGGTCCTGGCTTTAGTCCAGGTAAATTTGAGGCATGGATATTCTCCTTTTCTTTCTTCGAGCCAGGTCTTTTTCCTCTGAGTGGTAGGGTAGTACTAATTTTCCTTTTGGTTGGGGCCAGCCTCCTTCAGGGTCCAGGTTAGGCATGGCCATTCTTTTCTTTTTGTTGCATTTCATTTTGTTACTTTTCCTTCTCCTTTGGCCTTGGCTCTTCCATTTAATGGACTGGCCCAGGATACCTCTGTTTTTCCTCTGGGTCAGAGCTTATTCAGCTTCAGGTTTTGGTGCAGGCCTCTTTTAGGTCAGGGTTTGGCAATTTTATTCTTAGGGTTGGTCTCTGGCCTTTCTGGATAAGGGAAAGCCATTGCTAATTTAGGCTTTATTCCTGGTCTTCATCAGGTCCATCCTCAGGCCTTGGAGTACTTTTGTCTTGACATCTTGGTTTAATGGTTAATCCTGGTCTACTTTCACTTTAGGTACTTAGCATGGGCTTTTTCAGGGACCATGTTGGTGTGGGCTATTTTCAGGGTATGGTGGTATCCAGGCAGTTTTTGTGTTAGAGTTAAGCCTGCTTACATTGATATTCTGGGACTGTGTGGTACCTGTTTCTCTTTAGGGTTGAAGCAGTGGATACATTTGAGTCCAGGTTTGTCTGAAGCTACTTTGTAATTTGTAATTAGCCTTGGATTATGCTCAGCCTTTCTGAAAAAAAAAATGTCATGTGGATATTGATAGAGAACAGTATTTACAGCCCTTCTCTTACATCTCAAGGATTTTCTGAGGAACATTGGCTCTTTCCAAGGGAAATGGGCACAGACACCAACACACAGAGCAGAGACTCCAGATGAAATAAACTACATATTACACAAATAGAAAAGTGAAGTAGGGAGGAGACAGTGGTGCTTGGGAGAGTCCTTGCTGCTGCATTGGTGACTGTAGGCATGGTAAAGAGGCACCCTGAGCTCATGTGGAAAATTGTTGCTTCTGAGTAGAGATAACAAACTAGAGTCCCAACAAGGTCCCTGCTGCCTTTCCTTCCTTCTGTGATCTGCTCCCATGAAGGCATATCACAGGCAGTTAATATAACAGCAGAGGATGGTCCTCCATTGATTTAAGGCTGCCTTCTTAGGCACATGAGGGTTGTGCAGATCTTCATGGGGCCTCTTATGCAGTGTGAGCATGGTGTCCCCTCCTGTATGTCATTCATGGCATGCACTATGAGGGTGCTTCTTTGGTCTTTGCTATGGAAACACTTCTCAAAATGTCATTTGTCTTCTGCCTTGAAAACCCCTGGAACAATGAACTATGTCTTAGTGATCCCTTTCAAGAAAGCTCCTTGTCGTGTTCACTCACTGATGTGCGATCAGGTCTTCCCACAAAGAATGTCTGCACTGACTTACCAGAAATTGATTCCTGCTCACATTATTATTGTTGTGAATCACAGGCCACTTTAAAAGAGTGAGCTGTCAACCTGTCAAGGGCACACATGTAACCATGACAATGATTCCTTATGCAGTGTCACAGAGGCCAGGCTTCACTCTGCTCAGGGGAGCACAAAGGTGGTCAAGCTATGTAGATATTTTTGGAGTGGTAACTAGGGAAGGTGCCTGAAGGCTACAGTTATCATCATTGCTTGGGGACAGCTTCCTATCCAATCATCCTCTCCTACTACAGAAGTTCACTGCTGAGAAAAGGAAGGTCAGTGGGCACGGGGCAGACTCAGGCCATATGTACACAGTTCAAATACTGGTCTATCATTTTTGATGCTCAGTTTATCATCAGGATTCTCTTATCACGAGGCTGGTATTGTGCCATCTGCAGTACCTGGGGCTTGGGGAACAGAGCTGTTTGAAATTTGCCCTCTAGCCTGTCCCTTCACCAACATTAAACACAACTTGAGTGGTATTGACCAGAAAGCAGAAAGCCATGAGGCTTTCCCTACCTCCTCTCCTCATGGTAGTTGATGACTTCTGAGGCTGTCACTCACTGGGTAGCAGTGTAACAGCAGTTCATCCTGTCCCATTTTGGAAAGTGGAGTCCTGGGACAGGTGCTGACTCTGCCTCAGCTATTGTCACCTTTTCTAACAAATGCTAGTGGAGATTAGTAGTAGAAAACAATGGACATATCCCACTTTCAGAAAACCCTTCCCAATCTCCCATTGTCCTTTACCTTCATGCCTCTCTCCTTCCCTGACAGTTTATCTCTCAAGGCTGGCCTCAGATTTCCTGCAATATTTCTAACACAGTCTCCTTAGTGTCAGGTTTCCTATTTATTTATTTATTTATTTATTTATTTATTTATTTATTTATTTATTGCCATGGATGCTTTTTTCTTGCCCTAATATGACATTTAAGGGTTGTGGGAAGGAGGCGTCTTAGAGATCTGAAGAGTTAGTCAAAGCATCACAGTGTTCCATTCCTCTATCTTATGAGGATGGAAACCTACACTTAAGAATTGTGGCATGCAAAGAGAAAGAAAACAAAACTGAACTAACATATTTTTCTACTGGTCCCCAACCAATAAAATCTCAGTTATAAAAGAAAAACTCTTGGGAGTTTCTTCCTGTTATCTCTAGATGCAGTTACTGTAAGCATTATGCTATCCTCAAAGCCAAACAGGATTTAGGGAGGGTGGCCTCAATAAAACCAGCTATCTAATCACAGAGCTTGAAATGCTTTTCCTGTCTGCAGCAGCAGAATCCGGAAGAAGAGAAATTACATGGTTGCCCAGCAGAGATGCCTCTTTGCTGTCTCAGCCTGGATGCCTGTGGTAACAGTTAAGTAGGAACGCCCCACCTGGAAGTCTTCCAGTCAACATCATTGTATCCTGGGAACCCACAATTTCCTGGTCTTCACCAAGTTCTGGATAGCCAGTAAGTGTTTTTAGTTTTACTTGATGGCGATGATTTACTATAATCTGAAAGTGCAGTAGAAGAGGAAAGAGAAACTGAAAACTTACATATGCTTGGTGTCAAATGTTATCTGAAGGACTTAACATGTGACATAGATTGTAGATATCCATCTAAGAGAGATCCTGAAACATGTACACATTGTTAGCAACATCTTAGACAACATCAGTATTCTAGAAGCATGGAAATTCCATGCACAGAATGCAGCATGATCAAGCATGCCCCACCCAAAAGTAATAGTGCCACTAGCCCATCATAAAAGATCAGGGCACCATCAGTGTTGTGCCACAATACACACATGCTTTTTCACACACTATACTCACATATATGTGCCCACATTCATACATTCAGAAACATGTATTTGTCTACATGCACACCCACATGCACCCACACACACCCATATGCAGACACATAGAAATATTCATTAAATTAATTAGATGTACAATAATTTGCATAACAAAAATAAAAAGAAACAAACAACCTTTGTGGTATGCATGTTGGATGCAAAACTATGGGTATAGTTATGTGCATATTTTTACAAGTATCTATGTGGTATATATAATATGAACAACCATATCTAATTGCATATACATGTGTATATAAATATAAAGATAAACTGAAATCTCAACTCCCAGACACCTGCCAAGGAGGCAGCAGAACTTTCCAAATGGCCACCTTGCTGTGTTAGATCTTTTCTACCTTCAACTCTGAGTACCTGTTATGTTTGTTTGAAAGGCATAACTTTTTAATTCACAACAGAGACACTGTTTTGCCTTACTAGAAAATATGTAAAATGTAACTTTCAAAAAACAGAAACATGAGAAATAATCTTTGATTTCAGTATCTAGAAATGAATATCAAAACTTCCTTCAATACTTTTTTCTACAACTGTATATCATTTCAATACTTTAATATTAATCTTATTTTTTAAATTTTTTCTCACCTGAATACTGCAGTCTTCAATATATATAAGTTCTGAGGTATCATTCTCCGTGATGGTAGTGGCCACTACTGTCTCTATCTAAAACATCTTCTAGTTGCCTAGAAGTCGAGTTGTTAATTCCTGCATGGACTAGTTTATGTTTCTGTGTAGACTTAGGAAACATTTATTACACTAGTCTTTGAAGACACGGAGGTAACTTGGGTGAGTAGCATGGGAAGGAGATGGCTTGGGTGGGCTGACTGCATGTATGGGAAAGTTCTAGTTCAATGGGTGAAAGGTCATGTCTGAAGTAATAGGAGGCAAAAAGGCAGAACACAAGAGAAAGGTATTTCTGACTGCACGCTGATAGTGTAGAACAACAGATCAGCTATTACCCACTGCATGACACATGGCTGTCCCAGATTTCTACTTAGCATGGTGAAATGAATGTCCTTGGCTTGCTCTACAGTGGTGTCTATAAAGATGATACAGGTCTAAAAGCATTTGTAACAAATACACCTTAATGTACAAACCCTTATAAGGTATTTTGCATCAGAGCTGGTTTATACCAACGTCCATGCTCAAAGGGTCGTCCAGAAGTAGAATTCTTTCCTGAGTCCATTGTTCTCTGTGATTGTGTTGGATACTTACTGTCTTAGTTAGGGTTTCATTGCTGTGAAGGGACACCATGACCATAGCAACAATTACAAAGGAAAACATTTAATCAGGTGGCTTACAGTTTCAGAGGTTTAGTTCATTATGATCATGGCAGGACAAGGAGGCATGCAAGGAGACATGGTGCTGGAGAAGGAGAAAAATGTGGAGATGAAGCTACATCTTGATCCACAGGCCCCAAAAAGTGCTCTGAGACACTAGGCATTGCTTGAGCATAAGAGATCTCAACCCTCCCCCACTGTAACATAATCCTCCAACAAGGACACACTCCCTCCAACAAAGCCACACCCCCTAATAGTGCCAATCCCTATGAGATTATGGGGCTTCTTACTTTCAAATTAACAAACCTCCAAGATATACTGAGAAGGCATAATAAAACACATTATGGTGGGGCTAATAGAAGATGTTTTTGAGAGGAGAGTACTTTTTTGAAAAAGAGGAGAGTCTTATCATTTGTTTCTACCCATCTTAGTTCCTTGTTAGGGACTCCACAACAAAACAGAGATTACCAAAAGAAAAGCATATTCACTTACCTAGTGCAAACTTTCACAGCACAAGTCTTCCTAAGGTAGAAAAAAAAACCAAAAATTGCTTAGACGTATAATAACTTTTTTTTAAGAATGCTTTTATTGCCGGGCGGTGGTGGCGCACGCCTTTAATCCCAGCACTCGGGAGGCAGAGCCAGGCGGATCTCTGTGAGTTCGAGGCCAGCCTGGACTACCAAGTGAGTTCCAGGAAAGGCGCAAAACTACACAGAGAAACCCTGTCTCGAAAAACCAAAAAAAAAAAAAAAAAAAAAGAATGCTTTTATCCAGAATTAATTGTCATTATATAGAATATCCTGTGCTTAAGAAGTAATCTTTAAATGTGCATATTTTCACATAATATTAAGTGAATATTGTAATTTATAATTAAAAGAGTCAGATACTTTAAATGTACATTAATAGCAACATTTTGACTTCACTTAATCATTATCAAATTAATTAAATATAAAAGCACATAGTATTGATGCCCAGCCATTGAGTGAGCAAAGCACTGTCTTTGAACAGGTCTCATTCTCTGGTCTATGCCACCCCTAGTCAGGCTTCCAAGTGTGAAAGACAAGAACAAAGCCTTCGACACCAACATCTCACTTGTGCCTAAAGTCTCAACAGGAAGAGCAAGCAAACAGGATTAATCCATCCCCAAGAGTCCCCATGCCTCATTCAAATGGCAGTCACCACAAGCTTCACAAACTCCTGCCAAAAACTGTCCCAAGTGACACCCAGCAGCCCCAGAACACTCCTTAGTTTAGTGTGGGGTACCATCCCAGGCGCAGGTCAGAGTGACACATGGAGAACATGGAGATGGTGAAACGGCATCAGTCCTGCTGTGGAGATCATCTCAAGAGGAATTACGGACCCTGCAGGCAGCTAGAGACCTGAACAAGGCTACCAAAGAAAGGGAGTCTTCCAAACACTCATCTGGTCTCATATTAGGCTTCTGTCCCCAAATTCTTCAACATGTAGGGACAGAGGTGCCCATGGCCCCAAAATTATGGGCCCTTACTGTAGATTTTATTATGGTCCTGATTCTTGGAGTGAGCTACAGCCTTCATGTTCACCAGAGTTCCTTCCATACCACAAAATGATGCCTTTATGTATCTCCCATGTTTCCCAATACCCTTACCCTTCTCACCTTGGAGGCCTTTCCTGATACTCAACTCCTGGTGGTCCCAGTCATTTCACCCATGCGGCATGACATTGAGCCATGGGCATTCACCATTGCTCTGGGCCAGCACTGTGCCTCTTAGAGCATGTAGTAGACCTGAGAGTTTATTCTAGAGTTGATGGAAAGTGGAATGTAATGAAACGTGTGTCAAAATGAAAGCAATAGGAGTCAATCAGATGAATGGCAAATAGTGAGGGCTTTTGGATCATGTCCTCTCTGTGTGCCTTCATCAGTCTTCAGATATGAGGCTGCACCTTTCCTCCATGGAGAGACATGTGGTGCTTCTGACCTGCTTCAGGAAATTGTCAGGAAGTCCTTTCTAGGTTTTATGAGCAGTTTCAGGGGAAGATATGAGTCCTTCCTCACATTCATTCATCCACTCAAAGAACTTCCTATGTCAAGCCCCATGTTTTGATATAGCCTATTCTGAATACCAGCAAGTATGAAATAAAGCAAAAGTCTGGGTATAATTAATGACTATGCTCATATTTGATACTGAAGTATAACATTTATATAAATTTAAAGATGCATCCCAGTATATCACGTTCTGTGCATGTCATTTTGCATCAACTTTTCAGTGATTCTCATTTTAAAAGTATATAGAGATTGAAATGTACAAGGTACTTCATCTAAGTGGAATGTTTTTTACTAAGTCTTTGAGACATTAGTATTCTAAAACATGCAGTAACCACAAAGACTATTTAAGTTCTGAAGTGCCTTGCAAATTTTGATCCATGTAGGAAAGTTATATTGGGAGAAGTATGTGATGATTGCTGAAACTGGTTAAATGCTGAAACCTGAACTGTCCACAGTGGTCTCAGAGCACAAATGACCAATAGCCTTAGACCAGGGAAGTTCACGGGGCACATAGGACAGACTCTCAAAGGCACAAAGCCAAGAAGGAACATGGCATTTCAATGACTCACCCTGGAACCTTTCTTGGTGCTTTTTCACTGGTTATTTCCAGTGAACTCACTCACCTGCATGGCAGAGTAACTTCACTTTTGCCTTTTCCCATGAATTACTCTGAATCAGCAGTTTCTTCAAGCTAGACACACAGCAACCCTAATCCCATCAAGAATTCTTCCCACTACAATGAGCTTTTATTAAGAGTGTCATTCATTTGAAACAAAATTCAGCTCAAATTTTTCACAATGCACTTTAATAATAATATTTTCTAACTTTCAGAAGCACAAGAAAACCCTCTAAGGCAGAAATCCATGAGTTGATCATGGAAAGTTGGGTGGAAGGAAAGAGCTTACTCCTCCTAATTTGTTCATTGACCTCTATATAAACAGAATGACAGAATGGCATGATGTGCTGTGTATGTTCATTCTTTGTCATATGTATGTATGTATTTCCCCCTCTCAAAATAAGTAAATCGATATATTTTACTATTTTAAATTTAATCGGTAGATTTCCATACACTCATCATATGAAATAATTAATTTTTAAAATAATGAAAAAATCGATGAAGCTCACAAATGTTTGTAACTCCAGTTCTAAAGGAATCGGCACCCTCACACAGGCATACATGAAGGAAAAATACCAATGCATGTAAATTAGTGAATAAACAATTAAATTTTTGTATTTGATAGTGGTGTCAGGAGCCCCAGAAGCATCCCACAGAACTAACTAACCTAGGCTCATAGTGAGCCACCAACCAGGTAGCTTGCATGGGACTGACCTAGGCACTCTGCAGATATTTTACTGTTGTATAACTTGGTCTTCTGGTGAGACTCCTAACAGTGGGAGCAGGGCTTGTCTCTAATTCCTGCTTTTGGACCCCATTCCTCCTACTGAATTGCTACATCCAGCCTTAATAGAAGAGGTCATGCCTAGTCCCACCACAACTTGATATAACATGGCAGACAGATATTCATAGGAGACCTGCCCATTTCTGAAGAGAAGAAAGAGAAGGAGGAATGGATGTGGATCAGGAAGAGTGGAGGTGGGTGGAGGGTTGAGAGGAGAGGATGGAGGTGAAATTTTGGTTAGGATGTAAAAACAAAAATAAAGAAATAAATAAAAACATTCATTACAAAAGAAGGGAGAATATTGATGTTTATCATATGTAAATTTGAGATACTAAAAAATGTCCCTCAAGGAACATTGCCACTTACTCTAACTTTATAATGTGCTTGCAGTTGTACAAGTTTAGTTAAATCATGTTAGGCATAAGTTTGAGCTGGTCTAATACATAATGTGTTTGCCTTGTACTTGGAATAATTATATCATGTTTAGGCATTATTATGACCTGGTTATTGTTTTACATTTGGAAATTAATCATGACATAAAAAGATATAATTGTGTGTCAAGTTGACATGGGGTGAAGTTGTGATGGCTCTTTTTGGTTGTGAAATTTACTACATCTGCAATTAAGCAAAACCCAAATATGGAGGGGCACACCTGTGAGGTATTTTTGCTTAATTTGAAGAGAGAAGATACACATGTAATCAGATCTTCGCATAAGGAAGACATTGCTTTAATCTAGATATTGATGGAGGAAGAAACACCTTCACCTCAGATGTTTTGAGCCCCAAAAAACCCACCTGTAATCAGCCAGGCCTTGTGCTGGAAGCCCATATAAAGAAATGGAAGAAGGGAGCTTTTGCTCTTTAGCTGCTTGGTCTCACCTTGCTAGCAAGTTCATTCCATCACTGGCATTGGAGCCAAATTCTCTGGCATTCCAGACTATACTACTGATGGGTGAGACATCAAGTGTAGTGGACTGAGAAACTGCTGGATTCTTGGACTTTGTCATCATAGCCAGCCAATGTTCAAATAGCTGGAGCACAGCCTCTAAGTCATTCTAAAAAATAGCCGTCTGTATATATAGAAATTCATTCAATAAGGTGTTAGACCAATGGAACCATGACCAATGCACCAGCCAGGTAGAGAACTTTTAGAGTAGTTGGGTCTCACATCAGCCTTATCTCAGTTATAAATTCCACATGGTCACATTCCCTTAATCTGTGTTTTAGGTGATGATTTGATGCTGGCCTACTAGGTTTCTATACCTTCTGGGCAAGAAAGTAAAATAACACAAGTCTGAAATTTCTCAAATGGAACACACAGTAATCTAATTAAATGAGTAATTATATGAGATGGAGAGATTCTAGCTTAAGTGAGGAATTAAAAACCAGATGTCTTAGCCTCAGTGAGGTAAGACCTGGCACCCCCCTCCCCCACACACAGGAAGATCAGAGGACAGTAGGTTCTTTTTACCCTTGATGTGAGAGCTCCAGTCTGGAGACCCAGGGGATAACTTTCTTTACACATTAAATCTCTGCCTCACTGTCAGTCTCAGGAGTCAGATCTATTCCAGAGGAGCTTCACCAGAGTAAATCAGTCTCTGGAAGAACTTTCTCAATATAATCTGAGATCTGCTGTGGTAATAGAGGAGCATCAACCACTTCTCTCCTTTTTTAGTTTTGCACAGAATCACACTGCACCACAGACATGTGGCCCCTGACACAGACTCCATCCACTCCACCTAGTCATGAGGTTCCTCCCAACATTGCTTATCAGGACCATCAAGAGGGATTTCTCATCCTACCTCCACCACCAAGAGGGTCTTCTCAATTTTTATTACATCAGACAGGCTTAATAGGTGTTGTCAACCTAGAAGAGATCTAGCAAATCTGTTCCATTCTCACAGTCGGTGAGACTTGGGCAGGATCCTGAACCTATGAGAGCCCTGAATGGATGTGTGGCAGCCTAAGACAATTAGCATGCCTGTCCCTACCGGTTCCAAGGAACTACAGTCTTTGGTTGGTAGTGATCCCATCCACCTAATACAGCACACAGGGCTGGGAGGACAAGGGTCTATTACAGGACTGTGGAGATGGCTCACCCATTAAGAACATTTATTCCTGTCTCAGAAGAATCACAGGACAGACAGCTAACAAAACTTTTTAACTTAAAATGCAGGTGGAATCTGCCCTCACCTGGCCTTTGTGGGAATTGCATGTATGTGGTGGCAAAACACCCATAAGTATAAACAAAAGCGCCACAAAATATCCTAAATTGTCTTGCAGGAAATCAGCTCTGCTGTTCACTTATCACTCATGATATATTTCAAGAAAACCAGAGGCAGATTGCTTTTTACTTCCTGATTTCCTTTATACAAGTTTAATGAGCGTTCTCATTTCCTGAGAGGCCTGGAACAATATACTTGTGTTTCCCTTTAATTTGGTCTACATGAAGTTCCATGAACATGTGTGTACAGTGTACAACATTTTACTCGTAGCTAAATATATGACCTCAAGGATACAATATGTCTAATTTTTCTATTACGTAGTTGGTATACGTGAGGTAGGCTATACACCAACATCCAAGTCACCATCCCCCTGTGTAGCCCTGAGGCCCATGGCTGAGAAATCTGTGTGCAGCCTAAGATTCCTGGAACTTACTGAGATACATCCAAGCCTGTGATTTCTGGCTTTGCAGGCATGTGAAACCTCATCTGACTAAAGAAGAGTCTTAGAGTGAAAAGTTTGAAATTTATTTTATTCATAAAATACATTCATTTTACTCAATGGGAGTTTTCAAAACAGCAGTCATTATATACAGTATACAGCCTTAGCAAACTATTAAACCAATGACAAGAATAAAAGTATAACAAAAATTAACACAACCTTAAAGAAAAATGAAGAAAACAAAAAACCAAAGCATAAATATCCTAAGATATAAACCAAAAAAAAAAAAAAAGAGGAAATTTCAGTTTCCCTTGGAATTTCATTATGGAAGAGCAAAAGAGGTGAGGAACTGGCGTATTCTCTGTAGTGAATTATCTTCAGCAACACTTGCCCATGACATGGCATCAGCTTGAAGACTGCATTAGAGAGAATCTTATGCTTATGGTGTGGTCTGTCTGCATGGCAATGTGGCATTAACACCGTATTCCTTGTCAGATTTCCATCACATATGGAGTCAGGGTTCTTAGTAATTTGTGTTGTGTTCCCTGTATATTAGACTTGTTTTTACACAAACTTTTATCTGGGGATAGTGAGCCAACAGATGTGGATCAGATTGTGCCTGCATCGCCTCATGGTAGGTTGATATTTGCCTCACTAGTGAGTTCAAAGCTGAAAAGAGGTGGCATTTTCTGAGGAGGCCTTGAACCTGGAGTGTAGAATGTCATGCCTTCAAGGTGTCTTTGGCTTCTTCCACCCTTCCCAGTCTCCTTAACAGGTACTGTCAGGGAAAATCAGAAAAGAAAATGTGATTCAGAAACAGTTTTGCTTTGCACATGGCAAGAAAATCAGGGCCTATTCACCCCTAGTAAACAAAAGTTAAGGAAGGAAACACACCCCATGAACACCCTGGCTGCTGGGGATGGGGCTTAATGGTGGCTTACTTGCCTGAGACATAGTGTTTCTGCTTCAGCAGCTCCATCTGCAGGAGGCTCTCATCCTGGGCTGTGGTCTGCTCCAGTTCCTGCTGGAGGTTTTCAAACCTAGGGGAGAAAGGCAGCTGGGGCACAAGCCTGGGGGAGCCATCTCCCCCCAGATATACTCAGACATACTAGACAATCAAGCATTACCTTTCAGCTGAGTTCATTCCCTGCTTCCCCAGGAGAAAAGGGTCAGAGAGCACCTGGGCAGGATTTTTTTTTTCTCAACTTTTAAAAACTGCTAGAAGTTGAACTGGAAAATACACACTGTGCTGGATTAGAAAAAAACAGCATATTTCTCCAACAGTTCAAAGACATCATTTTGGAGAAATATCAGTATGACAAGGTCTGAGGCACAGGTCAGGAAAGATGCAGTTGGCCTTGATTAGATACCAGGTGAATGAGAACCTCCTGGAAAACTCTATGCCTGCCCTCTAGTGGAGCCTACATAGCAATGTAGAGAAGGCTCTGATTGAAGGTGCAGGAACCAGGGGAAGATTGCTAATG
This sequence comes from Peromyscus maniculatus bairdii, assembly GCF_049852395.1. Taxonomy (NCBI): domain Eukaryota; kingdom Metazoa; phylum Chordata; class Mammalia; order Rodentia; family Cricetidae; genus Peromyscus; species Peromyscus maniculatus. The sequence goes on along the minus strand of NC_134869.1, from coordinate 10,236,245 downwards.
AACAAAGCAAGCTAAAGCAGGTGGGAAAGGCACAGTTGTGCACTTTCCTACAAGTCCCGGGTTGATAGGTCCACGACTGCAAAAAGAAATCTAAAAAGCTTTCCTATTAGAAAACAGTAAAGCTGAACTGTGTCTGAAACAGTCGTGCTGCTGAGTCAGAACGCTGTCTGGGGAAAGAAATTTGTCAACTCCTACTCTGTTTATAACCAGAGTAAATCTTTTCATAAGAAACTGATAAACACTGCAGAGATCTTGCAATGAGCAGGAGTGTGCTGTATTCAAATCTGCCAAAGGGTAGACAATTATCTCTAAACGTGATGTTCCTGATGGAAAATAAAGTTGCAGGAGGATGCACTTCTCTTCATGATTGATGATTCCCCTTCTAGGTTTCTGGCTACCATGGGAATATTTGTGGGGAGATCAAACATTATATTTGAGATACTCGGAGCATACCAGAGTTCTCAGAAGGGAAGAAGGGGACACAATCCCCATAAGACCAAGGAGAAAGCATATTGCTTCCTGGATGGAAGTTGTTATTGACTGAGCCAGCAATGACACTCTGAGGTGTTCCTTCACTGGCTGTGGTTAGGAGCTTTACCAATTGAACAGAAACTCAAGAGGACAGAGATCCAGGTACAGTGGACCCACTTAGATCCCCCTGCTTCTGGAAGCCCGAGCTCCTACCTCATCTGGGACACAATGAAGTGATGCTGCAGCTTTGCTGCCAAGTCCCTTTGCCGGTTGAGCAGCTCCTTCTGCTTCTTCAGGGACTGAATATTTTCCTCAAGTCTTTGATGTTCCTGTTCATTAGAACATTGTGTTTTTAGGAGAGGGTTGTCTGCACCCCTGGACATATAGACGCATGCACACACACACACACACACACACACACACACACACACACACACACTTGAACACATTCATGTACATGGATGCACACATACAAGCACACTACATTGTCTCCATGTTTGCTTTACCAGATAACACTGATGTAATATGAGATCACCTGGGATACTATGAAGAAGAAAGTGACCTTTCATTAACCCACAGCCTCTCTACCCATATTCCAGCAGAGAGAAATTAAAACACAAGGTCCTCTGAACACAGTGATGTGGAAAAGATTGTGTACTTTTACTCTGTTTAGATAATTTTTCATTTTATTTTTACTTTATATGTGCAGGTGTTGCCTGCCTGTGTGTCTGTATAACACATGCATGCCTGGTGATCTGGGAGAAGAAGTCAGTATGTAGATCAGTCAATGTAATGCTTGCCTTGTAAACCTGTACACAGACAGCTGAACCCCAGGGATCCTTTACGAGTAAACAAAGCTCTCCTAGCAATTTCTCCAGTCTGCGAATTGAAGGCTTAGTTCCCCAGCACAAGACCACTGGATGGCAATGGGCCAGCCCCTCACTCTCACTCAATGCTTCCCAGTGCCTCCAGGAAGAGCAGCTTCCTCCTAAAGAAGCTCTCTAAAGCACATAGCAACATGCTCAGAAACTAGAAAATCTCTAAACTCAGGAGTCTATATTAACCTTTCCTCCAAGTAAGATGACTGTGTCAGGTATTTCTTTGAGTAACAGAAGGTTGACTAACTCAGCGAAAGGATTGCATGTATTATTCCATGTTTAACTATATTCCATGGACCACATTGTATGTTTGCACTCATCAAGGATGTGCATTTGAGTAGTTTCTAGTAGGGGGTGTTCTGATGAGTCCTGCTGTAACCCTGTTGTCCTCTCTTCTCTGTGGACACCTACTTTCCATTCTGGAATCAATGGTTCACTTGGAGGCTGCATTCAACATTCTGAATAATTTTAAAGAGCTTTTCACAGGGCTACAACATCTTACACTCTTACTAATATCTGATAGTTCTCATTTCTCCCAACCCTCCACCAGGCCAATTTTAACTCAGTATGAAGAAGTTTGGAATAAAAACATTTTCTGAGTGCTGCAGACACAACATGGAGTGGTTGCTTTAGAGTATGAGGAGCCTAAAGGGTGCACTGAGACAGCCTCTTCTCAGAACTCAGCATAGCTGTGGGACTTCTGCTGGGCTGAAATGCATCCACAAGACCCTCTGCAGTTCAGAATTCCTCAGGGAATAAAGTCCAGGCCAAGCTCCAAGGACAAAGTTAGCTGAACCAAGGTTAGGGAAAGGTGCAAGGCAAATGGCAGCAGACAATGAGGAGAAGAACAAAACAGGATGCAGGGAAGTCATCAGTGGTCAGCCACCATTCACCCAGAGCAGAGAAGTACACAAACCCTCAGGCAGCCTTTCCTCTTCTCAGTAGCTTCTTTCTCACCTTTATGGACCCTATTACTTTTTTTTATCCTGAGGATTTCTATGCAGATAAATAATTCTGCCTCTACAAATACTTGAAAACCTTTTAGCCTTCATCAGTTTTCTGTGTTTTGTTGCAGTTAGCTGTGTGGACATGCAGAATGATGGACAACATCATCTGTTCTTTGACTGATGCAAAGTGGTACTAACCAGATTAGGCACAGTACTTTCTCATTCAAATCTGTCTTCATCATTCTTAAAGATGTTCTATTGTTCCGTGAGTGAGTGAACATACACATAGAGGCTCAAACACATATTTTCATTCCCACAAAATTACACATAAGAAAACACACAAATACACACACACAACTCTCTTGAACCCAGAAGGGCAAGGGACGAGGCTGGAATGTTGCAACTCCTTTTGTACTACAGGGAGAGGTAGTGGGTCCTTCCTGCTGTCTACAAGCTTCTTAGACACAGCCAGGCTTTTCTGCCCTGTCCTGAAATTATTTCTCCTTCTAGGACAGTTTTTATCACAGACTCACTGATTGTACAGAAAAGTAACAACCTCTGCACAAATGAGTTTGACCACACAATACCAAGTGCCCATGGAAGAGGGCTGGACATGAAGCCTCCTGATAGATCCAAGTTGACCCATCATAGTCTCCTCACTAAACCTGCCCAGATTCTGACACAAAAGACATTGATTGCACTTGAGAATGGAAATCACCATTGTCATTACCCAACAACTTTTGACTGGATTACAGTGCATATTATGTGAAAACAGCCCCAGTTAAGTCAGTAGGAGGCTACTTAGGTCACCCATAGCACTTTCTTGAAATGCAGTATTCAACTAGTAGGAGGAGTCTTTCTAAGACACAGCTATAAATATGATAGAGTGAGCATCAAAATGTCAGGTTCCATGTTGTGTAGGTAGTAAGATAAACCAGACATTTCATGGGACGTTATCCCTATTCAGTGAAAGAAAAGTCTACATTGATTTTTAAAATAGCTCCATTGTTTGATTTTTTTATTTATTACAAAATGCATTTGTTCCAAACCAATAAAAAAGTGCAGAAATTAAGAGAAACCAACAAGTCAGTTTACTTTCTGACCAAATGAATCATTTATCAATGAGATGAGACAGTAAAAGACAGGAAGCTCTAGTGTGAGGAAACAGGGATCCAAAGACCTGTGGCTATCCACTTAGCCAGAAGAGAAATTTTCAGGTTCAGTGAGAGGCCCAGGCTAAAGGGAATAAGGGAGAAAGCAACAGAGGTCACTTGATGTCATCATCTGGCCTTCCAACAAACCCACAAATGTAAGCATCGTCAGGCATGTACACACCACACACACACACACACACACACACACACACACACACACACACACACACACTCACCACAAATCATAAGTGAACAGAATGCAATGAGGAGAACATCAACTGAACGAGGATGGCATTACCAGTTGAATTGAGACTCCTTACACTAGCTGTTTCAAGTGAGACCCACAGTTCTGCTTTCCATCATTTTGAGACTAAACATGCCTGGGGAAACTTGCTGTGCTTCTGCGGGCTATGTTGGTGCACTTGGAGAAATTGTTCTCTTAAAATCTCAAATCTGCCACCCTGCCCCTTGTCTGTCATAAGCCCTGGCCACATCCCTGGTCATCCAGTGAGCTTCCGAGTGTAAGATCCAGGATGGGAGAACTTGCCTTGCCACTCAGAGCAAACAGTACTGACAAGCTGTTACTTAAGTTTCTGTTAGTGTGAACCAAGAGCTTGGCCTGGTAAAGAGAACACCATGGCAGTCTCAGAAGAAGAGGGTAAAATAGTATATGACACCCAAAAAGATGTCCACAAGACCAAGTCATTTGGCTTTTGTAGGGGACGTTCCTCCTTCCATTCTGTTTCTGCCTCTGATCTCATATGACCTATGCCAAGCAAATGAGACCCAGACCCTTGAACTCATTCACACAGATCTCTGTGCTACTCCCTAAGTGGCTCCCATCACAGTACTGCTGCCCCATACTAGCATATTGGTGAGTGACATGTGATTTACCCATCTCCCTCAATGGACTGCAGCTTCTAGCAGAGCAGTAGGGTTCTTTGGCAGTCATGCAGTGCCTTCCAAGAGGCTAACTCCCCAGAAAGACTTGTGAATGATCACAGAAATGAACTATTGGGTGGGATGGGTCAGGTGGATAAGTGAGTAGATGGTTACATGGGCGTGTGTATATGTGTGTGTATGGGTAGGCAAGTGGGGGCTTGGCCCTGCTGCTTCAACCTGCCTGCTGCTGCTTTGTCCAGAGGTCATAGATCTTCTCATGGGCCTCCTCACAGAGCCTCCTGGCCTCCTCACAGGACTCTTGTAGTGAAATCTGCTCCCCATGCAGCTTTCTGTTGTTCTCTTTCAACGTGCTCACTTTTTCCCTTAGCTGAGTCCATTCACTCAGGAGCTGACTGTAGAGGGTGCTGAAATGTCACCAAAAATGATGAGCTCCACCTCCATCTCCCACTCCTGCTCCCTAATACCATGATTCCTGCAAGATCCCTTGTCCCCATTCCCAACAGCCCTTGGTTGGAACCCAGATTAGCCATGGCAGCATCACTTAGGTGCAGGCCAAAGTCAGAGAATAGCCAAATTCCCGAAAAATTCCAACAACTTCTGAAGACCCTGACTGTAAAGGATCCATGTTCCTCTGAAAACTGGATCCCCCGCTTCCCCCACACACACCCTGGTGTTTAATTGTTCACAGTATTGGGAAAACATGAGCAGGTAGAAGGAATCCATGCTCTGAGCGGGACAGAAGATCCAGCAGGAATACATTCCATCTTTGTGTCCCATAGAAACCATTCTGTGAGCTCCTGCCAGAGCCGCAGAAACCATTCATGGTGCAAACCATGTTTTCTGTCTAGAAGCTCCAGAAGTTGACAGGAAAATGTTGAGAGGGGCTGTCAGACTCTTCACTCTTTGGAGAACTCAGTTTAGGAGGCACAAGTCCAAGAAATATAAGGCAGGCTGCTTGCTAAGAGGTAAACAGACTAGAACCACAGCCCAACTTTGTTCTAAGGTGAAGAAGGTGCTGAGGGATGTTTTACTGTATACTGTGAATATGTGTTGCTCCCATTGGTTAATAAATAAGCTGCTTTAGCCTATGTCAAGGCAGGATGGAGCCAGGTAGAAAAATCCAGACGAGACAAAGAAGAAAGTCAGAGGTAGAGCATATGCCAGCTGCCACCCAAGGAGAAACATGCCAGCAGCCTGGCCATGCAGAAGCCATGTGGTAAAATATAGATTAACAGAATGGGTTAAGTTAAGATGATAGAGCTAACTAGCAAGAAACTTAAGCCATCAACCATACAGTTTGTAAGTAATATAAGCCTCAGTGTGTTTATTTGGGACCATTTGATGCAGGAGTTAAATTGGACAGATTCCTCCTGATAGCTGCATCAGGCAGGACTAGAAAAACTTCAGACAGCAGTCCTTATCAATTTTTACTAAATTAGTAAATTACTAAATTAGGCACTCACTGGTAGGAGTTGGTCTGCTCACTCAGCTTCTTGCACTTGTACGAGGCCTCACAAACCTCCTTGGGGAATTTCTTTACATCTGACATCTCCTTCTTATGCTGTGTTTTCAGCATGTCAATCTCAGATTTCAGCCTGTGGTAGGGCATGGCCCAGGAGAAAAGAACCCCATGAACACGGGTGTCAGGGACCACATGAATTAAGGTTCTGTTTTGTACTACACTAGCCCACTGGATGTCACACCCTAAATTCTATACTGGATCTCCTGGTGTGCATTAGACTTGCCTCACTGTCCCATGGCCAGGAAAGGCAGGGTGTCAATACGGAAGGAGACAGGACTACATGAGCTCCCTCAGTAGCCCTGGACGGGTAGACTAGCTCTCTAAGAAGGTCTTGGAGTCTATGGCACAGATCCAGGTCTATCTGAAATCTGCAATGGCATTCCTACTGTCTTGAGAACACAGATTCTTTCTCCTTGTAAGGATACCCAGAACTCATAATCAGTATTGCCATGGAGGAGGCACTACATGAGGATGGCTGTATAAACTCCCATACACAGATAGAATGTCACAGAAATGCAGATAGGGGGCATTGTCTCATAGTGTAAGGAACAAGCTGAGAGGAGCAGAATTGAATTCCAGGCCTTCTGGTCACACACAGATGGACTGAGTGAGATCACCAGGACATTCAAGTTGCTCCCATAGCAATAAGCAAAAGTAAATATCAATTCAGAGCACTGAGCATCTCCTAAAAGCCAATGCCTATCAAGGCCTCTTGAAATGCATGTTGTGATCTTACTCCCTAATGCCCTACTCTGTAGATTGTGATTCAGGCCACAGGCTCTGGTTTTCATTTGGAGGAATCAGAACAGCCTATGTCCTATCTCACTCCTACAGGCTTCAGTTCTGCCTCTCAAATGCACTCAGGACACAGTAGGGTCAAGACAGTCACCAGAGAAAAGGGCATGATGAATACCTGTTGTTCAACTCATTGTTGTTATAAAGGGCCAAGAGTTCCAGCAGTTCATTCCTCTCATTGGTCATCATCTGTAGCTGAAGGGTCAGTTTATCCACCTGGTTCAGCTGCTGCTCCTGCTCAGTGAGGAAGACAGGTGTGGATGATGCCTTCCTAGTAGTCCCTGTAGGTACATAAACACAGTGAATTTGTACAGACGAATGGCATAGGGCCAAGAGAGATCATGTGGAGTCCCAGAGGAGTCCTGAGGAAGAGGAAATGCATGGCACCCGGTGAAGCCCTCAAATATCAGAGCAGATATCCTTAAACTGGGTCCCATAAGCCATGTGTCTGTCTCCAATCTCTAAAGCTTGATATATGCCTTATGACCTACTGCAGCCCCACTGTCCCTGAAAGGCATAAGGTAGGCCAGCCATGTTGGTTTGGAATTGTTAGCCGATACCTGATATGATGCAAAAAAAAGTCCTGGATTGCCTGGTGCTTTGAATCTCCCATCCCTGATAACCTGTGTGCAGGACTAAAGGCAACTCAATGTCTCAGACCTTGGTACATGGACAGTAAGTTTCCCTTCCTGTTATTTATATCAGATATCCATGAAATCTACAGAAATCCACTGAGAATAAAGTGCAGCAACATCCTACCCTGAAATCTCATCAGTGGTTTTTGGCCCCCTTTAGCATTTGTTGACAATCATAATGAACTGAAAAAGGTCCCAGCAAAGCAGCTGCTTCCCTGACATTTCCTGGCCCTTTGCCAACTAATCATCAGATATCCTCCACTTTTGATCTGCTCTTTAGGAACCCAGGTAAGCTTCATAGGCCCATTGCTTCAAATGATCACAGCTACTGAACCCCATTAAGAGAATGATCATGTCTGGCATCAACTGCTGCTTAGAAATCCAGGGCTTTCTATGCCAATTAGTGTGCTCAGTTTTGCCGACATGTTGATTGGTGAACCCTTATACACTTAATGAATGCCTCAATGGCATTTGGCATTGCCACAACATTGGTGATTTCACAAAAGATGCCAATGACACTCAGGATACAATAGAATTTCCAGAGAAGGGACAGTTAGGGTCACTGCTAATGTCGTCACCTATCTGATAACAAACTCTTCTCCAATTCACCAAAAGCCAAGCTGCCCTTTCCAGCACCTTCCCTGAGACAGGGGAGGGCCTTCAGTACCTCGTCATTCCAATCCAGAGATCTCACTGATTCATTAGAATCTAGTTCATTCTAATTCTTTAGTTCATCATGTGTGGAGGGCAAGACTCATCCAAACACTGCCCAGGAATGGCTCTTCTCATCCTGAAGAATGCTAACTAATAAGATGAGAAATAAAGGATGCTAAGAAATTAGCTCAGGATAATGGGAAAGGAAGATCAGTTCCACAAGGTGAACAAACAAATTAGGGAAGACCCACGGGGCAGTTACAATGTATGGGGATGGTGGAGGATTATGTGGGTCCTGTCAGAACAATGATAAGTCACATACATAATGATGAAAGTTTTGCCAAAAGCTTCACCAGAATATATTCCATCCATCAGGATGTTATCAAAGGTGTTATCAACTATTGAAAGATGTGACTGAAAATACCTAAAGACTGGGCTTCCATAGGTGAGCCCTCTGACACCAAGAACAAATACTTACAGAGAGAGTGGTGTCCCAGTCCTGCACTCAAGATAGAGGGAAGATGACTGGCTAGTGAGAAGGCATGAACTCAGAAACCTTAGGGATCACTGACATGCAGCAATACTTGGTGGCTCCTGCCTTGCCAGTGGTTGTTATTTAAAATGTGAGAATCTCGAGCATTGGTCAGGGGACTTTACTCTCCTTGTTATTATTGACACACACCAAAAGGCATCCAGTGTGGGTGAAGTGCAGGGCTGGTACTGAAACCTCTTTAGACCCTCTGGGCTTCCTTCCCACTCAGAGTGAAAGCAGAGGGCCCTCAACAGAGCAGCTGCAGCCTTGACCATCCCTGGCTCTCTGCCAAACTAACCTTGAAAATCCACAACTTTGTTCTGCCCTTGAAGAATTCAGAGGACTAAAATAGTCCCATTGCTTCTCTGAAACTCTCACCTGCTTAGCCTCAATCCTGGAAGGCTCAGATCAAGCCTTCCTCCTTCAGGAAGCTCCCCATCCCTTTCCCAGGACTCACTGCGCTTTCCCCAGAACCATCTATTTCTTGATGTGTGACATGGAGACTGAAGGCCATCTTCCTTCTGCCTCCCTTTGGTCTCCCTGTGCTCTCCATCCTGTCTCCCAAGACTCCTGTTCAGTCTAGACAGCATGTCTGTAGGTGAAACACAAGACACTGCACAAATGCCCCAATGACAGTTGGTGTTGCCACAACACTGGTGACATCACATGGAATGCCAGGGCTCTCCAGGATACAGTAGAATGTCCATGTGCTGATGTCACCTGGTATAGCTATTTCATCCCTGTTATATACCTCACCCAAAAGTGACTTGAAACCAAGGTGCCATTTTCAGGAGCCTCTGGGTTTGCAATGGAAGCCTTTAGGTAGATCCTCCTTCTAAAGCCAGAAATCTAGCCCTCTGATTCATTAGAAATTTTATCTAAGTGAAATTGAAAGCTCACTTTGCATACACTGTCCAGGGTTGGATTTTCCCCTCCTTAAGATTCATAATCAATATTTTGAGAAAAAAGGATGCTCAGAAATTCGGTCAGGACAATGGGGAGTTGTAGGAATGAGAACTCTTAACAATCCCCCAGGGAAGTTCTTCAGAATTGTAGAGATTGGTGGGCTCAAAAATGTTACATAGTTAGTTATGAATATTCCCCCAGAGTGACAGTAGAGCTCCCTCAAGCTATGAGGTCATTAGTGAAGATGTGACTAGCTCTGGACAGGTCTGGTTGGAGCCACTGAGACCAGGTGAGCTCTCAGATATTGAAAGCAAGCAACTCATGGGAAGAGTACGATGACCCAATCCTTGAATTCCTAGACTGAGGAAAATGGAGTGGCAAGTCTAAGTTCAGTGTTGTCTATGGAGAGGCATCATGAGTGAAATGTAAACACACAGACACACACACACACACACAAACCAGGCATACAATTATGGAGTAGAACATGATGTAGATCACTGCTATGGTGCTTCAACCAGTAAACAAAAGCCAAATGCCTATTTTTCTAGCCACATGTTCCAATCCTCATGCTCTTGAAGAGGTGGCACTGTTATCTTTGGGTACAAGATCCATTAGGAGAACATGAGAACGGCAGGCAAGGGGAGAAATTCAAGAATTGTTGCATCATACAGCTTTGTTATATCCAAACCTCACATTTCTTATCGTGACATCGGTATAAAGAGAAGCCAGGTCATGGTCAGCATGTTCTCCAACCAAATCTCTGGACCTAAGCATGATCCTGGCAACCTCGGACTGATGAAACTTTTGGGTGATCTGTGTCATTTCAGATTTTGAAGCTTTAAGCAAATAAATGTGATTGTCAACTTTATTTCCAAATAGAGTCTTGTGAAGACCAAAAAGTTGAGGACATACTGGAATTTGGGAACAAGGCATGTCCCCTAAACTGATATAAAAACTATTTTAAGAACATAGATGACAGTATTGGGGGTAAAGAAATCAAAGAAGAGAGGTGGTATAGAGAGAGTGGGAAGATACTCAGAGAGTGTGATTGCTCACATGAATCCAGAGATGAGGCAGTAGATCTAGATGGAAAAGTATAAAGGATTGCCCACAAATCCCAGTAATTAGAAAGAGGCCTGGAGTCAGCTGTATAGTTGAGACCTCAGACAGCTTGGTCTTTCTAACAATCAATTGTGGAGCATCACACTTCCGTGAACAGATACCCTGCCCAGGATATATAGTTATTCACCCAGCAAAGACAGAAACCCCTTCTGCATGGTCCTGCCTCTTATCTCACTGATGTCCCATCCAGAGGAAGATTCATGGTCTTCCAAATGCCCTGAGATCAAGCTGACAGGAGACATCACCTGCCTTCCACAATGTTCATCTCAGCCCACTCTTGGTAATTGGATCATGTTCAGGAAATGAACTGGGGGATAAGACTTTGCCTAGCCAGTTCTCAAAGTTCAGGCTTGAGACTCCCCCTCTGTGAATGTCAACTTTCCTGTCTTCTACAGGCAGGGAAGTGTCAGGGGTCTACGGGTTTCTTCTCCTTTTCACATGCTTCGGGTGACCCAAGCCTCCTTGAGCTTATTCACAGTTGCACAGGATACAGCCCGGCTTCAGACTCCCCAAATCTGGCCTCAGCAGCCATGAGAATGGTGGCACAGTCAACATGACTTTTTTGAGACACAGGCTCTCCTAGCACTTGCACTGCAGTCAGTCTTCAATTCTCCTCCTCATTTCCCAATTGGTTGAGATCAAGGCATGAATCACTATTCCAAGCTCCTTTTTTCTATTTCTAAATGTTCAAACATCCAGAAAGATCCAAACTCTAAAATGATTGTGTTCCCAGTCCTTTCCCACAGGCCATTCTTGACCTTTGGAAATCCAGGAGCCAGTGTTGTTTGAGTGGCTACTTCATTCCCAGCCTGAGGCCCAGATCTACAAAGGCAGGCTGTGTGAGATGGAGTTTTCCATGGTGTGATGTCACTGGGGGAGTTCCCACACAGCAGAGCTGACTCAGGCTGCATTGTGAGGCTTGTAAAAGTGACTTTGAGCCTGACAATAGGTACCTGATAATTCCACCATTCCCTGGTCCTTAGATGGCTCCTACCTCAGGGCCTTAATCTGATCATTCCTCCTAGTCTGTAAGTCCACTGCCCTTCAGTGCAGTTGCGGAGGCCTAGACATTCTGATGCAGGAAAGTTGTGGGCCTAAAGCCAGTTTGTGCTCTATGGGGAGATGCTTTTTGGTTTGTTTTTGTTTTATTTATTTATAAAAAAGTATTTTTTTCAAATTTACACACACACACACACACACACACACACACACACACACACACACACACACACACATATGTTGTAACTATAACTGCCAGTCTTCAATCCCATCAAAGACCTGAGAAGGTATATAATGGTACCTGACAAATGGAAGATGGATGCAAGCAACTTTCGGGAATCTTGCAAGAGTAGACCAAGACAGCTGGCAGCCTGGAGAGTCACCTAATGTTTCTCAGCATTGTTGGTGCATTCACATTGGCTACAGGCCTAGAGTAGTTGAAGACTAGATAGTTGTAATTTTCCTTAGTTATGAAAAAAAGGTAAGTTAGATATGAAACCTTATACTCACAAATATAGATAGATAGGATATCTTCTTTAATTTTGCCAAATAGAATAATTATTATAAATAGACTAGATATTGTAATTGTAATTCTTGCTTGATAATCGTTTTGTTATTTGTAATTCCACTAAGGGAAAGTTAAAACCTTCCTTTTTGAAAAAAAAGAAAAGGGTAAGTGCTGTGGGATGTTCTGTAAGTTAAATGTGTTGCTCTGATTGGTTAATAAATAAAACACTGTTTGGTCAATAGCCAGACAGGAAGTATAGGTGGAACAAGCAGGGAGAATTCTGGGAAGTGGAAGGCTGAGGTAGAGAGATGCTGCCAGCTGCTGCCATGAAAAGATGTTAAGATACTGGTAATCCGCCAGTCACGTGGCAACTTGTAGAATAATAGATATGGGCTAATTTAAGAGAGAACTAGATAACAAGAAGTCTGCCATGGCCATACAGTTTGTAAGCAATATAAGTCTCTGTGTGTTTACTTGGTTGGGTCTGAGCAGCTGCAGGACCGGCAAGTGAGAGAGATTTGTCCTGACCGTGGGACAGGCAGAAAAATTCTAGCTACAGGTCCCATTTTTTTAATTGATGCTCACAGTCTGTGCTAATTCTCTTCTATCAGGTTCAGTGTAACTGCATTTATATTCAGGTCTTTGGTCCATTTGGACTTGAGTTTTGTGCATGGACATAGATAATGGATCAATTTGCATTCTTGTATATGTCAACATGCAATTATGCCAGCACCGTTTGTTGAAGATGCTTTCCTTTTTTCATTGTATAATTTTAGCTTCTTTGTCAAAGATCAGGTGTTCATATATCTTTGGGTTAATGCCAAGGTCTTTGAATCATTTGCATTGATCTAAGTGTCTATTTTTATGCCAATACCAAGTTGTTTTTAAAAAATAGCTCTATAGGAGTCCATGAGGTCAGGGATGGTGATGCCAGACATTCCTTCATTGTACAGGATTGTTTTGGCTATCCTAGGTTTTGGTTTTCCATATGAAGTTGAAAATTGTTCTTTGAAGGTCTGTGAAGACTTTTGTTAGGATTTTGATGGGGATTAAATTGAATCTGAAGATTGCCTTTGGTAAGATCGCCATTTTTACTATGTTGATTCTCCCTATCCAAGAGCATATGAGAGCTTTCCATTTTCTGATATCTTCTTCAATTTCTTATATAAAAAACTTAAAGTTCTTATCAGACAGGTTGCCCCAAGGTATTTTATGTTGTTTGTGCCTATTGCAAAAGTGGTTGTTTCTTTGATTTCATTCTCAGCCCAATTATCACTTATAGATAGGAGGGCTACTGATTTTTTTGAGTGTGTTAATCTTGTATCCTGCCACATTACTGAAAGTGTTGATCAGCTGAAGGAGTTCCCTGGTAGAATTTTTGGGGTCACTTATATATACTATCATATCATCTGAAAACAGTGGATGTTTGACTTATTCTTTTCCAGTTTGTATCACATTGATCTCCTTTTTTATCTTATTGCTCTAGCTAGAACTTCAGGTACTATGTTGATAGATATAGAAAGAGTGAACAGTGTTGTCTTATTCCTGATTTTAGTAGAATCCCTTTAAGTTTCTCTTCATTTAATTTGATGTTGGCTGTAGGCTTGCTGTATGTTGCCTTTATTATGTTTATGTATGTTCATTGTAGCCCTGATCACTCCAAGAGTTTTAACATGAAAGGATGTTGAATTTTGTCAAAGGTCTTTTCAGCATTTAATGAGATGATCATGTGGCTTTTTTTCTTTTAATTTATTTATATGGTGGATTCCATTTACAGACTTCCATATGGTGAACCACTGAAACAAAAGAATATGGAAAAATAGGAGGAAGGGTAGATTATTAAATATACTCTGAAAAGAAAAAAGAGAGGATATAGATACTTTAAGATAGAAAGGTAGATTATTTAATCTACTTTTAGAATGGAACTACTAGTTTTAAATATTTCACAATGTATTGGATTTTTGTATATTATATATAAATTATGTATATTGATACAAATTTGAGATTGATTTTGTTAGAAAATACTGTACATATACTTCTATCTTGTTCAGTGTATCATTCCTATACAGTTCATTCACAATGCAATGCAATTTTCAGTTCTTGAAAGTTATTGCCAACTATTTAGGATGATAAAGAAATGCAGGTTAGTAGTTTGTCATTATAATGAAACTTGTAGTCATATTAGCTCTGTCCTCAAGGTCAAGCAGAAATATATTTTAGATAGACAGGTCATCTTAAAGCACTTCAGAGATCTGCATAATATGGCATTTAAGATGATAACATATATTTTTTTTCTTTTTTTATGGCTATGAGGCATGTCTGCTCCTGGGAGCATCAGTCTACTTCAAAGAAGATGATTGGAAGTGAAGAAACTCTATATAGTGTTTATTTGTAGCAAATATTAGCCACTGGGTAAGAAAGTGACCTTACATCAACTGCTGACAGTATGCTTTCCAAAATGGACAAGCGGGACACACAAAAAAGGACGGTTGTACTTTACAAAGACAACGTAGGAAGGCCCTTCAGAAAATCTTGCTTCATAGATGAGTCTCTAAAATATGCTAGGCCTGTAGGCCAAAGATGGATGCCCCAATGTTGCAGAGAAATCTTGAGTGACAGTCTACCAATAAGATGTTTGTGTCATTTCTCACATGTTTTGGAAGTTGCTTAGTTATATTTCTTATATACTGAGTTAATATTATTTCCTTCTCGGGTCTCTGAAGGAGTTGAATATTAGATAGTTATAGTTTTCCTTGTTAAGATATTCAGAAAATAAACTCACTAAAGAGGTGTAAAGTATATAAGTTTGAAAGACATCAAAAGCTAGTTTTCGGTTGGTAATGCAAATTAGGATAGAAGGTGAATTAGACACAGTCGTTGCAACAGTTAATGAAAATAGAGGTCATAAATTAGAAACAGAGCAAAGAGGAGTATAGTGAGGGTTTGGAAGAATGAAAAAGAAGAGAAAATAATGTAATTATAATCTCAAAAATAATGGAAAAGTATTTCATGTCATAAAAAGGAAAATTGTTACACAACACTTGACCCGTTCCTTAAAATGTTAGTTTTTTCTACAAGTTCACATTCTCCCATGGAGCTCTGCAAAGGCACTAAAGGCAAACACCAGTCCTGAAGTCCCTGGTGAATCAACCATTTTATGTTGGACCTCTTCTGTAAGCACAGCCCAGTGCTCTATCATGCCCAGTGAATTGGCCGCAAAGCACTGCTTCTCTCATATATATTTTTATCAGGAAAACCCATCCTTCCTTCATCATCTTCCAGTGGGTGTGTGATACCTCTGCTTGTGATAACCAAGCATCCCCAATGCTTCCTGTGAGACAGTCCATCAGGAAATAATTTCTTTCAGGTATCATTAGATTACATAGCCTGTATTTCAAGGAGGTTTAAGTAAGTGCATGACCTACTTTCCCACTTCTATTGCACTCAGATTGATCTCATCTGTTCTCATAGCCTACAATGCCATGAGCCAAGCTTTGCCAGGAGGTTTCTTTGATCTTTTGAAAGTCTTTTCTAATTCAAGTAGTTGAGAGAAAGAATACTTACTCCCTGACTAAGACAAGCTCTTTTTGCAGTCGATTTCAAGGCTATCAAATGAATGTTCTAGCATGGGTTTTCCTTTTCTTTGTGTAAAGGGTTGAATCTAAGTGGCATCTTCTGTCACCGTTATTCCCAACAGAGAATTACATTCTAATTGTATACAAGTGTACTGGATTTTGGCCTAAGGAATTTTAATGAATACAGCAGTTTCATATATGATCTTAACTTTTTTATGTTCCATAAGACTTCTAACTTATGATTAACTCTATTTTTTTGGCTTTGTGTACATCTTTCCATTTCCAGTTAGAAAACTTTACTTATTTTACCTCTTAAAAAATTTATTTAGTCAGAAAACATATTTGTGAACTTCATGGCAGAGAACTAATATACATTAAATATCTCAACTCATTGAATTCATTATATGTAAATTGCATTTGGCATATAAAGAAACAAACTAAGATGGTGTGTTTGCAAGTTCCTAAAGTATAAAGTTGTTAGATGTTTGTTTGGGGCTGGTTTTAAGCACAACTCACATTTTTTAACAAATGTGCTTTTACACAAGATTTTTAGTTTCACAGTGTCAGAGATCTAACGAATGTCACATTTTAGCAAGTTCTGGGGAAGACAGGGATTACAAAAACTTGGGGTGGGGAAATATGGAGAATGAAACCCACAGAGAAAAGTTTTTTTGTTATGATGTAATTAATATTTTCTAAGGCCCTGTAAAAACTCAGGGAGGCAGAAGTGGTTATAATATCCTGGATGAATAAGGGAAGATCAAGAAGAAGGAGTAAACATGAGGATCTGTTCCCCAAAATACCAAGGATGCATTTGCTGTGCCATAGGAACAAATGAATCTCCCCAATTCTAGCCGAGGAAAGAATTGTGTTGTATTTGAAGGGACAAGCTGTTCCTAGCATTGTTGTGAAACAATTTCAACTTGATTCTTCATCTACAAACTGTAATCTCAGTTTGAAAGAAGGCCAGCTTCAAATCAAAGCACTGAGATGCTGATGCCATCTATGATCTGACTGAGTAAATTTATAAATCGTATAATTATAGATATGAACATGATAGATAGTTTGATCAAAGTAAGTGGAATTTATCCTTCCTGGAGCAAATAAAATAAAAGGCATATTTAAAAAAATTCAGCTGTTCATAAAACAAAAAGTCATGAACATTGAAAAGGGACTTGTATAGAGAAGCATGTGATAATGGTGGAGGGAGTTAAGAGAGGGAAGAGGGTGAGCATAATCAATGCATTATATACACATATGAAATTGTTAAAGGACAAATTTAGTGAAATTTTCAAAAAGAGTACTGAGAGTGGACACTTTCCCTGTTCCTGACCTCGAAGGAAATTCTTTCAGGTTTCCCCATTCAGTATATTGTTGTCTATTGATTTGTCACAGACAGCCATTATTGCATTAGGTATAGTCCTTCTATTTCCAGTTTCTTTATGGGTTCCTTCATAAAAGGACATGGCTTTTCTTACATATTTGTTATGCATCTATTGTGATAAGAATTAAATTTGGATCCTTAATTCTTATTTATGTTATGATGTTGAACTGGAATGAAACCAACTTGATCATTGTGTGTGGTCTTTATAGTGTTTTGTTGGTTTCAAGTTGAAATCATTTTATCAAGGTTTCAAGTTGAAATCATTTTATCGAGAGGATTTTGAATCCTGGTTCATCAAAGAAACTGTTCTATAATTTTCATCTTCTCATGTACCTGTTTTTCATTTCATGGTAATGCTGATTTGCAGAGCAACTTTCAAATCATTCCTTTACTTTATAGTTCATGGAATAATTTGATAAAAAAAGTGGTGATTATTATTTAAAGTTATACTTGAATTGGGGGCTGGAGACTTGGCTCAACAGTTAATCACACTTGCTGATATTGGAGAGTGCCAGTTTTGGTTCCTAGTACCCACATAGTTACACACAACCATCTGTAACTCTAGGTCCAGGAGGTCCAATGTTCCCTTCTGGTTTTTGAGGGCACTAGGCATACTTTTGCTGCACTTACATGCTTGCACATAAGAAAAACACTCATATACACAAAATAAAAGTTGTTGAATTCCATGGTTATTGAATCCAGTCCTAGGTTGATAGTCACTCTGTCTTATCCTCTCTTGGAATCTCATGCTTGGAGGGAAAAAACCTCAAGCCCAGGGCCAGCAAGAGGGAAAAGTATTTCAGGGAAAGTGATTAGCAACTTGTCAGGCCCCCTAGCATGCCAAACTGTAGCTGAGACAATGATGGGTCAATGATGTGTAGAACCACACCTGGACCAGGGCCACTTATCTATGCATAACTCTGGCTCTGAACTTGAACCTAAAGTGTCAGGACCCCCAAATAGAATTTGAGTGGTCAATGGGATTTATTTTTTTTCCTAATGTGGCTATATAGAATAAAACTCCCTTTTCTGATTTCTACTGTTGATTTGGCTCTTTTAATGGAATTATTGAGGATGAGTGGCCAAGAATGGCTTGTTAAGGATGCCAGGGCACAGGTGCTAGCCCTAACTCCAGTAATACCCTTTCAGTTTTATACCTTCTGTCTCCCTTTTCAAATATGATGAAAAACATTTATGCTTTCATTTATGATAATAGTTCTACTTATTTTCTTGTAAATGACAAAATTTCATTGTTTGGTCTTGAATAAAACTACATTGTTTAACAAAAAAAGGAGAAATAGAAGAGGAAGAGTAATAGTAGGAGAAGGTGGATGGATGGATAGGGGTAAATAGATGGATGGATTGACAGAGATAGGTGATGGAAAGTTAGATAGATAGATAGATAGATAGATAGATAGATAGATAGATAGATAAACAGACAGACAGAATACATACAGTTTTTTTAGTCTACACACTGCAGTGGTTATTGAGTCCTCCAAAGCGAGAATGGACTCAGAACGTTTGTCCTTTTTTTCACATTGGTCAGAGAGCTAGATATGGGTGAAGAACTCAGAATTTTTTCTTTCAGCATCTGTAGCCCTTTGAATCTGGACAGTGCTATGATTTCTGATTCCCAGAAATAGCTCTCAAATTTATTTCCATTCCAATTGTCTCTCAGGGATCCCACTTTTTTTATGCTGATATGTGAGGTGGGACAAATACTGGTCATCCAGGGAGCTCTGGCATTCTAGTCTCCCAAGAACCTTTCTAAATAAATGTTCCAGGTTTTGTATAGAGCTCTAGAAGGGGAACAAGGAAACCTGAATACAGCAGATGATACAGAAAGGTTGTGACAAAACAGATTGAGTTCTAGCATGGTGATATGGATTATTATAATGGAGAGGCAAGAGTTTCTGGTCCAGAAATATTAACAGGCTAGATACTCTGAAGATTACATTTAGACCACTTTTTTTCTCAGAGCTGAGGACCAAGCCCAAGGCCTTGTGCTTGCTAGGCAAGTACTCTACCACTGAGCTAAATCCCCATTGCCAAATTTTTAAGGACATATTTTAGAGAAAAGTCAGAAGGAAAGGGAGGATTTAAAACTACCAATGTATGATGCCATGTCATAGGCTTTCCTAGAATGTGATTGACTGATCGAATTTGCCTCTGGGGATGTTATTTTTATCAAGACAGCAAACTTAGTAGGGGGTTCCTAGCATTGAGCTCAGCAGCACAAGGACACCCTATTAAATAACTAGTCTGGAATCCTTTAAGTAAAGTGGAGATGCAGCAAGCTGATGGAATGAAATGTAGAAGTGCCTGCAGTTGAAAGGTCAGGATGAGATGGGTCACTCCAGAATGGTAATCAAGAAAAGTCAGAATAAGGAAAATTAAATATAGGAGGAAGTCTGACAATGTGTGAGAAAAGTCTTTATTTGTTAATGCTTTGGTGATTGCCATCACACATAATCCTCGGGAGTATAAAAATAGTACAATGGGATCCTTCTTTGAGAAAACATGTCCACATTTGATATGATATTGTATATTAAGTTCAAGTCTCTGAAATCTTGTAAGAAAAAAAATGGAACATCATGGACCATGTTTCTGGAAAAAGAAATAGAGAAGAATTACTGAAGCAGATTTTGGTTGGAAATATGCTAAACATATATATGTACCCATACATACATATACACAAAATCATGAGAAACAAAATCAGTAAAACAATCCAGACAGGAGTCCAATGGTGTCTGAATATTGATAGACACAATTATCTTGATGCCTACACTATCCACTTAATTCTAAATTCAGGCTGTCAACAAGGACAGTGCTCTTCTGATGAGGATGACCTCAGGGCTCTCTTTCTGCCCTTATTCATGGGGCTGTAGATGGCAGCATTCAGCATTGGAGTGAACACACTGTTTACATCACCAAACCTACTGTAATTCTCTATGTTGATGTGTAAGAGAAGAACTGAGGCAAACTGACAGTCATGTCCCAAATAGCAGGCAGACCAGCTTTCAAGCACCACATGCAAATCATGGTTATCTGAAATATCAAGAGTATGAATATAGCCTCAGCGCAGTTTCCAGTGGTCTTTTGTCACCATCAGCTTTCTGGCTCTGTGTTTTAGAAATTATGTAGACAAAAGAAATTACCTCAATAATTTTCATGTATAAAAAGCAACAGTCAGATTCATGAGGCAGTACTGCCTAGATTCATTTAATTATATTTCACATGGGAATATAATCAGTCAAATAAGAACACTAACACTTTCTTCACAATTCCTCCCAACACATAATCATATTTTATATAAAACCTGATAGCTCTGAAATGCTTGTAGCATATTACAACACTTGAAATAAAACAGTATCTTCTGGGCAGGACAGGACTACTGCACTCATGAGCTCCAAGGTCAAGCGGTCAACATTCTAGTATGGAAGAGAAAGGGGCTCACTGCCCCCACCCCTAACTGAGAAGCTGGTGGTAGTTGGTGGCTTTTGGAGGAGGAAGAGTCAGTTTACTTTAGGGTGCTGATGCCAGGTGGTTTGAACAAACTCAGCGATGACTCTAACACATGAGCATATGGGCATGCAGTGTTGCCCTAGATAGATGATTTAAAACAAAACAAGATAGCCGGGCGGTGGTGGTGCACGCCTTTAATCCCAGCACTCGGGAGGCAGAGGCAGGTGGATCTCTGTCAGTTCGAGGCCAGCCTGGGCTACCAAGTGAGTTCCGGGAAAGGCGCAAAGCTACACAGAGAAACCCTGTCTCGAAAAATCCAAAAAACAAACAAACAAACAAAAAAAAAAACAAAAACAAAAAAACAAAACAAAAAAAAAAAAAACAAGAGGCATGGATTTAGTAATGTTGGGATTAGCAGAGTGGATCAGGGCCCAGTTCAGAGGAATAAGGGGTAATATGATCAAAATACACTGTATGCATAGATGAAATTCTCAAAAGAATTTTAAAACTGAATTATTTAAAAGTTTGCAGTTCAATAGCATTAAAAATCTGATACAAACTTTTATCTTTTTTATTTTATAATTTAATTTAATTTTACATATCTGTCATGGATTCCTCTGTCCTCCCTCCTCCCAGCCCCCACTCCAATCGACCCCCTATTCCCATCTCCTCTGGGGCAAGGACTCCCCTGGGATTCAGCTCAGCCTGGTATATTCAGTCCAGGCAGGTCCAGTCCCCTCCTCCCTTCACCCAGGCTGAGCAAAGTGTCCCAGCATAGGCCCCAGGCTCCAAAAAGCCTGATCATGCACTAAGGACAGGTCCTGGTCCCACTGACTGTGGGCCTCCCAAACAGTTCAAGCTAATCGACTGTCTCACTTATCCAGAGTGCCTAATCCAGTTCCATGGGGGCTCCTCAGCTATTGGTTCATAGTTCATGTGTTTCCACTAGTTTGGCTATTTGTCCCTGTGATTTTTCCAACCATGGTCTCAACAACTTTCATTCATACAACCACTCCTCTTTCTGGGGCCTGGCCATGGATCTGTGCATCCACTTCCATCAGTCATTGGATGAGAGTTCTACCACGAGTGTTAGGGTGTTTGGCCTACCAGAGTAGGTCAGTTCCGGCCAGTAGTCTTTTGTGGAGGTATCTTTGTGGATTTCTGGGGACTGCTCTAGAACTTTGCTTCTCCCTATTCCCATGGGGTCTTCATTTATCATGGTCTCTCTTTCCTTGTTCTCCCTCTCTGTTCTTGATCCAGCTGAGATCTCCTGCTCCCCTAAGCTCTCTTTCCCCCAACCCTTGCCCTTCATTACTGCCTCTCACATCCAGTTTGCTCATGTAGATCTCATCCATTTCTCTGTCATTAGGCGATCCCTGTCTTTCTTAAGGTCCTCTTTTCTAAGGAGCCCCCCTGGAGTTGTAACAGTCTAGTCATCCTTTGTTTTACATCTAGGATCCACCTATGAGTGAGTAAATACCATGCTTGTCTTTCTGAGTCTGGGTTACCTCACTCAGGATGATTTTTTTCTAGATCCATCCATTTGCCTGCAAACCTCATGATTTCATTGTTTTTCTCTGTTTAGTAGTACTCCGTTGTGTATATGTACCACATTTTATTTCTCTATTCTTCAGTTGAGAGTCATCTAGGTTGTTTCTAGGTTCTGGCTATTACAAATAATGCTGCTATGAACATAGCTGAGCATGTGCCTTGTAGTATAATTGAGCATTCCTTGAGTATATGCCTAAGAGTGGTATAGCTGGTTGTTGGGGGAGATTGATTCTCAATTTTGTAAGAAAGTGCCGTATTGCTTTCCAAAGTGGCTGTAAAAGCTTGCATTCCCACAAAAAGTGGAGGAGAGTTACCCTTGCTCCACATCCTCTCCAGCATAAGTTGTCATTAGTGTTTTTGACCTTAGCAATTCTAACGGGTTAAGGTGGTATCTCAGAGTCATTTTTATTTGCATTTCCCTGATGATTAGGGATGTTGAACAATTCCTTAAATGTCTTTCAGCCATTTGAGCTTCTTCTGTTGAGAATTCTCTGTTTAGCTCTATAGCCTATTTCTTAATTGGACTGGTGGGCATTTTGATGTCTAATTTCTTGAGTTCTTTATATATTCTGAATATTAGCCCTCTGTCAGATGTGGGGTTGGTGAAGATCTTTTCCTATTCTGTAGGCTGTGACTTTGTCTTGTTGACTATGCCCTTTTCTCTACAAAAGCTTCTCAGTTTCAAGAGGTCCCATTGATTAATTGTTTCTCTCAGTGTCTGTGCTACTGGTGTTATATTTAGGAAGTAATCTCCAGTGCAATGTGTTCAAGACTAGTTCCTACTTTCTCTTTTATCAGATTCAGAGTAACTGGATTTATGTTGAGGTCTTTGATCCACTTGGACTTAAGTTTTTTGCATGGTGACAGATATGGACCTATTTGCAGCCTTCTACATGTTGACATCCAGTTATGCCAGCACCATTTATTGAAGATGCTTTCTTCTTTCCATTGTACAGTTTTGGCTTCTTTGTCAAAAAGTATATGTTCATAGGTATGCAGATTAATGTCAGGGTCTTCAATTCCATTCCATTGGTCCACATGTCAGTTTTTAAGCCAGTACCAAGCTGTTTTTATTACTGTATCTCTATAGTAAAGCTTGAGGTCAGGAATCGTGATGCCTCCAGAGGTTGTTTTATTGTACAGGATTCTTTTGGGTTTTTTGTTTTCCCATATGAATTTGAGGATTGTTCTTACAGGTCTATGAAGAATTGTGTTGGTATTTTGATGGGGATTGCATTGAATCTGTAGATTGCTTTTGGTAAGATTGCCATTTTTACTATGTTAATCCTGCCTATCCATGAGCATGGGAGATCTTTTCATTTTCTGACATCTTCAATTTCTTTTTTCAGGGACTTAAAGTTCTTGTCATACAGGTCCTCCACTTGCTTAGTTAGAGTTACCTCAAGGTATTTTATATCATTTGTGGCCATTGTAAAGGGTGATGCATCCCTGATTTTCTTCCCAGCCTGTTTGTCAATTGTATATAGGAGGGCTACTGATTTTTTTTAGTTAATCTTGTATCCTGCTACATAGCTAAAGGTGTTTATAAGCTGTATGAGTTCCTTGGTTGAATTTTGGGGGTCACTTATGTATACTATCATGTCATCTGCAAATAGGGGAAGTTTGACTTCTTCCTTTCCAATTTGTATCCCCTTGATCTCTTTATGATGTCTTATGCTCTGGCTAGAATTTCAAGTACTATATTGAATAAGTATGAGGAGAGAGGACCACTTTGCCTTGTTCCTGATTTTAGTGGAAGCGCTTTGAGTTTCTCTCCATTTAATTTGATGTTGGCTGTTGGCTTGCTGTAAATTGCCTTTATTATGTTTATGTATGTTCCCTATATTCTTGATTTCTCCAAGACCTTTATCATGAATGGGTGTTGGATTTTGTCAAATGCCTTTTCAGCATCTAGTTAGATGATCATGTGTTTTTTTTTCTTTCAGTTTGTTTATATGGTGTATACTTTGATGAACTTTCCTATATTGAACCACACTTGCGTCCCTGGGATGAAGCCTACTTGATCATGGTGGATAATTGTTTTGATGTGTTCTTGTAGTCTGTTTGCCAGTATTTTATTGAGTATTTTTGCATCAATGTTCATTAGGGAGATTGGTCTGCAGTTCTATTTCTTTGTTGCATCTTTGTTTGGCTTAGGAATCTGGGTAATTGTAGCCTCATAGAAGCAGTTTGATAATGTTCCTTCTGTTTCTATTGTGGGGAACAATTTAAAGAGTATTGGTATTAAATCTTCCTTGAAGATCTCGTAGAATTCTGTGCTGAAACCCTCTGGTCCTGGGCTTTTTTTGGTTGGGAGACTTTTAATGACTGATTCTATTTCCTTAGGGGTTATTGGACTATTTAAATAGTTTATCTGGTCTTGATTTAACTTAGGTATGTGGTACCTATCCAGAAAATTATCCATTTCTTTTAGATTTTCCAGTTCTCTGGAGTAGAGGTTTTTGAATTATGACCTGATGATTTTCTGGATTTCCTCAGTGTTAGTTGTTATATGTCTCTTTTCATTTCTGATTTTGTTAATTTGGATGCTCTCTCTCTGTCTTTTGGTTGGTTTGGATAAGGGCTTGTGTATCTTGTTGATATTCTCAAAGAACCAACTCTTTGTTTCATTAATTGTTTGTATTGTTCTCTTTGTTTCTATTTTATTGATTTCAGCTCTCAATTTGATTATTTCCTGACATCTATTCTTCATGGGAGACTTTGCTTCTTCTTGTTCTAGAGCTTTCAGGTGTGCTGTTAAGTCACTAGTGTGAGATTTCTCCAACTTCTTTATGTGGGCATTTAGTGCTATGAATTTCCCTCTTAGCACTGCTTTCATAGTGTCCCATAAGTTTGGGTATGTGGTGTATTCATTTTCATTGATCTCTAGGAAGTCTTTAATTTCTTTCTTTATTTTTTCCTTGATCCACTGATGATTCAGTTGAGCATTATTCAGTTTCAATGAGATTGGAGGCTTTCTGTAGCTTTTGTTGTTGAAATCTAACTTTAAACCATGGTGGTCTGATAGAACACAGGAGATTATTCCAATTGTTTTGTATCTGTTGAGATTTCCTTTGTGGCTAAGTATGTGGTCAATGTTAGAGAAGGTTCCATGGGGTGCTGAGAAGAAGGTATATTCTTTTTTGTTAGGATGGAATGTTCTGTAGATATTGAATAAGTTCATTTGAGTCATAACATCAGTTAAGTCCTTTATTTTTCTGTTAAGATTTGATTTGGCAGATCTGTCCATTGGTGAGAGTGGGGTGTTGAAGTCTCCCACTATTAATATGTGGGATTTCATATGTGATTAAGCTTTAGTAATTTTTCTTTTACATATGTAGGTGCCCTTGTGTTTGGGGTTTAAATATTCAGAATTGCAAATTCATCTTGGAGGATCTTTCCTGTGATGAATATTTAATGCCCTTCTTGATCTCTTTTGATTGATTTTAGTTTGAAGTCTATTTTGCTGGATATTAGGATGGCTACAGCTGCTTGCTTCTTAAGACCATTTGATTGGAAAGACTTTTCCCAGCCTTTTATTCTGTGGTAGTGTCTATGTTTGAATTTGAGGTGTGTTTCTTGTATGCAGCAGAAAGATGGGTCCTGCTTTCGTATCCATTCTGTTAGCCTGTGTCTTTTTATAGGTGAATTAAGTCCACCTTATTAAGGGATATTAATGGCCAGTGATTGTTCACTCCTGTTATTTTTTGGTGGTAGTGTGTGTATACTTCTCTTCTTTGGGGTTTATTGCTGTGGTGTTATCTATTGTCTGTGTTTTCGAGGGTGTATCTGACTTTCTTAGATTGGAATTTTCCTTCTAGTGCTTTCTGTAGGGCTGGGTTTGTGGATAAGTATTGTTTAAATCTGGCTTTGTCTTGGAATGTTTTGTTCACTCCAATCACTCCATTATGATTGAAAGTACTGCTGGGTATATTAGTCTAGGCTGGCATTCATGGTCTCTTAGCATCTGCATTATATCTGTCCAGATGGATCCTTCTGGCTTTCAAAGTCTCCATTGAGAAATTGGGTGTTATTCTGATGGATTTGTCTTTATTATTCACTTGGCCTTTTTCCTTTTGTCGCTCTTAATAATCTTTATTCTGTACATTTAGTTATTTAATTATTATGTGGCGAGAAGACTTTTTTGGGTGTGTATGGTCTGTTTGGGGTTCTATAGGTTTCTTGTATCTTCATAGGCATTACCTTCTTTAAGTTGGGAAAGTTTTCTTCCATGATTTTGTTGAATATATTTTCTGTGCCTTTGAGTTGGTATTCTTCTCCTTCCTCTATCCCTATTATTCATAGGTATGGTCTTTTCATGGTGTCCCAGATTTCTTGGACATTTTGTTTTATAATATTTTTGGCATTAGTATTTTCTTTCACTGACAAATCCATTTCCTCTATTGTATCCTCTACACCAGAGATCCTCTCTTTCATCTCTTGTATTTTGTTGGTTATGCTTACATCTGAAGTTCCCATTCATTTACTTAGATTTTCTATTTCCAACATTCCCTCTGTTTGTGTCTTTATTGTTTATTTCCCTTTTCAGGTCTTGGACTGTTCCCCTTACCTGTTTCATTGTTTTTTCATGGTTTTCTTTTAAGGGATTTATTGTTTTCTTCTGTTTTGTCTTTTCCTCTAGTTTCTTTTTTATAGCATTCTTCCCTTTTTTTGTTTGACTTTTCATTTTCTTTATTGATATCCTCCACATTTTTGTTTATCTTTTCCTCAATTTCATTTTTGATTTTTTTCTTTAAAAGCCTATAGCATCTTCATGATGTTATTCTTAAGGTTGCTTTCTTCTGCTTCTTCCACTTTGTGATGTGCAGGTCTAGCTGTTGGAGGAGGGCTAGGTACTGGTGATGCTGTATTGCTCTTCATTTTGTTGTATGTATTTCTGCCTTGATATCTGCCCATCTCCTCGTGGAGTCATTCTTGGTCTTATCAGCTCTCTTGGTCCAGTCAGAGATGATAGATTCTGCTTTTCAGGAAGCCTCTCTTGGTCCAATAAGAGGTGGCAGATTCTACTTCTCAGAAAGCCACTCTTTGTCTAATCAGGGCTGGCAGATTCCCTGTCTCCTGAGTTTATTCTAGGTCCAATGATGGCTCTCTGTCCAATGAGAGCTGTCTCTTTCTCTGGGCTGGATGGGAGCTCTCAGGGGTAGATGGGAGCTTTCTGGGCTAGATGGGATCTCCCTGGGCCAAATCGGAGCTCTCTAGGTCAGATGGGAGCTCTCTGGTTCAGATGGGATCTCTCTGGGCTGGATGGGAGCTCTCTGGGCCAGATGGGAGCTCTGGGCAAGATGGAAGCTTGGGTCTGGTCTCTAAGTCTCAGGAAGTAGCAGGAGTCTCAGGCTGATGGGTGTGGGGGCAGGGCATGTAGATTTCAGGGTCTACTGGGGGCATCTTGGAGAAGGAGATCCTTGCCAAGGGGGCCCTGCCTGCTGGCCTGCAACTGGGGCTGAGTTGGGCAGGTCTTCTCTGGGAACGCCTTGTGCCTAGGGATGGAACCTAGGAGCAGTCTCCCTAGGTATGACCCCAGACACTCACCTCTGGTCCGGATGGGAGCTGGGGACTCATCTCCAATTACCAGGAAGTGGGGGAGGGTTTCAGGTATATGGGTGTGGGAGCAGGGTATATAGATGTAGGGTCCGCTGGGGTGTCTCTAGTTGGGATGGGAGCTCTGTGTGGAATGTGAGCTGGGGCCTGGTCTCTTGCAGGACATTTACCCACCAACCCCACAGCTCCTCAGAGTTTTCTTGAGTGTGAGCAGCATAAAATATTAGATAGAAGGATTTAGATTGTGGAGATAAACAGATAGAAAATATAGGATAGCTCGAGAGTGCCTGGAACCTATTCCAAAG
This sequence comes from Peromyscus maniculatus bairdii, assembly GCF_049852395.1. NCBI lineage: Eukaryota > Metazoa > Chordata > Mammalia > Rodentia > Cricetidae > Peromyscus > Peromyscus maniculatus. Next base: position 10,208,380 of record NC_134869.1, on the reverse strand, counting down.
AACCCTGACTGTCTCTGCCCTAAGGTATTTATAGAGACACCAAGGGGTGGAGCAAAAGACCTCCCGCTCCGAGCACAGCCAAGTGCGGACCATCTCAGAAGCTTGCACTTGACCAGTAGTCCAACCATCCTCTCTATGCAGGCATGCTGGGTAAAGCCATGAGGAACCTGAAAACAGGCTCCCACAGTCTCTAAGTCAGGAAGTGGTGGGGGGAAGGTGTCTTGGGCAGATGGGTGTGGGGGCAGGGCATGTAGATTGCAGGGTCTGCTGGCAGGTCTTGGAGAAGGAGAAACTTCCCTCAGAAGCCCCACTGGATGGCCAGCAACTGGGGCCAAGTTGGGCGGGTCTTCCCCAGGAATGGTTAGTGCCTAGGGATAAGACCTAGGGGCAGGCTTCCCTGTGTATGACCCCAAACACTCACCTTTAGGCTGGATGGGAGCTGTGGACCAGATGGGAGCTGGTGGCTGGTCTTTGTTTCAGTTTCTTAATGTAATTTTGGGGACTATCAACATCATCTCCACCACCTATTTCCAGCCTCTAAGCACAGATGTGTCAGGCATCCCAGGCTGGACCTTGCCTGCTCAGTGAGAAGGCAAAAGAAATAGGGCAATGAATGTTCTAGCTCAGCCTAGGGTTTTTAATGTGGACTGGCATTGCAGAGGTACTTGTATAAGAATGGGAATTCATTGTCCACATGTTACAACCAGTGATGGTCACAGTACAGAAAAGGAGTGGTGGGAAGGAGCCATAAAAATTTCCAGTTTTCTCTGCAGTTTGGGTTGCCAATGTGCAATCAATTAATCAATTATAGGTGATCATTAAGTGTCCTGAGTGGCCATTTCTTGGGCTCCACAGACTAGGATCCTTGGCCAAGTAATTGACCCATCCCTATTCAAACTTACATCTACACCCAGAACAGAGATTCTATTCTCCTGTCCAGGGGCCCTTTTAACAGGCCTTCATAACTACTTTTAACTTTCCTCCTTCCTAAGGCACCAAGAATCACTCATCATCAGAGATGAGAGCTCCCAAAATGCTTTTGGCATATTTGGCTTCTGTCAAGGATGAAACTTCTCAGAGTCCCAGTGATACTTCTGACTGTTAGTTAAGAAAGCAACTGCTTGCTTTTCTTTGTGGTTTCTTTTTACCCTAAATTTTCTGGATGATTTCTACCTCCAGTTCCTTTCCTTCCTCCATCTGAAGGTTTAACCCTAACTGCCATTATGGGATAGAGGCAGTGACAGGTTTGTCTTCCAACTGAATTTGAGTTATCAGGTGGAAGTGTTAGGATACCCTTCCAGAGGGCCACTTGTCAAGACAAAACTCTCCATTGTAGACAGGAAAGGAATTGCTTTACTGGTGTTTGGGAAGGACTAAAATGTCCAAAGTCTATAAGACATTCTAGATGGGCTTGCAATAGCCTCCATCTATTAGACATTTCACTTTATATTCTACAGTTTGTTTCCAGAGTCACGAACCCACAAACAGCACTGACATCCTTTCATAGCTGTTTCATCAGCCAAAAGTCACAATGAAGCCCTCCCCAGTTGCTTCTGGATAGGGAGAGAAAATGTATTTAGCATCAATTAATTAGGAGGTTAAAACAATCATTAGCCTGTCTTCCTTGATATGAGCCAGTGCTTAGGGAGCCAAGGTCTTAAGTGTCACATCTTGGCAACATCATTTATCAAGAAGAATATATTAGTGAGGTTTGTTGTCTAAATAACATTTCATATGGACTTACATGTAATGGCTGTGGAGTGTGATCTCTTGAGATGTTACCAATTTTCTTAACCGTTGGTTAAACACTCTTCCTAGTGTTCAAGACTATGTGGGTGGTCAAAATTAGTCTTTCTTTATGTCCTATCAAGGCCAGTTAAGCAACTAGTCTTCAGGGGTCACTTGGGTGTGAAAGGAACCACAGAGTCTTCTAGTCTGTCTTTTACCAGTTGTCCATCAATGTGAAGATAAATCAAAGTGTTCTCTTTGTATGTTGTGGCTTCCTTTGAACCCTTGAGGAACTTCTTCCCACATTGACCCTCTGTTTGTAGACTTGATAAGGTTTTAAATTCATTGAGTGGTATCTCCAAGAACTCCACAAACAATACAACAAATGATCAATGGCTTTTGTTCCCAGGGGACTTGCTGAGCTTGTATGGAAAGGGAGAAATATTCTCCCTTTCTGTCCATCTAACCACATTAGAATAGCCTCCAAGAATGATTAATAAACATTAAGAATATAAGTTTTATACCAGTTTGCTACTTTTAACTACTGTATGATATTTTAATAACCAGATATAACACAATAAAGTTTGTTTTACATGTATAGTCAGTCCTTGAAATAGTTGATATATAATCTTGCCAACTTTAATAAATACATAATCTCTAAATCTCATCCTTTATGTACCTTAAACAACATACTCAAACTGTCATAACTTGCAAAACCTCTCCATTCTTCTTTATGATGGAACCTTCCATGAATCATAATCTTCATATAACTAAGTCCTTCTTTACTAAGGTCATTTATATTCTTCTAACGTTTTCTTTTAAGTATTGCTTCCTTTTTAATAATACCATGAGACATAGGAACATTAAAAGATGTGTTTATAATATGTTATGATTTTTCCCATGTGGGAGGAGAAGAAGCAATGTCTGTCCCATCCACATAATTCCCAATGATGATGCAAAGTACAATGTCACTGAAGTCCATCCTAGGGAATCAATAAATTGATTGAGCTTACTTACTGAACATGAATGAAAAGATACTTACAAAGGTTTTGATACTGTGGTGGTTTTAATCAAAATGGCCCCCAAAGTCCCATAGGGAGTGGCACTAAAGAGGTGAGGCCTTGTTGGAGTAGTTGTGGCCTTGCTGGAGGGAAGTATGTCACAGTCATTTCTGCTGCCTGCTGGTCTGCGTGTAGAACTCTCAGCTCTTCCTCTAGCACCATGTCTTCCTGCATGCCACAATGCTTCCAGTACAATACAACTAAGATGGCTCTCTTAAAAGTATGATGCTCTGCCTTACTGTAGATAGATTTTTACACAGAGGGTCTCTTTATCCTCTAAATCTCTAACAACCCTGGTTAACATACTATTCGTCTTTGGGTAATTTTAGAGGCAGTCCTCTTTTAGCTAAATTGTACTTTGTGTAAATTACTATTTTTTTAAGCATTGGTAAATCCTTTATATCACCAATTATAATCTTCGGCATTGGAGCTACTAGGTGGAGTGCTACCCAGTATATGAGATGCCATTTACAACCTCCTAAAATCAACTCCAAATGGGTCTTACACCTAAATGTCAAAAGCAATATACAGAACTTTGAAGGTACTTGAAACTAGGCCTCTCTGAGTTTGGCAACCTGCATAGGCTTTGGGAGGTTTGTCTAAGAACCTGGTGTATAGAGCAAAAACATCTCCACCTCTAATACTAGGAACAGACTTTGGAGATCGGGGGCCTGGGACTTTGGAAATGGTTTCTTCAGATCCTCAGAACCCAACATTTTCCACACAAGACACTGTGGTTATCAGTCCCAACACCACTGTGGACTTTCTGTATAATGTTCTTGAGTTACCCTCGTTCCTCTTTTGCAATGTTGTCTGATTAGCCTCCTTTTGAATTTGTATACTTCATTTTAAAACGGAACCCATTGATTTCCATTAACAAGAGACTTGCTGTTGAATTTGGTACAAATCTCCAGCGATTTGGAAAATGTCTGTCCTTAGATTGGGAGCCCAGTCTGGGAACCACTGTGCTGTGTCCCTTCTGCTTACCTGATCCTGTCACTCAGTCCTCACTAGCCAATCAGAGCTTCCAGCAGACCTGCCAGTCAGATGGGTGTGTTCTTCCAGGAGCCAGGCATCTGGTTCAGCTCATTTCCTTAGGAAGTCGGAAGTTGTCATGTATGCTGAGTCTTGAGCTCCATTGTGGAGTGAGTCAGCTCAACAGCAGCACCATGGTGAGTGAGGGGCTGCTCTCCACAGATGGGGAGGAGCACTGGGCCAAGATGAGTGAGGGGCCACTGTCCCCAGGTGGGAAAGAGTGGCCAGCCATGGTGAGTGAGGGGATGCTGTCCCCATGCAGTGAGGAGTGCCTAGTATTGGTGAGTGCCTTGCTGCTGTCCCCAGACTAGGTGGAGCAGCCAACTGAGGCTGCTGAACTGGTTTGGTGGATCCTTCCCTGGCTAGGATGGAGCAAGCTTCTAGACACAGAGTTCAGCATGTTCTTGCCTGGTTCTGCCTAGTCCAGCATGGTCCTATGTTGTCCTTTAAATCACTGGGTGGGGTTGTCAGCTTCTGAATAACTGTACTGCCTGAGCTGTATCTGCACAGAGCATTGGGAGCAGATCTGTACTGAGACCTATCCTTGTTTTTATCTTCACTGTGAAATTCTAGTGCCTTTAATACTTATATTGTCAAATGTGGAGAAATATCACCAGATTTGCCCAACTTGGAGGGTGCTGTGCCTTGGAAGAGAAACAGGAAGTGCTCTGGGAGATGGGTGGATTTTACACTACCAAATCCCCAGATTAGGGTCCGGTCTGACCATAGTGTAGAAGGACAAACCTGAGAAGGATTTGCTCTCTAAGTCATTTGATCTCTGCTCACCCAGTAGAGTAACTTTGAATGTTCTGAAATGCAACTGAGTAGTCCTAGCTAATGAGGGACTCTGGGAAGGCTTAGCAGTCAGGAGCACCAGTAGGAGGTAGCTTACAGGTTCTTTCCAGGATTCTCCTCTTTTTGTGCTGTAGGGAGTGGTAAGGAAGTCCACAAGCCATGACATGGTGAGTGTGAGGACCACTGTCCCCAGACCAGAAAGAGTAGGTTGGCTGAGATGTCAGAGCTTCTTGGACTGGGATGGACCATGAGCCAGACTGAAGTCTGTTGCTTCTCTGGTAACCTGGGTAGTGGCCCTTGTCCTCTGAGCTTTGTTGAGTATGGGTTCCCTGGGGAGGGGAGGCTCTGCCATCCTGGCATGGGAGACTACAGCTTGTAATATCACCACATCATACTATGTAATTGAGGATAGCTTTGAATACCTAATCCTGCCTCTGCTGCTTAGTTCTAGGTACATAGTCCTGCAAACCTTACCAGTTTGAATAATAGAATGTGCACAAAAAGGACCCTGTGTTTTGAATGAGGAACAGGATGTGCTCTAGGAGAATAGAAGAATGTCTACTAAAATGCATACTTTCTTGACTAGGGCCCTGTCTGCTGGGCTGGAAGGGCAGAGCTGGAAGAACTATGCTTTCTGAATTGTTTGATCTCTGATTACCCAGTAGGGAAGCTGTTAATATTTTGAGGCCCAGCTTGGTAGCTCTAGCAAATAAGGGACTCTGGGAAGGCTTAGCAATCAGGAGTCCTAGTGGCAGGTAGCTTGGAGATTCTTTCCAGGATTCTCCTCTGCTTCTGCTGTAGGGAGTTGTAAGGTAGACCACAAGCTATGCCATGGTGGGTGTAGGGTGTTCAGAGCAGGTCTGCTGAGCTGTCATTTCTGCTGGAATTCGCATGGACCATGAGGCAGACTGTGCTTCTGGTGGACCATACGGTGCCTGTGGCAGTTGTCCTTGTCCTCTGAGCCTGCTTGTGGATGGATTTCCTTGGGACGGGGAGACTCAGCAGCGCTGGAGTGGGGGGATATGATGCTTGTAGTATCACTGTCCAGTGTGCACACATGGGCATGCTTTTGGTGTGCTGTGATAAGACATTGGAAAACTGCAGGTCTGGTATCTAGAAGTTCTGACCATTGCACTTCTCTTTCATGTTTGTCTTATAAGTGATATCAATAATTTAGAATCTGGTAGAAAGATGGAGATGTGGACCATCTTTCACCAAGACATGATTAAAATGCTTCTAACTTTCTGCCACCACCAGCCACAATGGTGTTTTTCAGTGAAATTTCATTCTAGAGGATAAAAGGGGTTTCTGAGCTGCAGTGGTTTATCAGGTGTGCATGGTGTTGGGTGGGTGGCTAGAGCAGAATCAACATCTCAGGCCATAATTCATGTGACAGGAAGCATTCATAAGTACTAAGAAGTCTTTGTTTCATGATTTGGGAGCTGATTGGTGGCCCAAAAGAAGGCCTGCTATGTGCCCCCACTTACTCTGTCCAACTGGTTGATTCACTTTTCTAATTTATATGTCCATACACAGAAATGAATATGAGCTGCTGAGTCCATTTGGTATTTCTTCTAGTTACATGATTTCAGTGCAGGCCACTTTGTTTTGGATAATCAACTAGGAGGCTCATCCCTGGGAAAAACAATTTTCCCTCTCAATAGTCATTAGTTTCCTGTAGTACTTTGTCTAGGGAGAGGGTCTCATTAGATCCTCCCCCCCACCCCGAACCTTGTATGTTAGTATGTGTATTTGGCCATATTTTCTCCTTCACCTGGGATCTACTTGCAGGGCTCAGCTGTGACTCTGGGTTCCCAGCTCCTGTATGATTCCAGCTCTGGAGGTCCATGTCTCTTCTTTCAGAGCCATGTGTGTGCAATAGATTGATTGTCCTGCTATCTCTATCTCCACTGGTCTTGATCTTAGAGCAGCTCTCCAATTTAGCTGCCAAGCACTTCCCATTCTTTGTCTTTCCTCAAAACTGAGGTCACCATAGGAGTGCCAGGTCCTCTGAGTCAGGCTAAAAATAATGTCTGGCAGGGCATTTCGAGGGAGGGGGAATGTCTGTGAGCATGTTGTGTGGGTGTGTCTGTGAGGGTCTTGCCTGGTGGTGCATCAGTAGATTGCTGTGCTTGTGAAGAGAGGAGTGAAGGAATTGCTCTATTATTTTCCTAAAGATGGTCTTTAGGTATTTTGCTTTCCTTCAGCTGTGTTGGAATATCCAGGGCTTCTGTAGTAGGGTATCTGGGCTTTGGTGGTGACATGTTGCCCTGGCTGTTGTTGATTGTGTTCTGAAGGTAAAGTCTAGGTATAAATCTGGGTTTGGGGTGATGATGGGTCTAGGTGCCTATTTCCCAGTTTGTCTTGGTTGTGTCGGTGCTTTGAATTTAGTGTATATTTACTCTTCGCTTCTGGTCTATATGTCCTATGGTTGAGCCGCAAATGGGCACCTGAAATCTGGTGGCAGGCTTGGCTTCTGTTCCCTCAGGGAGTTTCCATTCAAGTTGGGGGCAACAATGAGGCAAAGAGGTTAAAGGGAACTGGGGGTAGTGTGATGGGGGTACTGCAAGAGTGGGGAACATTTGTGGGCAGGTGACTAATATGGACTTCTGGCAGCTGTTGTGTCCTTTGATCCAGCAGGGCATTTCTGCCCGAACTGGGGTCTGGGACACAGTGACAAGGAAGGAAGTGGGTTGGGTATAGTGTTGGGGAATACTGAAAGAGTGGAGGAGTTCCATGGCTGGACAGCCTACCTGGACTTCTGAGGGCTGTCATGGCCTCTGGTTCAGTAGTGTATATTCAACTGAGCTTACTGTCCTCTTCTTTGGGCTGGCATATCCTGCACTTGAGCAGAGGATGTCCACTGAGTAGGGGGCAGGCACATGACTACAGGGGTGTTGGCTAGAAGGTTGGTAAAGTATTTTGTCTGTGGGAGCTGAAGGAATGGGGAAGTTCCACGGGTCAGTAGCTTACCTGTAGTTCTGGCTGTTGTGGCCTGCTCATGAGCATGGGATGTCTGTCCAAATTGGAGGCTGTAACAATGCCACATTCCTCTCATTTTGAATGGGTACATATGTTGGAAAGATTTAATTTCTTTTCTTGATTTTAAAAGATGTCACAGTCAAGAGATTTGAGTATCAGAAGACATTTGTACAGTGTTGTGACTGTTACAGACTATGAGTATCATTGAAGTTAGTCTAAATGCATTTTTATTTATGTTTTCTTTTTATTTATTCTTCTCTTATATAATACATTCTGATCTGAGACTCCCCCTCTCTACTCCTCCCAGTTTCTACCCCCCACTATCCCACTCACCCAGATCCACTGATCCTCTGTTTCCCTTCAGAAAAAGAGTAGGTATCCCAGGGATATCAACTGAACACATCATAACAGGATTCAATAAGACTTGGAACAATCCCTCATGTGAAGGCTGGATTAAGCAACCCAGTAGGAGAAGTGTCCTAAGAGCAAGCAAAAGAGTCAGAGACACCCCTAATATACAGTTAGGAGTTCTTCAAAAGCTCCAAGCTAAGCAACCATAACATATATGGATAGGACTGGCCACAGATCCATGGAGGCACCATGATTGCTGTGATCCCTGCTTAGTTGATTCTGTGGGCTGTGTTCTCCTTGTGTCCTTGACCCTTCTGGCTCCTACAATCCCTCCTCCTCCCATCTTCAGCAGGGTTCCCAGCACTCCAGCTGGTGTTTTATTAGGATCTTTGCATCTCCACCAATCAGCTGCTGGAAGAAGCCCCTCTGATGACCATTGGGTAGGCATCATTCTCTGATTATAGTGGAATATAGTTAGGAATCATTTCATTGACTTTTTCCTTTTGGGTTGATTGTATTTGGTTCTACCCTAATTCTCTGAGCCATTCAACTTCCAGATCCTTGCCCCGCCTGCAGGGCTTCAATGGGTTCTCGACCACCCTAAGGAGGGAATGTAGGGACAGGAGATACAAAGGAAAGACACCAAGTCTGGATTCTGATCAAGGTGCACTTTATTTTTCTTCCACAAAGGTTTATATAGTTCAGCAGGGTGGGGGGAGCAAGAAGAGGTCATCTACATAAGGTGGGGCAAGCTAACAGGATGTTTGTATAGGATGTTTACAGGGTGAGAGGGTCAAGGGCTCTGACTCAATGTCCTGTTGCTAGGCAACCTGACTGTAAGATGATCTAGTTACCCATCTTATTGGGGGTCTGTATTTTTCCACTAACTAGAGATTCTGTCCTTGTCCCTGACATCTCCCCCTGCTTAGTAATAATCTAAGGGCCAACATAAACCAGGTTCGAATGGTCTAAAAGGAGGGCTCTGAAAGAGGCTTTGCATGGAGGATTACAGAGGCCCTATCCCTCTAAAGGTTGTGGAAAGGTCCGAGAGGGAATGTGTCTCCAGACTCAAGCACCACAGGTGTCCCCATAGTGTGGGAATCAATGGACCGTGCAGTTTTTTGAGGGAACAGAAATGGGTAAACACAAGGCTGCTACTGCACAACTGCTATGCAACAGGGCAAATAATCCAGGCTCTCGGATTTTGAGGTACCATGGTCCCCAGCCTGTGCAGTCCCAGTTGCACTCCAATCATGCCTTAAGTGAGCCCTTTTCCCACACACAGGTGCAGCCTCCCCTGAGTGAAGGGGTCTGTGTGGGGCATCTCCTCAGGGGAAATTTCAACCCTGGAGTCCTGCATATCAAAGCAGTGGTAATGAACCTGGATCTGCCTGGCTGGCAGGTCTGTTATTTGGCTTCGGATGAACCAAGTGAGCCAGGAAAGTGCCCAAAGGCAAGGACCAGGAACATGCCTACAAACAGGTCCTAGGAGGGAGGAAAGAAGGGTCGTTAGCCAAGGGGAGTTTGAAAACTAACTCTAGAACCACCCAAGCTCTTGTTCTCCTTTTCTTTTTCTCTTTTTCTAGTCCTTTTTTAACCTTTACTATACTATCTCTGACTACCCCGGTGTAGTCTGCAAAGAAGCAACATTTCTCTTTGAGCACAGTGCAAAGGCCACCCTGTTGTGAAAAGAGGAGATCCAGGCCTCTCCTGTTCTGTAAAACTATCTTAGCTAGGGAGGAAAGGGATGACTTGAGGGCAGAAATTCCCTGTTCAAATTGGGCAATATCCTCATCTATGGACAGGTGAAGCTCAGAGTAATGTTGGTTGAACAGGACCAGAGAGGCAATTTCTGTGCCTATTTCCACTGCTCCAACCCCCAGAAGGACTGCTAAGGTGATGGCAGTAACAGCCTCCTGTCAAGGCAGTCGTCTCAGCGCGGCTTCTCTTCCTAGAGAGAATTGATCTAGGAATTGATCTGAGGAATAATAGGTTAGTCTAGGTGGAAGGGACCTAAGTGTCCTGAGGGGCTTCTCTGGTGCTACCCTGTTTGCTGTGCTACCTGCCAGCCACAGGATGTGTCAAGCTGGCCCAACATGGCTATGACCACCTGTGACGTCAAGGCCAGCAAGTCCAACAAGCCTTTCTGACACTTTGGATTGAAAAATTCAGCACTGCCCTTGGAAACATGACCCCTGCTATCAGACTTGACAAGCAGTGTCCCTGCTCAGCCCAGAACGTGATTGACTATGGGACTTGTATACTGTGTGAAAGGTCTCAAACACAGTTTGCTGTAAAGTTCCCGCTGTCCCCCCACAGGAACTCTGAGCAGAGTGATAACAGAGCTAAAGGGCTGGTGGGGTTTGCTGTGGGTGAGAACCACAGCCTGGATTGCTTGCCAGAGGGACAGCATTTAAAACAGAAGACGTTTCCTCAGGAGAGGGGCTATCTCTCCTGGGCAGATCAGGTATATTTACAGCTCCAACCAGGTGTTCTGGTAACCATCTGGGAGCAGAGTGTATCTGGTCAAGAATGCAGGCCGAACCTCGTCCCCAAATAAGGACCGGGTCAGGGCCTTTCCAACTCCTCGTGAGGGGATCTCGCCACATGGCTAGAGGCCGGGTGACATCTGGAGAAGGGTGCCAGTGCCTGTCAGCGGCAGAGTGCCCTGCAGCATCTAAGGTGAGGAAGTTGAGAACAAACAGAGCATGGCTCAATTGATCTCTGGGGGAGGTAAAATGAAGGTTAGAAGACTTGAGACAAGCCAACCAGGTCTTTAGGGTCTGATAGGCTCGTTCTATTATGCCCTGTCCCTGGGGATTGTAAGGTATCCCTGTGGTATGAATAATTTGTAGACTATCACAAAAAATTTTGAAGCCTGTGCTGGTATAAGCAGGACCATTGTCTTTATCTTAGCTGGTTTTCCCAAGGCAGAAAAAGCAAGAATCAGGCGAGAAGAACATCCTTTGTTGCTTCCCCAGCATGAGGAGAGGCAAAGATAAAGCCACTAAAGGTGTCTGTAGAGACATGGATAAATTTTTGTCTGCCAAATTCAGGGCAATGAGTAACATCCGTCTGCCAAATTTGGTTGGGAAGGAGGCCTCGAGGGTTGACTCCCAAGTGTGGGGCAGGGTGAGAAACAACACAACAGGGACATTGTTTGACAATTTCTCGGGCCTGTTGTTTAGAGATCTTAAAAAGAAGATGGAGGGTCTGAGAATTTAAATGGTGGATCTTACGGGCAGCTTGGGCTTGTAGGACTGAGCCGACCATGACAGGGAAAATTAACCTGGTGACAGCATCGGCCTGTGCATTGCCATCGGTTAACGGTCCAGGAAGATCACTATGGGTTCTAATATGGCCTATAAAAAATGGATGTTGGTGAATCAGGACAAGCTGTTGAATCTGGGAGAAAAGTGGGGTGGCATTGGAGGTAGGCCTTATGGCTGGAGAGGTTTCTAACAAGGGGATGGAAAAGGTAATATAGGCACTATCTGTACAGATATTAATAGGTTGATCAGAATAGGTCTGAAAAACCTTTAAAATTGCTGAAAGTTCAACCAACTGCACTGACCAGAAAGGCATCAGGAAGGAGGTAGGGCGGCCTTGGACCACGAAGGCTGCAACACCATTAGCGGGACCATCAGTAAAGACTGTAAGTGCACGAGAAATCGGACCGGTTTTTGTAATTTTTGGAAAGATGAAGGGATGTAGCCGGGCAAAATGGAGCAAGGGGTCATCTGGGAGGTGATTATCCAAGGTCCCCATAAACCCTGCCAAGGCAACCCCCCACTTATCTAAGGTTTGGAACAAAAACTGGGTTTGATCCTTGGGATAGGGTGTGAGTATGATATCAGGATCCTTACCAAAATATTGGCGAGAGGTCTGTCGTCCTTTCATAATGAGTGAGGCCACGTGTTCAGGGTAGACGGAAATGACTCTTGAAAAGTCAGCGGGCATGTGGACCCAGAGGAATATCTTGCCTTTAAGTTTTGGTTCCTGAGCATGTTGCCAAAAGACTCCTGTGGGGGTGTGTGGTGTGGGCAGAACTATAAAATATAGTGGTATGGCATAGGAAATCTGAAAACAAGACTGTTGGTTAATGGCAATGGCTATCTGAATCAAAGCCTCGTTGGCTGCAGGGGAAAGCACATGGGGTGATGTGGGGTCAGGGTCGCCCTGGAGGATCTCGTAGAGGGGAAGGAGAGAGTCCGTAGGAAGTTTAAGATAAGGCCTAAGCCATTGGATATAACCGAGCAATTGTTGGAAATCATTTAGAGTATGGAGATGGTCAGTGCGTAACTGGACACGAGGAACGAGGACCCGGTTTGAATGGAGTTCCAACCCCAGGTAATTGAAAGGGTCCTGGGTTTGGACCTTATCTGGAGCAATCTGTAGTCCCAATTTATTAAGGGGTCTACTGAGTTCTGAAAAACATCGCTCAGGGGAGATGGGGTCAGGTGCAGGGAGGAGAAGGTCATCCATATAATGTAAGATATATATCTGGGGCCAATTAAGTTTAACAGGGTCCACAGCCTGAGCCACGAATTTCTGGCTGAGAGTAGGGCTGTTGGCCATGCCCTGGGGTAATACCTTCTTCCATTGATATCGAAGCATGGGTCCCTAAAAATTGGGGCGGGGAAGGCTGAATGCAAAATAGGCTCTATCCTCAGGGTGCAAGGGAATAGTAAAGAAACAATCTTTAAGGTCAATGACCATCTTGTAAAATTTAGCAGGAATGGCCACAGGCGAAGGCAATCCAGGCTGAAGTGCCCCCATAGGCCTCATTACCTTATTTACTGCCCTTAAGTCTTGAAGGAGCCTCCATTTTCCCGACTTCTTTTTGATAACAAATATAGTTGTATTCCAAGGGGAGTTGGAGGGCTCAATGTGGCCAGCCATAAGCTGCTCCTGTACAAGCATAGTGGCGGCCTGTAGCTTTTCTTGAGTAAGGGGCCACTGATCCACCCAGACAGGGGTCTGGGTTATCCAGGTAATTTTGTCTGCATGGGGTACAGGAGGGTCAGTGGCCACTACTAAAAACCCGAATATCCCAGCCCATGTCTATCCTCCTTGGGAATGAGCTGAATTGGTTGGACTCGCCCCTGAGCTGCCTTGCCCAAGCCTGTGCCAGGGATATAATCCATCCTTAGCATTTGTTGTGTGACTGTAGAGTTTGGGCTATATAAGATTACTTGCATTTGTGAAAGTATGTCCCTTCCCCAAAGATTAACAGGCAGGCCCGGAACCACAAAAGGAGTGACAGTCCCCTGGTTTCCTTCCTCGTCCTTCCAGGAAAGTGTCCTTGAACTAATTAAAGGATTATTAGACTGACCGATTCCTTTTAAATCGGTGAGGGATGGAACCAGTGGCCAGGCAGATGGCCAGTGAGACTGAGAAATGACTGTGGTATCTGCCCCTGTATCCAAGATCCCCTGAAACTTCTTTCCCTCTATGGTAAGGGTGAGAGTAGGGTGATCCTGAGTAACAGGCTGGACCCAGTAGGCATCCGAGGAGCCCAATCCAGCTGACCCCTGAGGGGTGTTTGTAATTTAGGGATTATCACAGACAGACGAGGGTAGAGGAACCAGCTGTGCCAGGCACGTACCTTGAGGAATCGTGACCATGCCATTTACAGCAGTGGCCAGAATCTTAATTTCACCTGTGAAATCACTATCTATTATGCCAGGGTAAACCTGGACCCCTCGGAGGGCTGCAGAAGCACAGCCAAGGACAAGCGCACAAACCTTAGGAGGCAAGGGCCCTGTCACCCCTGTAGGGATGACCTGAGCCCCTTCAAGGGAGTTTAATACTGTTTCGGTGGCGGCGGCGGCGGCGGCGGCACACAAGTCCAATCCGGCACTCCCTGGAGTTGCTCTCTGGAGCGAGGAGAATGGAACTGGGGCAGGAGAATTTGTTGAGGCTGGGGAGGCAGGAGGTGAGAGGACCTCAAGGCCCCAGGGTGCGCTCTTGGAGGCATTGGGGCCAGGGGCTGGCCCCTTTAGAAGTTTCCTGGCACCCGCGGAGGAAGGGGCTGGCCGAGATAATTGCTTTTTGACCTGCATTCTGTAACCTAGTGGCAGCCTTTGTAGCAGTGGGGGCAGAGAGTGGGAGGCAGGGGCCTCATAGAGGCGGCCTCCTGAGCCGGCTGGGCTAAGGGCACGAGGCTGTGACCTTTCTGGGGACATTCCCTAGCGGAAATGTCCTGGTTGTTTATAGAAATAACAGGTGCGGGCCCCAGGCTGTTGTGAAGACCTCAGGGCAGCCCCTATGGCTAATCCCATGGCATGGACAGTGCCAACACCTGAACAGAGTCTTACATATTCAGACAGGTCCGCTCTGTTTTTATGAGGGTGGAGGACTTCCTGGCAGGCAGGATTTGCGTTTTCAAAGGCCAAGTGTTTAACAAAGGTGCTTTCATGTTCGTTAGGCCCAAAAAGTCTCTCAGCTGCATCATTTAAGCAAGCAACAAAGTCACTAAAAGGTTCATCAGGGCCCTGACGAATCTTTGCTAATGAGGTGGTAGCTGAACCCTTTTGGGGCAGGCATTTCCAGTCCTGGACCCCCGCGTTTTGAATCTGGGCCAGGAGGCCAGGAGGGAATTTTGCCTGTGCTGCATTTGTATCATAAGGGGGGGTTGCCGAGGAGTTTCTTTAGCGTCCAAGTTTTTGAGGACGGCTGTTCAATATTTTTTTTGAGCAACTTCTCGACAATTTTCTGTAAATTCTGTTTTCCAGAGGAAAAAGTCACCCCCAGAAAGAGCCGCACTGGCAAGGAAATACCAATCATTAGGAGTTAACCAATGTTCGCTCTGGTTTTCCACTAAGGCCAGTGTAAAAGGAGCTGTAGGACAATACTGAGCACAGGTGGATTTCAGCTTTTCAACAGGGCGGAAATTTAATTTAATTTCTAGGTCCAGGAGATCTGATGTATTCTTTGAGCCTGCAATGGTACCAGATATACAAATGATGAATATATATATATATATATATATATATTCATATATACACACACATATATGATACCATAACTTAAATATTTTCTTCATGTATATGTTATTTTTGAAAGGAATGAAGTTTAATTTAGATGTGTAAGTTTTGCCAGTGTGAATATCAAGAAGTTGCCAGGTAACAATGGAGTTCATAAGAGAGGGTCTGATCCCTAGCGCCTGTAGTTAGAGATTGTTGTTGAAGAACCAAAGCACCCCCATTTCAAGCAAGACCCTCACCCCATCTTGAAATAGGACTGAGTTTTGAAATTCTCAGAGCTGCTGCCATAGGTCCCAGGAACTCAAAAGTACAAAGTCAGGATGTTTGAAGGACTATCTAGTAGCAATTGATTAACCATAGAATGTCCCAATGCTGGTGATAGTCTATAAAGTTTGACAAACAAACGGTCAAAACTGCAAAGTAAAATAACACAGAAATTCTGGGAAGCCCCTGAAATGTGAGTCAATCAGAATTGTACCCATACTAGCAACCCTAACTGATGTAACCTTGTGATTTCTGCCTTTAAAAACTGAGTTTGCAGGGTGGTGGGGATCTCCTCTAGCCTCCACTGTATTGGGGTGCTCGACAAGGTCCCTGCTGCGGGGCTTGAACTGCTTCAGTAAACCTTGCTTTTGCATTGTGTGTCTCTGGTGGTCTCTTTGGGGGTCTCTTGTCCCAGGCACAACAGTTGTGAGCTGGGAATCAAAGTCAGGGCCTGTGAATATATAGTCAGTGCTCTAGGTGTTGATCCATTGATTTTGCCCCATGAACATGTCATTATAGCAGTAAGGTATGAATGGATGATCCTGATTTCATCTTTACCTCTGCTTTGAACACCCAAAAAAATACAAAATTGATGGCTTCTAAAACTAACTTAGACATAGTTCTTAAAGAAGTTTCCCAGCCCAAATCTTCAGAAAATGAGGGAAGAATACAAAAAATGATGAGGAGTGTAATTGACAATACAAGCCTTAAAAAGTGTTTGATTGCTGGACCAAAGCCACAAGACTTGAGTTTGTCTCCTGTGAGATCAAAATGAGCCATCTTAGAAATAAGACCAAAATGCTTTCACCCTAAAACTAAGGCCTAAGATTTCTCCTTTTAGGTAAAGGCCATGAGTTACTAGAATAGGCCATGAGTTACTGAAACCAGTCAGTCCAGATTCCAGAAACCAGGAAGTGTAATGGTACAGACAGAGGTAATGACTGCCTGACTATGGAATGTCCTCTCCCTGGTTTCCAGGGTAACTGACCACCTGAGTGCAGCCAATGAGAAATGGTGGCAGGCAACCACCCCCTTAGAAGCCATGATTTTTAGAAAGCCCCTAGAAGCGAGCCAATCAGAATTTTACACATCCTAGTATCCCTAAATGATGTAACCTTGTGGGTTTTGCCTTTAAAAACCGAGCTTCCAAGAGGTAGGGTACTTCTTCCAGCCTCCACTGTGTTGTATGTATTGGATGAAGTCCCTGCCTAGGCTTGTATTGCTTTTGGATATTCCAAATTAAATCTTGCCTTTGCATTCCGGCATGTCCGTCTTTGGTGGTCTCTCTGGGGGTCACGATCTATGGAATAACATCTCCAATGCCAAAAAATGAGGAGCAATGTGAGCTCACAAGGACAATTGTCAGATATACCCATGCTTTAGTTTATACATCCTGTAAGGAGAGGAGAGGAAATAGCAGGCGCGAAGACTGACTTGTCTGAATGGGATGATATTCTGCTTATTTGATGATTGTAAAACTTTCAGTTAGGAGCCCTGAATGGTGGTGAGTCCAGATGACATCTGGCTTATCAGGAGATCCTGAGACTTAAACAGAAGTCACTGGAAGGTAGGGCAATCAGGCATTTACAAAGAGCTGTAGAGTATGGAGGAAGTGTTAGGGAGGGAGCTTCCATCATGAAAGCCCAGGATCAAATGACAAGAGAGGAATGCTTGGGGTGTACCTGAGGACCAGCTGGCTTCTATTGTGCTTTCTGTGTCTACTCAGCTGGGGTGAATCAGTGCACTCCAGGTCTTTAGCTCTCTCCTGTTTCTGACAACCACATGTAGCTCTCAGTGACAATTTCCTGCAGCCCCCCCTCCCTGCTTTGTGGTCCTCACTTGGGCCTTAAAGCTCCTCAGTCCCCACCCTGTCAATCCCTGTAACCTCCATTCCTGGTAGGAATAAGGATATTATAAAGAGACACTTACATCTCTCCCTTTGGCTAACAACTAGTGGAACTGCAGACCCCATGCAATTCTAATTTCACTGGGCATCTCATTGTGGGAAAAGACTTGAATCCTCCAGATGAGAATGCAGGAGGGTTTTATAGATGGGGAAAATTAATGACATGTCTTCATTAGATTACTTAGTTTTGCAAATCTTTTACCTTCTATCTAAACCTCTTAGGACACCAAGGATGGATTAGTTATCTTATATTTACTTTATTGTTCCAAATTAGTCAATTGAAATAAATATCATGTTTTAAATTTTCGTTAATTATTTGCTTTTTTCCCTTCTCTCTCTCTCTCTCTCTCTCTCTCTCTCTCTCTCTCTCTCTCTCTCTCTCTCTCTCTCGTAAAGAATAGTATTACTATGTCTCTTTGGCTGGCCTGGAACTCAAACACAACAGACTAGGCTGTCATAGCACATCAGAAGATCTGTTCACCTTTCCTCCAGAGTGCCTGCATTATAGCTTGGCATGTCATTCACTGGATATCTTGCGTCATTTATTTTGCTTACTGAGAATGAGTGGGTGAGCCTGCCTAGTTAGAGTAGCCAGGGCACAGGTTTTGGTCCTATCTCCAGAACAGAAGAAGGTTCTAATCAAATGTAGCCTTCCTGGCTTAATGTCCACTGTCCTCCAACTATGAGAAATTTTATTTTTCTTTATTATTGAGTCTGTTATAACTCATCAATGACCTAGGAAGAGTTCTTTCCTTATTTTGCAGATGGTGAAACTCAGGCTCACAGAGATAAGTAGTTTTTGAATATAGTTAAATGTAACTGCTCTGGTTACTCATCCGTCATTCTAATTCCTCACTAAATGCAGTTGAAGCCACCTAACCCAGGCATGGTGGCCACAGGCCTGTAATCATGGTACTTAGAATGTGGAGGTAGGAATTTCTGGATTTCAAAGTAATGCAAAATAAGAATAGTTATTGGAGTATGGGGAGAGAACCACAGAACCATGGGCAGCTGTAATTGTCTCAGGACAATGTCCATAGCCTTCCCTGCAGCTCCAGAAATTCAGGGCCATGGCCCCAACAATTGCTAGCTGAGGTACTTACTACCTCAAGTTTACTATTCTTTTGTCTCATTTTGTTTTCCGAGACAGTGTTTCTCTGTGTAGCTTTGTGCCTTTCCTGGAACTCACTCATTAGCTCTCACTCTGTAGCCCAGGCCGGCCTCGAACTCACAGAAATCTACCTGCCTCTGCCTCTTGAGTGCTGAGATTAAAGGCATGCGCCACCACCGCCCACCTTTCAAATTTACTATTCTTGATAATATTTTCTATTCTTGAAAATGTTTCCTGTCCAAGGCACCTAGATCACTTGGGGATAAGACTCTTATTGCTCATTAAATAGTGGAGTTCTCCTGCAGGTAGGAGAATTAGCCTCAGGCAGGAATGAGCTCCCTATTTGCATATCCATTACAATGTATTCATCCTTGAATCCCTATAAACACAACCAACAGAAATGGACTCAGCAGATTTTATTCATATATTTGTGCATACATATGCTTACATGCTTAACAAGGAAGAAATTGGAAGGGAAGAGTTTGAGAATGGATGAAAAGAGGACAAGGAAGTTGGACATTGACTTAATACATATTAAACCCTAATACTTGTGCTAGAAACCCCATCCAAGGACTGAGGAATCTGGATGCAGACATCCATGGCTAGGCCCTGGGTGGAGCGCTGGGAGTCTAATTAGTGAGAAAGAGGAGGGTTTATATGAGCGAGAATTGTTGAAACCAAGGTTGGATAAAGCACAGGGACAAATAACCAAATGAATGGAAACACATGAACTATGAACCAAAGGCTGAGGGGCCCCCAACTGGATCAGGCCCTCTGAATAGGTGAGACAGTCGATTGGCTTGATCTGTTTGGGAGGCATCTAGGCAGTGGTACCAGGTCCTGGGCTCGCTGCATGAGTTGGCTGTTTGAAACCTGGGGCTTATGCAGGGACGCTTGGCTCAATCTGAGAGGAGGGGACTGGACCTGCCTGGACTGAGTCTATCAGGTCGATCTCAGTTTTTGGGGGAGACCTTGATCTGGAGGAGGTGGGAATGGGGGGTATGCTGGGGGGAAGGGGAGGGGGGCAGGAAGGGAGAGAACAAGGGAATCTGTGGCTGTTATGTAGAACTGAATAGTATTGTAAAATAAAATAAAAAAATATATAAATAAAAAATGTTAAAAAAAATAAAAAATAAATAAACAAAATAAATAAATAAAATTCTCTGCAATGTTGTCACAGCCCTGAGACAGACAGCAGGTAGGGCTAGTTAAAATGATCTCCTTCCTATCCTGCATAACTGTAAGACAATCTATGAAATCAACTTGTTTGTGATCTAAGTTCCTGCTTTTCTTTGCTGGTTGTCTGAAGTCCCTGTTACAACCAGGTAAAAAACACCTTTAGTTTACCTGATGTTAGTGTTAAATCACACAACAAACGCTCTCCTTGTGTGTCTTTAAATATCTCTTTAGTTGTTAACATTCCGGGTACCCTTCTACCTCTGTGACAGGGAATCACCCCATCCCACATAGTATAGTGGTCTGTACAAGCTAGCTAGCCACATTGTGTCCTGGAGGAAGAAGGGGAAGGGCCTATGGAGAGTAGGAAGAGAGCAGGGTCTGCTTTTGCAATCAGGGGCAAGTGCTATTGATATGCATATTTCTGCTGATGTACAAAACATCTTTGTCTGGGGTAGAAGGGAGGGACAAGAACCATTGTACTGTGATTTTAACACATTGTAACCCTGTGGGAGGTGCTCTTGTCACTCAAGTCTCACTAGCCAATCAGGTCCCCCAGGTGACCTGCCAGTCATAAGTGGTACAGATCCTGTTGCAACCCCCTTCAGACTTAGCTTTCAACAGGAGCTGGTGCTATTGGTTTTGTGTGCTGTGCTGTGAGTGCTGCTTCAGGGAGCTAAGCAGATATCATGGTTGAGCTGGGAAACCCTGACATGGTGAGTGAGGGGCTGCTGTCTCCAGTGGGCTGGAGCAGATGGTAAGGTGTAGGATCCAGTGTGGTGGGTCCTCCCTGGAATTGGGTGGGAACAGAACGCAATGAGGAGGACATCAACTGAATGAGGATGGCATTACCAGTTGAATTTAGACTCCTCACACTAGCTGTTTCAAGTGAGACCCACAGTTCTGCTTTCCATCATTTTGAGACTAAACATGCCTGGGGAAACATGCTGTGCTTCTGCAGCCTATGTTGGTGTAGTTGGAGAAATTATTCTCTTAAAATCTCAAATCTGCCACCTTCACCCCCGCCTGTCATAAGCCCTGGCCACATCCCTGGTCATCCAGTGAGCTTCTGAGTGTAAGATCCAGGATGGGAGAACTGGCTAATGTGACTCACAGCAAACAGTATTGAAAAGCTGTTACTTAAGTTTCTGTCAGTGTGAACCAAGAGGTTGACCAGGTAAAGAGAACAGCATGGCAATCTGGAAACAAGGCAGTAAAATGCCATATAACACTCAAAAAGATGTCCACAAGACCCAGTCATTTGGTTTTGTAGGGGGCATTTCTCCTTCCATACTCTTTCTGCCTCTGATCTGATATGACCCCTGCCAAGCAAATGAGACCCAGACACTTGACCTCACTCACTCAGATCTCTTTGCTGCACTTAGATCCCTAAGTAGCTTCCATCATAAAAATGGCTCTACCATACTGACATGTAGGTGAGTGATATGTGATTGACCCGTCTCCCTCAAGACTGAAGCTTCTAGCAGAGCAGTAGGATTTCCTTGGCAGTCATGCAGTGCCTTCCAAGAGGCTAACTCCTCAGAAAGACTTGTGAATAATCACAGAAATGAACTATTGGATGGGATGAGTCAGTTGGATAAGTGAGTAGATGGTTACATGGGTGTGTGTATATATGTGTGTGTGTGTGTGTGTGTGTGTGTGGTTAGACAGGCGGGCAGCTTGGCCCTGCTGCTTCAACCTGCCTGCTGTTGCATTGTCCAGAGGTCATACATCTTCTCATGGGCCTCCTCACAGAGTCTTTTTGCCTCCTCACAGAACTCTTATAGTAAAATCTGTTTTCCCTGCAGCTTTCTGTGGTTCTCTTTCAACATGCTCACTTTTTCCTTCAGCTGAGTCCATTCACTCAGGAGCTGACTGTAGAGGGTACTGAAATGTCACCAAAAATGATGAGCTCCACCTCCATCTGCCACTCTTTCCTCCTAATACCTACATTCCTGCAAGGTTCATGTCCGCATTCCCAATAGCCCTGGGCTGGAACCCACATTAGCCATGCCAGCATCACTCAGATGCAGGCCAAAGCCAGAGATTAGCCAAATTCCAGAAAGATTCCAACTAATTCTGAAGATCCTGACAGTAAAAGTTATTTATGAATCTTTGAAAACTGGATCCCCCATGTCCCCGACACACACTCTGGTGCTTAACTATTCACAGTATTGGGAAACATGAGCAGGTAGAGGGAAAACATGCTCTGATGGGACAGAAGGCCCAATGGGAATACATTCCATCTATATGTCCCATAGAAACCAGCTCTGTGAGCTCCTGCCAGAGCCACAGAAACCATTCATGGTGAAAACCGTGTTTTCTGTCTAGAATTTCCAGAAGCTGACAGGAAAATGTTGGGAGGGGCTCTCAGACTTTTCACTCTTAGGAGAACTCAGTCTAGGAGGCACAAGTCCAAGAGCTATCAGACAGGCTGCTTGCTAAGAGGTAAACAGGCTAGAACCACAGCCCAACTTTGTTCAGAGGTGAAGAAGGGTAGAAGCTACTGCAGGATGTCTTTTCCTATACTGTGAATACATGGTACTCCCATTGGTTAATAGATAAGCTGCTTTGGTCTATGGCAAAGCAGGATGGAGCCAGGCAGAAATATCCAAGAGAGACAAAGAAGAAAGTCAGAGGTGGAGGAGATGCCAGCTGCCACCCAAGGAGAAACATGCCAGCAGCCTGGCAATGCAGCAGCCATGTGGCAAACATAGATTAATAGAAGTGGGTTAATTTAAGGTGATAGAGCTAACTAGCAAGAAACTTAAGTCATTGGCCATACAGTTTGTAAGTACTATAAGCCTCTGTGTGTTTATTTGGGACCATTTGGCTTCAGGAGGTAGGTGGGACAGATTCCTCCTGCCAGCTGGGTCAGGCAGGACTGGAAAAACTTCAGACTACCAGAAGGAGTCCTTAACAATTTCAGGGGTCTCATCTAAATTAGGCACTCACCTGTAGGAGTTGGTCTTCTCACTTAGCTCCTTCTACTTGTATGAGGCCTCACAGTCCTCCTTGGAGAATTTCTTTACATCTAACATGTTCTTCTTATGCTATGTTTTCAGCATCTCAAGCTCAGAATTCATCCTGTAGTAGGGCATGGCCCCAGGAGCAAAGAACCCCATGAACCCAGGCCTCAGAGACCACATGAATTAAAGTTCTGTTTTATACTACCCTAGTCCACTGGATGTCACACCCTGAATCCTATGTACTGGACCTACTGAAGTGCATTAGACTTTTCTCACAGCCCCATGGCCAGGAATGTCTGGGTGTCACTAGGGAAGGAGATAGGGCTACATGTGCTCCCTCAGTAGGCCTAGAGGAGTAGACTAGCTCTGTAAAAAGGGCTGAGGAGGCTGTGCCACAGATCCGGGTGTATCTGAAATCTGCAATGACATTTCCACTGTCTTGAGAACAGAGATTCTTTATCCTTAAAAGGATCACCAGAACTCATAATCAGTAGTCCCATGGAGGAGGAACTACATTAGGATGTCTTAATAAACTCCCAAGGGGATTTCAGTGAGGAACAGGGTGGCCACAAAGCTGAGAGCAGTGATGCTCAAAGTAGGGCTCAAGGCCTGAGTATTTATATCACCTGAAATGTGAGAAATGCACATACTCAGAACTGCTATCAATCTTTGACTCACTTGGTCTGGAAGAACACACACACACACACACACACACACACACACACACACACACACAACTGTAAGGGAGCCTCTCAGAGACAGTAGAGAACACACTCAGACACTAAATCCTCTGCATAAAGAGATTTCTTACCCCAGAAGGGCAAGCATGGCATTGGGAACCTCTGCCATCAGGTGAAGGCAGACAGTAAGCAGCAGGCTTTTTTAAGCACTGGGTTTTTAGGTAGAAAAGGTTAAGTCTGTGCTAGGGTGAGTTGTTGAGATCTGATTGGACAAGTTAGCCAGTGTAGCTAAGCAATGTATTTTGATTGTTTGTCTTTGGTGTTTAGTTTCAAGAATGAGTCAGTGTCCACTAAAGGGAATGAACTCTGGAGTCTAAATATAGGAATGTAATCTAATGGTTTATCAAGGGAGAGGGAAGTGAAAAGGGCAAGACCTGCCACCGCCATGTTTGCAAAGTTTGGACCCCTTAGAGAGCACTTCACACATATAAACCCACACACAGTTAGGATGTCAGAGAAATGCAGGTAGGGGGCATTGTGTCATAGTATACAAAACAAGACCAGAGAGGAACAAGGATGAACTCCAGGCCTTCTGATCACACACAGATGGACCAAGTAAAACCACAAGGCTGCTCCCATAGCAAAAAGCAAAAATAAATATCTATTGAAATATATAAACTCAATTCAGAGCACCAAGCATCTCCTAAAAGCCAATGCCTGTCAAGGCCTCTTGAAATGCATATTGTGATCTTACATCCTGCTGCTCTTCTCTGTAGATTGTGATTCAGGCCACAGGCTCTGGTTTTCATTTGCAGGAATCAGAACAGCCTATGAATCATGCAGGCTTCAGTTCTACCTCTCAGGACACAGTCAGGACACAGTAGGGTCAATATAGTCACCAGAGAAAAGGGCATGATGAATACCTGTTGTTCAACTCATTGTTGTTATAAAGGGCCAGGAATTCAAGCAGTTCATTCCTCTCATTGGTCGTCATCTGTAGCTGAAGGGTCAATTTATCCATCTGGTTCAGCTGCTTCTCCTGCTCAGTGAGGAAGAAGGGTGTGGATGATGCCTTCCTAGTAGTCCCTGTAGGTACATAAACACAGTGAATTTGTACAGATGAATGGCACAGGGCCAAGAGAGATCATGTGGAGTCCCAAGAGGAGTCCTGAGGAAGAGGAAATGCATGGCACTCAGTGAAGCCCTCAAAAATCAGAGCAGGTATCCTTAAACTGGGGACCATAAGCCATGTGTCTGTCTCTAATCTCTAAGGATAGATATATGCCTCAGGCCCTACTTCGGCCCCCCTATCCCTGAAAGACATGACCAAGGCCAGTTATGTTGGTTTGGAATTGTCAGCCAACACCTGATGTGATGCAAGAAAGTCCTGGACTGCCTGGTGCTTTGAATCTCTCAGCCCTGATAACCTATGTGCATGACAGCAACTGAATGTCTCAAACCTGGGTACATGGATGGAAAGTTTCCCTTCCTGGTATTTATATCAGATATCCATGAAATCTACAGAAATCCACTGAGAATAAAGTGCAGCAACATCTTACACTGATACCTCATTAGTGGTTCTGGGCCTCCTTTAGCATTCTGTGCCTATCATAATGAACTGGGTCCTAGCACAGCAGCAGCATCCCTGACGTTTCCTGGCCCTCTACCAACTAATCATCAGAGATCCTCCAATTTGGATCTGCCCTTTAGAAACCCAGGTAAGCTGCATAGACCCATTGCTTCAGATCATCACAGCTACTGAACCTCATTAAGAGAAGGACCAATTCTGGCATCAACTCCTGCTTAGAAAACCAGGGCTTTCTATGCCAATCATTGTGCTCAGTTTTGCCAACATGTCGATTGGTGAACCCAGTAAGTACTTAATGAATGCCTCAAGGGCAGTTAGCATTGCCACAACACTGGTGATTTCACAAAAGATGCCATTGACTCTCCAAAATACAATAGAATTTCCAGAGGAGAGACTGTTAGGGTCACTGCTAATGTCGTCACCTATCTGATAACAAACTCTTCTCCAATTCACCAAAAGCCAAGCTGCCCTTTCCAGCACCTTCCCTGAGACAGGGGAGGACCTTCTGCATCACGTCATTCTAATCAAGTGATCTCACTGATTCATTAGAATCTAGTTCATTCTAATTCAATAGTTCATCATGTGTGGAGGGAAAGACTTGTCCAAATCCTGCCGAAGAATGGCTCTTCTCATCCTGAAGATTGCTAACTAATAACATGGGAAATAAAGATGCTAAGAAATTAGCTCAGTATAATGGGGAAAGAAAATTACATATAACAAAACAATTATCATTCAAGAATTACAGTTACAATATTAAAGAAGATGTCCTATCTATCTTACATTTGTGAGTTTAAGGTTTTATTTCTAACTTATCTTTTATCATAACTGAGGAAATTGTAACTATCTAGTCTTCAATCACATCAAAGACCTCAGAAGGATATAATATTACCTGAGAAATGTGAGAAGGATGTAAGCAACTTTCGGGAGTCTTACAGGATAGACAGACAGCTGACAACATGGCCAGTCACCTAATGTTCCTTTGTAAAGTCGGGGCATCTGTCTTTAGCTCATAGGCCTAGAGTCTCTCTGTCATTTTTTTTCAGTGTCCTGTAGAATGTCTGGCAGTTTTCTCTGTGAAGCAGGAACCTGAAGGACCATCTTGTCAAGCAAAGTTTAGTGGTCATCTTTCCATGTGTCTTGCATGTCCAGTCGATCAAGCAGTCTAGGCAAGAACAGTTTCTTGCCCAAATGGCTATCTTTGCCAAGGTGTTTTTGATCCCCATTCTCCTCTGTGAAGTAAATCCAGTGCTGTCAGGAGCAGACTTGTCTCACTGTCCAGAACCTCTAAATTTTTAAAACATTTTAAATGCCATATTCTGTAGGTCTTTGAAGTGTTTGAAAAATACCTATCTATCTGAAATATATCTATGTATACCTAGAAGACTTATCTAACATGGCTATAAATATGATTATCATAGATGACTAATTATTTATCTATTTATTAATTATCCATTACAATTTTAAATGAGTTACATAAACATAATACCTCAAACAAGAATAGAAATATATATACAGTATAACAAAACTAACTTTAAGTTTGTATCAATAAACTAAAATTTATACCAATGTAAAACATTTTAAACATAAACTAAAATCTATACCAATGTAAAACATTTTAAACAAATTGTTCTTTAAAAGTAGGTTCATTAATATACCCTTTTATCTTATCATCTCTATATCCTATACATCTATATCATATCTCATTTTTTTTAGAAAGAGATCGCATTTATAATCAACCTGATTTAAATAACAATATTGTTTTTTTTTCTGTCCCACACCAGAGGGCTCTTTTGATTTGGGACACAAGAATCTCTTAACCATTTTTTTAAAGGAATATATCTGGGTTTAGATGGGGAGTGAGCCAATTCCACCTCTAAAACCAGCTTGGTATATTTGGGAATTTGTGCATCAACTTTCCTGTCTTCTACAGGCAGGGGAGTGTTTCAGGGGTCTGCTGGTTTCTTCTCCTTTTCACATGCTTCAGGTGACCCAAGGGACAGCCTCCTCAATCTTATTCATAGCTGCTCAGGATACAGCCCAGCTTCTGACTCTCCAATTCTGGCCTCAGAAGCCATGAGAATGGTGGCACAGTTCAACATGTCTTTATTGAGTGAGACACAGGCTCTCCTGGAACTTGAACTGCAGTCTGTCTTCAGTTCTCCTCCTCATTCCCCAAATGTTTGAGATCAAGGCATGCATCACTATGCCCAGATTGTTTTTTCTATTTCTAAATGTTCAAACATCCAGAAAGATCCAAACTCTAAAATGATTGTGTTCTCAGACCTTTCCCACAGGCCATTCTTGACCTTTGGAAATCCAGGAGCCAGTGTTGTTTGAGTGGCTACTTCATTCCCAGCCTGAGGCCCAGATCTACAAAGGCAGGCTGTGTGAGATGGAGTTTTCCATGGTGTGATGTCACTGGGGGAGTTCCCACACCTTACTCAGGCTAATCTGTTAGGTTGGCAAAAGTGACTCTGAGCCTGACACTAGGGGCCTATTAACCCCAGGATAACCTGGTCCTTAGATGGCTCCTACCTCAGGCCCTTAATCTGATCATTCCTCCTAGTCTGTAAGTCCACTGCCCTTCAGGGCAGATGGAGAGGCCTAGACACTCTGAGGTAGGAAAGTTGGGGGCTTAAGGCCAGTTTGGGCTCTATAGGGAGATGCTGTTTGGTTTTTTTTTTGTTTTGTTTATTTATGAAAAAGTTTTTTTTTCCATTTTACATACCAGTTCCAGTTTTCAGTTCCTCCACTTTTCTCATGCATCATCACTCCCCAGCCCACCTCCCATCTACTCTTCAGAGAGGGTCAGGTCTCCCTTGGGTAGTCAACAAATTCTGGCATACTAAATTGAGGCAGAATCAAGCTACTCCTCTCTGTGTCGACGTTGAACAAGATATCCTACTATAGGAAATGTGTTACAAAAAGCCATTTCATGCACCTGGGATAAGTCCTGGTTCCACTGCCAGGGCCTACCCAAACAAATCTAGCCACATATCTGTCACCCACATTCAGAGGACCTAGTTTGGTCCTGTGCTTGTTCCAGCCAGAGTCCAAGAGTTTCCATCTTGGCTAAGCTGTCTCTGTGGTTTTTCCCCATCATGATCTTGACCTCACTTGCTCCTGTGGTTCCTCTTGCCACTCTTCAATGGAAATCTAGGAGCTCAGCCCAGTGCTTGGTTGTGGATCACTGCATCTGCTTCCATCAGTTACTGGATGCAGGTTCTATTTTGACGATTAGGGTAGTCCCTAATGTAATTATAAGGAAGGTATGTTCAGGCTCACTCTCCATTATTGCTTGAAGTCTTAGCTGTGGTCATCCTTGTGGATTACTGGGGATTTCCCTAGTACTGTGTTTCTCCCTAACAACCTAATGGTTCCCTCTATCAGGGCATCTGTTTCATTACTCCCCCTCTTTATTCCTCCCTCAACTGGGCCGTCTCATTCTCTCCTGTTCCCATCCCCCAGCCCCTCACTTGTACCCTCTCCTACTTTATCCAGGAGATCTTAAGTATTCTTCCTTTCTGGGGCTCCTCATGTGTGTCCATCCCTCTTAGGGTCCTCCTTTTTACCTAGCTTCTCTGAGGATAGTAGCCATGTTACCCTTTGCTTTGCATCTAATATCCATTTAAGAGTGAGCACATACCATGTTTGTCTTTCTGGGTCTGGGTTACCTCCCTCAGGATTTGGTTCCATCCATTTGTCCACAAATTTCATGGTGTCAATATTTTTTACAACTGAGTAATATTTCTTTGTGTAAAGGTACCACATTTGCTTTATCCATTCTTCAGTTAAGAGCCACCTACGTTGTTTCCAGGTTCTGGCTCTTACGAATAATGCTGCTATAACAATGGTCGTGCAATTGACTTTGTGGTATGATTGAGCATCTTTTGGATATATGCCCAATAGTG
Source organism: Peromyscus maniculatus bairdii (assembly GCF_049852395.1). Classification (NCBI taxonomy): domain Eukaryota; kingdom Metazoa; phylum Chordata; class Mammalia; order Rodentia; family Cricetidae; genus Peromyscus; species Peromyscus maniculatus. Next base: position 10,179,834 of record NC_134869.1, on the reverse strand, counting down.
GTAATACTGGGTCTTTAGAATGGTTGATTTCCAATTTTCTGAGATACTGCCATACTGATTCCACAGCGGCTGTACAAGTTTGTACTCCACCAAACAGTGGAGGCTTTTCCCCCTTGCTCCACATTCTCACCAACAGAAGTTGTCATTAATGGTTTTGATGTTTTTTATTCTGATATATGTAAGATGGTATCCCAGTGTCATTTTGATTGGCATTTCCCTGATGGCTAAGGATTTTGAGCAGTTCCTTAAATGTCTTTTGGCCATTTAATATTCTTCTGTTGTGAATTCTCTGTTTAGATCTGTTAAGTTGGATTATTTGGTATTTTGATATCTAGTTTCTTGAGTTCTTTATATATTTTTGAGATCAGCTCTCTGTCAGATGTGGGTTGGTGAAGATATTTTCCCATTCTCTAGGCTGTCATTGTGTCTTGTTGACCCTGTCCTTTGCCTTACAGAAACTTATCAGTTGCAAGAGGTCTCATTTCTTTATTGTGGCTCTCAGTGTCTGTACTAATTCTCTTCTATCAGTTTTAGTATAAGTGGATTTATGTTGAGGTCTTTAATCCATTTGGACTTAAATTTTGTGCGTGGGCATAGGTAATGGATCAATTTACATTCTTGCATGTGTCAACATACAGTTATGCCACCACCATTTGTTGAAGGTGCTTTCTTTTTTTCTTTGTATACTTTTAGCTTCTTTGTCAAAAATCAGGTGTTCTTATGTGTTTGGAGTAGTCCCAGGTCTTTGTTTGGGGATCATCTTTAAGATTGATGGAGACAGATTTAAATGAGAAGGTACTCTGCCTAATCTGGTTAGTAACACTTTGCATCAGTCAAAGAAGAGATGGAGCTGCCCATTACTCTGCATGTCCACATAGCTAACTACAACAAAAGACAAAAAAACTAATGCAAGCTAAAATGTATTCCAGGCATTTGTAAGGGCAGAATTATTTATCTGCAAAGAAATCCTTGAGAGAAAAACAAAGTAATGGGGTCCATGAAGATGAGAAAGAGGCTACTGAGAAGAGGAAAGGCTGTCTGAGAGTTTGTGTCCTTCTCTGCACTGGGTGAATGGTGGCTGACCACTGATGACTTCCCTGAATCCTGTTTTGTTTTTCTCCTCATTGCCTGCTGCCATTTTCCTTTCACCTTTCCCTAACCTTGGTTCAGCTAACCTTGTCCATGGAGCTTGGCCTGGACTTTATTCCCTGAGGAATTCTGAACTGCAAAGGTGCTTGTGACTACATCTCAGCCCAGCAGAAGTCCCACAGCTATGCTGAGGTGTGAGAAGAGGCTGTCTCAGTGCACCCCTTAGACTCAAAATACTCTAAAGCACCCACTCCATGTTGTGTCTGAAGCACTCAGAAACTGCTTTTATTCCAAACATCCTCATACTGATTTAAAAACTTCCTGATGGAGGGTTGGGAGAAATGAGAACTCTCAGACATTGCTAGTAGTGTAAAATGGTGCCGCCCTGTGAGAAGCTATGTACAATTATTCAGAAAGTTGAACTGCAGACTCTGGATGGACCATTGATTCAGAATGTAAAGTAGGTGTCCACAGAGAATATTGGGGACAACAGGGCTACAGCAAGAATCATCAGAACACCCCCAGCTAGAAACTCTTCAGATGCCTTTCATTGATGAGGGAAAATGTACAATGTGGTCCATGGAATATTGTGAAGCATGGATATTATATGCAATTATTTGGCCATGAGTTAGTCAACCATCTGTTACTCAAAGAAATCCTGACAAATTCATCTTACTTGGAGGATAGGTTAATATAGACTCCTGATTTTAGAGATTTTCTAGTTTTCTGACTATTTGCTTTGAGACTAAATTGAGGCAACCTGTGGTTTAGAGAGCTTCTTTAGGAAGAAGCTGCCCTCCTTGGAGGAATGAAAAGAACTGAGAGAGAGAGCAAGGGGCTGGTCCACTGCCCTCCAGGGGTCCAGTGCTGGGAACTAAGCCTTCAATGCACAGACTGGGGAATTTGCTGGGAGAGCTTGGATTACTGGTCAGGAACCCTGGGGTTCACCTGTCTGTGTACAGGTTTACAAAGTAAGTACTACACTGACTGATCTGCCCACTGAGTTCTTCTCCCAGGTCTCCAGGCATGCTTGTGTTATACAGACACACAGGCAAGCAGAGCACCCGCACATATAAAGTAAAATGAAATGAAAAAAATATTAAAACAAAGTAAAAGTACACAACCTTCTCCACATCCCGGTGTTCAGAGCATCCTCTGGGATGAAATAAGGGTAGAAAATATGTGGGTTAATGATAGGTCACTTTCTTCTCCATAGCATCCCAGGTGATCTTGTTTTACAATAGTGTTATCTGGGAAACTAAACATGTATGCAATGTGTGTGCTTGTATGTGTGCATCCATGTACATGTGTGTGTTCAATTTTGCATGTGTGTGTGTGTGTGTGTGTGTGTGTGTGTGTGTGTGTGTGTCTATATGTACAGGGGTGCAGACAACCCTCTCCTAAAAACACAATCTTCTAATGAACAGGAACATCAAAGACTTGAGGAAGATCTTCAGTCCCTGATGAAGCAGAAGGAGCTGCTCACCCGGCAAAGGGACTTGGCAGCAAAGCTGCAGCATCACTTCACTGTGTCCCAGATGAGGTAGGAGCCCAGGCTTCCAGAAGCAGGTGGATGCAAGTGGTGCGGCTGTACCAGGATTTCTGTCCTCTTTGAGTTTCTGTTCAATTGGCAAAGCTTCCAGCCACAGACAGGAAGAGAACACCTCAGAGTGTCATTGCTGACTCAATCAATAGGAACTTCTGTCCAGGAAGCAATATGCTTTCTCCTTGGTCTTGTGGAGATTGTGTCCTCTTCTTCCATACTGAGTCCTCTAATATGCTCTGAGTATCTCATCTCCTAGATTAGATCTCCCCACAAATATGCCCATATTAGCCAGAAATCTACAGGATCATCAATCATGAAGGAAAGAGTGTCCTCCTGCAACTTTATTTTCCATCAGGAACATCACATTTAGAGATAACTGTCTACCCTTTGGCAGATTTGCATACAGCAGTCTCCTGTTGATTGTAGACTCTCTGCACTATTTATCAGTTTCTCACAAGAAGATTTACTCTGGTCATGAGTAGGAGTTGACAAGTTAAACCCATGCAGGTGTCTGGGCTGTAGGATTAATCAGAGCTTTCTCTGCATTGCTGTGTAGGCTCCACTAGAGGGCAGGCGTAGAGTTTTCTAGGAGGTTCACCTTCACCTGGTATCTAATCAAGACCAGGTATATCTTCCCTGACCTGTGTCTCAGACCTTCTAATACTGATATTTCTCCAAAATGATATCTTTGGACTGTTGGAGAAATATGCTACTAATCCAGCACAGTGTGTATTTTCCAGTTCAACTTCTAGCAGTTTTTAAAAGATGAGAAAAAAAAATCCTGCCCAGGTGCACTCTGACCCTTTTCCCTTGGGGAAGCAGGGAATGAACTCAGATGAAAGGTAATGTTCGATTGTCTAGCTGAGCAGATCTGGTAGGGGCTCAAAAGCTGACATGGCAGGTATCCACCAGGCTTGTGCCCCAGCTGTCTTCCTCCCCTAGGTTTGAAAACCTGCAGCAGGAACTGGAGCAGACCACAGCCCAGGATGAGAACCTCCTGCAGATGGAGCTACTGAAGCAGAAATACTATGTCCGAGGCAAGTCAGCCACCATTAAGCCCCATCCCCAGCAGCCAGGGTGTTCATGGGGTGTGTTTTCTTCCTTAACTTTTGTTTCCTAGGGATGAATAGACCCTGATTTTCTTGCCATGTGCACAGCCAAACTGTTTCTGAATCATATTTTCTTTACTGATTTTCCCAGAGAGCACCTGTTAAGAAAACTGAGAAGGCTGGAAGAAGCAAGAGACACCTTAAAGGCATGACATTCTAAACTCCAGGTTCAAGGCCTCCTCAGAAAATGCCACCACTTTTCAGCTGTGAACTCACTAGTGAGGCAAATATTAACCTACCATCAGGCGATGCAGGCACAATCTGATCCACATCTGTTGGCTCACTATCCTTGGAGAAAAGTATGTGTCAGAAATAAGTCTAATATACAGAGAACACAACACAAATTACTAAGAACCCTGACTCCATATGTGATGGGAAATCTGACAAGGAAGACTGTGTTAATGTCACACTGCCATCCAGACATACCACACCATAAGCATAAGATTCTCTGTCATGCAGTGCAGAAGCTGACGCCATGTCATGGGCAAGTGTTGCTGAAGATAATTTACTATAGAGAATAAGCCAGTTCCTTACTTCTTTTGCTCTTCCATAATGAAATTCCAAAGGAAACTGAAATTTCCTTCATTTTTGGTGTTATATCTTGGGATATTTATTCTTTGCGTTTTGGTTTTCTTCATTGTTGTTTAAGGTTGTGTTAATTTTTGTTATACTTTTATTCTTGTCATTGGTTTAATAGTTTGCTAAGGCTATACACTGTATATAATGACTGCTGTTTTGAAAACCCCCATTAAATAAAATGAATGTATTTTTATGAATAAAATAAATTTCAAACTTTTCACTCTGAGAGTCTTCTTTAGTACATGAGGTTTCACACTCTTGTAAACCCAGAAATCACAGGCTTGGATGTATCTCAGTAAGTTTCAGGAAGCTCAGGCTGCCCAAAGACTTCCCAGCCATGGGCCTCAGGGATACACAGGGGGATGGCAACTTGGATGTTGGTGGTATAGCCTACCTCATGGATACCCACTACATAATAGAAAAATTAGACATATTGTATCCTTGAGGTCATATATTTAGCTAACAGTAAAATATGGTACACTGTACACACATGTTCAAAAAATCTCCATGTATAACAAATTAAAGGGAAACACAGGAAATGAGAACATTCATTAAATTTGTATAAAGGAAATCAAGAAGTAAAAAAAATCTGCCTCTGGTTTTTTTGAAATACAACATGAGTGATAACTGAACAGCAGAGTTGATTTCCTGCAAGACAATTTAGGATATTTTGTGGTGCTTTTGTTTATACTTATGGGTGTTTTGCTAACACATACATGCAATTCCCATAGAGGCCAGGTGAGGACAGAGTCCACCTGGAATTTAACTTAAAGAAGTTTGTTAGCTGTCCTGTGGGTCTTCTTAATAAATAAATGCTCTTCCAATAAATGCTCTTAATGGATGAGCCATCTCTCCAGTCCCTGCAATTGACCTTTGTCTTTCAAGCCATGTGTGCTATATTATTTTCATTGGATCACTCCCAACCAAAGACTGAAATTTATTGAAAACTTTAGGGACAGGCATGCTAAATATCTTAGTCTGCCACACATCCATTCAGGGATCTCATAGGTTCCGGATCATGCCTAAGTCTCACTGACTGTCAGAATGGAACAGACTTGCTAGATCTCTTCTAGGTTGACACCTATTAAGCCTCTCTGATGAAATGCAGAATTGAGAAGACCCTCCTGGGGGTAGAGATAGGTGAGGAATCGCACTTGATGGTCCAGATAAGCAATGATGGAAGGAACCTCGTGACTAGATGGAGTGGATGGAGCCTGCATCAGGGGCACATGTCTCTGGTACAGAGTGATTCTGGGCAAAACTAAAAAAGGAGAGAAGTGGTTGATGCTGCTCTGTTACCACAGCAGATCTCAGATTATATTGAGAAAGTTATTCCAGAGATTGATTTACTCTGGTGAAGCTCCTCTGGAATAGATCTGACTTCTGAGACTGAGAGTCAGGCAGAGATTTGATGTATAAAGGAAGATATCCTGTGAGTCTCTAAACTGGAGCTGTCATTTCAGAGGTAAAAAGAACCTACTATCCTCTGATCTACATGTGGACGGTAGGGTGTGTGGCTGTGTGTGTGTGTGTGTGTGTGTGTGTGTGTGTGTGTGTGTGTGTGTTTGTATATGTGTGCCAGGTCTTGGCCCACAGAAGATAAGACATCTTGTTTTTCATTCCTCACTTAAGCTAGAACCTCTCCATCTCATATAATTACTCATTTAATTAGTAACTGTGTGTTCCATTTGAGAAATTTCAGGCTTGTGTTATTTTACTTTCTTGCCCAGAAGCTATAGACACCTTGTAGGCCATCATCAAAGCATCACCTGAAAAACAGGTTAAGAGAATGTGACCATGTGGAATTTTTAACTGAGATATGGCTGTTGTGAGGCCCAAACTAATCTAAAAGTCATATACCTCTTTGGTACACTGGTGAGGGCTCTTTGGGGTAACAACATATAGAATGAATTTCTACATATACTAGAGGCTACTTTTTAGAATGAGTTGCAGGCTGTAGTCTGGCTGATTGAACCTTGGCTGGCTATGATGACAAAGTCCAAGAATCCAGTAGTTGCTGAGTCCACTATGCTTGAAGTCTCAGCCCATGAGTATTATAGTCTGGAATCCCAAAGAAGTCGGCTCAAATGCCAGTGAAAGAATGGACTTGCTAGCAAGGTGAGAGCAAGCAGCTGAAGATCAAAAACTCCCTTCTTCCATCTCTGTATATGGGCTTCCAGCACAAGGCCTGGCTGAGATTACAGGTGGGGTTTTGGGGCTCAAGATATCTGAGTTAAAGGTGTTTTTTCCCTCAATAATATCCAGATTAAAGAATGTCTTCTTAACTCAAATTAAGTGTGGATCAGGATTACGTGTGGATCTTTTCTCTTCAAATTAAGCAAAAATACCTCACAGGCATGCCCAAAAAATTTTGAGTTTTAGTTAATTCCAGGTGTATTAAATTTGGCAAACAAAAATAACTATCACACCTATACCCATTCTCAACTTGATACACAATTATATCTTTTTATTGTTATTTTAATTTTATAATTGAATTTAATTTTACACATCAGCCACAGAGTCCCCTGTCCTCCCTTCTCCCATCCCACCCCGTGCTTCCCCCAATTCACCCCCCATTCCCATATCTTACAGGACAAGGACTCCCCTGGGGATTCAGCTCAGCTTGGTAGATTCAGTCGAAGCAGGTCCAGTCCTCTCTTCCTTTCACTCAGGCTGAGCAAAGTGTCCCTGTATAGGCCCCAGGCTTCAAAAAGCCAGCACATGCACTAAGACAGGTCCTGGACTCACTGCCTCGGGGTCTCCCAAACAGTCGACTGTCTCACTTATCCAGAGGGCCTGATCCAATTGGGGGCTTCTCAGCTATTAATTCATTGTTCATGTGTTTCCACTAGTTTGGCTATTTGCCCTGTGCTTTTTCCAATCATGGTCTCAACATCTCTTGCTCATAAAATCCCTCCTCTTTCTTGCCGATTGCACTTCCGGAGATCCACCTGGGGCCTGGCCATGCTTCCATCATTCATTGGATGAGAGTTCTACCACAACAGTTAGGGTGTTTGGCTATCCGAGAACCAGTTTAGGTCAGTTCTGGCTATCTCTCAACCATTGCCAGTAGTCTATTGTGGAGTTATCTTTGTGGATTTCTGGGGACCTCTCTAGCACTTTGCTTTTTCCTATTCCCATGGGGTCCTGATTTATCACAGTCTCTCTTGTTCTCTCTCTCTCTCTCTCTCTCTCTCTCTCTCTCTCTCTCTCTCTCTCTCTGTCTCTGTTTTTGATCCAGCTGGGATCTCCCGTTCCCCAAGTTCTCTTTCCCCCAACCCTTGGCTTTCATTTCCCTCCCTCATGTCTAGTTTGCTCATGTAGATCTCATCCATTTCTCTGTCATTGGGTGATCTCTGTGTCTTTCTTAGGGTCCTCTTTACTAGGTAGCCTCCCTGGAGTTGTAATTAGCAGTCTAATCATCCTTTGCTTTACATCTAGTATCCACCTATGAGTGATTACGTACCATGTTTGTCTTTCTGAGTCTGGTTTACATCACTCAGGATGATTTTTTTCTAGATCCATCCATTTGCCTGCAAACCTCATGATGTCTTTTATTTTTCTGCTGAGTAGTACACCATTGTATATATATACAACATTTTATTTATACATTCTTCAGTAGAAGGGCATCTAGGTTGTTTTCAGGTTCTGGCTATGACAAATAATGCTGCTATGAACATAGCTGAGAATTTTCCCTTGTGGTATGATTGAGCATTCATTGGGTATATGCCCAAGAGTGGTACAGCTGGGTCTTTGGAGAGATTGATTCCCACTTTTGTAAGACAGCACCATATTGATTTCCAAAGTGGCTGTACAAGCTTGCATTCTCACCCACAGTAGAGGAGAGTTCCCCTGGCTCCACATTCTCTCCAGCATAAGCTGTCTTCAGTGTTTTTGATCTTAGTCATTCTGACAGGTGTAAGGTGGTATATCTCAGAGTCAATTTTATTTGAGTTTTCCCGATAATTAGGGATGTTGAGCGATTCCTTAAATGACTTTCAGCCATTTGAGCTTCCTCTGTTGAGAATTCTCTGTTTAGCTCTATAGCCCATTTCTTATTTGGACTGTTGGGCATTTTGATGTCTAATTTCTTGAGTTCTTTATATATTCTGGATATCAGTCCTCTCTCAGATGTGGGGTTGGTTAAGATTTTTTCCCATTCTGTAGGCTGTTACTTGTCTTGTTGAATGTGTCCTTTGCTTTACAAAAGATTCTCACTTTCAAGAGGTCCCATTAATTAATTGTTTCTCTCGGTGTCTATGCTACTGGTGTTACATTTAAGAAGAGACCTCCTGTGCCAATGCGTTCAAGACTACATCCTACTTTCTCTTCTATCAGGTTCAGAGTAACTGGATTTATGTTGATGTCTTTGATCCATTTGGACTTAAGTTTTGTACACAGTAAAAGATATGGATCTATTTGCAGCCTTCTACATGTTGATATCAGGTTATGCCAGCACCATTGGTTGAAGATGCTTTCTTTGTTCCATTGTACAGTTTTTTCTTCTTTGTCAAAAATTATATGTTTGTAAGTGTGTGGGTTAATATCAGGGTCTTCAATTCAATACCATTGGTCCACATGTCTGTTTTTATACCAGTACCATTCTGTTTTATTACTGTAGCTCTATTGTAGAGATTGAAGTCAGGAATCGTGATACCTCTAGGGGCTGTTTTATTGTACAGGATTCTTTTGGCTATCCTGGGTTTTTTTGTTTTTCCATATCAACTTGAGTATTGTTCTTTCCAGGTCTGTGAAGAATGGTATTGGTATTTTGATAAGGATTGCATTGATTGGCTATATTGCTTTTGGTAAGATTGCCATTTTTACTATGTTAATCCTGCCTATCCATGAGCATGGGAGATATTTCCATTTTCTGACTTCTTCAATTTCTTTTTTCAGGGACCAAAGTTCTTGTCATACAGGTCCTTCGCTTGCTTAGTTAGAATTACACCAAGGTATTTTATATTATTTGAGGCTATTGTAAAGGGTGATATATCTCTGATTTCCTTCTCAGCCTGTATTTCAATTGTATATAGGAGGGTTACTGATTTTTTTTAGTTAATCTTGTATCCTGCTACATTGCTAAAGGTGTTTATAAGCTGTATCAGTTCCTTAGTAGAATTTTTTGGGGGTCACTTATGTATACTATCATGTCATCTGCAAATAGGGAAAGCTTGACTTCTTCCTTTCCAATTTGCATCCCCTTGATCTCCTTATGTTGTCTTATTACTCTGGCTAGAACTTCAAGTACTATATTGAATAAGTATGGGAAATGCAGACAGCCTTGCCTCATTCCTGATTTTAGTGGAATCGCTTTGTGTTTCTCTCCCTTTAATTTGATATTGACATTAGCTTGCTATAAATTCTCTTTATTATGAAGGGGTGTTGGATTTTGTTAAATGGCTTTTCAGCATCTAGTTAGATGATCATGTGTTTTTTTCTTTCAGTCTGTTTATATGGTGTATTAGTTTGACAGACTTTTGTATGTTGAACAAGTCCTGCATCCCTGGTATGACGCCTACTAGATCATGGTGGATAATTGTTTGATGTGTTCTTGGAGTCTCTTTGCCAGTATTTTATTATTTTTCCATCAATGTTCATGAGGGAGGTTGGTCTGTAGTTTTTTTTTCTTTGTTGCATCTTTGTTTGGCTTGGGAATCAGGTTAATTGTAGCCTCATAGAAGGAGTTGGGTAATGTTCCTTTTGCTTCTATTGTGTGGAATAATTTAAAGAGTATTGGTATTAACTCTTTGAAGATCTGGTGGAATTCTGCCCTGAAACCATCTGCTCCTGGACTGGTTTTGGTTGGGAGACTTTTAATGACTGACTCTATTTCCTTTTGGATTATTGGACTAATTAAATAGTGTATCTGGTCTTAATTTAACTTAGGTATGTGGTGTCCAGATAATTATCTATTTCTTTTAGATTTTCCAGTGTTGTTGAGTAGAGGTTTTTGAAGTATGACCTGATGATTTTCTGGATTTTCTCAGTGTTAGTTGTTATATCTACCGTTCCATTTCTGATTTTGTTAATTTGTATGCTCGCTCTATCTATCTATCTATCTATCTATCTATCTATCTATCTATCTATCTATCTCTATCTCTGCTTTTTGTTTAGTTTAGATGAGGGCTTGTCAATCTTGTTGATTTTCTCAAAGAACCAACACTTTCTTTCATTAATTCTTTGTATTGTTCCCTTTGTTTCTATTTTTATTGATTTCAGCTCTCAACTTGATTCTTCTTTGGTGACTTTGCTTCTTCTTGTTCTAGAGTTTCCAAGTGTGCTGTTAAGCCACTAGTGTGAGATTTCTCCAATTTCTTTATGTGGGGATTCAGTTCTATGAATTTCCCTCCTAGAACTGCTTTCATAGTGTCCCATAAGTTTGGGTATGTGGTATATACATTTTCATTGATCTCTAGGGAGTCTTTAATTTTTTTCTTTATTTCTTCCTTGACCCATTGGTGATTCAGTTGAGCATTATTCAGCTTCCAATAGATAATAGGTTCTCTGTAGTTTTTGTTGTTGAAATCTAACTTTACATGATGGTGGTCTGATAGAACACAGGAGGTTATTCCAATTTTTTTGTATCTGTTGAGATCTGCTTTTTGGCCAAGTATGTGGTCGATTTTAGAGACAGTTTCATGGGATGCTGAGAAGAAGATATATTCTTTTTTGTTAGGATGGAATGTTCTGTAGATATGGATTTAGTTCATTTGAGTCATAACATCAGTTAAGTCCTTTATTTCTGTTAAATTTTGATTTTTGAGATCTGTCCAGTGGTTAGAGTGGGGTATTGAAATCTCCCACTATTAATGTGTGGGGTTTTATATGTGGTTTAAGCTTTAGTTGTTTCTTTTACATTTGTGGGTGCCCTTGTGTTTAGGACATAATGTTCAGAATTGAAACTGCATCTTGGTGGGTCTTTCCTGTGATGAGTATTTAATGCCATTCTTGATCTCTTTTCATTGATTTTAGCTTGAGTCTATTTTGCTAGATACTAGGATGGCTGTACCTGCTTGCTTCATAAGACCATTTGACTGGAAATACTTTTCCCAGCCTTCTATTCTTAGATAGTGTCTATCTTTGAATTTGAGGTGTGATTCTTGTATGGAGCAGAAACAGGGGTCTTGCTTTTGTATCCATTCTGTTACCCTGTGTCTTCTTATATGTGAATAATTCCATTGATATTAAGGAATATTAACTACTAGTGCTTGTTCATTCCTGATATTATTTGGTGGTAGTTTGTGTGCTTCTCTTCTTTGGGGTTTACTGCTGTGCTGTTGTCTATTGCCTGTGTTCTCATAGGTTTCTTTCCAGTATGTATAATTGGATGCCTGTGAAGTTGACTGGGTCAAACAAAGACTTTACCACATTGATTGCATTCATAGAGTTTCTCTCCAGTAAGTGTTCTTTCATGAACTTGGAGATAACTGTCTTCTGCAAAGGCTTTACCACACTGAATACATTCATAGGTTTTTTTCTCCAGTATGTGTTCTTTTATGCCTTTGAAGATGACAGTGATATGAAAAAGCTTTGCCACACTGATTACATTCATAAGGTTTCCCTCCAGTATGTGTTCTTTTATGCCTTTGAAGATCACAGTGATATGAAAAGGCTTTGCCACACTGATTACAATCATAGGGTTTTTCTCCAGCATGTATTCTTTTATGCCTTTGAAGATAACGCTGACATAAAAAGGCTTTACCACACTGATTACATACATAGGGTTTCTCTCCAGTATGTATTCTTTTATGCCTTTGAAGATAACGCTGACATAAAAAGGCTTTACCACAATGATTACATTCATAGGGTTTCTCTCCAGTATGTGTTCTTTTATGCGTTTGAAGATGACAGTGATATGAAAAAGCTTTACCACACTGATTACATTCATAGGGTTTCTCTCCGGTATGTGTTCTTTTATGCCTTTGAAGATGACTGTGACATATAAAGGCTTTACCACACTGATTACATCCATAGGACTTCTCTCCAGTATGTGTTCTTTTATGTCTTTGAAGATGACTGTGACATATAAAGGCTTTACCACACTGATTACATCCATAGGGCTTCTCTCCAGTATGTGTTCTTTTATGCCTTTGAAGATGACTGTGACATGTAAAGGCTTTACCACACTGATTACAATCATAGGGTTTCCCTCCAGTATGTGTTCTTTTATGCCTTCGAAGATGACCGTGACATAAAAAGGCTTTACCACACTGATTACATTCATAGGGTTTCTCTCCAGTATGTGTTCTTTTATGCCTTTGAAGGTCACAGTGATATGAAAAGGCTTTGCCACACTGATTACAATCATAGGATTTCTCTCCAGTATGTGTTCTTTTATGCCTTTGAAGATAACTATGACATAAAAAGGCTTTACCACACTGATTACATTCATAGAGTTTCTCTCCAGTATGCGTTCTTTTATGCCTTTGAAGATGACTGTAACATATAAAGGCTTTACCACACTGATTACATTCATGTGGTTTCTCTCCAGTATGTGTTCTTTTATGTGTTTGAAGATAACTCTGACATGAAAAGACTTTACTAAGCTTTTTACATTCATAGAGTTTCTCTGCAGTATGTGTTCTTTTATGTGTTTAAAGATAACTCTGACATGAAAAGGCTTTACCACACTGATTACATTCATAGGGTTTCTCTCCTGTATGTGTTCTTTTATGTGTTTGAAGATGACTGTGACGTGTAAAGGCTTTACCACACTGATTACATTCATAGGGTTTCTCTCCAGTATGTGTTCTTTTATGCCTTTGAAGATTACTGTGACATGAAAAGGCTTTACCACACTGATTACATTCATAGAGTTTCTCTCCAGTATGTGTTGTTTTATGCCTTTGAAGATAACGCTGACATAAAAAGGCTTTACCACACTGATTACATTCATAGAGTTTCTCTCCAGTATGTGTTCTTTTATGCCTGTGAAGACTACTGTGATATGAAAAGGCTTTACCACACTGATTACATTCATAGGGTTTCTCTCCAGTATGTGTTCTTTTATGCGTTTGAAGATAACGCTGACATGAAAAGGCTTTACCACACTGATTACATTCATAGGGTTTTTCTCCAGTATATGTTCTTTTATGCCATTTAAGATAACTATGACATAAAAAGGCTTTACCACAAAGATTACATTATAGTATGTATGTCTTCTTTCCTGCCTTTGAGGATGACTGGAACATGTAAAGGTTTTAAAATATTGATTACATTCATATGGTATATTTCCAGTATGTGTTCTTTCATGCTTTGGGAGAAGACTCTGACATTCAAAGGCTTTAACACATTGAGTATATTCAGAAGGTTTCTCTGTAGTATGATTTCTTTTATGCCTGAAAGGAAATTTAGTGCATGTAAAAGATTTACCACATTCATTACAATGTTGAATCTGTATATCTATATGCATTTATTTTACAATTTGGTCTAAATGTAAAGAGCAATAAGATCTTAATATTTTAACCCATTATTTACACTTATGTTTTTCCCCTTCATTAAGGATTGTTTTGCATATTTGAAGATTCCTGTGATAGTTAGATCCTTCATTACCTGGCTCATATTGATGGCATCTGTTTTCTTTATGAGATTTTTCACACCATTGAAGAGAACTGGATGAATTCAGGCGTTTATCTCAATTCTTCCCTTAACAAATTTTCCTATACTGTGAGTCCTGCTATATTTCCAAAGTGAACCAGGACAAACACAAACATTACACAATCCTGGCACTCACTGCAGTGTGTTTGTTACTGGATTAACCAATGAAGCTGAAAAATCATTCTTTTGTAAGCTTGTATCACATTCAACAAGTCTACTCAACATGGGGATTACCACATATATTCTGATTGTTCTCAGATAGAGAAATGTATATTGCTTTTTTCCGTGTCCATATGTTCATATTTTTAAAGTGACATATGATATAGCAACTAAAGGAAGAATAACAACTAAAAGATTTCCACATTTCATTTACAGGTGGACTTTCTGTTCTTCATCAACATGTGGTATGGGGATTAAGTTTCCTCCACAACAACCACTTCTTAACGCTTTACTCTTAACTACTCTTCTCATTAAATTTAGCAAAGTCAGAACAAATATACAAGTAACAATATTTTACTATGAACTGTTTGCTTATTAGAAGGTTTTGGACATAATCTTATTACATCTTTAATGAGCATAACTTTTTTAATATAAATGGTAGGAAACTAAATGGATAGTCAGTTCTACATCATAGCTGTGATGGAGCTACGGTTCTAGTGGTGATATCTGTTAAGACACTGATACCTTGTCTTCATTCTTCAAAGAATGACATGAAAACACAATTAATTTGTCATTGAGGTATATGGTATTGAAATCATTTAATGATGATCAATGTACTTTAAACTGTAATTATTTATACTGATGCAATTTTTAAAAGTTACAGATACATTAAAGTATCTCCAGAGGAACATTTGTATCAGGTTGCACATGAAAATTACCTTCCATGTCTTCGAAAACTTTGACAGTGCTCTTCAATATTATCTTCCCACTTGTACCCTAGAATATTTTACCAGGAAATATATGAAACATTATTGGAAATTGTGCAAAATTAAAGTAACTCTCTTCAATTATCCTTAAAACCATGCTTAATATCTTCACCTCATTCTTCCTCAGACTCAATCAAATTATAGAAGAGTATCTATAACCAGGAACTTGTTGTCCCCTTATTTTAAAATATGAAGGAAATTTTACAGTATTACCTATAACAGTGAGGTTTCTGTAAGTTTCCACCATCACATCTTTGTAGAGATTCTTCTGGGAAGGATCCAGCAAAGCCCACTCTTCATGAGTGAAGTTGACATGCACATCATCATAGGTTACTGCATCCTAAAATTTGCATACATAAATGTGTCATGCCCATGCATACAACAAGACATATGATACTGACATAATTGTAAATGCAGGCTTCTTTAAAAATATAGTCATAATAATTCTGGTGTTTCAAACACTTATTCTATGATAGAAATATAATAATATTATCATTTAGTTATCTTAGAAGGAAATTGAATTGGGAATTTACCTCTATCATTTCTGAATGATTTGAATGGGATATCACCTTGTAATAGGATACATATTACTGGATAGAGTGACAAGATAACCCATCATCATTACTGACTACATGTTATAGAAACTGTATGAATAGTTACTAACTACAAAAAAGATGAGCAAGCTGAATGTATTGACTCATGCCTTTAATACCATCATGAAGATGAAAGAGGCAGGTATAACAGCATCTGAGTTGAAAGCTAACCTATACTATACAATCAGTTCTAGGAGAGCAAGAAGTAAAAATTAAAAACCTGTCTCCTCTGTGAAAACCAATCAAACAAACAAAAATGATAGGAAGAACTCAGAGGTTTTTTAAATGAAGTTTCTACAAAAAAATACATAATCGCTTGAGTTCTGCATTCATTTTCTAGACCCTGAATTCCTTCAGTTTAAATGGTAACCTTAATAAATCTTACCAAAAGGAACTATGCATTTAAACAGCTACACATAGAGAGATGAAACCATTAGCAACATAAATGTTGATCATAAATAATCAACACAGTACAAGAGAGACAGCTCAGAAGTTAAGAGTTCTTGTTGATCTTGCATATAAGTGGGCCCAATTGCCAGTACTTACATGGGAGCGTCTGAAGCATGTAAATCTGGATGGATATATTTAACCTTTTACCAAAAGTCATCATGCCCTTGTCCTTTGCAGGAACAAAATCACTTTTGGTGTACCACATTATGTTCTATCTTGTTTCTTGTTGTGATTGAGTTATCTACCCAAAAGCACCACAGGTAATGAATGGGTTTATTTGGCTGATTCTGCCAGGTCACAATCCATCATTGCGGGAACTTAGAATAGAAGTTCAAGCTAGCAAATAGAGACAAAAATCATTTAACTAAACTATTGTTTAGTAGCTTTCTCTGTTACTTGGTCATTGTGTCATGCTCAGCTAGCTCTCTTATCCAGCCCAGGCCAACTTTCTTAGGGATATTGTGCCATCACTGGGAGGGCCTTCATACATCAATCAGCAATCAACAAAATCTCTCAAAGACATAGCACCCAGCCATTCTGATGGGTCACATCCTCAACTGAAGTTCCCACAGATGACGATAGACTTTGTATGTTGACAGCTGGAAGTAACTAGGACACAGACAAAATAATATATGAGAAGGTTTAAAAACCAAAAGCCAATTTATCAACAATGTCAATAACTTAAATACCAACAATGCAAACATTGATGATAGTAACAACTGGAAAACACATGTATGCCAAGAAGTGAGGAGAAACAAGCTTCTAAGATCAAAAAGAGTAAACAAATGCTGTTTCTCCTCAGAAAGTCTCCAAACCAATAAACTCAAGGAACTCATAACATAATATAGTAATTTTTCAGAAAATAAAAATAGGTGGAGGTCCATCATTTTGCCAAAAAATATAACCAGATTATAACTAATAAAAAATTGACAAAACCTAGAAGGTACAACTGAATAAAGGAGACACAAAGAGAGACCTACATAGTTAACATGGTCTCTTGAACAAGAACTGTAAGATTATAATGAAAATCAAAATAAAAAAATCACTGACCACCACTCATATTGTGCACCCCAGTTCTCTCCTTAGCCAATAATAGAAAATAGGTTGAGTGAGGACTGTTCTAGCAAAATTGGATGGATTCACTTGAAGTCTGATAGTTCTACATTGTAGAAAAAGGTTTTAAGTACTGAAATTATCTCATTATCTTTTAATAAAGAAAAGAATGTCTGTTAGAATCATTTCCAAACCCTTTGGTTTCCTATGATTGATGATTGGATGTAAGTCTGCATCAGAGTTGGAAAATGAAAATTTTTCTAATCAAGTACTAGATAAGAGATTTTTTTTAATTTGATTTTACAATACTATTCAGTTCTACATAACAGCCACAGATTCACTTGTTCCCTCCCTTCCTACCCCCCTCGCTTTCCCCCCAGCACACACCCCATTCCCACCTTCTCCAGATCAAGGTCTCCCCTGAGGACTGAGATCAACCTGATAGACTCAGTCCAGGAAGGTCCAGTCCCCTCCTCCCAGATTGAGCCAAGCGTCCCTGCATAAGTCCCAGGTTTCAAACAGCTAACTCATGCAACGAGCCCAGGACCTTGTACCACTGCCTAGGTGCCTCCCAAACAGAGAAAAGAGATTTTTAAATCAATGTTGTATGATTTGTATCATATACCTAAAGCAACCTGTTTTCCTCTAATTGTTTTATAAGTCATAAGCATTTTGGAAACAAGTATATCCTCATTTTTATTTATAGGTTTAAGTGTGAAAGAGGTTTTCTATGTATGTACAAGTGATACACCAAAGAGTGTGTTGGATCCCTGGATCTGTAATATCAGGTGGTTATGAGCCCCTCAACTTGAGTGTTGGTTTCTGAACTAAGGTCAGCCCCAAGAAGAATATTTGCTGAGTGTCATGCACAGTCCACAGAGTACTTTTTATCCAATAAGCTAAGTCTTTTTTAAAAAAGATTTATTTTTAATTGTGTATACAGTGCTCTGTCTGCATGTATCCCTGCAGGCCAGAAGAGGGCACCAGATCTCATGATAGATGGTTGTGAGCCACCACGTGGTTGATGGGAATTGAACTCAGGACCTTTCGAAGAGCAGCCAGTGCGATTAACCTCTGAGCCATCTCTCCATCCAATAAGCTAAGTCTTTTACAGATTAAATAATGACAGAAACAAAAATAAAGAAAGAAGTAAATAAATGAACCCCAGGAACTTGATGAACCAGTATTAAGAGGTTGGGTATGAGACCAGGTAGGCTAACCATAGACCTTCCCCAATCTCTATTACCCAAGATCCAATACTCAGTGTTGTCCCTAGGGCAGGAACAGAACTTCAGCTGCAGGTTCTCCTCCACCTGTTCATAATTCCAGTGAAATCCAAAGACTATTCCCACCTGATCTTTCCTTCCCACCTCATATCTGTGTCAAAGCACCCAACTGGGGCAGCACCCTTGATCTACTAATTGTCATATCTTCCAAAATATATAAAGAACTCAAAAAGCTAGATTTCAAAATACTGAACAATCCAATTAAAAAAATAAGCTACAGAGTGTAACAGATTTCTCAACAGAAGAATCTCAAATGGCTAAAAGGCATTTAAGGAATTACTCAACATCCTTAGTCTTCAGGGAAATGCAAATCAAAAGTTCTAGCAGCAAGTGTTAATTAAGGGTAAGAACACCACTCTTGTGCTATTCTGGCCTTACACAGTGTAAATTACATTCGCGTCTGTTCCCAGCAACTACACTATTGGACTGAAGAGAAGCTCTTGTTTTACTTAGTTTCCCATACTGAGTTTTACAAGATATGCCCCGTTTATGGAGGAAGCACAGTTCTTTTGTTTTGAGTTCGCTCACTGTACTGGCACTATGGGAAAAACAGTATTGTGCAAGAATACCCTTTTCTCAAAAGCAGAGTGTTTTTCTTGTAAGGCAAACTAGGTTTCAATTAAACTTCCTAAACGAAGTTGAATCACATTCACTTTCAAGTGCTAGCAGCAAGTGTTAATTCAGGGTAAGAACACGACTCTTGTGCTATTCTGGCCATACACAGTGCAAATAGCTTTCGAGTCTGTTCCCAGCAAGTACAGTGTATTGTAATGAAGACAAACTCCTGTTTTACTTAGTTTCCAATACTGAGTTGAACTAGATATGCACCGTTTGTGTAGGAAGCACTGTTCTTTGTTTTGAGCTAGCTCACTGTACTGGACCTATTTGAAACAGATTAGAGTGCAAGAATGCCCTTTTCTCAAAATCAGAGTGTTTTTCTTGTATGGCAAACTAGGTTTCAATTAAACTTCCTAAACAAAGTTGAATCACATTCACTTTCAAGTGCTAGCAGCAAGTCTTAATTCAGGGTAAGAACACCACTCTTGTGCTATTCTGGCCATACACAGTGCAAATAGCATTCGTGCCTGTTCCCAGCAATTACAGTGTATTGGACTGAAGAGAAGCTCCTGTTATACTTATTTTCCAATACTGACTTGAACTAGATATGCCCCGTTTGTGTAGGAAGCATAGTTCTTTGGATTTGAGCTAGCTCAATGTAGTGGCCCTATAGGAAACAGAATAGAGTACAAGAATGCCCTTTTCTCAAAAGCAGAGTGTTTTTCTTGTATGGCAAACTAGGGTTCAATTAAACTTCCTAAACGGAGTTGAATCATATTCAGTTTCAAGTGCTAGCAGCAAGTGTTAATAAAGGCTAAGTACACCACTGTTGTGCTATTCTGGCCATACACAGTGCAAATAGCATTCGCGTATTTTCCCAGCAAGTATAATATTGGACTGAAGAGAAGCTCCTGTTTTACTTAGTTTCCAATCCTGAGTTGAACTAGATATGCACCGTTTGTGGCGGAAGCACAGTTCTTTTGTTTTGAGCTAGCTCACTTTACTGGACCTATTGAAAACACAGTAGAGTGCAAGAATGCCCTTTTCACAAAAGCAGAGTGTTTTTCTTTATGGCAAACTAGGTTTCAATTAAACTTTCTAAACGGAGTTGAATCACATTCAGTTTCACGTGCTAGCAGCAAGTGTTAATTAAGGGTAAGAACACCACTCTTGTGCTATTCTGGCCTTACACAGTGCAAATAGCTTTCACGGCTGTTCCCAGCAAGTACAGTGTATTGGACTGAGGAGAAGATCTTGTTTTACTTTGTTTCCAATACTGAGTTGAACTAGATATGCCCTGCTTGTGTAGGAAACACAGTTCTTTTGTTTTGAGGTAGCTCACTATACTGGCCCTATAGGAAACACAGTAGAGTGCAAGAATGCCCTTTTCTCAAAAGCAGAGTATTTTTCTCGTATTGCAAACTAGGGTTCAATTAAACTTCCTAAAGGGAGTTGAATCACATTCAGTTTCAAGTTCTAGCAGCAAGTGTTAATTCAGGTTAAGAACACCACTCTTGTGCTATTCTGGCCATACACAGTGCGAATAGCAATCGCGTCTGTTACCAGCAAGTACAGTTTATTGGACTAAAGAAAAGCTCCTGTTTTACTTAGCTTCAAATATGGAGTTGAACTAGATATGCCCCGTTTGTTTAGGAAGCAAAATTATATTGTTTTGAGCTAGCTCACTGTACTGGCCCTATAGGAAACACAGTAGAGTGCAAGAATGCCCTTTTCTCAAAAGCAGAGTGTTTTTCTTCTATGGCAAACTAGGGTTCAATTAAACTTCCTAAACGGAGTTGAATCACATTCTGTTTCAAGTTCTAGCAGCAAGTGTTAATTAAGGGTAAGAATACCACTCTTGTGCTATTCTGGCCTTACACAGTGCAAATTACATTTGCGTCTGTTCCCAGCAACTACACTATTGGACTGAAGAGAAGCTCCTGTTTTACTTAGTTTGCCATACTGAGTTGAACTAGATATGCCCCGTTTATGGAGGAGGCACAGTTCTTTTGTTTTGAGTTCGCTCACTGTACTGGCCCTATGGGAAAAACAGTATTGTGCAAGAATGCCCCTTTCTCAAAAGCAGAGTGTTTTTCTTGTATGGCAATCTAGGGTTCAATTAAACTTCCTAAACGGAGTTGAATTACATTCAATTTCAAGTTCTAGCAGCAAGTGTTAATTCAGGGTAAGAACACCACTCTTATGCTATTCTGGCCATAAACAGTACAAATAGCATTCATGTCTGTTCCCAGCAAGTAAGTGTATTGGACTGAAGAGAAGCTCCAGTTTCACTTAGTTTCCAATACTGAGTTGAACTAGATATGCCCCGTTTGTGTAGGAAGCACTGTTGTTTGTTTTGAACTAGCTCACTGTACTGGACATATTCAAAACAGATTAGAGTGCAAGAATGCCCTTTTCTCAAAAGCAGAGTGTTTTCATTGTATGGCAAACTAGGGCTCAATTAAACTTCCTAAATGGAGTTGAATCACATTCAGTTTCAAGTGCTAGCAGCAAGTGTTAATTCAGGGTAAGAAAACCACTCTTGTGCTATTCTGGCCATACACAGTACAAATAGCATTCGTGTCTGTTCCCAGCAAGTACAGTGTATTGGACTGAAGAGAAGCTCTAGTTTTACTTAGTTTACAATACTGAGTTGAACTAGATATGCACCGTTTGTGTAGGAAGCACATTTATTTTGTTTTGAGCTAGCTCACTGTATTGGCCCTATAGGAAAAACAGTAGAGTGCAAGAATGTCATTTTCTCAAAAGAGGAGTGTTTTTCTTGTATGGCAATCTACAGTTCAATTAAACTTCCGAAACGGAGTTGATTCACATTCAGTTTCAAGTTCTAGCAACAAGTGTTAATTCAGTGTAAGAACACCACTCTTGTGCTATTCTGGCAATACACACTGCAAATAGCTTTCCAGCCTGTTCCCAGCAAGTACAGTGAATTGGACTGAAGAGAAGCTCCTGTTTTATTCAGTTTCCAATACTGAGTTGAACTAGATATGCCCCGTTTGTGTTCGAAGCACAGTTCTTTTGTTTTGAGCTGGCTCACTGTACTGGGCCTATTGGAAACAGATTAGAGTGCAAGAATGCCCTTTTCTCAGAAACAGAGTGTTTTTCTTTTATGGCAATATAGGGTTCAATTAAACTTCCTAAATGGAGTTGAATCACATTCCGTTTCAAGTGCTAGCAACAAGTGTTAATTACGGGTAAGAACACCACTCTTGTTCTATTCTGGCCATACACAGTGCAAATAGCATTCGTGCCTGTTCCCAGCAATTACAGTGTATTGGACTGAAGAGAAGCTCCGGTTTTACTTAGTTTCCAATACTGACTTGAACTAGATATGCCCCGTTTGTGTAGGAAGCACAGTTCTTTTGTTTTGAGCTAGCTCATTGTAGTGGCCCTATAGGAAACACAGTCGAGTGCAAGAAAGCCGTTTCTCAAAAGCAGAGTGTTTTTCTTGTATGGCAAACTAGGATTCAATTAAACTTCCTAAACGGAGATGTATCCCTTTCAGTTTCAAGTGCTAGCAGCAAGTGATAATTCAGGTTAAGAATACGGCTCTTGTGCTATTCTGGCCACACACAATGCAAATAACTTTCGCGTATGTTCCTAGCAAGTAAGTGTATTGAACTGAAGAGAAGATCCTGTTTTCCTGAGTTTCCTATACTGAGTTGATCTAGATATGCCCCGTTTGTGGAGTTAGCATTGTTCTTTTAGTTTGAGCTAGCTCACTGTACTGGACCTACAGGAAACAGATTAGAGTGCAAGAATGCCCTTTTCTCAAAAGCAGAGTGTTTTTCTTGTATAGCAAACTAGGTTTCAATTAATCTTCCTAAACCGAGTTGAATCACATTCAGTTTCAAGTGATAGCAGCAAGTGTTAAATCAGGGTAATAACACCACTCATGTGCTATTCTGGATATACACAGTGCAAATAGAATTATCTTCTGTTCCCAGCAAGTATAGTGTATTGGACTAAAGAGAAGCTCCTGTTTTACTTAGTTTCCAATACTGAGTTGAACTAGATATGCTCTGTTTGTGGAGGAAGCACAGTTCTTATGTTTTGAGCTAGCTCACTGTACTGGACTTCTTGGAAATATATTAGAGTGCAAGAATGCCCTTTTTTCAAGCGCAGAGTGTTTTTCTTGTATGGCAAACTAGGTTTCAATTAAACATCCTAAAAGGACTTGAATCACATTCAGTTTCAAGGGCTAGCAGCAAGTGTTAATTCAGAGTAAGAAAACCACTCTTGTGCTATTCTGGCCATACACAGTGCAAATAGCATTCACGTCTGTTCCCAGCAAGTAAGCGGATTGGACTGAAGAGAAACTCCAGTTTTATTTATTTCCTATACTGAGTTGAACTAGATATGCCCCGTTTGTGTAGGAATCACAGTTATTTTGTTTTGAGCTAGCTCACTGTATTGGTCCTATAGGAAACACAGTAGAGTGGAAGAATGCCCTTTTCTCAAAAGCAGAGTGTTTTTCTTATATGGCAATATAGGGTTCAATTAAACTTGCTAAACGGTGTTGAATCACATTCACTTTCAAGTGCTAGCAACAAGTGTTAATTCCGGGTATGAACACCACTCTTGTGCTATTCTGGCCATACACAGTGCAAATAGCATTCATGCCTGTTCCCAGCAAGTACAGTGTATTGGACTGAAGTGAAGCTCCTGTTTTCCATAGTTTCCAATACTGAGTTGAACTAGATATGCCCCGTAGGTGGAGGAAGCACAGTTCTTTTGTTTTGAGCTAGCTCACTGTAGTGGCCCTATAGGAAACACAGTCGAGTGCAAGAATGCCGTTTCTCAAAAGCAGTGTGTTATTCTTGTATGGCAAACTAGGGTTGAATTAAACTTCCTATACGGAGTTGAATCACATTCAGTTTCAAGTGCTAGCAAAGTGTTAATAAAGGCTAAGTACACCACTGTTGTGCTATTCTGGAAATACACAGTGCAAATAATATTCGCGTCTGTTCCCAGCAAGTACAATATTGGACTGAAGAGAAGCTCCTGTTTTACTTCGTTTCCAATACTGAGTTGAACTAGATATGCCCTTTTGTTGAGGAAGCACAGTTCTTTTGTTTGGAGATAGCTCACTGTACTGGACCTATTGTAAAAACAGTAGAGTGCAAGATTGCCCTTTTTACAAAAGCAGAGTGTTGTTCTTGTATGGCAAACTAGGTTTCAATTAAACTTCCTAAACGGTGTTGAATCACATTCAGGTTCAAGTGCTAGCAGCAAGTGTTAATTCAGGGTAAGAACACCACTCTTGGCTATTCTGGCCATACACAGTGCAAATAGCATTCGTGCCTGTTCCCAGCAAGTACAGTGTATTGAACTGAAGTGAAGCTCCTGTTTTCCTTAGTTTCCAAAACTGAGTTGAACTAGATATGCCCCGTAGGTGGAGGAAGCACAGTTCTTTTGTTTTGAGCTAGCTCACTGTAGTGGCACTATAGGAAACACAGTCGAGTGCAAGAATGCCGTTTCTCAAAAGCAGTGTGTTATTCTTGTATGGCAAACTAGGGTTGAATTAAACTTCCTAAACGGAGTTGAATCACATTCAGTTTCAAGTGCTAGCAGAAGTGTAATAAAGGCTAAGTACACCACTGTTGTGCTATTCTGGAAATACAAAGTTCAAATAACATTTACGTCTGTTCCCAGCAAGTACAATATTGGACTGAAGAGAAGCTCCTGTTTTACTTAGGTTCCAATACTGAGTTGAGCTAGATATGCTCCGTTTGTGGAGGAAGCACAGTTCTTTTGTTTTGAGCTAGCTCACTGTACTGGCCCTATAGGAAACACATTAAACTGCAAGAATGCCCTTTTCTCAAAAGCAGAGTATTTTTCTATATGGAAAAGTAGGGTTCAATTAAACTTCCTAAACGGAGTTGATTCACATTCAGTTGCAAGTGCTAGCAGCAAGTGATATTTCAGTGTAAGAACAGCACTCCTGTGCTATTCTGGCCATACACAGTGCAAATAGATTTCGCATCTGTTCCCACAATATTAGTGTATTGGACTGAAGAGAAGTCCTGTTTTACTTAGTTTCCAATACTGAGTTGAGCTAGATATGCCCCGTTTGTGGAGGAAGCACAGTTGTTTTGTTTTGAGCTACCTCACTGTACTGGCTCTTTAGGAAACACATTAAACTGCAAGAATGCCCTTTTCTCAATAGCAGAGTGTTTTTCTGGTTTGGCAATCTAGGGTTCAATTAAACTTCCTAAAGGGAGGTGAATCACATTCAGTTTAAAGTTCTAGCAGGAAATTTTATTTCAGGGTAAGAACACCACTCTTGTGCTCACCTGGCCATACAGTGTGCAAATAGCATTCGGGCCTGTTCCCAGCAAGTACAGTGTATTGGATTGAAGAGAAGCTCCTGTTTTACTTAGTTTCCAATACTGAGTTGAACTAGATATGCCCCGTTTTTGTTGGAAGCACAGTTCTTTTGTTTTGATCTAGCTCACTGTACTGACGCTATAGGAAAAAGTGTAGAGTGCAAGAATGCCCTTTTTCAAAAGCAGAGTGTTTTTCTTCTATGGCAAACAGGGGTTCAATTAAACTTCCTAAACGGAATTCAATCACATTTATATTCAAGAGCTAGCAGCAAATGTTAATTCAGTGTAAGTACACAACTGTTGTGGTATTCTGGCCATACACAGTTCAAATAGCATTCTGGTCTGTTCCCAGCAAGTACAGTGTTTTGGACTGAAGAGAAGCTCCTGTTTTACTTAGTCCAATACTGAGTTGAACTAGTTATGGCCCGTTTGTGGAGGAAGCACTGTTCATTTCTTTTGAGCTATTTCACTGTACAGGACCTTTTGGAAACAGATTAGAGTGCATGAATGCCCTTTTCTCAAAAGCAGAGTATTTTTCTTGTATGGCAAACTATGGTTCAATTAAACTTCATAAACAGAGTTGAATCACATTCAGTTTAAAGTTCTAGCAGGAAATGTTATTTCAGGGTAAGAACACTACTCTTGTGCTATTCTGGCCATACACAGTGCAAATTACATTCGCTTCTCTTCCCAGCAACTACACTATTGGACTGAAGAGACGCTCCTGTTTTACTTAGTTTCCAATACTGAGTTGAACTAGATATGCCCCTTTTGTGTAGGAAGCACAGTTATTTTGTTTTGAGCTAGCTCACTGTATTGGGCCTATTGGAAACAGATTAGAGTGCAAGAATGCCCTTTTCTCAAAAGCAGAGTGTTTTTCTAATATGGAAAAGTAGGGTTCAATTAAACTTCCTAAACGGAGTTGATTCACATTCAGTTGCAAGTGCTAGCAGCAAGTGTTAATTCATGGTAAGAACCCCACTCTTGGGCTATTCTGGCCATACACAGTGCAAATTACATTCGTGCCTGTTCCCAGCAAGTACAGTGTATTGGACTGAAGAGAAGCTCCTGTTTTGCTTAGTTTCCAATACTGAGTTGAACTATATATGCCCCGTTTGTGGAGGAAGCACAGCTTTTTTGTTTTGAGCTAGTTCACTGTACTGGCCGTATAGGAAACACAGTAGAGTGCAAGAATGCCCTTTTCTCAAAAGCAGAGTGTTTTTCTTGTATGGCAAACCTGGATTCAAATAAACTTCCTAAATGGAGTTGAATCACATCCGGTTTCCAGTTCTAGCAGAAAGTGATATTTCAGTGTAAGAACACCCGATCCTGTGCTATTCTGGCCATATATAGTGCAAATAGATTTCGCATCTCTTCCCACAATATTAGTGTATTGGACTGAAGAGAAGCTCCTGTTTTACTTAGTTTCCAATACTGAGTTGAACTAGATATGCCCCGTTTGTGGAGGAAGCACAGTTCTTTTGTTTTGAGCTACCTCACTGTACTGGCCCTATAGGAAACACATTAAACTGCAAGAATGCCCTTTTCTCAAAAGCAGAGCGTTTTTCTGGTATGGCCATCTAGGGTTCAATTAAACTTCCTAAAGGGAGGTGAATCACATTCAGTTTTAAGTTCTAGCAGGAAATGTTATTTCAAGGTAAGAACACCACTCTTGTGATCATCTGGCCATACACAGTGCAAATAGCATTCGCGCCTCTTCCCAGCAAGTACAGTGTATTGGACTGAAGAGGAGCTCCTGATTTACTTAGTTTCCAATACTAAGTCGAACTAGATATGCCCCGTTTTTGTTGGAAGCACAGTTCTTTTGTTTTGATCTAGCTCACTGTACTGACGCTATAGAAAAAGTTTAGAGTGCAAGAATGCCCTTTTCTCAAAAGGAGAGTGTTTTTCTTGTATGGCAAATTAGGGTTCAATTAAACTTCCTAAACGGAGTTGAATCGCATTAAGTTTCAAGTGATAGCAGCAAGTGTTTATTCAGGGTAATAATACCACTCTTGTGCTATTCTGGCCATACACAGTGCAAATAGCATTCATGTCTGTTCCCAGTAAGTAAGTGGATTGGACTGAAGAGAAGCTCCAGTTTTATTTAGTTTCCTATACTGAGTTGAACTAGTTATGCCCCGTTTGTGTAGGAATCACAGTTATTTTGTTTTGAGCTAGCTCACTGTATTGGCCCTATAGGAAACACAGTAGAGTGGAAGAATGTCCTTTTCTCAAAAGAAGAGTGTTTTTCATATATGGCAATATAGGGTTCAATTAAACTTGCTAAAAGGTGTTGAATCACATTCACTTTCAAGTCCTAGCAACAAGTGTTAATTCCGGGTAAGAACACCACTCTTGTGCTATTCTGGCCATACACAGTTCAAATAGCATTCGTGCCTGTTCCCAGCAAGTACAGTGTATTGGACTGAAGTGAAGCTCCTGTTTTCCTTAGTTTCCAATACTGAGTTGAACTAGATATGCCTCGTAGGTGGAGGAAGCACAGTTCTTTTGTTTTGAGCTAGCTCACTGTAGTGGCACTATAGGAAACACAGTCGAGTGCAAGAATGCCGTTTCCCACAAGCAGTTTGGTATTCTTGTATGGCAAACTAGGGTTGAATTAAACTTCCTAAACGGAGTTGAATCACATTCAGTTTCAAGTGCTAGCAGAAGTGTTAATAAAGGCTAAGTACACCACTGTTGTGCTATTCTGGAAATACAAAGTTCAAATAACATTTACGTCTGTTCCCAGCAAGTACAATATTGGACTGAAGAGAAGCTCCTGTTTTACTTAGGTTCCAATACTGAGTTGAGCTAGATATGCTCCGTTTGTGGAGGAAGCACAGTTCTTTTGTTTTGAGCTAGCACACTGTACTGGCACTATTGGAAACACATTAAACTGCAAGAATGCCCTTTTCTCAAAAGCAGAGTGTTTTTCTTGTATGGCAATCTAGGGTTCAATTATAATTCCTAAAGGGAGTTGAATCACATTCAGTTTAAAGTTCTAGCAGGAAATGTTATTTCAGGGTAAGAACACCACTCTTGTGATCATCTGGCCATACACAGTGCAAATAGCATTCGCGCCTGTTCCCAGCAAGTACAGTGTATTGGATTGAAGACGAGCTCCTGATTTACTTAGTTTCCAATACTGAGTTGAACTAGATATGCCCCGTTTGTGTTGGAAGCACAGTTCTTTTGTTTTGATTTAGCTCAATGTACTGACGCTATAGGAAAAAGTGTAGAGTGCAAGAATGCCCTTTTCTCAAAAGCAGTATGTTATTCTTCTATGGCAAACAGGGGATCAATTAAACTTCCTAAATGGAGTTGAATCACATTCAGTTTCAAGTGCTAGCAGCAAGTGATATTTCAGTGTAAAAACAGCACTCCTGTGCTATTCTGGCTATACACAGTGCAAATAGATTTCCCATCTTTTCCCACAATATTAGTGTATTGGACTGAAGAGAAGCTCCTGTTTTACTTAGTTTCCACTACTGAGTTGAGCTAGATATGCCCCGTTTGTGGGGGAAGCACAGTTGTTTCGTTTTGAGCTAGATTTCAAGTAAACTTCCTAAACGGAGTTGAATCACATGCAGTTTCAAGTGCTAGCAGCAAGTGTTAATTCAGGGTAAGAACACTATTCTTGTGCTATTCTGGCCAAACACAGTGCAAATTATATTCGCCTCTGTTCCCAGCAACTACACTGTATTGGACTGAAAGAAGCTCCTGTTTTACTTAGTTTCCAATACTGAGTTGAACTAGATATGCCCCGTTTGTAGAGGAAGCACAGTTTTTTATTTTGAGCTAGCTCACGGTACGGGCCATATAGGAAAGACATTAAAGTACAAGCATGCCCTTTTCTCAAAAGCAGAGTGTTTTTCTTGTATGGCAAACTAGGCTTCAATTAAACTTCCTAAAAGGAGTTGAATCACATTCAGTTTAAAGTTCTACCAGCAAGTGTTATTTCAGGATAAGAACACCACTCTTGTGCTATTCTGGCCATATACTGCAAATAGCATTCGCGTCTGTTCCCAGCAAGTACAGTGTATTGGACTGAAGAGAAGCTCCTGCTTTTCTACTTTTCCAATACTGAGTTTAAGAAGATATGCCCCGTTTGTGTAGGAAGCACAGTTCTTTTGTTTTGAGCTACCTCACTGTACTGGCCCTATAGGAAACACATTAAACTGCAAGAATGCCCTTTTCTCAAAAGCAGAGTGTTTTTCTTGCATGGAAACCTAGGGTTCAATTAAACTTCCTAAAGGAGTTGAATCACATTCAGTTTCAAGTTCTAGCAGCAAGTGTTAATTCAGGGTAAGAACACCACTCTTGTGCTATTCTGGCCATACTGTGCAAATAGCATTCTCGTCTGTTCCCAGCAAGTACAGTGTATTGGACTGAAGAGAAGCTCCTGCTTTTCTAAGTTTCCAAAACTGAGTTTAAGTAGATATGCCCCGTTTGTGTAGGAATCACAGTTCTTTTGTTTTGAGATACCTCACTGTACTGGCCCTATAGGAAACACATTAAATAGCAAGAATGCCCTTTTCTCAAAAGCAGAGTGTTTTTCTTTTATGGCAAACTAGGGTTCAATTAAACTTCCTAAAGATGTTGAATCACATTCAGTTTCAAGTTCTAGCAGCAAGTGTTAATTCAGGGTAAGAACACCACTCTTGTGCTATTCTGGCCATACACATTTCAAATAGCATTCGTGTCTGTTCCCAGCAAGTACAGTGTATTGGACTGAAGCCAAGCTCCTGTTTTACTTATTTTCCAATACTGAGTTGAACTAAATATGCCCCGTTGGTGGAGGAAGCACTGTTCTTTTGTTTTGAGCTAGCTCCTTGTCCTGTACCTATGGGAAACTGATTAGAGTGCAAGAATGCCCTTTTCTGAAAAGCAGAATATTTTTCTTATATGGAAAATAGGGTTCAATTAAACTTCCTAAACGGAGTCGATTCACATTCACTTTCAAGTGCTAGCAGCAAGTGTTAATTCATGGTAAGAACACCACTCTTGTGCTATTCTGGCCATACACAGTGCAAATACCATTCACGACTGTTCCCAGCAAGTACACTGTATTGGACTGAAGAGAAGCTCCTGTTTTACTTAGTTTCCAATACTGAGTTGAACTAGATATGCCCCGTTTGTGGAGGAAGCACAGCTTTTTTGTTTTGAGATACTTCACTGTACTAAAGGAAACACAGTAGAGTGCAAGAATGCCCTTTTCTCAAAAGCAGAGTGTTTTTCTTGTATGGCAATCCTGGTTTCAAATAAACTTCCTAAACGGAGTTGAATCACATTCAGTTTCAAGTTCTAGCAACAAGTGATATTTCAGTGTAAGAACACCACTCCTGTGCTATTCTGGCCATACATAATACAAATAGATTTCGTGTCTGTTCCCATCAAGTACAATGTATTGGACTGAAGAGAAGCTCCTGTTTTACTTAGTTTCCAATACTGAGTTGAACTAGATATGGCCCGTTTGTGGAGGAAGCACAGCTTTTTTGTTTTAAGCTAGCTCACTGTACAGGACCTATTGGAAACTGATTAGAGTGCAAGAATACCCTTTTCTCAAAACAGAATATTTTTCTTGTATGGTAAACTAGGGTTCAATTAAACTTCCTAAATGGAGTTGAATCACATTCAGTTTCAAGTTCTACCAGCAAGTGATATTTCAGTGTAAGAACACCAGTCTTGTGCTATTGGGCCATACACAATGCAAATAGATTTCATGCCTGTTCCCAGCAAGTACAGTGTATTGGACTGAAGAGAAGTTCGTGTTTTACTTAGTTTCCAATACTGAGTTGAACTAGATATTCCCCGTTTGTGTTGGAAGCACAGTTCTTTTATTTTGATCTAGCTCACTGTACTGACGCTATAGGAAAAAGTGTAGAGTGCAAGAATGCCCTTTTCTCAAAAGCAGAGTGTTTTTCTTCTATGGCAAACAGGGGTTCAATTAAACTTCCTAACGGAATTCAATC
This sequence comes from Peromyscus maniculatus bairdii, assembly GCF_049852395.1. NCBI lineage: Eukaryota > Metazoa > Chordata > Mammalia > Rodentia > Cricetidae > Peromyscus > Peromyscus maniculatus. The sequence continues at coordinate 10,148,720 of NC_134869.1, read as the reverse complement.
ACATTTATATTCAAGTGCTAGCAGCAAAAGTTAATTCAGGGTAAGTACACAACTGTTGTGCTATTCTGGCCATACACAGTTCAAATAGCATTCTCGTCTGTACGCAGCAAGTACAGTGTATTGGACTGAAGAGAAGCTCCTGTTTTACTTAGTTTCCAATACTGAGTTGAACTAGATATGCCTCGTTTGTGGAGGAAGCACAGCTCTTTTTTTTTGAGCTACCTCACTGTAGTGGCCCTCTAGGAAACACAGTAGAGTGCAAGAATGCCCTTTTCTCAAAAGCATAGTGTTATTCTTGTATGGCAAACTAGGGTTCAATTAAACTTCCTAAACGGAGTTGAATCACATACAGTTTCAAGTTCTAGCAGCAAGTGTTAATTCAGGGTAAGAACACCACTCTTGTGCTATTCTGACCATACACAGTGCAAATAGCATTCGCGTCTGTTCCCAGCAAGTACAGTGTACTGGACTGAAGCAAAGCTCCTGTTTTACTTAGTTTCCAATACTGAGGTGAACTACATATGCACCGTTTGTGTAGGAAGCACAGTTCTTCTGTTTTGAGCTAGCTCATTGTACTGGACCTATAGCAAACACAGTAGAGTGCAAGAATGTCCTTTTCTCAAAAGCAGAGTGTTTTTCTTGCATGGAAAATTAGGGTTCAATTTAACTTCCTAAACGGAGTTGAATCACATTCAGTTTCAAGTTCTAGCAGCAAGTGATATTTCAGTGTAAGAACACCACTCCTGTGCTATTCTGGCTATACACAGTGCAAATAGATTTCGCATCTGTTCCCACTTATTAGTGTACTGGACTGTAGAGAAGCTCCTGTTTTACTTAGTTTCCAATACTGAGTTGAGCTAGATATGCCCCGTTTGTGGACGAAGCACAGTTCTTTTGTTTTGAGCTACCTCACTGTACTGGCCCTATAGGACACATATTAAACTGCAAGAATGCCCTTCTCTCAAAAGCATAGTGTTTTTCTGGTATTGCAATCTAGGGTTCAATTAAACTTCCTAAAGGGAGGTGAATCACATTTAGTTTAAAGTTCTAGCAGGAAATGTTATTTCAGGGTAAGAACACCACTCTTGTGCTCATCTGGCCATACACAGTGCAAATAGCATTCGTGTCTGTTCCCAGCAAGTACAGTGTACTGGACTGAAGCGAAGCTCCTGTTTTACTTAGTTTCCAATACTGAGTTGAACTAGATATGCCCCGTTTGTGGAGGAAGCACTGTTCTGTTGTTTTGAGCTAGCTCACTGTCCTGGACCTATTGGAAACTGATTAGAGTGCAAGAATGCCCTTTTCTCAAAAGCAGAGTGTTTTTCTAATATGGAAAAGTAGGGTTCAATTAAACTTCCTAAACGGAGTTGATTCACATTCAGTTGCAAGTGCTAGCAGCAAGTGTTAATTCAGGTTAAGAACACCACTCTTGTGGTATTCTGGCCCTACACAGTGCAAAAGCATTTGCGTTTGTTCCCATCAAGTACAGTGTATTGGACTGAAGAGAAGCTCCTGTTTTACTTAGTTTCCAATACTGAGGTGAACTACATATGCACCGTTTGTGTAGGAAGCACAGTTCTTCTGTTTTGAGCTAGCTCATTGTACTGGACCTATAGCAAACCCAGTAGAGTGCAAGAATGTCCTTTTCTCGAAAGAAGAGTGTTTTTCTTGCATGGAAAGCTAGGGTTCAATTTAACTTCCTAAACGGAGTTGAATCACATTCAGTTTCAAGTTCTAGCAGCAAGTGATATTTCAGTGTAAGAACACCACTCCTGTGCTATTCTGGCTATACACAGTGCAAATAGATTTCGCATCTGTTCCCACAATATTAGTGTATTGGACTGAAGAGAAGCTCCTGTTTTACTTAGTTTCCAATACTGAGTTGAGCTAGATATGCCCCGTTTGTGGACGAAGCACAGTTCTTTTGTTTTGAGCTACCTCACTGTACTGGCCCTATAGGAAACACATTAAACTGCAAGAATGTCCTTTTCTCAAAAGCATAGTGTTTTTCTGGTATTGCAATCTAGGGTTCAATTAAACTTCCTAAAGGGAGGTGAATCACATTCAGTTTAAAGTTCTAGCAGGAAATGTTATTTCAGGGTAAGAACACCACTCTTGTGCTCATCTGGCCATACACAGTGCAAATAGCATTCGTGTCTGTTCCCAGCAAGTACAGTGTATTGGATTGAAGAGAAACTCCTGTTTTACTTAGTTTCCAATACTGAGTTGAACTAGATATGCCCTGTTTGTGTTGGAAGCACAGTTCTTTTCTTTTGATCTAGCTCACTGTATTGACGCTATAGGAAAAAGTGTAGAGTGCAAGAATGCCCTTTTCTCAAAAGCAGAGTGTTTTTCTTCTATGGCAAACAGGGGTTCAATTAAACTTCCTAAACGGAATTCAATCACATTTATATTCAAGTGCTAGCAGCAAATGTTAATTCAGGGTAAGTACACAACTGTTGTGCTATTCTGGCCATACACAGTTCAAATAGCATTCTCGTCTGTACCCAGCAAGTACAGTGTATTGGACTGAAGAGAAGCTCCTGTTTTACTTAGTTTCCAATACTGAGTTGAATTAGATATGGCCTGTTTGTGGAGGAAGCACAGTTCTTTTGTTTTGATCTAGCTCACTGTACAGGACCTATTGGAAACTGATTAGAGTGCAAGAATACCCTTTTCTCAAAACAGAATATTTTTCTTGTATGGCAAACTAGGGTTCAATTAAACTCCTAAACGGAGTTGAATCACATGCAGTTTCAAGTGCTAGCAGCAAGTGTTAATTCAGGGTAAAAACACCGCTCTTGTGCTATTCTGGCCATACACAGTGCAAATTACATTCGCGCCTGTTCCCAGCAAGTACAGTGTATTGGACTGAAGAGAAGCTCCTGTTTTACTTAGTTTCCAATACTGAGTTGAACTAGATATGCCCCGTTTGTGGAGGAAGCACAGCTTTTTTGTTTTGAGCTAGTTCACTGTACTAAAGGAAACACAGTAGAGTGCAAGAATGCCCTTTTCTAAAAAGCAGAGTATTTTTCTTGCATGGAAAACTAGGGTTCAAATTAATTTCCTAAACGGAGTTGAATCACATTCAGTTTCAAGTTCTAACAGCAAGTGATATTTCAGTGTAAGAAAACCACTCCTGTGCTATTCTGGCCATACAGTGCAAATAGCATTCGCGTCTGTTCCCAGCAAGTACAGTGTATTGGACTGAAGAGAAGCTCCTGCTTTTCTAAGTTTCCAGTAGTGAGTTTAAGTAGATATGCCCCGTTTGTGTAGTAAGCACAGTTCTTTTGTTTTGAGCTCCCTCACTGTACTGGCCGTATAGGAAACACATTAAACTGCAAGAATGCCCTTTTCTCAAAAGCAGAGTGTTTTTCTTCTATGGCAAACTAGGGTTCAATTAAACTTCCTAAAGGAGTTGAATCACATTCAGTTTCAAGTTCTAGCAGCAAGTGTTAATTCAGGGTAAGAACACCACTCTTGTGCTATTCTGGCCATACAGTGCAAATAGCATTCGTGTCTGTTCCCAGCAAGTACAGTGTATTGGACTGAAGAGACGCTCCTGCTTTTCTAAGTTTCCAATACTGAGTTTAAGTAGATATGCCCCGTTTGTGTAGGAAGCACAGTTCTTTTGTTTTGAGCTACCTCACTGTACTGGCCGTATAGGAAACACATTAAACTGCAAGAATGCCCTTTTCTCAAAAACAGAGTGTTTTTCTTTTATGGCAAACTAGGGTTCAATTTAACTTCCTAAAGGAGTTGAATCACATTCAGTTTCAAGTTCTAGCAGCAAGTGTTAATTCAGGGTAAGAACACCACTCTTGTGCTATTCTGGCCATACACATTTCAAATAGCATTCGTGTCTGTTCCCAGCAAGTACAGTGTATTGGACTGAAGCCAAGCTCCTGTTTTACTTAGTTTCCAATACTGAGTTGAACTAAATATGCCCCGTTTGTGGAAGAAGCACTGTTCTTTTGTTTTGAGCTAGCTCCTTGTCTTGTACCTAATGGAAACTGATTAGAGTGCAAGAATGCCCTTTTGTGAAAAGCAGAATATTTTTCTTATATGGAAAATAGGGTTTAATTAAACTTCCTAAACGGAGTCGATTCACATTCACTTTCAAGTGCTAGCAGCAAGTGTTAATTCATGGTAAGAACACCACTCTTGTGCTATTCTGGCCATACACAGTGCAAATAGCATTCTCGTCTGTTCCCAGCAAGTTCACTGTATTGGACTGAAGAGAAGCTCCTGTTTTACTTAGTTTCCAATACTGAGTTGAACTTTATATGCCCCGTTTGTGGAGGAAGCACAGCTTTTTTGTTTTGAGATAGTTCACTGTACTAAAGGAAACACAGTAGAGTGCAAGAATGCCCTTTTATCAAAAGCAGAGTGTTTTTCTTGTATGGCAAACCTGGTTTCAAATAAACTTCCTAAATGGAGTTGAATCACATTCAGTTTCAAGTTCTAGCAGCAACTGATATTTCAGTATAAGAACACCACTCTTGTGCTATTCTGGCCATTCACAGTATAAATAGATTTCGCGTCTGTTCCCAGCAAGTACAGTGTATTGGACTGAAGAGAAGCTCTTGTTTTACTTAGTTTCCCATACTGAGTTGAACTAGATATGCCCCGTTTGTGTTGGAAGCACAGTTCTTTTGTTTTGATCTAGCTCACTGTACTGACGCTATAGGAAAAAGTGTAGAGTGCAAGAATGCCCTTTTCTCAAAAGCAGAGTGTTTTTCTTCTATGGCAAACAGGGGTTCAATTAAACTTCCTAAACGGAATTCAATCACATTTATATTCAAGTGCTAGCAGCAAAAGTTCATTCAGGGTAAGTACACAACTGTTGTGCTATTCTGGCCATACACAGTTCAAATAGCGTTCTCCTCTGTACCCAGCAAGTACAGTGTATTGGACTGAAGAGAAGCTCCTGTTTTACTTAGTTTCCAATACTGAGTTGAACTAGATATGCCTCGTTTGTGGAGGAAGCACAGCTCTTTTTTTTTGAGCTACCTCACTGTAGTGGCCCTCTAGGAAACACAGTAGAGTGCAAGAATGCCCTTTTCTCAAAAGCATAGTGTTATTCTTGTATGGCAAACTAGGGTTCAATTAAACTTCCTAAACGGAGTTGAATCACATACAGTTTCAAGTTCTAGCAGCAAGTGTTAATTCAGGGTAAGAACACCACTCTTGTGCTATTCTGGCCATACACAGTGCAAATAGCATTCGCGTCTGTTCCCAGCAAGTACAGTGTACTGGACTGAAGCGAAGCTCCTGTTTTACTTAGTTTCCAATACTGAGTTGAACTAGATATGCCCCGTTTGTGGAGGAAGCACAGCTCTTTTTTTTGAGCTACCTCACTGTAGTGGCCCTCTAGGAAACACAGTAGAGTGCAAGAATGCCCTTTTCTCAAAAGCATAGTGTTATTCTTGTATGGCAAACTAGGGTTCAATTAAACTTCCTAAAGGAGTTGAATCACATTCAGTTTCAAGTTCTAGCAGCAAGTGTTAATTCAGGGTAAGAACACCACTCTTGTGCTATTCTGGCCATACAGTGCAAATAGCATTCGTGTCTGTTCCCAGCAAGTACAGTGTATTGGACTGAAGAGACGCTCCTGCTTTTCTAAGTTTCCAATACTGAGTTTAAGTAGATATGCCCCGTTTGTGTAGGAAGCACAGTTCTTTTGTTTTGACTACTTCACTGTACTGGCCGTATAGGAAACACATTAAACTGCAAGAATGCCCTTTTTTCAAAAGCAGAGTGTTTTTCTTTTATGGCAAACTAGGGTTCAATTAAACTTCCTAAAGGAGTTGAATCACATTCAGTTTCAAGTTCTAGCAGCAAGTTTTAATTCAGGGTAAGAACACCACTCTTGTGCTATTCTGGCCATACACATTTCAAATAGCATTCGTGTCTGTTCCCAGCAAGTACAGTGTATTGGACTGAAGCCAAGCTCCTGTTTTACTTAGTTTCCAATACTGAGTTGAACTAAATATGCCCCGTTTGAGGAGGAAGCACTGTTCTTTTGTTTTGAGCTAGCTCCTTGTCCTGTACCTAATGGAAACTGATTAGAGTGCAAGAATGCCCTTTTGTGAAAAGCAGAATATTTTTCTTATATGGAAAATAGGGTTTAATTAAACTTCCTAAACGGAGTCGATTTACATTCACTTTCAAGTGCTAGCAGCAAGTGTTAATTCATGGTAAGAACACCACTCTTGTGCTATTCTGGCCATACACAGTGCAAATAGCATTTGCGTCTGTTCCCAGCAAGTACACTGTATTGGACTGAAGAGAAGCTCCTGTTTTACTTAGTTTCCAATACTGAGGTGAACTACATATGCACCGTTTGTGTAGGAAGCACAGTTCTTCTGTTTTGAGCTAGCTCATTGTACTGGACCTATAGCAAACACAGTAGAGTGCAAGAATGTCCTTTTCTCAAAAGAAGAGTGTTTTTCTTGCATGGAAAACTGGGGTTCAATTTAACTTCCTAAACGGAGTTGAATCACATTCAGTTTCAAGTTCTAGCATCAAGTGATATTTCAGTGTAAGAACACCACTCCTGTGCTATTCTGGCTATACACAGTGCAAATAGATTTCGCATCTGTTCCCACAATATTAGTGTATTGGACTGAAGAGAAGCTCCTGTTTTACTTAGTTTCCAATACTGAGTTGAGCTAGATATGCCCCGTTTGTGGACGAAGCACAGTTCTTTTGTTTTGAGCTACCTCACTGTACTGGCCCTATAGGAAACACATTAAACTGCAAGAATGTCCTTTTCTCAAAAGCATAGTGTTTTTCTGGTATTGCAATCTAGGGTTCAATTAAACTTCCTAAAGGGAGGTGAATCACATTCAGTTTAAAGTTCTAGCAGGAAATGTTATTTCAGGGTAAGAACACCACTCTTGTGCTCATCTGGCCATACACAGTGCAAATAGCATTCGTGTCTGTTCCCAGCAAGTACAGTGTATTGGATTGAAGAGAAACTCCTGTTTTACTTAGTTTCCAATACTGAGTTGAACTAGATATGCCCTGTTTGTGTTGGAAGCACAGTTCTTTTCTTTTGATCTAGCTCACTGTATTGACGCTATAGGAAAAAGTGTAGAGTGCAAGAATGCCCTTTTCTCAAAAGCAGAGTGTTTTTCTTCTATGGCAAACAGGGGTTCAATTAAACTTCCTAAACGGAATTCAATCACATTTATATTCAAGTGCTAGCAGCAAATGTTAATTCAGGGTAAGTACACAACTGTTGTGCTATTCTGGCCATACACAGTTCAAATAGCATTCTCGTCTGTACCCAGCAAGTACAGTGTATTGGACTGAAGAGAAGCTCCTGTTTTACTTAGTTTCCAATACTGAGTTGAATTAGATATGGCCTGTTTGTGGAGGAAGCACAGTTCTTTTGTTTTGATCTAGCTCACTGTACAGGACCTATTGGAAACTGATTAGAGTGCAAGAATACCCTTTTCTCAAAACAGAATATTTTTCTTGTATGGCAAACTAGGGTTCAATTAAACTCCTAAACGGAGTTGAATCACATGCAGTTTCAAGTGCTAGCAGCAAGTGTTAATTCAGGGTAAAAACACCGCTCTTGTGCTATTCTGGCCATACACAGTGCAAATTACATTCGCGCCTGTTCCCAGCAAGTACAGTGTATTGGACTGAAGAGAAGCTCCTGTTTTACTTAGTTTCCAATACTGAGTTGAACTAGATATGCCCCGTTTGTGGAGGAAGCACAGCTTTTTTGTTTTGAGCTAGTTCACTGTACTAAAGGAAACACAGTAGAGTGCAAGAATGCCCTTTTCTAAAAAGCAGAGTATTTTTCTTGCATGGAAAACTAGGGTTCAAATTAATTTCCTAAACGGAGTTGAATCACATTCAGTTTCAAGTTCTAACAGCAAGTGATATTTCAGTGTAAGAAAACCACTCCTGTGCTATTCTGGCCATACAGTGCAAATAGCATTCGCGTCTGTTCCCAGCAAGTACAGTGTATTGGACTGAAGAGAAGCTCCTGCTTTTCTAAGGTTCCAATAGTGAGTTTAAGTAGATATGCCCCGTTTGTGTAGTAAGCACAGTTCTTTTGTTTTGAGCTCCCTCACTGTACTGGCCGTATAGGAAACACATTAAACTGCAAGAATGCCCTTTTCTCAAAAGCAGAGTGTTTTTCTTCTATGGCAAACTAGGGTTCAATTAAACTTCCTAAAGGAGTTGAATCACATTCAGTTTCAAGTTCTAGCAGCAAGTGTTAATTCAGGGTAAGAACACCACTCTTGTGCTATTCTGGCCATACAGTGCAAATAGCATTCGTGTCTGTTCCCAGCAAGTACAGTGTATTGGACTGAAGAGACGCTCCTGCTTTTCTAAGTTTCCAATACTGAGTTTAAGTAGATATGCCCCGTTTGTGTAGGAAGCACAGTTCTTTTGTTTTGAGCTACCTCACTGTACTGGCCGTATAGGAAACACATTAAACTGCAAGAATGCCCTTTTCTCAAAAACAGAGTGTTTTTCTTTTATGGCAAACTAGGGTTCAATTTAACTTCCTAAAGGAGTTGAATCACATTCAGTTTCAAGTTCTAGCAGCAAGTGTTAATTCAGGGTAAGAACACCACTCTTGTGCTATTCTGGCCATACACATTTCAAATAGCATTCGTGTCTGTTCCCAGCAAGTACAGTGTATTGGACTGAAGCCAAGCTCCTGTTTTACTTAGTTTCCAATACTGAGTTGAACTAAATATGCCCCGTTTGTGGAAGAAGCACTGTTCTTTTGTTTTGAGCTAGCTCCTTGTCTTGTACCTAATGGAAACTGATTAGAGTGCAAGAATGCCCTTTTGTGAAAAGCAGAATATTTTTCTTATATGGAAAATAGGGTTTAATTAAACTTCCTAAACGGAGTCGATTCACATTCACTTTCAAGTGCTAGCAGCAAGTGTTAATTCATGGTAAGAACACCACTCTTGTGCTATTCTGGCCATACACAGTGCAAATAGCATTCTCGTCTGTTCCCAGCAAGTTCACTGTATTGGACTGAAGAGAAGCTCCTGTTTTACTTAGTTTCCAATACTGAGTTGAACTTTATATGCCCCGTTTGTGGAGGAAGCACAGCTTTTTTGTTTTGAGATAGTTCACTGTACTAAAGGAAACACAGTAGAGTGCAAGAATGCCCTTTTATCAAAAGCAGAGTGTTTTTCTTGTATGGCAAACCTGGTTTCAAATAAACTTCCTAAATGGAGTTGAATCACATTCAGTTTCAAGTTCTAGCAGCAACTGATATTTCAGTATAAGAACACCACTCTTGTGCTATTCTGGCCATTCACAGTATAAATAGATTTCGCGTCTGTTCCCAGCAAGTACAGTGTATTGGACTGAAGAGAAGCTCTTGTTTTACTTAGTTTCCCATACTGAGTTGAACTAGATATGCCCCGTTTGTGTTGGAAGCACAGTTCTTTTGTTTTGATCTAGCTCACTGTACTGACGCTATAGGAAAAAGTGTAGAGTGCAAGAATGCCCTTTTCTCAAAAGCAGAGTGTTTTTCTTCTATGGCAAACAGGGGTTCAATTAAACTTCCTAAACGGAATTCAATCACATTTATATTCAAGTGCTAGCAGCAAAAGTTCATTCAGGGTAAGTACACAACTGTTGTGCTATTCTGGCCATACACAGTTCAAATAGCGTTCTCCTCTGTACCCAGCAAGTACAGTGTATTGGACTGAAGAGAAGCTCCTGTTTTACTTAGTTTCCAATACTGAGTTGAACTAGATATGCCTCGTTTGTGGAGGAAGCACAGCTCTTTTTTTTTGAGCTACCTCACTGTAGTGGCCCTCTAGGAAACACAGTAGAGTGCAAGAATGCCCTTTTCTCAAAAGCATAGTGTTATTCTTGTATGGCAAACTAGGGTTCAATTAAACTTCCTAAACGTAGTTGAATCACATACAGTTTCAAGTTCTAGCAGCAAGTGTTAATTCAGGGTAAGAACACCACTCTTGTGCTATTCTGGCCATACACAGTGCAAATAGCATTCGCGTCTGTTCCCAGCAAGTACAGTGTACTGGACTGAAGCGAAGCTCCTGTTTTACTTAGTTTCCAATACTGAGTTGAACTAGATATGCCCCGTTTGTGGAGGAAGCACAGCTCTTTTTTTTGAGCTACCTCACTGTAGTGGCCCTCTAGGAAACACAGTAGAGTGCAAGAATGCCCTTTTCTCAAAAGCATAGTGTTATTCTTGTATGGCAAACTAGGGTTCAATTAAACTTCCTAAACGGAGTTGAATCACATACAGTTTCAAGTTCTAGCAGCAAGTGTTAATTCAGGGTAAGAACACCACTCTTGTGCTATTCTGGCCATACACAGTGCAAATAGCATTCGCGTCTGTTCCCAGCAAGTACAGTGTACTGGACTGAAGCGAAGCTCCTGTTTTACTTAGTTTCCAATACTGAGTTGAACTAGATATGCCCCGTTTGTGGAGGAAGCACTGTTCTTTTGTTTTGAGCTAGCTCACTGTCCTGGACCTATTGGAAACTGATTAGAGTGCAAGAATACCCTTTTCTCAAAACAGAATATTTTTCTTGTATGGCAAACTAGGGTTCAATTAAACTCCTAAATGGAGTTGAATCACATGCAGTTTCAAGTGCTAGCAGCAAGTGTTAATTCAGGGTAAAAACACCGCTCTTGTGCTATTCTGGCCATACACAGTGCAAATTACATTCGTGCCTGTTCCCAGCAAGTACAGTGTATTGGACTGAAGAGAAGCTCCTGTTTTACTTAGTTTCCAATACTGAGTTGAACTAGATATGCCCCGTTTGTGGAGGAAGCACAGCTTTTTTGTTTTGAGCTAGTTCACTGTACTAAAGGAAACACAATAGAGTGCAAGAATGCCCTTTTCTAAAAAGCAGAGTATTTTTCTTGCATGGAAAACTAGGGTTCAAATTAATTTCCTAAACGGAGTTGAATCACATTCAGTTTCAAGTTCTAACAGCAAGTGATATTTCAGTGTAAGAAAACCACTCCTGTGCTATTCTGGCCATACAGTGCAAATAGCATTCGCGTCTGTTCCCAGCAAGTACAGTGTATTGGACTGAAGAGAAGCACCTGCTTTTCTAAGTTTCCAATAGTGAGTTTAAGTAGATATGCCCCGATTGTGTAGTAAGCACAGTTCTTTTGTTTTGAGCTACCTCACTGTACTGGCCGTATAGGAAACACATTAAACTGCAAGAATGCCCTTTTCTCAAAAGCAGAGTGTTTTTCTTCTATGGCAAACTAGGGTTCAATTAAACTTCCTAAAGGAGTTGAATCACATTCAGTTTCAAGTTCTAGCAGCAAGTGTTAATTCAGGGTAAGAACACCACTCTTGTGCTATTCTGGCCATACAGTGCAAATAGCATTCGTGTCTGTTCCCAGCAAGTACAGTGTATTGGACTGAAGAGACGCTCCTGCTTTTCTAAGTTTCCAATACTGAGTTTAAGTAGATATGCCCCGTTTGTGTAGGAAGCACAGTTCTTTTGTTTTGACTACTTCACTGTACTGGCCGTATAGGAAACACATTAAACTGCAAGAATGCCCTTTTTTCAAAAGCAGAGTGTTTTCCTTTTATGGCAAACTAGGGTTCAATTAAACTTCCTAAAGGAGTTGAATCACATTCAGTTTCAAGTTCTAGCAGCAAGTTTTAATTCAGGGTAAGAACACCACTCTTGTGCTATTCTGGCCATACACATTTCAAATAGCATTCGTGTCTGTTCCCAGCAAGTACAGTGTATTGGACTGAAGCCAAGCTCCTGTTTTACTTAGTTTCCAATACTGAGTTGAACTAAATATGCCCCGTTTGTGGAGGAAGCACTGTTCTTTTGTTTTGAGCTAGCTCCTTGTCCTGTACCTAATGGAAACTGATTAGAGTGTAAGAATGCCCTTTTGTGAAAAGCAGAATATTTTTCTTATATGGAAAATAGGGTTTAATTAAACTTCCTAAACGGAGTCGATTTACATTCACTTTCAAGTGCTAGCAGCAAGTGTTAATTCATGGTAAGAACACCACTCTTGTGCTATTCTGGCCATACACAGTGCAAATAGCATTTGCGTCTGTTCCCAGCAAGTACACTGTATTGGACTGAAGAGAAGCTCCTGTTTTACTTAGTTTCCAATACTGAGGTGAACTACATATGCACCGTTTGTGTAGGAAGCACAGTTCTTCTGTTTTGAGCTAGCTCATTGTACTGGACCTATAGCAAACACAGTAGAGTGCAAGAATGTCCTTTTCTCAAAAGAAGAGTGTTTTTCTTGCATGGAAAACTGGGGTTCAATTTAACTTCCTAAACGGAGTTGAATCACATTCAGTTTCAAGTTCTAGCATCAAGTGATATTTCAGTGTAAGAACACCACTCCTGTGCTATTCTGGCTATACACAGTGCAAATAGATTTCGCATCTGTTCCCACAATATTAGTGTATTGGACTGAAGAGAAGCTCCTGTTTTACTTAGTTTCCAATACTGAGTTGAGCTAGATATGCCCCGTTTGTGGACGAAGCACAGTTCTTTTGTTTTGAGCTACCTCACTGTACTGGCCCTATAGGAAACACATTAAACTGCAAGAATGTCCTTTTCTCAAAAGCATAGTGTTTTTCTGGTATTGCAATCTAGGGTTCAATTAAACTTCCTAAAGGGAGGTGAATCACATTCAGTTTAAAGTTCTAGCAGGAAATGTTATTTCAGGGTAAGAACACCACTCTTGTGCTCATCTGGCCATACACAGTGCAAATAGCATTCGTGTCTGTTCCCAGCAAGTACAGTGTATTGGATTGAAGAGAAACTCCTGTTTTACTTAGTTTCCAATACTGAGTTGAACTAGATATGCCCTGTTTGTGTTGGAAGCACAGTTCTTTTCTTTTGATCTAGCTCACTGTATTGACGCTATAGGAAAAAGTGTAGAGTGCAAGAATGCCCTTTTCTCAAAAGCAGAGTGTTTTTCTTCTATGGCAAACAGGGGTTCAATTAAACTTCCTAAACGGAATTCAATCACATTTATATTCAAGTGCTAGCAGCAAATGTTAATTCAGTGTAAGCACAAAACTGTTGTGCTATTCTGGCCATACACAGTTCAAATAGCATTCTCGTCTGTACCCAGCAATTACAGTGTATTGGACTGAAGAGAAGCTCCTCTTTTGCTTAGTTTCCTATACTGAGTTGAACTAGATATGCCTCGTTTGTGGAGGAAGCACACCTCTTTTGTTTTGAGCTACCTCACTGTATTGGCCCTATAGGAAACACAGTAGAGTGCAAGAATGCCCTTTTCTCAAAAGCAGAGTGTTTTTCTTGTATGGCAAACTAGGCTTCAATTAAACTACCTAAAAGGAGTTGAATCACATTCAGTTTCAAGTTCTAGCAGCAAGTGTTAATTCCGGGTAAGTACACCACTCTTGTGCTATTCTGGCCATACACAGTGCAAATAGCATTCGCGTCTGTTCCCAGCAAGTACAGTGTATTGGACTGAAGCGAGGCTCCTGTTTTACCTAGTTTCCAATACTGAGTTGAACTATATATGCCCCGTTTGTGGAGGAAGCACAGCTTTTTTGTTTGGAGCTAGTTCACTGTACTAAAGGTAACACAGTAGAGTGCAAGAATGCCCTTTTATCAAAAGCAGAGTGTTTTTCTTGCATGGAAAACTAGGGTTCAAATTAACTTCCTAAATGGAGTTGAATGACATTCAGTTTCAATTTCTAGCAGTAAGTGATATTTCAGTGTAAGAACACCACTCCTGTGCTATTCTGGCCATACACAATGCAAATAGATTTCGCATCTGTTCCCACAGTATTAGTGTATTGGACTGAAGAAATGCTCCTGTTTTACTTAGTTTCCAATACTGAGTTGAGCTAGATATGCCCCGGTTGTGGAGGAAGCCCAGTTCTTTTGTTTTGAGCTACCTCACTGTACTGGCCCTATAGGTAAGCACATTAAACTGCAAGAATGCCCTTTTCTCAAAAGCATAGTGTTTTTCTGGTATGGCAATCTAGGGTTCAATTAAACTTCCTAAAGGGAGGTGAATCACATTCAGTTTAAAGTTCTAGCACGAAATGTTATTTTAGGGTAAGAAAACCACTCTTGTGCTCATCTGGCCATACACAGTGCAAATAGCATTCGTGTCTGTTCCCAGCAAGTACAGTGTATAAGATTGAAGAGAAGCTCCTGTTTTACTTAGTTTCCAACTGAGTTGAACTAGATATGCCCCGTTTGTGTTGGAAGCACAGTTCTTTTGTTTTGATCTAGCTCACTGTACTGACGCTATAGGAAAAAGTGTAGAGTGCAAGAATGCCCTTTTCTCAAAAGCAGAGTGTTTTTCTTCTATGGCAAACAGGGGTTCAATTAAACTTCCTAAACGGAATTCAATCACATTTATATTCAAGTGCTAGCAGCAAATGTTAATTCAGGGTAAGTACACAACTGTTGTGCTATTCTGGCCATACACAGTTCAAATAGCATTCTCGTCTGTACCCAGAAAGTACAGTGTATTGGACTGAAGAGAAGCTCCTGTTTTACTTAGTTTCCAATACTGAGTTGAACTAGATATGCCTTGTTTGTGGAGGAAGCACAGCTCTTTGGTTTGAGCTACCTCACTGTAGTGGCCCTCTAGGAAACACAGTAGAGTGCAAGAATGCCCTTTTCTCAAAAGCAGAGTGTTATTCTTGTATGGCAAACTAGGGTTCAATTAAACTTCCTAAACGGGGTTGAATCACATTCAGTTTCAAGTTATAGCAGCAAGTGTTAATTCAGGGTAAGACACTACTCTTGTGCTATTCTGGCCATACACAGTGCAAATTACATTCGCGCCTGTTCCCAGCTAGTACAGTGTATTGGACTGAAGAGAAGCTCCTGTTTTACTTAGTTTCCAATACTGAGTTGAACTAGATATGGCCCGTTTGTGGAGGAAGCACAGCTTTTTTGTTTTGAGCTAGATCACTGTACACGACCTATTGGAAACTGATTAGAGTGCAAGAATGCCCTTTTCTCAAAAGCAGAGTGTTTTTCTTCTATGGCAAACAGGGGTTCAATTAAACTTCCTAAACGGAATTCAATCACATTTATATTCAAGTGCTAGCAGCAAATGTTAATTCAGGGTAAGCACAAAACTGTTGTGCTATTCTGGCCATACACAGTTCAAATAGCATTCTCGTCTGTACCCAGCAATTACAGTGTATTGGACTGAAGAGAAGCTCCTCTTTTGCTTAGTTTCCTATACTGAGTTGAACTAGATATGCCTCGTTTGTGGAGGAAGCACACCTCTTTTGTTTTGAGCTACCTCACTGTATTGGCCCTATAGGAAACACAGTAGAGTGCAAGAATGCCCTTTTCTCAAAAGCAGAGTGTTTTTCTTGTATGGCAAACTAGGCTTCAATTAAACTACCTAAAAGGAGTTGAATCACATTCAGTTTCAAGTTCTAGCAGCAAGTGTTAATTCCGGGTAAGTACACCACTCTTGTGCTATTCTGGCCATACACAGTGCAAATAGCATTCGCGTCTGTTCCCAGCAAGTACAGTGTATTGGACTGAAGCGAGGCTCCTGTTTTACCTAGTTTCCAATACTGAGTTGAACTATATATGCCCCGTTTGTGGAGGAAGCACAGCTTTTTTGTTTGGAGCTAGTTCACTGTACTAAAGGTAACACAGTAGAGTGCAAGAATGCCCTTTTATCAAAAGCAGAGTGTTTTTCTTGCATGGAAAACTAGGGTTCAAATTAACTTCCTAAATGGAGTTGAATGACATTCAGTTTCAATTTCTAGCAGTAAGTGATATTTCAGTGTAAGAACACCACTCCTGTGCTATTCTGGCCATACACAATGCAAATAGATTTCGCATCTGTTCCCACAGTATTAGTGTATTGGACTGAAGAAATGCTCCTGTTTTACTTAGTTTCCAATACTGAGTTGAGCTAGATATGCCCCGGTTGTGGAGGAAGCCCAGTTCTTTTGTTTTGAGCTACCTCACTGTACTGGCCCTATAGGTAAGCACATTAAACTGCAAGAATGCCCTTTTCTCAAAAGCATAGTGTTTTTCTGGTATGGCAATCTAGGGTTCAATTAAACTTCCTAAAGGGAGGTGAATCACATTCAGTTTAAAGTTCTAGCACGAAATGTTATTTTAGGGTAAGAAAACCACTCTTGTGCTCATCTGGCCATACACAGTGCAAATAGCATTCGTGTCTGTTCCCAGCAAGTACAGTGTATAAGATTGAAGAGAAGCTCCTGTTTTACTTAGTTTCCAACTGAGTTGAACTAGATATGCCCCGTTTGTGTTGGAAGCACAGTTCTTTTGTTTTGATCTAGCTCACTGTACTGACGCTATAGGAAAAAGTGTAGAGTGCAAGAATGCCCTTTTCTCAAAAGCAGAGTGTTTTTCTTCTATGGCAAACAGGGGTTCAATTAAACTTCCTAAACGGAATTCAATCACATTTATATTCAAGTGCTAGCAGCAAATGTTAATTCAGGGTAAGTACACAACTGTTGTGCTATTCTGGCCATACACAGTTCAAATAGCATTCTCGTCTGTACCCAGAAAGTACAGTGTATTGGACTGAAGAGAAGCTCCTGTTTTACTTAGTTTCCAATACTGAGTTGAACTAGATATGCCTTGTTTGTGGAGGAAGCACAGCTCTTTGGTTTGAGCTACCTCACTGTAGTGGCCCTCTAGGAAACACAGTAGAGTGCAAGAATGCCCTTTTCTCAAAAGCAGAGTGTTATTCTTGTATGGCAAACTAGGGTTCAATTAAACTTCCTAAACGGGGTTGAATCACATTCAGTTTCAAGTTATAGCAGCAAGTGTTAATTCAGGGTAAGACACTACTCTTGTGCTATTCTGGCCATACACAGTGCAAATTACATTCGCGCCTGTTCCCAGCTAGTACAGTGTATTGGACTGAAGAGAAGCTCCTGTTTTACTTAGTTTCCAATACTGAGTTGAACTAGATATGGCCCGTTTGTGGAGGAAGCACAGCTTTTTTGTTTTGAGCTAGATCACTGTACACGACCTATTGGAAACTGATTAGAGTGCAAGAATGCCCTTTTTTCAAAACAGAATATTTTTCTTGTATGGCAAACTAGGGTTCAATTAAACTTTCTAAATGGAGTTGAATCACATTCAGTTTCAAGTTTTACCAGCAAGTGATATTTCAGTGTAAGAACACCACTCTTGTGCTAATCTGGCCATTCACAGTACAAATAAATTTCGCGTCTGTTCCCAGCAAGTGCAGTGTATTGGACTGAAGAGAAGCTCCTGCTTTACTTAGTTTCCAATACTGAGTAGAACTAGATATGCCCCGTTTGTGTAGGAAGCACAGTTCTTTTGTTCTGAGCTAGCTCACTGTACTGGCCCTATAGGAAACACAGTAGAGTGCAAGAATGCCCGTTTCTTAAAAGCAGAGTGTTTTTCTTGCATGGCACACTAGGGTTCAATTAAACTACCTAAACGGAGTTGAATCACGTTCAGTTTCAAGTTCTAGCAGCAAGTGTTCATTCAGGGTAAGAACACTACTCTTGTGCTATTCTGGCCATACACAGTGCTAATTATATTCGCCTCTTTTCCAGCAACTACACTGTATTGGACTGAAAGAAGCTCCTGTTTTACTTAGTTTCCAATACTGAGTTGAAATAGATAAGCCCCTTTGTGGAGGAAGCACTGTTCTTTTGTTTTGAGGTAGCTCACTGTACATGACCTTTTGGAAACAGATTAGAGTGCAAGAATGCCCTTTTCTCAAAAGCAGAGTGTTTTTCTTTAATGCAAACTAGGGTTCAATTAAACTTCCTAAAGGGAGTTGAATCACATTCAGTTTCAAGTGCTAGCAGCAAGTGTTAATTCAGGGTAAGAACACTACTCTTGTGCTATTCTGGCCATACACAGTGCAAATTATATTCGCCTCTGTTCCCAGCAAGTACACTGTATTGGACTGAAAGAAGCTCCTGTTTTACTTAGTTTCCAATACTGAGTTGAACTAGATATGCCACGTTTGTAGAGGAAGCACAGTTCTTTTATTTTGAGCTAGCTCACCGAACGGGCCATATAGGAAAGACATTAAAGTACAAGAATGCCATTTTCTCAAAAGCAGAGTTTTTTTCTTGTATGGCAAACTAGGCTTCAATTAAACTTCCTAATAGGAGTTGAATCACATTCAGTTTAAAGTTCTACCAGCAAGTGTTATTTCAGGATAAGAACACCACTCTTGTGCTATTCTGGCCATACAGTGCAAATAGCATTCGCGTCTTTTCCCAGCAAGTACAGTGTATTGGACTGATGAGAAGCTCCTGCTTTTCTAAGTTTCCAATACTGAGTTTAACTAGATATGCCCCGTATGTGTAGGAAAAACAGTTCTTTTGTTTTGAGCTACTTCACTGTTCTGGCCCTATAGGAAACACATTAAACTGCAAGAATGCCCTTTTCTCAAAAGAAGAGTGTTTTTTTTTTTATGGCAAACTAGGGTTCAATTAAACTTCCTAAAGGGAGTTGAATCACATTCAGTTTCAATTTCTAGCAGCAAGTGTTAATTCAGGGTAAAAACACCACTCTTGTGCTATTCTGGCCATACACAGTGCAAATAGCATTCGCGTCTGTTCCCAGCAAGTACAGTGTATTGGACTGAAGCCAAGCTCCTCTTTTACTTAGTTTCCAATACTGAGTTGAACTAGATATGCCCCGTTTGTGGAGGAAGCACTGTTCTTTTGTTTTGAGCTAGCACCTTGTCCTGTACCTATTGGAAACTGATTAGAGTGCAAGAATGCCCTTTTCTGAAGAGCAGAATATTTTTCTTATATGGAAAAGTAGGGTTTATTTAAACTTCCTAAACGGAGTTGATTCACATTCAGTTTCAAGTGCAAGCAGCAAGTGTTAATTCATGGTAAGAACACCACTCTTGTGCTATTCTGGCCATACACAGTGTAAATAGCATTCACGTCTGTTCCCAGCAAGTACAGTGTATTGGACTGAAGAGAAGCTCCTGTTTTACTTCGTTTCCAATACTGAGTTGAACTATATATGCCCCGTTTGTGGAGGAAGCACAGCTTTTTTGTTTTGAGCTAGTTCACTGTACTGGCCCTAAAGGAAACACAGTAGAGTGCAAGAATGCCCTTTTCTCAAAAGCAGAGTGTTTTTCTTGTATGGCAAACCTGGTTTCAAATAAACTTCCTAATTGGAGTTGAATCACATTCAGTTTCAAGTTCTAGCAGCAGTGATATTTCAGTGTAAGAACACCACTCTAGTGCTATTCTGGCCATTCACAGTACAAATAGATTTCGCGTTTGTTCCCAGCAAGTACAGTGTATTGGACTGAAGAGAAGCTCCTGTTTTACTTATTATCCAATACTGAGTAGAACTAGATATTCCCCGTTTGTGGAGGAAGCACAGTTCTTGTGTTCTGAGCTAGCTCACTGTACTGGCCGTATAGGAAACACAGTAGAGTGCAAGAATGCCCGTTTCTCAAAAGCAGAGTGTTTTTCTTGCATGGCACACTAGGGTTCATTTAAACTTCCTAAATGGAGTTGAATCAGGTTCAGTTTCAAGTTCTAGCACCAAGTGTTCATTCAGGGTAAGAACACTACTCTTGTGCTATTCTGGCCATACACAGTGCAAATTATATTCGCCTCTGTTCCCAGCAAGTACACTGTATTGGACTGAAAGAAGTTCCTGTTTTACTTAGTTTCCAATATTGAGTTGAACTTGATATGCCCCGTTTGTGTAGGAAGCACAGTTCTTTTGTTTTGAGCTACCTCACTGTACTGGCACTATTGGAAACACAGTAAACTGCAGAATGCCCTTTTCTGAAAAGCAGATTGTTTTTCTTGTATGGCAATCTAGGGTTCAATTAAACTTCCTAAAAGGAGTTGAATCACATTCAGTTTCAGGTGCTAGCAGCAAGTGTTAATTCAGGGTAAGAACACCACTATTGTTGTATTCTGGCCATACTCAGTGCAAATAGCATTTGCGCCAGTTCCCAGCAAGTACATTGTATTGGATTGAAGAGAAGCTCCTGTTTAACTTAGTTTCAAATATGAGTTGAACTAGATATGCCCCTTTGTGGAGGAAGCACTGTTCTTTTGTTTTGAGCTAGCTCACTGTACATGACCTATTGGAAACAGATTAGAGTGCAAGAATGCCCTTTTCTCAAAAGCAGAGTATTTTTCATGTTTGGCAAACTAGGGTTCACTTTAACTTCATAAACGGAGCTGAATCACATTCAGTTTCAAGTGCTAGCAGCAAGTGTTAATTCAGGGTAAGAACACTACTCTTGTGCTATTCTGGCCATACACAGTGCAAATTATATTC
This sequence comes from Peromyscus maniculatus bairdii, assembly GCF_049852395.1. Lineage (NCBI taxonomy): Eukaryota > Metazoa > Chordata > Mammalia > Rodentia > Cricetidae > Peromyscus > Peromyscus maniculatus. Next base: position 10,128,435 of record NC_134869.1, on the reverse strand, counting down.
GCCTCTGTTCCCAGCAACTACACTGTATTGGACTGAAAGAAGCGCCTGTTTTACTTAGTTTCCAATTCAGAGTTGAACTAGATATGCCCCGTTTGTAGAGGAAGCACAGTTCTTTTATTTTGAGCTAGCTCACGGTCCGGGCCATATAGGAAAGACATTAAAGTACAAGAATGCCCTTATCTCAAAAGCAGAGTGTTTTTCTTGTATGGCAAACTAGGCTTCAATTAAACTTCCTAAAAGGAGTTTAATCACATTCAGTTTAAAGTTCTACCAGCAAGTGTTATTTCAGGATAAGAACATCACTCTTGTGCTATTCTGGCCATACAGTGCAAATAGCATTCGCATCTGTTCCCAGCAAGTACAGTGTATTGGACTGAAGAGAAGCTCCTTCTTATCTAAGTTTCCAATACCGAGTTTAACTAGATATGCCCCGTTTGTGTAGGAAGCACAGTTCTTTTGTTTTGAGCAACCTCACTGTACTGGCACAGTAGGAAACACATTAAACTGCAAAAATGCCCTTTTCTCAAAACAGAGTGTTTTTCTTTTATGGCAAACTAGGGTTCAATTAAACTTCCTAAAGGGAGTTGAATCACATTCAGTTTCAAGTTCTAGCAGCAAGTGTTAATTCAGGGTAAGAACACCAATCTTGTGCTATTCTGGCCATACATAATGCAAATAGCATTCGCGTCTGTTTCCAGCAAGTACAGTGTATTGGACTGAAGCCAAGCTCCTGTTTTACGTAGTTTCCAATACTGAGTTGAACTAGATATGCCCCATTTGTGGAGGAAGCACTGTTCTTTTGTTTTGAGCTAGCTCACTGTCCTGGACATCTTAAAAACTGATTAGAGTGCAAGAATGCCCTTTTCTCAAAAGCAGAATATTTTTCTTATATGGAAAAGTAGGGTTCAATTAAACCTCCTAAACGGAGTTGATTCACATTCAGTTTCAAGTGCTAGCATCAAGTGTTAAGGTTAAGAACACAACTCTTGTGCTATTCTGGCCATAGACAGTGCAAATAGCATTCGCGTTTGTTCCCATCAAGTACAGTGTATTGGACTGTAGAGAAGCTCCTGTTTTACTTAGTTTCCAATACTGAGTTGAACTAGATATGCCCCGTTTGTAGAGGAAGTACAGTTCTTTTATTTTGAGCTAGCTCACGGTACTGGCCATATAGGAAAGACATTTAATTGCAAGAATGCCTTTTTCTCAAAAGCGGAGTGTTTTTCTTCAATGGCAAACAGGGGTTCAATTAAACTTCCTAAATGGAGTTGAATCACATTCAGTTTCAAGTTCTAGCAGCAAGTGTTAATTCAGGGTAAGAACACCACTCTTGTGCTATTCTGGCCATACACAGTGCAAATAGCATTCGGTTCTGTTCCCAGCAAGTACAGTGTATTGGACTGAAGCCAAGCTCCTGTTTTACTTAGGTTCCAATACTGAGTTGAACTAGATATGCCCCGGTTGTGGAGGAAGCACTGTTCTATTGTTTTGAGCTAGCTCACTCTCCTGGACCTATTGGAAACTGATTAGAGAGCAAGAATGCCCTTTTCTCAAAAGCAGAATATTTTTCTTATATGGAAAAGTAGGGTTCAATTAAACCTCCTAAACGGAGTTGATTCACATTCAGTTTCAATTGCTAGCAGCAAGTGTTAATTCAGGGTAAGAACACCACTCTTGTGCTATTCTGGCCCTACACAGTGCAAATAGCTTTTGCGTCTGTTCCCATCAAGTACAGTGTATTGGACTGAAGAGAAGCTCCTGTTTTACTTAGTTTCCAATGCTGAGTTGAACTAGATATGGCCCGTTTGTGGTGGAAGCACAGTTCTTTTGTTTTGAGCTACCTCACTGTACAGGACCTATTCGAAACAGATTAGAGTGCAAGAATACCCTTTTCTCAAAACAGAGTATTTTTCTTGTATGGCAAACTAGGGTTCAATTAAACATTCTAAATGGAGTTGAATCACATTCAGTTTCAAGTTGTACCAGCAAGTGATATTTCAGTGTAAGAACACCAGTCTTGTGCCATTGGGCCATACACAATGCAAATAGATTTCATGTCTGTTCCAAGAAAGTACAGTGTATTGGACTGAAGAGAAGTTCGTGTTTTACTTAGTTTCCAATACTGAGTTGAACTAGATATGCCCCGTTTGTGTAGGAAGCACAGTTCTTTTGTTTTGAGCTACCTCACTGTACTGGCCCTATAGGAAACACATTAAACTGCAGAATGCCCTTTTCTCAAAAGCAGAGTGTTTTTCTTGTATGGCAAACTAGGGTTCAATTAAACTTCCTAAACGGAGTTGAATCACATTCAGTTTCAAGCTCTAGCAGCAAGTGATATTTCAGGGTAAGAACACCACTCTTGTGCTATTCTGGCCATATACAGTGCAAATAGCATTCGCCTCTGTTCCGAGCAAGTACAGTGTGTTTGACTGAAGCGAAGCTCCTGTTTTACTTAGTTTCCAATACTGAGTTGAACTAGATATGGCCCGTTTGTGGAGGAAGCAGCGTTCATTTCTTTTGAGCTAGTTCACTGTACAGGACCTATTGGAAACAGATTAGAGTTCAAGAATGCCCTTTTCTGAAAAGCAGAGTATTTTTCTTGTATGGCAAACTAGGGTTCACTTTAACTTCATAAACGGAGTTGAATCACATTCAGTTTCAAGTGCTAGCAGCAAGTGTTAATTCAGGGTAAGAACACTATTCTTGTGCTATTCTGGACATACACAGTGTAAATTATATTCGCCTCTGTTCCCAGCAACTACACTGTATTGGACTGAAAGAAGCGCCTGTTTTACTTAGTTTCCAATTCAGAGTGAACTAGATATGCCCCGTTTGTGGAGGAAGCACTGTTCTTTTGTTTTGAGCTAGCTCACTGTCCTGGACCTATTGGAAACTAGTTAGAGAGAAAGAATGGCCTTTTCACAAGCAGAAGATTTTTCTTATATGGAAAAGTAGGGTACAATTAAACCTCCTAAAAGGAGTTGATTCACATTCAGTTTCAAGTGCTAGCAGCAAGTGTTAATTCAGGGTAAGAACACCACTCTTGTGCTATTCTGGCCCTACACAGTGCAAAAAGCATTTGCGTCTGTTCCCATCAATTACAGTGTATTGGACTAAGAGAAGCTCCTGTTTTACTTAGTTTCCAATACTGAGTTGAACTAGATATGCCCCGTTTGTGTAGGAAGCACAGTTCTTCTGTTTTGAGCTAGCTCATTGTACTGGCCCTATAGCAAACACAGTAGAGTGCACGAATGCCCTTTTCTCAAAAGCAGAGTGTTTTTCTTGCATGGCAAACTGGCCTACAATTTAACTTCCTAAACGGAGTTGAATCACATTCAGTTTCAAGTTCTAGCAGCAAGTGATATTTCAGTGTAAGAACACCACTCCTGTGCTATTCTGGCCATACATAATACAAATAGATTTCGTGTCTGTTCCCATCAAGTACAGTGTATTGGACTGAAGAGAAGCTCCTGTTTTACTTAGTTTACAATACTGAGTTGAAGTAGATATGGCCCGTTTGTGGTGGAAGCACAGTTTTTTTGTTTTGAGGTACCTCACTCTACAGGACCTATTGGAAACTGATTATAGTGCATGAATACCCTTTTTTAAAACAGAATATTTTTCTTGTATGGCAAACTAGGGTTCAATTAAACTTTCTAAATTGAGTTGAATCACATTCAGTTTCAAGTTCTACCAGCAAGTGATATTTCAGTGTAAGAACACCAGTCTTGTGCTATTGGGCCATATACAATGCAAATAGATTTCATGTCTGTTCCCAGCAAGTACAGTTTATTGGACTGAAGAGAAGTTCGTGTTTTACTTAGTTTCCAATACTGAGTTGAACTAGATATGCCCCGTTTGTGTAGGAAGCACAGTTCTTTTTTTTTGAGCTACCTCACTGTACTGGCCCTATAGGAAACACATTAAACTGCAGAATGCCCTTTTCTCAAAAGCAGAGTGTTTTTCTTGTATGGCAAATTAGGGTTCAATTAAACTTCCTAAACGGAGTTGAATCACATTCAGTTTCAAGTGCTAGCAGCAAGTGTTAATTCAGGGTAAGAACACTACTCTTGTGCTATTCTGGCCATACACAGTGCAAATTATATTCGCCTCTGTTCCCAGCAACTACACTGTATTGGACTGAAAGAAGCTCCTGTTTTACTTAGTTTCCAATAATGAGTTGAACTAGATATGCCCCGTTTGTAGAAGAAGCACAGTTCTTTTATTTTGAGCTTGCTCAGAGTACGGACCATATACGAAAGACATTAAAGTACAAGAATGCCCTCATCTTAAAAGCAGAGTGTTTTTCTTGTATGGCAAGCTAGGCTTCAATTAAACTTCCTAAATGTAGTTTAATCACATTCAGTTTAAAGTTCTACCAGAAAGTCTTATTTCAGGATACGAACACCACTCTTGTGCTATTCTGGCCATTCACAGTACAAATAGATTTCGCTTCTGTTCCCAGCAAGTACAGTGTATTGGACTGAAGAGAAGCTCCTGCTTTTCTAAGTTTCCAATACTGAGTTTAACTAGATATGCCCCGTTTGTGTAGGAAGCACAGTTCTTTTATTTTGAGCCACCTCACTGTACTGGCCCTCTAAGAAACACATTAAAATGCAAGAATGCCCTTTTCTCAAAAGCAGAGTGTTTTTCTTTTATGGCAAACTAGGGTTCAATTAAACTTCCTAAAGGGAGTTGAATCACATTCAGTTTAAAGTTCTAGCAGCAAGTGTTAATTCAGGGTAAGAACACCACTCTTGTGCTATTCTGGCCATACACAGTGCAAATAGCATTCGCGTCTGTTCCCAGCAAGTACAGTGCATTGGACTGAAGCGAAGCTCCTGTTTTACTTAGTTTCCAATACTGAGTTGAACTAGATATGCCCCGTTTGTGGAGGAAGCACTGTTCTTTTGTTTTGAGCTAGCTCCTTGTCCTGTACCTATTGGAAACTGACTAGAGTGCAAGAATGCCCTTTTCTCAAAAGCAGAATATTTTTCTTATATGGAAATGTAGGGTTCAATGAAACCTCCTAAACGGAGTTGATTCACATTCAGTTTCCATTGCTAGCGCAAGTGTTAATTCAGCGTAAGAACACCACTCTTGTGCTATTCTGGAAATACACAGTGCAAATTACATTTGCCTCTGTTCCCATCAAGTACAGTGTATTGGACTGAAGAGAAGCTCCTGTTTTACTTTGTTTCCAATACTGAGGTGAACTAGATATGCCCCGTTGGTGTAGGAAGCACAGTTCTTTTGTTTTGAGTTAGCTCACTGTACTGGCCCTGTAGGAAAGACATTAAACAACAAGAATGCCATTTTCTCAAAAGCAGAGTGTTTTTCTTGTATGGCAAACTAGGGTTCAATTAAACTTCCTAATCGGTGTTGAATCACATTCAGTTTCAATTTCTAGCAGCGAGTGATATTTCTGGGTAAGAACACCACTCTTGAGCTATTCTGGCCATACACAGTGCAAATAGTTTTCGCGTCTTTTCCCAGCAAGTACAGTGTATTGGACTGAGAGAAGCTCCTGTTTTACTTAATTTCAAATACTGAGTTGAACTAGATTTGCCCGTTTGTGGAGGAAGCACTGTTCATTTGTTTTGAGCTAGTTCACTGTACAGGACCTATTGGAAACAGATTTGAGTGCAAGAATGCCCTTTTCTCAAAAGCAGAGTATTTTTCCTGTATGGCAAACTAGGGTTCAATTAAACTTCATAAACGGAGTTGAATCATATTCAGTTTCAAGGGCTAGCAGCTAGTGTTAATTCAGGGAAAGAACACTACTCTTGTGCTATTCTGGCCATACACAGTGCAAATTATATTTGCTTCTGTTCCCAGCAACTACACTGTATTGGACTGAAAGAAGCGCCTGTTTTACTTAGTTTCCAATACTGAGTTGAACTAGATATGCCCCATTTGTAGAGGAAGCACAGTTCTTTTATTTTGAGCTAGCTCACGGTACTGGCCATATAGGAAAGACATTAAATTGCAAGAATGCCCTTTTCTCAAAAGCAGAGTGTTTTTCTTCTATGGCAAACAGGGGTTCAATTAAACTTCCGAAAGGGAGTTGAATCACATTCGGTTTCAAGTTCTAGCAGCAAGTATTAATTGAGGGTAAGAACACCACTCTTGTGCTATTCTGGCCATACACAGTGCAAATAGATTTCATGTCTGTTTCCAGCACGTACAGTGTATTGGACTGAAGAGAAGTTCGTGTTTTACTTAGTTTCCAATACTGAGTTGAACTAGATATGACCCGTTTGTGTAGGAAGCACAGTTCTTTTGTTTTGAGCTACCTCACTGTACTGGCCCTATAGGAAACACATTAAACTGCAGAATGCACTTTTCTCAAAAGCAGAGTGTTTTTCTTGTATGGCAATCTAGGGTTCAATTAAACTTCCTAAACAGAGTTGAATCACATTCAGTTTCAAGTTCTAGCAGCAAGTGATATTTCAGGGTAAGAACGCCACTCTTGTGCTGTTCTGGACATACACAGTGCAAATAGCATTCGCCTCTGTTCCCAGCAAGTACAGTGTATTGGACTGAAGAGAAGCTCCTGTTTTACTTAGTTTCCAATACTGAGTTGAACTAGATATGGCCCGTTTGTGGAGGAAGCACTGTTCATTTCTTTTGAGCTAGTTCACTGTACAGGTCCTATTGGAAACAGATTAGAGTGCAAGAATGCCCTTTTATCAAAAGCAGAGTATTTTTCTTGTATGGAAAACTAGTGTTCAATTTAACTTCCTAAACGGAGTTGAATCACATTCACTTTCAAATGCTAGCAGCAAGTGTTAATTCAGGGTAAGAACACTACTCTTGTGCTATTCTGGCCATACACAGTGCAAATTATATTCGCTTCTGTTCCCAGCAACTACACTGTATTGGAATGAAAGAAGCTCCTGTTTTACTTAGTTTCCAATACTTAGTTGAACTAGATATGCCCCGTTTGTAGAGGAAGCACAGTTCTTTTATTTTGTGCTAGCTCACGGTACGGGCCATATACGAAAGACATTAAAGTACAAGAATGCCCTTATCTCAAAAGCAGAGTGTTTTTCTTGTATGGCAAACTAGGCTTCAATTAAACTTCCTAAAAGGAGTTTAATCACATTCAGTTTAAAGTTCTACCAGAAAGTCTTATTTCAGGATACGAACACCACTCTTGTGCTATTCTGGCCATTCACAGTACAAATAGATTTCGCTTCTGTTCCCAGCAAGTACAGTGTATTGGACTGAAGAGAAGCTCCTGCTTTTCTAAGTTTCCAATACTGAGTTTAACTAGATATGCCCCGTTTGTGTAGGAAGCACAGTTCTTTTGTTTTGAGCCACCTCACTGTACTGGCCCTCTAAGAAACACATTAAAATGCAAGAATGCCCTTTTCTCAAAAGCAGAGTGTTTTTCTTTTATGGCAAACTAGGGTTCAATTAAACTTCCTAAAGGGAGTTGAATCACATTCAGTTTAAAGTTCTAGCAGCAAGTGTTAATTCAGGGTAAGAACACCACTCTTGTGCTATTCTGGCCATACAGTGCAAATAGCATTCGCATCTGTTCCCAGCAAGTACAGTGTATTGGACTGAAGAGAAGCTCCTGCTTTTCTAAGTTTCCAATACCGAGTTTAACTAGATATGCCCCGTTTGTGTAGGAATCACAGTTCTTTTGTTTTGAGCTACCTCACTGTACTGGCCGTGTAGGAAACACATTAAAGTGCAAGAATGCCCTTTTCTCAAAAGCAGAGCGTTTTTCTTTTTTGGAAATGGAAGGGATCAATTAAACTTCCTAAACGGAGTTGATTCACATTCAGTTTCAAGTGCTAGCAGCAAGTGTTAATTCATGGTAAGAACACCACTCTTGTGCTATTCTGGCCATACACAGTACAAATAGCATTCACCTCTGTTCCCAGCAAGTACAGTGTATTGGACTGAAGAGAAGCTCCTGCTTTTTTAAGTTTCCAATACTGAGTTTAACTAGATATGCCCCGTTTGTGTAGGAAGCACAGTTCTTTTGTTTTGAGCCACCTCACTGTACTGGCCCTGGAAGAAACACATTAAAATGCAAGAATGCCCTTTTCTCAAAAGCAGAGTGTTTTTCTTGTATGGCAAACTAGGGTTCAATTAAACTTCCTAAAGGGAGTTGAATCACATTCAGTTTAAAGTTCTAGCAGCAAGTGTTAATTCAGGGTAAGAACACCACTCTTGTGCTATTCTGGCCATACACAGTGCAAATAGCATTCGCGTCTGTTCCCAGCAAGTACAGTGTATTGGACTGAAGCGAAGCTCCTGTTTAACTTAGTTTCCAATACTGAGTTGAACTAGATATGCCCCGTTTGTGGAGGAAGCACTGTTCTTTTGTTTTGAGCTAGCTCCTTGTCCTGTACCTATTGGAAACTGACTAGAGTGCAAGAATGCCCTTTTCTCAAAAGCAGAATATTTTTCTTATATGGAAATGTAGGGTTCAATGAAACCTCCTAAACGGAGTTGATTCACATTCAGTTTCCATTGCTAGCGCAAGTGTTAATTCAGCGTAAGAACACCACTCTTGTGCTATTCTGGAAATACACAGTGCAAATTACATTTGCCTCTGTTCCCATCAAGTACAGTGTATTGGACTGAAGAGAAGCTCCTGTTTTACTTTGTTTCCAATACTGAGGTGAACTAGATATGCCCCGTTGGTGTAGGAAGCACAGTTCTTTTGTTTTGAGTTAGCTCACTGTACTGGCCCTGTAGGAAAGACATTAAACAACAAGAATGCCATTTTCTCAAAAGCAGAGTGTTTTTCTTGTATGGCAAACTAGGGTTCAATTAAACTTCCTAATCGGTGTTGAATCACATTCAGTTTCAATTTCTAGCAGCGAGTGATATTTCTGGGTAAGAACACCACTCTTGAGCTATTCTGGCCATACACAGTGCAAATAGTTTTCGCGTCTTTTCCCAGCAAGTACAGTGTATTGGACTGAAGAGAAGCTCCTGTTTTACTTAATTTCAAATACTGAGTTGAACTAGATTTGCCCGTTTGTGGAGGAGGCACTGTTCATTTGTTTTGAGCTAGTTCACTGTACAGGACCTATTGGAAACAGATTTGAGTGCAAGAATGCCCTTTTCTCAAAAGCAGAGTATTTTTCCTGTATGGCAAACTAGGGTTCAATTAAACTTCATAAACGGAGTTGAATCATATTCAGTTTCAAGGGCTAGCAGCTAGTGTTAATTCAGGGAAAGAACACTACTCTTGTGCTATTCTGGCCATACACAGTGCAAATTATATTTGCTTCTGTTCCCAGCAACTACACTGTATTGGACTGAAAGAAGCGCCTGTTTTACTTAGTTTCCAATACTGAGTTGAACTAGATATGCCCCATTTGTAGAGGAAGCACAGTTCTTTTATTTTGAGCTAGCTCACGGTACTGGCCATATAGGAAAGACATTAAATTGCAAGAATGCCCTTTTCTCAAAAGCAGAGTGTTTTTCTTCTATGGCAAACAGGGGTTCAATTAAACTTCCGAAAGGGAGTTGAATCACATTCGGTTTCAAGTTCTAGCAGCAAGTATTAATTGAGGGTAAGAACACCACTCTTGTGCTATTCTGGCCATACACAGTGCAAATAGATTTCATGTCTGTTTCCAGCACGTACAGTGTATTGGACTGAAGAGAAGTTCGTGTTTTACTTAGTTTCCAATACTGAGTTGAACTAGATATGACCCGTTTGTGTAGGAAGCACAGTTCTTTTGTTTTGAGCTACCTCACTGTACTGGCCCTATAGGAAACACATTAAACTGCAGAATGCACTTTTCTCAAAAGCAGAGTGTTTTTCTTGTATGGCAATCTAGGGTTCAATTAAACTTCCTAAACAGAGTTGAATCACATTCAGTTTCAAGTTCTAGCAGCAAGTGATATTTCAGGGTAAGAACGCCACTCTTGTGCTGTTCTGGACATACACAGTGCAAATAGCATTCGCCTCTGTTCCCAGCAAGTACAGTGTATTGGACTGAAGAGAAGCTCCTGTTTTACTTAGTTTCCAATACTGAGTTGAACTAGATATGGCCCGTTTGTGGAGGAAGCACTGTTCATTTCTTTTGAGCTAGTTCACTGTACAGGTCCTATTGGAAACAGATTAGAGTGCAAGAATGCCCTTTTATCAAAAGCAGAGTATTTTTCTTGTATGGAAAACTAGTGTTCAATTTAACTTCCTAAACGGAGTTGAATCACATTCACTTTCAAATGCTAGCAGCAAGTGTTAATTCAGGGTAAGAACACTACTCTTGTGCTATTCTGGCCATACACAGTGCAAATTATATTCGCTTCTGTTCCCAGCAACTACACTGTATTGGAATGAAAGAAGCTCCTGTTTTACTTAGTTTCCAATACTTAGTTGAACTAGATATGCCCCGTTTGTAGAGGAAGCACAGTTCTTTTATTTTGTGCTAGCTCACGGTACGGGCCATATACGAAAGACATTAAAGTACAAGAATGCCCTTATCTCAAAAGCAGAGTGTTTTTCTTGTATGGCAAACTAGGCTTCAATTAAACTTCCTAAAAGGAGTTTAATCACATTCAGTTTAAAGTTCTACCAGAAAGTCTTATTTCAGGATACGAACACCACTCTTGTGCTATTCTGGCCATTCACAGTACAAATAGATTTCGCTTCTGTTCCCAGCAAGTACAGTGTATTGGACTGAAGAGAAGCTCCTGCTTTTCTAAGTTTCCAATACTGAGTTTAACTAGATATGCCCCGTTTGTGTAGGAAGCACAGTTCTTTTGTTTTGAGCCACCTCACTGTACTGGCCCTCTAAGAAACACATTAAAATGCAAGAATGCCCTTTTCTCAAAAGCAGAGTGTTTTTCTTTTATGGCAAACTAGGGTTCAATTAAACTTCCTAAAGGGAGTTGAATCACATTCAGTTTAAAGTTCTAGCAGCAAGTGTTAATTCAGGGTAAGAACACCACTCTTGTGCTATTCTGGCCATACAGTGCAAATAGCATTCGCATCTGTTCCCAGCAAGTACAGTGTATTGGACTGAAGAGAAGCTCCTGCTTTTCTAAGTTTCCAATACCGAGTTTAACTAGATATGCCCCGTTTGTGTAGGAATCACAGTTCTTTTGTTTTGAGCTACCTCACTGTACTGGCCGTGTAGGAAACACATTAAAGTGCAAGAATGCCCTTTTCTCAAAAGCAGAGCGTTTTTCTTTTTTGGAAATGGAAGGGATCAATTAAACTTCCTAAACGGAGTTGATTCACATTCAGTTTCAAGTGCTAGCAGCAAGTGTTAATTCATGGTAAGAACACCACTCTTGTGCTATTCTGGCCATACACAGTACAAATAGCATTCACCTCTGTTCCCAGCAAGTACAGTGTATTGGACTGAAGAGAAGCTCCTGCTTTTTTAAGTTTCCAATACTGAGTTTAACTAGATATGCCCCGTTTGTGTAGGAAGCACAGTTCTTTTGTTTTGAGCCACCTCACTGTACTGGCCCTGGAAGAAACACATTAAAATGCAAGAATGCCCTTTTCTCAAAAGCAGAGTGTTTTTCTTGTATGGCAAACTAGGGTTCAATTAAACTTCCTAAAGGGAGTTGAATCACATTCAGTTTAAAGTTCTAGCAGCAAGTGTTAATTCAGGGTAAGAACACCACTCTTGTGCTATTCTGGCCATACACAGTGCAAATAGCATTCGCGTCTGTTCCCAGCAAGTACAGTGTATTGGACTGAAGCGAAGCTCCTGTTTTACTTAGTTTCCAATACTGAGTTGAACTAGATATGCCCCGTTTGTGGAGGAAGCACTGTTCTTTTGTTTTGAGCTAGCTCCTTGTCCTGTACCTATTGGAAACTGACTAGAGTGCAAGAATGCCCTTTTCTCAAAAGCAGAATATTTTTCTTATATGGAAATGTAGGGTTCAATGAAACCTCCTAAACGGAGTTGATTCACATTCAGTTTCCATTGCTAGCGCAAGTGTTAATTCAGCGTAAGAACACCACTCTTGTGCTATTCTGGAAATACACAGTGCAAATTACATTTGCCTCTGTTCCCATCAAGTACAGTGTATTGGACTGAAGAGAAGCTCCTGTTTTACTTTGTTTCCAATACTGAGGTGAACTAGATATGCCCCGTTGGTGTAGGAAGCACAGTTCTTTTGTTTTGAGTTAGCTCACTGTACTGGCCCTGTAGGAAAGACATTAAACAACAAGAATGCCATTTTCTCAAAAGCAGAGTGTTTTTCTTGTATGGCAAACTAGGGTTCAATTAAACTTCCTAATCGGTGTTGAATCACATTCAGTTTCAATTTCTAGCAGCGAGTGATATTTCTGGGTAAGAACACCACTCTTGAGCTATTCTGGCCATACACAGTGCAAATAGTTTTCGCGTCTTTTCCCAGCAAGTACAGTGTATTGGACTGAAGAGAAGCTCCTGTTTTACTTAATTTCAAATACTGAGTTGAACTAGATTTGCCCGTTTGTGGAGGAGGCACTGTTCATTTGTTTTGAGCTAGTTCACTGTACAGGACCTATTGGAAACAGATTTGAGTGCAAGAATGCCCTTTTCTCAAAAGCAGAGTATTTTTCCTGTATGGCAAACTAGGGTTCAATTAAACTTCATAAACGGAGTTGAATCATATTCAGTTTCAAGGGCTAGCAGCTAGTGTTAATTCAGGGAAAGAACACTACTCTTGTGCTATTCTGGCCATACACAGTGCAAATTATATTTGCTTCTGTTCCCAGCAACTACACTGTATTGGACTGAAAGAAGCGCCTGTTTTACTTAGTTTCCAATACTGAGTTGAACTAGATATGCCCCATTTGTAGAGGAAGCACAGTTCTTTTATTTTGAGCTAGCTCACGGTACTGGCCATATAGGAAAGACATTAAATTGCAAGAATGCCCTTTTCTCAAAAGCAGAGTGTTTTTCTTCTATGGCAAACAGGGGTTCAATTAAACTTCCGAAAGGGAGTTGAATCACATTCGGTTTCAAGTTCTAGCAGCAAGTATTAATTGAGGGTAAGAACACCACTCTTGTGCTATTCTGGCCATACACAGTGCAAATAGATTTCATGTCTGTTTCCAGCACGTACAGTGTATTGGACTGAAGAGAAGTTCGTGTTTTACTTAGTTTCCAATACTGAGTTGAACTAGATATGACCCGTTTGTGTAGGAAGCACAGTTCTTTTGTTTTGAGCTACCTCACTGTACTGGCCCTATAGGAAACACATTAAACTGCAGAATGCACTTTTCTCAAAAGCAGAGTGTTTTTCTTGTATGGCAATCTAGGGTTCAATTAAACTTCCTAAACAGAGTTGAATCACATTCAGTTTCAAGTTCTAGCAGCAAGTGATATTTCAGGGTAAGAACGCCACTCTTGTGCTGTTCTGGACATACACAGTGCAAATAGCATTCGCCTCTGTTCCCAGCAAGTACAGTGTATTGGACTGAAGAGAAGCTCCTGTTTTACTTAGTTTCCAATACTGAGTTGAACTAGATATGGCCCGTTTGTGGAGGAAGCACTGTTCATTTCTTTTGAGCTAGTTCACTGTACAGGTCCTATTGGAAACAGATTAGAGTGCAAGAATGCCCTTTTATCAAAAGCAGAGTATTTTTCTTGTATGGAAAACTAGTGTTCAATTTAACTTCCTAAACGGAGTTGAATCACATTCACTTTCAAATGCTAGCAGCAAGTGTTAATTCAGGGTAAGAACACTACTCTTGTGCTATTCTGGCCATACACAGTGCAAATTATATTCGCTTCTGTTCCCAGCAACTACACTGTATTGGACTGAAAGAAGCTCCTGTTTTACTTAGTTTCCAATAATGAGTTGAACTAGATATGCCCCGTTTGTAGAAGAAGCACAGTTCTTTTATTTTGAGCTTGCTCAGAGTACGGACCATATACGAAAGACATTAAAGTACAAGAATGCCCTCATCTTAAAAGCAGAGTGTTTTTCTTGTATGGCAAGCTAGGCTTCAATTAAACTTCCTAAATGTAGTTTAATCACATTCAGTTTAAAGTTCTACCAGAAAGTCTTATTTCAGGATACGAACACCACTCTTGTGCTATTCTGGCCATTCACAGTACAAATAGATTTCGCTTCTGTTCCCAGCAAGTACAGTGTATTGGACTGAAGAGAAGCTCCTGCTTTTCTAAGTTTCCAATACTGAGTTTAACTAGATATGCCCCGTTTGTGTAGGAAGCACAGTTCTTTTATTTTGAGCCACCTCACTGTACTGGCCCTCTAAGAAACACATTAAAATGCAAGAATGCCCTTTTCTCAAAAGCAGAGTGTTTTTCTTTTATGGCAAACTAGGGTTCAATTAAACTTCCTAAAGGGAGTTGAATCACATTCAGTTTAAAGTTCTAGCAGCAAGTGTTAATTCAGGGTAAGAACACCACTCTTGTGCTATTCTGGCCATACACAGTGCAAATAGCATTCGCGTCTGTTCCCAGCAAGTACAGTGCATTGGACTGAAGCGAAGCTCCTGTTTTACTTAGTTTCCAATACTGAGTTGAACTAGATATGCCCCGTTTGTGGAGGAAGCACTGTTCTTTTGTTTTGAGCTAGCTCCTTGTCCTGTACCTATTGGAAACTGACTAGAGTGCAAGAATGCCCTTTTCTCAAAAGCAGAATATTTTTCTTATATGGAAATGTAGGGTTCAATGAAACCTCCTAAACGGAGTTGATTCACATTCAGTTTCCATTGCTAGCGCAAGTGTTAATTCAGCGTAAGAACACCACTCTTGTGCTATTCTGGAAATACACAGTGCAAATTACATTTGCCTCTGTTCCCATCAAGTACAGTGTATTGGACTGAAGAGAAGCTCCTGTTTTACTTTGTTTCCAATACTGAGGTGAACTAGATATGCCCCGTTGGTGTAGGAAGCACAGTTCTTTTGTTTTGAGTTAGCTCACTGTACTGGCCCTGTAGGAAAGACATTAAACAACAAGAATGCCATTTTCTCAAAAGCAGAGTGTTTTTCTTGTATGGCAAACTAGGGTTCAATTAAACTTCCTAATCGGTGTTGAATCACATTCAGTTTCAATTTCTAGCAGCGAGTGATATTTCTGGGTAAGAACACCACTCTTGAGCTATTCTGGCCATACACAGTGCAAATAGTTTTCGCGTCTTTTCCCAGCAAGTACAGTGTATTGGACTGAGAGAAGCTCCTGTTTTACTTAATTTCAAATACTGAGTTGAACTAGATTTGCCCGTTTGTGGAGGAAGCACTGTTCATTTGTTTTGAGCTAGTTCACTGTACAGGACCTATTGGAAACAGATTTGAGTGCAAGAATGCCCTTTTCTCAAAAGCAGAGTATTTTTCCTGTATGGCAAACTAGGGTTCAATTAAACTTCATAAACGGAGTTGAATCATATTCAGTTTCAAGGGCTAGCAGCTAGTGTTAATTCAGGGAAAGAACACTACTCTTGTGCTATTCTGGCCATACACAGTGCAAATTATATTTGCTTCTGTTCCCAGCAACTACACTGTATTGGACTGAAAGAAGCGCCTGTTTTACTTAGTTTCCAATACTGAGTTGAACTAGATATGCCCCATTTGTAGAGGAAGCACAGTTCTTTTATTTTGAGCTAGCTCACGGTACTGGCCATATAGGAAAGACATTAAATTGCAAGAATGCCCTTTTCTCAAAAGCAGAGTGTTTTTCTTCTATGGCAAACAGGGGTTCAATTAAACTTCCGAAAGGGAGTTGAATCACATTCGGTTTCAAGTTCTAGCAGCAAGTATTAATTGAGGGTAAGAACACCACTCTTGTGCTATTCTGGCCATACACAGTGCAAATAGATTTCATGTCTGTTTCCAGCACGTACAGTGTATTGGACTGAAGAGAAGTTCGTGTTTTACTTAGTTTCCAATACTGAGTTGAACTAGATATGACCCGTTTGTGTAGGAAGCACAGTTCTTTTGTTTTGAGCTACCTCACTGTACTGGCCCTATAGGAAACACATTAAACTGCAGAATGCACTTTTCTCAAAAGCAGAGTGTTTTTCTTGTATGGCAATCTAGGGTTCAATTAAACTTCCTAAACAGAGTTGAATCACATTCAGTTTCAAGTTCTAGCAGCAAGTGATATTTCAGGGTAAGAACGCCACTCTTGTGCTGTTCTGGACATACACAGTGCAAATAGCATTCGCCTCTGTTCCCAGCAAGTACAGTGTATTGGACTGAAGAGAAGCTCCTGTTTTACTTAGTTTCCAATACTGAGTTGAACTAGATATGGCCCGTTTGTGGAGGAAGCACTGTTCATTTCTTTTGAGCTAGTTCACTGTACAGGTCCTATTGGAAACAGATTAGAGTGCAAGAATGCCCTTTTATCAAAAGCAGAGTATTTTTCTTGTATGGAAAACTAGTGTTCAATTTAACTTCCTAAACGGAGTTGAATCACATTCACTTTCAAATGCTAGCAGCAAGTGTTAATTCAGGGTAAGAACACTACTCTTGTGCTATTCTGGCCATACACAGTGCAAATTATATTCGCTTCTGTTCCCAGCAACTACACTGTATTGGAATGAAAGAAGCTCCTGTTTTACTTAGTTTCCAATAATGAGTTGAACTAGATATGCCCCGTTTGTAGAGGAAGCACAGTTCTTTTATTTTGTGCTAGCTCACGGTACGGGCCATATACGAAAGACATTAAAGTACAAGAATGCCCTTATCTCAAAAGCAGAGTGTTTTTCTTGTATGGCAAACTAGGCTTCAATTAAACTTCCTAAAAGGAGTTTAATCACATTCAGTTTAAAGTTCTACCAGAAAGTCTTATTTCAGGATACGAACACCACTCTTGTGCTATTCTGGCCATTCACAGTACAAATAGATTTCGCTTCTGTTCCCAGCAAGTACAGTGTATTGGACTGAAGAGAAGCTCCTGCTTTTCTAAGTTTCCAATACTGAGTTTAACTAGATATGCCCCGTTTGTGTAGGAAGCACAGTTCTTTTGTTTTGAGCCACCTCACTGTACTGGCCCTCTAAGAAACACATTAAAATGCAAGAATGCCCTTTTCTCAAAAGCAGAGTGTTTTTCTTTTATGGCAAACTAGGGTTCAATTAAACTTCCTAAAGGGAGTTGAATCACATTCAGTTTAAAGTTCTAGCAGCAAGTGTTAATTCAGGGTAAGAACACCACTCTTGTGCTATTCTGGCCATACAGTGCAAATAGCATTCGCATCTGTTCCCAGCAAGTACAGTGTATTGGACTGAAGAGAAGCTCCTGCTTTTCTAAGTTTCCAATACCGAGTTTAACTAGATATGCCCCGTTTGTGTAGGAATCACAGTTCTTTTGTTTTGAGCTACCTCACTGTACTGGCCGTGTAGGAAACACATTAAAGTGCAAGAATGCCCTTTTCTCAAAAGCAGAGCGTTTTTCTTTTTTGGAAATGGAAGGGATCAATTAAACTTCCTAAACGGAGTTGATTCACATTCAGTTTCAAGTGCTAGCAGCAAGTGTTAATTCATGGTAAGAACACCACTCTTGTGCTATTCTGGCCATACACAGTACAAATAGCATTCACCTCTGTTCCCAGCAAGTACAGTGTATTGGACTGAAGAGAAGCTCCTGCTTTTTTAAGTTTCCAATACTGAGTTTAACTAGATATGCCCCGTTTGTGTAGGAAGCACAGTTCTTTTGTTTTGAGCCACCTCACTGTACTGGCCCTGGAAGAAACACATTAAAATGCAAGAATGCCCTTTTCTCAAAAGCAGAGTGTTTTTCTTGTATGGCAAACTAGGGTTCAATTAAACTTCCTAAAGGGAGTTGAATCACATTCAGTTTAAAGTTCTAGCAGCAAGTGTTAATTCAGGGTAAGAACACCACTCTTGTGCTATTCTGGCCATACACAGTGCAAATAGCATTCGCGTCTGTTCCCAGCAAGTACAGTGTATTGGACTGAAGCGAAGCTCCTGTTTTACTTAGTTTCCAATACTGAGTTGAACTAGATATGCCCCGTTTGTGGAGGAAGCACTGTTCTTTTGTTTTGAGCTAGCTCCTTGTCCTGTACCTATTGGAAACTGACTAGAGTGCAAGAATGCCCTTTTCTCAAAAGCAGAATATTTTTCTTATATGGAAATGTAGGGTTCAATGAAACCTCCTAAACGGAGTTGATTCACATTCAGTTTCCATTGCTAGCGCAAGTGTTAATTCAGCGTAAGAACACCACTCTTGTGCTATTCTGGAAATACACAGTGCAAATTACATTTGCCTCTGTTCCCATCAAGTACAGTGTATTGGACTGAAGAGAAGCTCCTGTTTTACTTTGTTTCCAATACTGAGGTGAACTAGATATGCCCCGTTGGTGTAGGAAGCACAGTTCTTTTGTTTTGAGTTAGCTCACTGTACTGGCCCTGTAGGAAAGACATTAAACAACAAGAATGCCATTTTCTCAAAAGCAGAGTGTTTTTCTTGTATGGCAAACTAGGGTTCAATTAAACTTCCTAATCGGTGTTGAATCACATTCAGTTTCAATTTCTAGCAGCGAGTGATATTTCTGGGTAAGAACACCACTCTTGAGCTATTCTGGCCATACACAGTGCAAATAGTTTTCGCGTCTTTTCCCAGCAAGTACAGTGTATTGGACTGAAGAGAAGCTCCTGTTTTACTTAATTTCAAATACTGAGTTGAACTAGATTTGCCCGTTTGTGGAGGAGGCACTGTTCATTTGTTTTGAGCTAGTTCACTGTACAGGACCTATTGGAAACAGATTTGAGTGCAAGAATGCCCTTTTCTCAAAAGCAGAGTATTTTTCCTGTATGGCAAACTAGGGTTCAATTAAACTTCATAAACGGAGTTGAATCATATTCAGTTTCAAGGGCTAGCAGCTAGTGTTAATTCAGGGAAAGAACACTACTCTTGTGCTATTCTGGCCATACACAGTGCAAATTATATTTGCTTCTGTTCCCAGCAACTACACTGTATTGGACTGAAAGAAGCGCCTGTTTTACTTAGTTTCCAATACTGAGTTGAACTAGATATGCCCCATTTGTAGAGGAAGCACAGTTCTTTTATTTTGAGCTAGCTCACGGTACTGGCCATATAGGAAAGACATTAAATTGCAAGAATGCCCTTTTCTCAAAAGCAGAGTGTTTTTCTTCTATGGCAAACAGGGGTTCAATTAAACTTCCGAAAGGGAGTTGAATCACATTCGGTTTCAAGTTCTAGCAGCAAGTATTAATTGAGGGTAAGAACACCACTCTTGTGCTATTCTGGCCATACACAGTGCAAATAGATTTCATGTCTGTTTCCAGCACGTACAGTGTATTGGACTGAAGAGAAGTTCGTGTTTTACTTAGTTTCCAATACTGAGTTGAACTAGATATGACCCGTTTGTGTAGGAAGCACAGTTCTTTTGTTTTGAGCTACCTCACTGTACTGGCCCTATAGGAAACACATTAAACTGCAGAATGCACTTTTCTCAAAAGCAGAGTGTTTTTCTTGTATGGCAATCTAGGGTTCAATTAAACTTCCTAAACAGAGTTGAATCACATTCAGTTTCAAGTTCTAGCAGCAAGTGATATTTCAGGGTAAGAACGCCACTCTTGTGCTGTTCTGGACATACACAGTGCAAATAGCATTCGCCTCTGTTCCCAGCAAGTACAGTGTATTGGACTGAAGAGAAGCTCCTGTTTTACTTAGTTTCCAATACTGAGTTGAACTAGATATGGCCCGTTTGTGGAGGAAGCACTGTTCATTTCTTTTGAGCTAGTTCACTGTACAGGTCCTATTGGAAACAGATTAGAGTGCAAGAATGCCCTTTTATCAAAAGCAGAGTATTTTTCTTGTATGGAAAACTAGTGTTCAATTTAACTTCCTAAACGGAGTTGAATCACATTCACTTTCAAATGCTAGCAGCAAGTGTTAATTCAGGGTAAGAACACTACTCTTGTGCTATTCTGGCCATACACAGTGCAAATTATATTCGCTTCTGTTCCCAGCAACTACACTGTATTGGACTGAAAGAAGCTCCTGTTTTACTTAGTTTCCAATAATGAGTTGAACTAGATATGCCCCGTTTGTAGAAGAAGCACAGTTCTTTTATTTTGAGCTTGCTCAGAGTACGGACCATATACGAAAGACATTAAAGTACAAGAATGCCCTCATCTTAAAAGCAGAGTGTTTTTCTTGTATGGCAAGCTAGGCTTCAATTAAACTTCCTAAATGTAGTTTAATCACATTCAGTTTAAAGTTCTACCAGAAAGTCTTATTTCAGGATACGAACACCACTCTTGTGCTATTCTGGCCATTCACAGTACAAATAGATTTCGCTTCTGTTCCCAGCAAGTACAGTGTATTGGACTGAAGAGAAGCTCCTGCTTTTCTAAGTTTCCAATACTGAGTTTAACTAGATATGCCCCGTTTGTGTAGGAAGCACAGTTCTTTTATTTTGAGCCACCTCACTGTACTGGCCCTCTAAGAAACACATTAAAATGCAAGAATGCCCTTTTCTCAAAAGCAGAGTGTTTTTCTTTTATGGCAAACTAGGGTTCAATTAAACTTCCTAAAGGGAGTTGAATCACATTCAGTTTAAAGTTCTAGCAGCAAGTGTTAATTCAGGGTAAGAACACCACTCTTGTGCTATTCTGGCCATACACAGTGCAAATAGCATTCGCGTCTGTTCCCAGCAAGTACAGTGCATTGGACTGAAGCGAAGCTCCTGTTTTACTTAGTTTCCAATACTGAGTTGAACTAGATATGCCCCGTTTGTGGAGGAAGCACTGTTCTTTTGTTTTGAGCTAGCTCCTTGTCCTGTACCTATTGGAAACTGACTAGAGTGCAAGAATGCCCTTTTCTCAAAAGCAGAATATTTTTCTTATATGGAAATGTAGGGTTCAATGAAACCTCCTAAACGGAGTTGATTCACATTCAGTTTCCATTGCTAGCGCAAGTGTTAATTCAGCGTAAGAACACCACTCTTGTGCTATTCTGGAAATACACAGTGCAAATTACATTTGCCTCTGTTCCCATCAAGTACAGTGTATTGGACTGAAGAGAAGCTCCTGTTTTACTTTGTTTCCAATACTGAGGTGAACTAGATATGCCCCGTTGGTGTAGGAAGCACAGTTCTTTTGTTTTGAGTTAGCTCACTGTACTGGCCCTGTAGGAAAGACATTAAACAACAAGAATGCCATTTTCTCAAAAGCAGAGTGTTTTTCTTGTATGGCAAACTAGGGTTCAATTAAACTTCCTAATCGGTGTTGAATCACATTCAGTTTCAATTTCTAGCAGCGAGTGATATTTCTGGGTAAGAACACCACTCTTGAGCTATTCTGGCCATACACAGTGCAAATAGTTTTCGCGTCTTTTCCCAGCAAGTACAGTGTATTGGACTGAGAGAAGCTCCTGTTTTACTTAATTTCAAATACTGAGTTGAACTAGATTTGCCCGTTTGTGGAGGAAGCACTGTTCATTTGTTTTGAGCTAGTTCACTGTACAGGACCTATTGGAAACAGATTTGAGTGCAAGAATGCCCTTTTCTCAAAAGCAGAGTATTTTTCCTGTATGGCAAACTAGGGTTCAATTAAACTTCATAAACGGAGTTGAATCATATTCAGTTTCAAGGGCTAGCAGCTAGTGTTAATTCAGGGAAAGAACACTACTCTTGTGCTATTCTGGCCATACACAGTGCAAATTATATTTGCTTCTGTTCCCAGCAACTACACTGTATTGGACTGAAAGAAGCGCCTGTTTTACTTAGTTTCCAATACTGAGTTGAACTAGATATGCCCCATTTGTAGAGGAAGCACAGTTCTTTTATTTTGAGCTAGCTCACGGTACTGGCCATATAGGAAAGACATTAAATTGCAAGAATGCCCTTTTCTCAAAAGCAGAGTGTTTTTCTTCTATGGCAAACAGGGGTTCAATTAAACTTCCGAAAGGGAGTTGAATCACATTCGGTTTCAAGTTCTAGCAGCAAGTATTAATTGAGGGTAAGAACACCACTCTTGTGCTATTCTGGCCATACACAGTGCAAATAGATTTCATGTCTGTTTCCAGCACGTACAGTGTATTGGACTGAAGAGAAGTTCGTGTTTTACTTAGTTTCCAATACTGAGTTGAACTAGATATGACCCGTTTGTGTAGGAAGCACAGTTCTTTTGTTTTGAGCTACCTCACTGTACTGGCCCTATAGGAAACACATTAAACTGCAGAATGCACTTTTCTCAAAAGCAGAGTGTTTTTCTTGTATGGCAATCTAGGGTTCAATTAAACTTCCTAAACAGAGTTGAATCACATTCAGTTTCAAGTTCTAGCAGCAAGTGATATTTCAGGGTAAGAACGCCACTCTTGTGCTGTTCTGGACATACACAGTGCAAATAGCATTCGCCTCTGTTCCCAGCAAGTACAGTGTATTGGACTGAAGAGAAGCTCCTGTTTTACTTAGTTTCCAATACTGAGTTGAACTAGATATGGCCCGTTTGTGGAGGAAGCACTGTTCATTTCTTTTGAGCTAGTTCACTGTACAGGTCCTATTGGAAACAGATTAGAGTGCAAGAATGCCCTTTTATCAAAAGCAGAGTATTTTTCTTGTATGGAAAACTAGTGTTCAATTTAACTTCCTAAACGGAGTTGAATCACATTCACTTTCAAATGCTAGCAGCAAGTGTTAATTCAGGGTAAGAACACTACTCTTGTGCTATTCTGGCCATACACAGTGCAAATTATATTCGCTTCTGTTCCCAGCAACTACACTGTATTGGAATGAAAGAAGCTCCTGTTTTACTTAGTTTCCAATAATGAGTTGAACTAGATATGCCCCGTTTGTAGAGGAAGCACAGTTCTTTTATTTTGTGCTAGCTCACGGTACGGGCCATATACGAAAGACATTAAAGTACAAGAATGCCCTTATCTCAAAAGCAGAGTGTTTTTCTTGTATGGCAAACTAGGCTTCAATTAAACTTCCTAAAAGGAGTTTAATCACATTCAGTTTAAAGTTCTACCAGAAAGTCTTATTTCAGGATACGAACACCACTCTTGTGCTATTCTGGCCATTCACAGTACAAATAGATTTCGCTTCTGTTCCCAGCAAGTACAGTGTATTGGACTGAAGAGAAGCTCCTGCTTTTCTAAGTTTCCAATACTGAGTTTAACTAGATATGCCCCGTTTGTGTAGGAAGCACAGTTCTTTTGTTTTGAGCCACCTCACTGTACTGGCCCTCTAAGAAACACATTAAAATGCAAGAATGCCCTTTTCTCAAAAGCAGAGTGTTTTTCTTTTATGGCAAACTAGGGTTCAATTAAACTTCCTAAAGGGAGTTGAATCACATTCAGTTTAAAGTTCTAGCAGCAAGTGTTAATTCAGGGTAAGAACACCACTCTTGTGCTATTCTGGCCATACAGTGCAAATAGCATTCGCATCTGTTCCCAGCAAGTACAGTGTATTGGACTGAAGAGAAGCTCCTGCTTTTCTAAGTTTCCAATACCGAGTTTAACTAGATATGCCCCGTTTGTGTAGGAATCACAGTTCTTTTGTTTTGAGCTACCTCACTGTACTGGCCGTGTAGGAAACACATTAAAGTGCAAGAATGCCCTTTTCTCAAAAGCAGAGCGTTTTTCTTTTTTGGAAATGGAAGGGATCAATTAAACTTCCTAAACGGAGTTGATTCACATTCAGTTTCAAGTGCTAGCAGCAAGTGTTAATTCATGGTAAGAACACCACTCTTGTGCTATTCTGGCCATACACAGTACAAATAGCATTCACCTCTGTTCCCAGCAAGTACAGTGTATTGGACTGAAGAGAAGCTCCTGCTTTTTTAAGTTTCCAATACTGAGTTTAACTAGATATGCCCCGTTTGTGTAGGAAGCACAGTTCTTTTGTTTTGAGCCACCTCACTGTACTGGCCCTGGAAGAAACACATTAAAATGCAAGAATGCCCTTTTCTCAAAAGCAGAGTGTTTTTCTTGTATGGCAAACTAGGGTTCAATTAAACTTCCTAAAGGGAGTTGAATCACATTCAGTTTAAAGTTCTAGCAGCAAGTGTTAATTCAGGGTAAGAACACCACTCTTGTGCTATTCTGGCCATACACAGTGCAAATAGCATTCGCGTCTGTTCCCAGCAAGTACAGTGTATTGGACTGAAGCGAAGCTCCTGTTTAACTTAGTTTCCAATACTGAGTTGAACTAGATATGCCCCGTTTGTGGAGGAAGCACTGTTCTTTTGTTTTGAGCTAGCTCCTTGTCCTGTACCTATTGGAAACTGACTAGAGTGCAAGAATGCCCTTTTCTCAAAAGCAGAATATTTTTCTTATATGGAAATGTAGGGTTCAATGAAACCTCCTAAACGGAGTTGATTCACATTCAGTTTCCATTGCTAGCGCAAGTGTTAATTCAGCGTAAGAACACCACTCTTGTGCTATTCTGGAAATACACAGTGCAAATTACATTTGCCTCTGTTCCCATCAAGTACAGTGTATTGGACTGAAGAGAAGCTCCTGTTTTACTTTGTTTCCAATACTGAGGTGAACTAGATATGCCCCGTTGGTGTAGGAAGCACAGTTCTTTTGTTTTGAGTTAGCTCACTGTACTGGCCCTGTAGGAAAGACATTAAACAACAAGAATGCCATTTTCTCAAAAGCAGAGTGTTTTTCTTGTATGGCAAACTAGGGTTCAATTAAACTTCCTAATCGGTGTTGAATCACAT
The DNA here is from genome assembly GCF_049852395.1 of Peromyscus maniculatus bairdii. Lineage (NCBI taxonomy): Eukaryota > Metazoa > Chordata > Mammalia > Rodentia > Cricetidae > Peromyscus > Peromyscus maniculatus. Next base: position 10,103,815 of record NC_134869.1, on the reverse strand, counting down.
TCAGTTTCAATTTCTAGCAGCGAGTGATATTTCTGGGTAAGAACACCACTCTTGAGCTATTCTGGCCATACACAGTGCAAATAGTTTTCGCGTCTTTTCCCAGCAAGTACAGTGTATTGGACTGAAGAGAAGCTCCTGTTTTACTTAATTTCAAATACTGAGTTGAACTAGATTTGCCCGTTTGTGGAGGAGGCACTGTTCATTTGTTTTGAGCTAGTTCACTGTACAGGACCTATTGGAAACAGATTTGAGTGCAAGAATGCCCTTTTCTCAAAAGCAGAGTATTTTTCCTGTATGGCAAACTAGGGTTCAATTAAACTTCATAAACGGAGTTGAATCATATTCAGTTTCAAGGGCTAGCAGCTAGTGTTAATTCAGGGAAAGAACACTACTCTTGTGCTATTCTGGCCATACACAGTGCAAATTATATTTGCTTCTGTTCCCAGCAACTACACTGTATTGGACTGAAAGAAGCGCCTGTTTTACTTAGTTTCCAATACTGAGTTGAACTAGATATGCCCCATTTGTAGAGGAAGCACAGTTCTTTTATTTTGAGCTAGCTCACGGTACTGGCCATATAGGAAAGACATTAAATTGCAAGAATGCCCTTTTCTCAAAAGCAGAGTGTTTTTCTTCTATGGCAAACAGGGGTTCAATTAAACTTCCGAAAGGGAGTTGAATCACATTCGGTTTCAAGTTCTAGCAGCAAGTATTAATTGAGGGTAAGAACACCACTCTTGTGCTATTCTGGCCATACACAGTGCAAATAGATTTCATGTCTGTTTCCAGCACGTACAGTGTATTGGACTGAAGAGAAGTTCGTGTTTTACTTAGTTTCCAATACTGAGTTGAACTAGATATGACCCGTTTGTGTAGGAAGCACAGTTCTTTTGTTTTGAGCTACCTCACTGTACTGGCCCTATAGGAAACACATTAAACTGCAGAATGCACTTTTCTCAAAAGCAGAGTGTTTTTCTTGTATGGCAATCTAGGGTTCAATTAAACTTCCTAAACAGAGTTGAATCACATTCAGTTTCAAGTTCTAGCAGCAAGTGATATTTCAGGGTAAGAACGCCACTCTTGTGCTGTTCTGGACATACACAGTGCAAATAGCATTCGCCTCTGTTCCCAGCAAGTACAGTGTATTGGACTGAAGAGAAGCTCCTGTTTTACTTAGTTTCCAATACTGAGTTGAACTAGATATGGCCCGTTTGTGGAGGAAGCACTGTTCATTTCTTTTGAGCTAGTTCACTGTACAGGTCCTATTGGAAACAGATTAGAGTGCAAGAATGCCCTTTTATCAAAAGCAGAGTATTTTTCTTGTATGGAAAACTAGTGTTCAATTTAACTTCCTAAACGGAGTTGAATCACATTCACTTTCAAATGCTAGCAGCAAGTGTTAATTCAGGGTAAGAACACTACTCTTGTGCTATTCTGGCCATACACAGTGCAAATTATATTCGCTTCTGTTCCCAGCAACTACACTGTATTGGAATGAAAGAAGCTCCTGTTTTACTTAGTTTCCAATACTTAGTTGAACTAGATATGCCCCGTTTGTAGAGGAAGCACAGTTCTTTTATTTTGTGCTAGCTCACGGTACGGGCCATATACGAAAGACATTAAAGTACAAGAATGCCCTTATCTCAAAAGCAGAGTGTTTTTCTTGTATGGCAAACTAGGCTTCAATTAAACTTCCTAAAAGGAGTTTAATCACATTCAGTTTAAAGTTCTACCAGAAAGTCTTATTTCAGGATACGAACACCACTCTTGTGCTATTCTGGCCATTCACAGTACAAATAGATTTCGCTTCTGTTCCCAGCAAGTACAGTGTATTGGACTGAAGAGAAGCTCCTGCTTTTCTAAGTTTCCAATACTGAGTTTAACTAGATATGCCCCGTTTGTGTAGGAAGCACAGTTCTTTTGTTTTGAGCCACCTCACTGTACTGGCCCTCTAAGAAACACATTAAAATGCAAGAATGCCCTTTTCTCAAAAGCAGAGTGTTTTTCTTTTATGGCAAACTAGGGTTCAATTAAACTTCCTAAAGGGAGTTGAATCACATTCAGTTTAAAGTTCTAGCAGCAAGTGTTAATTCAGGGTAAGAACACCACTCTTGTGCTATTCTGGCCATACAGTGCAAATAGCATTCGCATCTGTTCCCAGCAAGTACAGTGTATTGGACTGAAGAGAAGCTCCTGCTTTTCTAAGTTTCCAATACCGAGTTTAACTAGATATGCCCCGTTTGTGTAGGAATCACAGTTCTTTTGTTTTGAGCTACCTCACTGTACTGGCCGTGTAGGAAACACATTAAAGTGCAAGAATGCCCTTTTCTCAAAAGCAGAGCGTTTTTCTTTTTTGGAAATGGAAGGGATCAATTAAACTTCCTAAACGGAGTTGATTCACATTCAGTTTCAAGTGCTAGCAGCAAGTGTTAATTCATGGTAAGAACACCACTCTTGTGCTATTCTGGCCATACACAGTACAAATAGCATTCACCTCTGTTCCCAGCAAGTACAGTGTATTGGACTGAAGAGAAGCTCCTGCTTTTTTAAGTTTCCAATACTGAGTTTAACTAGATATGCCCCGTTTGTGTAGGAAGCACAGTTCTTTTGTTTTGAGCCACCTCACTGTACTGGCCCTGGAAGAAACACATTAAAATGCAAGAATGCCCTTTTCTCAAAAGCAGAGTGTTTTTCTTGTATGGCAAACTAGGGTTCAATTAAACTTCCTAAAGGGAGTTGAATCACATTCAGTTTAAAGTTCTAGCAGCAAGTGTTAATTCAGGGTAAGAACACCACTCTTGTGCTATTCTGGCCATACACAGTGCAAATAGCATTCGCGTCTGTTCCCAGCAAGTACAGTGTATTGGACTGAAGCGAAGCTCCTGTTTTACTTAGTTTCCAATACTGAGTTGAACTAGATATGCCCCGTTTGTGGAGGAAGCACTGTTCTTTTGTTTTGAGCTAGCTCCTTGTCCTGTACCTATTGGAAACTGACTAGAGTGCAAGAATGCCCTTTTCTCAAAAGCAGAATATTTTTCTTATATGGAAATGTAGGGTTCAATGAAACCTCCTAAACGGAGTTGATTCACATTCAGTTTCCATTGCTAGCGCAAGTGTTAATTCAGCGTAAGAACACCACTCTTGTGCTATTCTGGAAATACACAGTGCAAATTACATTTGCCTCTGTTCCCATCAAGTACAGTGTATTGGACTGAAGAGAAGCTCCTGTTTTACTTTGTTTCCAATACTGAGGTGAACTAGATATGCCCCGTTGGTGTAGGAAGCACAGTTCTTTTGTTTTGAGCTAGCTCACTGTACTGGCCCTGTAGGAAAGACATTAAACAACAAGAATGCCATTTTCTCAAAAGCAGAGTGTTTTTCTTGTATGGCAAACTAGGGTTCAATTAAACTTCCTAATCGGTGTTGAATCACATTCAGTTTCAATTTCTAGCAGCGAGTGATATTTCTGGGTAAGAACACCACTCTTGAGCTATTCTGGCCATACACAGTGCAAATAGTTTTCGCGTCTTTTCCCAGCAAGTACAGTGTATTGGACTGAAGAGAAGCTCCTGTTTTACTTAATTTCAAATACTGAGTTGAACTAGATTTGCCCGTTTGTGGAGGAGGCACTGTTCATTTGTTTTGAGCTAGTTCACTGTACAGGACCTATTGGAAACAGATTTGAGTGCAAGAATGCCCTTTTCTCAAAAGCAGAGTATTTTTCCTGTATGGCAAACTAGGGTTCAATTAAACTTCATAAACGGAGTTGAATCATATTCAGTTTCAAGGGCTAGCAGCTAGTGTTAATTCAGGGAAAGAACACTACTCTTGTGCTATTCTGGCCATACACAGTGCAAATTATATTTGCTTCTGTTCCCAGCAACTACACTGTATTGGACTGAAAGAAGCGCCTGTTTTACTTAGTTTCCAATACTGAGTTGAACTAGATATGCCCCATTTGTAGAGGAAGCACAGTTCTTTTATTTTGAGCTAGCTCACGGTACTGGCCATATAGGAAAGACATTAAATTGCAAGAATGCCCTTTTCTCAAAAGCAGAGTGTTTTTCTTCTATGGCAAACAGGGGTTCAATTAAACTTCCGAAAGGGAGTTGAATCACATTCGGTTTCAAGTTCTAGCAGCAAGTATTAATTGAGGGTAAGAACACCACTCTTGTGCTATTCTGGCCATACACAGTGCAAATAGATTTCATGTCTGTTTCCAGCACGTACAGTGTATTGGACTGAAGAGAAGTTCGTGTTTTACTTAGTTTCCAATACTGAGTTGAACTAGATATGACCCGTTTGTGTAGGAAGCACAGTTCTTTTGTTTTGAGCTACCTCACTGTACTGGCCCTATAGGAAACACATTAAACTGCAGAATGCACTTTTCTCAAAAGCAGAGTGTTTTTCTTGTATGGCAATCTAGGGTTCAATTAAACTTCCTAAACAGAGTTGAATCACATTCAGTTTCAAGTTCTAGCAGCAAGTGATATTTCAGGGTAAGAACGCCACTCTTGTGCTGTTCTGGACATACACAGTGCAAATAGCATTCGCCTCTGTTCCCAGCAAGTACAGTGTATTGGACTGAAGAGAAGCTCCTGTTTTACTTAGTTTCCAATACTGAGTTGAACTAGATATGGCCCGTTTGTGGAGGAAGCACTGTTCATTTCTTTTGAGCTAGTTCACTGTACAGGTCCTATTGGAAACAGATTAGAGTGCAAGAATGCCCTTTTATCAAAAGCAGAGTATTTTTCTTGTATGGAAAACTAGTGTTCAATTTAACTTCCTAAACGGAGTTGAATCACATTCACTTTCAAATGCTAGCAGCAAGTGTTAATTCAGGGTAAGAACACTACTCTTGTGCTATTCTGGCCATACACAGTGCAAATTATATTCGCTTCTGTTCCCAGCAACTACACTGTATTGGAATGAAAGAAGCTCCTGTTTTACTTAGTTTCCAATACTTAGTTGAACTAGATATGCCCCGTTTGTAGAGGAAGCACAGTTCTTTTATTTTGTGCTAGCTCACGGTACGGGCCATATACGAAAGACATTAAAGTACAAGAATGCCCTTATCTCAAAAGCAGAGTGTTTTTCTTGTATGGCAAACTAGGCTTCAATTAAACTTCCTAAAAGGAGTTTAATCACATTCAGTTTAAAGTTCTACCAGAAAGTCTTATTTCAGGATACGAACACCACTCTTGTGCTATTCTGGCCATTCACAGTACAAATAGATTTCGCTTCTGTTCCCAGCAAGTACAGTGTATTGGACTGAAGAGAAGCTCCTGCTTTTCTAAGTTTCCAATACTGAGTTTAACTAGATATGCCCCGTTTGTGTAGGAAGCACAGTTCTTTTGTTTTGAGCCACCTCACTGTACTGGCCCTCTAAGAAACACATTAAAATGCAAGAATGCCCTTTTCTCAAAAGCAGAGTGTTTTTCTTTTATGGCAAACTAGGGTTCAATTAAACTTCCTAAAGGGAGTTGAATCACATTCAGTTTAAAGTTCTAGCAGCAAGTGTTAATTCAGGGTAAGAACACCACTCTTGTGCTATTCTGGCCATACAGTGCAAATAGCATTCACATCTGTTCCCAGCAAGTACAGTGTATTGGACTGAAGAGAAGCTCCTGCTTTTCTAAGTTTCCAATACCGAGTTTAACTAGATATGCCCCGTTTGTGTAGGAATCACAGTTCTTTTGTTTTGAGCTACCTCACTGTACTGGCCGTGTAGGAAACACATTAAAGTGCAAGAATGCCCTTTTCTCAAAAGCAGAGCGTTTTTCTTTTTTGGAAATGGAAGGGATCAATTAAACTTCCTAAACGGAGTTGATTCACATTCAGTTTCAAGTGCTAGCAGCAAGTGTTAATTCATGGTAAGAACACCACTCTTGTGCTATTCTGGCCATACACAGTACAAATAGCATTCACCTCTGTTCCCAGCAAGTACAGTGTATTGGACTGAAGAGAAGCTCCTGCTTTTTTAAGTTTCCAATACTGAGTTTAACTAGATATGCCCCGTTTGTGTAGGAAGCACAGTTCTTTTGTTTTGAGCCACCTCACTGTACTGGCCCTGGAAGAAACACATTAAAATGCAAGAATGCCCTTTTCTCAAAAGCAGAGTGTTTTTCTTGTATGGCAAACTAGGGTTCAATTAAACTTCCTAAAGGGAGTTGAATCACATTCAGTTTAAAGTTCTAGCAGCAAGTGTTAATTCAGGGTAAGAACACCACTCTTGTGCTATTCTGGCCATACACAGTGCAAATAGCATTCGCGTCTGTTCCCAGCAAGTACAGTGTATTGGACTGAAGCGAAGCTCCTGTTTTACTTAGTTTCCAATACTGAGTTGAACTAGATATGCCCCGTTTGTGGAGGAAGCACTGTTCTTTTGTTTTGAGCTAGCTCCTTGTCCTGTACCTATTGGATACTGACTAGAGTGCAAGAATGCCCTTTTCTCAAAAGCAGAATATTTTTCTTATATGGAAATGTAGGGTTCAATGAAACCTCCTAAACGGAGTTGATTCACATTCAGTTTCCATTGCTAGCGCAAGTGTTAATTCAGCGTAAGAACACCACTCTTGTGCTATTCTGGAAATACACAGTGCAAATTACATTTGCCTCTGTTCCCATCAAGTACAGTGTATTGGACTGAAGAGAAGCTCCTGTTTTACTTTGTTTCCAATACTGAGGTGAACTAGATATGCCCCGTTGGTGTAGGAAGCACAGTTCTTTTGTTTTGAGTTAGCTCACTGTACTGGCCCTGTAGGAAAGACATTAAACAACAAGAATGCCATTTTCTCAAAAGCAGAGTGTTTTTCTTGTATGGCAAACTAGGGTTCAATTAAACTTCCTAATCGGTGTTGAATCACATTCAGTTTCAATTTCTAGCAGCGAGTGATATTTCTGGGTAAGAACACCACTCTTGAGCTATTCTGGCCATACACAGTGCAAATAGTTTTCGCGTCTTTTCCCAGCAAGTACAGTGTATTGGACTGAAGAGAAGCTCCTGTTTTACTTAATTTCAAATACTGAGTTGAACTAGATTTGCCCGTTTGTGGAGGAGGCACTGTTCATTTGTTTTGAGCTAGTTCACTGTACAGGACCTATTGGAAACAGATTTGAGTGCAAGAATGCCCTTTTCTCAAAAGCAGAGTATTTTTCCTGTATGGCAAACTAGGGTTCAATTAAACTTCATAAACGGAGTTGAATCATATTCAGTTTCAAGGGCTAGCAGCTAGTGTTAATTCAGGGAAAGAACACTACTCTTGTGCTATTCTGGCCATACACAGTGCAAATTATATTTGCTTCTGTTCCCAGCAACTACACTGTATTGGACTGAAAGAAGCGCCTGTTTTACTTAGTTTCCAATACTGAGTTGAACTAGATATGCCCCATTTGTAGAGGAAGCACAGTTCTTTTATTTTGAGCTAGCTCACGGTACTGGCCATATAGGAAAGACATTAAATTGCAAGAATGCCCTTTTCTCAAAAGCAGAGTGTTTTTCTTCTATGGCAAACAGGGGTTCAATTAAACTTCCGAAAGGGAGTTGAATCACATTCGGTTTCAAGTTCTAGCAGCAAGTATTAATTGAGGGTAAGAACACCACTCTTGTGCTATTCTGGCCATACACAGTGCAAATAGATTTCATGTCTGTTTCCAGCACGTACAGTGTATTGGACTGAAGAGAAGTTCGTGTTTTACTTAGTTTCCAATACTGAGTTGAACTAGATATGACCCGTTTGTGTAGGAAGCACAGTTCTTTTGTTTTGAGCTACCTCACTGTACTGGCCCTATAGGAAACACATTAAACTGCAGAATGCACTTTTCTCAAAAGCAGAGTGTTTTTCTTGTATGGCAATCTAGGGTTCAATTAAACTTCCTAAACAGAGTTGAATCACATTCAGTTTCAAGTTCTAGCAGCAAGTGATATTTCAGGGTAAGAACGCCACTCTTGTGCTGTTCTGGACATACACAGTGCAAATAGCATTCGCCTCTGTTCCCAGCAAGTACAGTGTATTGGACTGAAGAGAAGCTCCTGTTTTACTTAGTTTCCAATACTGAGTTGAACTAGATATGGCCCGTTTGTGGAGGAAGCACTGTTCATTTCTTTTGAGCTAGTTCACTGTACAGGTCCTATTGGAAACAGATTAGAGTGCAAGAATGCCCTTTTATCAAAAGCAGAGTATTTTTCTTGTATGGAAAACTAGTGTTCAATTTAACTTCCTAAACGGAGTTGAATCACATTCACTTTCAAATGCTAGCAGCAAGTGTTAATTCAGGGTAAGAACACTACTCTTGTGCTATTCTGGCCATACACAGTGCAAATTATATTCGCTTCTGTTCCCAGCAACTACACTGTATTGGAATGAAAGAAGCTCCTGTTTTACTTAGTTTCCAATACTTAGTTGAACTAGATATGCCCCGTTTGTAGAGGAAGCACAGTTCTTTTATTTTGTGCTAGCTCACGGTACGGGCCATATACGAAAGACATTAAAGTACAAGAATGCCCTTATCTCAAAAGCAGAGTGTTTTTCTTGTATGGCAAACTAGGCTTCAATTAAACTTCCTAAAAGGAGTTTAATCACATTCAGTTTAAAGTTCTACCAGAAAGTCTTATTTCAGGATACGAACACCACTCTTGTGCTATTCTGGCCATTCACAGTACAAATAGATTTCGCTTCTGTTCCCAGCAAGTACAGTGTATTGGACTGAAGAGAAGCTCCTGCTTTTCTAAGTTTCCAATACTGAGTTTAACTAGATATGCCCCGTTTGTGTAGGAAGCACAGTTCTTTTGTTTTGAGCCACCTCACTGTACTGGCCCTCTAAGAAACACATTAAAATGCAAGAATGCCCTTTTCTCAAAAGCAGAGTGTTTTTCTTTTATGGCAAACTAGGGTTCAATTAAACTTCCTAAAGGGAGTTGAATCACATTCAGTTTAAAGTTCTAGCAGCAAGTGTTAATTCAGGGTAAGAACACCACTCTTGTGCTATTCTGGCCATACAGTGCAAATAGCATTCGCATCTGTTCCCAGCAAGTACAGTGTATTGGACTGAAGAGAAGCTCCTGCTTTTCTAAGTTTCCAATACCGAGTTTAACTAGATATGCCCCGTTTGTGTAGGAATCACAGTTCTTTTGTTTTGAGCTACCTCACTGTACTGGCCGTGTAGGAAACACATTAAAGTGCAAGAATGCCCTTTTCTCAAAAGCAGAGCGTTTTTCTTTTTTGGAAATGGAAGGGATCAATTAAACTTCCTAAACGGAGTTGATTCACATTCAGTTTCAAGTGCTAGCAGCAAGTGTTAATTCATGGTAAGAACACCACTCTTGTGCTATTCTGGCCATACACAGTACAAATAGCATTCACCTCTGTTCCCAGCAAGTACAGTGTATTGGACTGAAGAGAAGCTCCTGCTTTTTTAAGTTTCCAATACTGAGTTTAACTAGATATGCCCCGTTTGTGTAGGAAGCACAGTTCTTTTGTTTTGAGCCACCTCACTGTACTGGCCCTGGAAGAAACACATTAAAATGCAAGAATGCCCTTTTCTCAAAAGCAGAGTGTTTTTCTTGTATGGCAAACTAGGGTTCAATTAAACTTCCTAAAGGGAGTTGAATCACATTCAGTTTAAAGTTCTAGCAGCAAGTGTTAATTCAGGGTAAGAACACCACTCTTGTGCTATTCTGGCCATACACAGTGCAAATAGCATTCGCGTCTGTTCCCAGCAAGTACAGTGTATTGGACTGAAGCGAAGCTCCTGTTTTACTTAGTTTCCAATACTGAGTTGAACTAGATATGCCCCGTTTGTGGAGGAAGCACTGTTCTTTTGTTTTGAGCTAGCTCCTTGTCCTGTACCTATTGGAAACTGACTAGAGTGCAAGAATGCCCTTTTCTCAAAAGCAGAATATTTTTCTTATATGGAAATGTAGGGTTCAATGAAACCTCCTAAACGGAGTTGATTCACATTCAGTTTCCATTGCTAGCGCAAGTGTTAATTCAGCGTAAGAACACCACTCTTGTGCTATTCTGGAAATACACAGTGCAAATTACATTTGCCTCTGTTCCCATCAAGTACAGTGTATTGGACTGAAGAGAAGCTCCTGTTTTACTTTGTTTCCAATACTGAGGTGAACTAGATATGCCCCGTTGGTGTAGGAAGCACAGTTCTTTTGTTTTGAGTTAGCTCACTGTACTGGCCCTGTAGGAAAGACATTAAACAACAAGAATGCCATTTTCTCAAAAGCAGAGTGTTTTTCTTGTATGGCAAACTAGGGTTCAATTAAACTTCCTAATCGGTGTTGAATCACATTCAGTTTCAATTTCTAGCAGCGAGTGATATTTCTGGGTAAGAACACCACTCTTGAGCTATTCTGGCCATACACAGTGCAAATAGTTTTCGCGTCTTTTCCCAGCAAGTACAGTGTATTGGACTGAAGAGAAGCTCCTGTTTTACTTAATTTCAAATACTGAGTTGAACTAGATTTGCCCGTTTGTGGAGGAGGCACTGTTCATTTGTTTTGAGCTAGTTCACTGTACAGGACCTATTGGAAACAGATTTGAGTGCAAGAATGCCCTTTTCTCAAAAGCAGAGTATTTTTCCTGTATGGCAAACTAGGGTTCAATTAAACTTCATAAACGGAGTTGAATCATATTCAGTTTCAAGGGCTAGCAGCTAGTGTTAATTCAGGGAAAGAACACTACTCTTGTGCTATTCTGGCCATACACAGTGCAAATTATATTTGCTTCTGTTCCCAGCAACTACACTGTATTGGACTGAAAGAAGCGCCTGTTTTACTTAGTTTCCAATACTGAGTTGAACTAGATATGCCCCATTTGTAGAGGAAGCACAGTTCTTTTATTTTGAGCTAGCTCACGGTACTGGCCATATAGGAAAGACATTAAATTGCAAGAATGCCCTTTTCTCAAAAGCAGAGTGTTTTTCTTCTATGGCAAACAGGGGTTCAATTAAACTTCCGAAAGGGAGTTGAATCACATTCGGTTTCAAGTTCTAGCAGCAAGTATTAATTGAGGGTAAGAACACCACTCTTGTGCTATTCTGGCCATACACAGTGCAAATAGATTTCATGTCTGTTTCCAGCACGTACAGTGTATTGGACTGAAGAGAAGTTCGTGTTTTACTTAGTTTCCAATACTGAGTTGAACTAGATATGACCCGTTTGTGTAGGAAGCACAGTTCTTTTGTTTTGAGCTACCTCACTGTACTGGCCCTATAGGAAACACATTAAACTGCAGAATGCACTTTTCTCAAAAGCAGAGTGTTTTTCTTGTATGGCAATCTAGGGTTCAATTAAACTTCCTAAACAGAGTTGAATCACATTCAGTTTCAAGTTCTAGCAGCAAGTGATATTTCAGGGTAAGAACGCCACTCTTGTGCTGTTCTGGACATACACAGTGCAAATAGCATTCGCCTCTGTTCCCAGCAAGTACAGTGTATTGGACTGAAGAGAAGCTCCTGTTTTACTTAGTTTCCAATACTGAGTTGAACTAGATATGGCCCGTTTGTGGAGGAAGCACTGTTCATTTCTTTTGAGCTAGTTCACTGTACAGGTCCTATTGGAAACAGATTAGAGTGCAAGAATGCCCTTTTATCAAAAGCAGAGTATTTTTCTTGTATGGAAAACTAGTGTTCAATTTAACTTCCTAAACGGAGTTGAATCACATTCACTTTCAAATGCTAGCAGCAAGTGTTAATTCAGGGTAAGAACACTACTCTTGTGCTATTCTGGCCATACACAGTGCAAATTATATTCGCTTCTGTTCCCAGCAACTACACTGTATTGGAATGAAAGAAGCTCCTGTTTTACTTAGTTTCCAATACTTAGTTGAACTAGATATGCCCCGTTTGTAGAGGAAGCACAGTTCTTTTATTTTGTGCTAGCTCACGGTACGGGCCATATACGAAAGACATTAAAGTACAAGAATGCCCTTATCTCAAAAGCAGAGTGTTTTTCTTGTATGGCAAACTAGGCTTCAATTAAACTTCCTAAAAGGAGTTTAATCACATTCAGTTTAAAGTTCTACCAGAAAGTCTTATTTCAGGATACGAACACCACTCTTGTGCTATTCTGGCCATTCACAGTACAAATAGATTTCGCTTCTGTTCCCAGCAAGTACAGTGTATTGGACTGAAGAGAAGCTCCTGCTTTTCTAAGTTTCCAATACTGAGTTTAACTAGATATGCCCCGTTTGTGTAGGAAGCACAGTTCTTTTGTTTTGAGCCACCTCACTGTACTGGCCCTCTAAGAAACACATTAAAATGCAAGAATGCCCTTTTCTCAAAAGCAGAGTGTTTTTCTTTTATGGCAAACTAGGGTTCAATTAAACTTCCTAAAGGGAGTTGAATCACATTCAGTTTAAAGTTCTAGCAGCAAGTGTTAATTCAGGGTAAGAACACCACTCTTGTGCTATTCTGGCCATACAGTGCAAATAGCATTCGCATCTGTTCCCAGCAAGTACAGTGTATTGGACTGAAGAGAAGCTCCTGCTTTTCTAAGTTTCCAATACCGAGTTTAACTAGATATGCCCCGTTTGTGTAGGAATCACAGTTCTTTTGTTTTGAGCTACCTCACTGTACTGGCCGTGTAGGAAACACATTAAAGTGCAAGAATGCCCTTTTCTCAAAAGCAGAGCGTTTTTCTTTTTTGGAAATGGAAGGGATCAATTAAACTTCCTAAACGGAGTTGATTCACATTCAGTTTCAAGTGCTAGCAGCAAGTGTTAATTCATGGTAAGAACACCACTCTTGTGCTATTCTGGCCATACACAGTACAAATAGCATTCACCTCTGTTCCCAGCAAGTACAGTGTATTGGACTGAAGAGAAGCTCCTGCTTTTTTAAGTTTCCAATACTGAGTTTAACTAGATATGCCCCGTTTGTGTAGGAAGCACAGTTCTTTTGTTTTGAGCCACCTCACTGTACTGGCCCTGGAAGAAACACATTAAAATGCAAGAATGCCCTTTTCTCAAAAGCAGAGTGTTTTTCTTGTATGGCAAACTAGGGTTCAATTAAACTTCCTAAAGGGAGTTGAATCACATTCAGTTTAAAGTTCTAGCAGCAAGTGTTAATTCAGGGTAAGAACACCACTCTTGTGCTATTCTGGCCATACACAGTGCAAATAGCATTCGCGTCTGTTCCCAGCAAGTACAGTGTATTGGACTGAAGCGAAGCTCCTGTTTTACTTAGTTTCCAATACTGAGTTGAACTAGATATGCCCCGTTTGTGGAGGAAGCACTGTTCTTTTGTTTTGAGCTAGCTCCTTGTCCTGTACCTATTGGAAACTGACTAGAGTGCAAGAATGCCCTTTTCTCAAAAGCAGAATATTTTTCTTATATGGAAATGTAGGGTTCAATGAAACCTCCTAAACGGAGTTGATTCACATTCAGTTTCCATTGCTAGCGCAAGTGTTAATTCAGCGTAAGAACACCACTCTTGTGCTATTCTGGAAATACACAGTGCAAATTACATTTGCCTCTGTTCCCATCAAGTACAGTGTATTGGACTGAAGAGAAGCTCCTGTTTTACTTTGTTTCCAATACTGAGGTGAACTAGATATGCCCCGTTGGTGTAGGAAGCACAGTTCTTTTGTTTTGAGCTAGCTCACTGTACTGGCCCTGTAGGAAAGACATTAAACAACAAGAATGCCATTTTCTCAAAAGCAGAGTGTTTTTCTTGTATGGCAAACTAGGGTTCAATTAAACTTCCTAATCGGTGTTGAATCACATTCAGTTTCAATTTCTAGCAGCGAGTGATATTTCTGGGTAAGAACACCACTCTTGAGCTATTCTGGCCATACACAGTGCAAATAGTTTTCGCGTCTTTTCCCAGCAAGTACAGTGTATTGGACTGAAGAGAAGCTCCTGTTTTACTTAATTTCAAATACTGAGTTGAACTAGATTTGCCCGTTTGTGGAGGAGGCACTGTTCATTTGTTTTGAGCTAGTTCACTGTACAGGACCTATTGGAAACAGATTTGAGTGCAAGAATGCCCTTTTCTCAAAAGCAGAGTATTTTTCCTGTATGGCAAACTAGGGTTCAATTAAACTTCATAAACGGAGTTGAATCATATTCAGTTTCAAGGGCTAGCAGCTAGTGTTAATTCAGGGAAAGAACACTACTCTTGTGCTATTCTGGCCATACACAGTGCAAATTATATTTGCTTCTGTTCCCAGCAACTACACTGTATTGGACTGAAAGAAGCGCCTGTTTTACTTAGTTTCCAATACTGAGTTGAACTAGATATGCCCCATTTGTAGAGGAAGCACAGTTCTTTTATTTTGAGCTAGCTCACGGTACTGGCCATATAGGAAAGACATTAAATTGCAAGAATGCCCTTTTCTCAAAAGCAGAGTGTTTTTCTTCTATGGCAAACAGGGGTTCAATTAAACTTCCGAAAGGGAGTTGAATCACATTCGGTTTCAAGTTCTAGCAGCAAGTATTAATTGAGGGTAAGAACACCACTCTTGTGCTATTCTGGCCATACACAGTGCAAATAGATTTCATGTCTGTTTCCAGCACGTACAGTGTATTGGACTGAAGAGAAGTTCGTGTTTTACTTAGTTTCCAATACTGAGTTGAACTAGATATGACCCGTTTGTGTAGGAAGCACAGTTCTTTTGTTTTGAGCTACCTCACTGTACTGGCCCTATAGGAAACACATTAAACTGCAGAATGCACTTTTCTCAAAAGCAGAGTGTTTTTCTTGTATGGCAATCTAGGGTTCAATTAAACTTCCTAAACAGAGTTGAATCACATTCAGTTTCAAGTTCTAGCAGCAAGTGATATTTCAGGGTAAGAACGCCACTCTTGTGCTGTTCTGGACATACACAGTGCAAATAGCATTCGCCTCTGTTCCCAGCAAGTACAGTGTATTGGACTGAAGAGAAGCTCCTGTTTTACTTAGTTTCCAATACTGAGTTGAACTAGATATGGCCCGTTTGTGGAGGAAGCACTGTTCATTTCTTTTGAGCTAGTTCACTGTACAGGTCCTATTGGAAACAGATTAGAGTGCAAGAATGCCCTTTTATCAAAAGCAGAGTATTTTTCTTGTATGGAAAACTAGTGTTCAATTTAACTTCCTAAACGGAGTTGAATCACATTCACTTTCAAATGCTAGCAGCAAGTGTTAATTCAGGGTAAGAACACTACTCTTGTGCTATTCTGGCCATACACAGTGCAAATTATATTCGCTTCTGTTCCCAGCAACTACACTGTATTGGAATGAAAGAAGCTCCTGTTTTACTTAGTTTCCAATACTTAGTTGAACTAGATATGCCCCGTTTGTAGAGGAAGCACAGTTCTTTTATTTTGTGCTAGCTCACGGTACGGGCCATATACGAAAGACATTAAAGTACAAGAATGCCCTTATCTCAAAAGCAGAGTGTTTTTCTTGTATGGCAAACTAGGCTTCAATTAAACTTCCTAAAAGGAGTTTAATCACATTCAGTTTAAAGTTCTACCAGAAAGTCTTATTTCAGGATACGAACACCACTCTTGTGCTATTCTGGCCATTCACAGTACAAATAGATTTCGCTTCTGTTCCCAGCAAGTACAGTGTATTGGACTGAAGAGAAGCTCCTGCTTTTCTAAGTTTCCAATACTGAGTTTAACTAGATATGCCCCGTTTGTGTAGGAAGCACAGTTCTTTTGTTTTGAGCCACCTCACTGTACTGGCCCTCTAAGAAACACATTAAAATGCAAGAATGCCCTTTTCTCAAAAGCAGAATATTTTTCTTATATGGAAATGTAGGGTTCAATGAAACCTCCTAAACGGAGTTGATTCACATTCAGTTTCCATTGCTAGCGCAAGTGTTAATTCAGCGTAAGAACACCACTCTTGTGCTATTCTGGAAATACACAGTGCAAATTACATTTGCCTCTGTTCCCATCAAGTACAGTGTATTGGACTGAAGAGAAGCTCCTGTTTTACTTTGTTTCCAATACTGAGGTGAACTAGATATGCCCCGTTGGTGTAGGAAGCACAGTTCTTTTGTTTTGAGTTAGCTCACTGTACTGGCCCTGTAGGAAAGACATTAAACAACAAGAATGCCATTTTCTCAAAAGCAGAGTGTTTTTCTTGTATGGCAAACTAGGGTTCAATTAAACTTCCTAATCGGTGTTGAATCACATTCAGTTTCAATTTCTAGCAGCGAGTGATATTTCTGGGTAAGAACACCACTCTTGAGCTATTCTGGCCATACACAGTGCAAATAGTTTTCGCGTCTTTTCCCAGCAAGTACAGTGTATTGGACTGAAGAGAAGCTCCTGTTTTACTTAATTTCAAATACTGAGTTGAACTAGATTTGCCCGTTTGTGGAGGAGGCACTGTTCATTTGTTTTGAGCTAGTTCACTGTACAGGACCTATTGGAAACAGATTTGAGTGCAAGAATGCCCTTTTCTCAAAAGCAGAGTATTTTTCCTGTATGGCAAACTAGGGTTCAATTAAACTTCATAAACGGAGTTGAATCATATTCAGTTTCAAGGGCTAGCAGCTAGTGTTAATTCAGGGAAAGAACACTACTCTTGTGCTATTCTGGCCATACACAGTGCAAATTATATTTGCTTCTGTTCCCAGCAACTACACTGTATTGGACTGAAAGAAGCGCCTGTTTTACTTAGTTTCCAATACTGAGTTGAACTAGATATGCCCCATTTGTAGAGGAAGCACAGTTCTTTTATTTTGAGCTAGCTCACGGTACTGGCCATATAGGAAAGACATTAAATTGCAAGAATGCCCTTTTCTCAAAAGCAGAGTGTTTTTCTTCTATGGCAAACAGGGGTTCAATTAAACTTCCGAAAGGGAGTTGAATCACATTCGGTTTCAAGTTCTAGCAGCAAGTATTAATTGAGGGTAAGAACACCACTCTTGTGCTATTCTGGCCATACACAGTGCAAATAGATTTCATGTCTGTTTCCAGCACGTACAGTGTATTGGACTGAAGAGAAGTTCGTGTTTTACTTAGTTTCCAATACTGAGTTGAACTAGATATGACCCGTTTGTGTAGGAAGCACAGTTCTTTTGTTTTGAGCTACCTCACTGTACTGGCCCTATAGGAAACACATTAAACTGCAGAATGCACTTTTCTCAAAAGCAGAGTGTTTTTCTTGTATGGCAATCTAGGGTTCAATTAAACTTCCTAAACAGAGTTGAATCACATTCAGTTTCAAGTTCTAGCAGCAAGTGATATTTCAGGGTAAGAACGCCACTCTTGTGCTGTTCTGGACATACACAGTGCAAATAGCATTCGCCTCTGTTCCCAGCAAGTACAGTGTATTGGACTGAAGAGAAGCTCCTGTTTTACTTAGTTTCCAATACTGAGTTGAACTAGATATGGCCCGTTTGTGGAGGAAGCACTGTTCATTTCTTTTGAGCTAGTTCACTGTACAGGTCCTATTGGAAACAGATTAGAGTGCAAGAATGCCCTTTTATCAAAAGCAGAGTATTTTTCTTGTATGGAAAACTAGTGTTCAATTTAACTTCCTAAACGGAGTTGAATCACATTCACTTTCAAATGCTAGCAGCAAGTGTTAATTCAGGGTAAGAACACTACTCTTGTGCTATTCTGGCCATACACAGTGCAAATTATATTCGCTTCTGTTCCCAGCAACTACACTGTATTGGAATGAAAGAAGCTCCTGTTTTACTTAGTTTCCAATACTTAGTTGAACTAGATATGCCCCGTTTGTAGAGGAAGCACAGTTCTTTTATTTTGTGCTAGCTCACGGTACGGGCCATATACGAAAGACATTAAAGTACAAGAATGCCCTTATCTCAAAAGCAGAGTGTTTTTCTTGTATGGCAAACTAGGCTTCAATTAAACTTCCTAAAAGGAGTTTAATCACATTCAGTTTAAAGTTCTACCAGAAAGTCTTATTTCAGGATACGAACACCACTCTTGTGCTATTCTGGCCATTCACAGTACAAATAGATTTCGCTTCTGTTCCCAGCAAGTACAGTGTATTGGACTGAAGAGAAGCTCCTGCTTTTCTAAGTTTCCAATACTGAGTTTAACTAGATATGCCCCGTTTGTGTAGGAAGCACAGTTCTTTTGTTTTGAGCCACCTCACTGTACTGGCCCTCTAAGAAACACATTAAAATGCAAGAATGCCCTTTTCTCAAAAGCAGAGTGTTTTTCTTTTATGGCAAACTAGGGTTCAATTAAACTTCCTAAAGGGAGTTGAATCACATTCAGTTTAAAGTTCTAGCAGCAAGTGTTAATTCAGGGTAAGAACACCACTCTTGTGCTATTCTGGCCATACAGTGCAAATAGCATTCGCATCTGTTCCCAGCAAGTACAGTGTATTGGACTGAAGAGAAGCTCCTGCTTTTCTAAGTTTCCAATACCGAGTTTAACTAGATATGCCCCGTTTGTGTAGGAATCACAGTTCTTTTGTTTTGAGCTACCTCACTGTACTGGCCGTGTAGGAAACACATTAAAGTGCAAGAATGCCCTTTTCTCAAAAGCAGAGCGTTTTTCTTTTTTGGAAATGGAAGGGATCAATTAAACTTCCTAAACGGAGTTGATTCACATTCAGTTTCAAGTGCTAGCAGCAAGTGTTAATTCATGGTAAGAACACCACTCTTGTGCTATTCTGGCCATACACAGTACAAATAGCATTCACCTCTGTTCCCAGCAAGTACAGTGTATTGGACTGAAGAGAAGCTCCTGCTTTTTTAAGTTTCCAATACTGAGTTTAACTAGATATGCCCCGTTTGTGTAGGAAGCACAGTTCTTTTGTTTTGAGCCACCTCACTGTACTGGCCCTGGAAGAAACACATTAAAATGCAAGAATGCCCTTTTCTCAAAAGCAGAGTGTTTTTCTTGTATGGCAAACTAGGGTTCAATTAAACTTCCTAAAGGGAGTTGAATCACATTCAGTTTAAAGTTCTAGCAGCAAGTGTTAATTCAGGGTAAGAACACCACTCTTGTGCTATTCTGGCCATACACAGTGCAAATAGCATTCGCGTCTGTTCCCAGCAAGTACAGTGTATTGGACTGAAGCGAAGCTCCTGTTTTACTTAGTTTCCAATACTGAGTTGAACTAGATATGCCCCGTTTGTGGAGGAAGCACTGTTCTTTTGTTTTGAGCTAGCTCCTTGTCCTGTACCTATTGGAAACTGACTAGAGTGCAAGAATGCCCTTTTCTCAAAAGCAGAATATTTTTCTTATATGGAAATGTAGGGTTCAATGAAACCTCCTAAACGGAGTTGATTC
This sequence comes from Peromyscus maniculatus bairdii, assembly GCF_049852395.1. Lineage (NCBI taxonomy): Eukaryota > Metazoa > Chordata > Mammalia > Rodentia > Cricetidae > Peromyscus > Peromyscus maniculatus. The sequence goes on along the minus strand of NC_134869.1, from coordinate 10,084,589 downwards.
ACATTCAGTTTCCATTGCTAGCGCAAGTGTTAATTCAGCGTAAGAACACCACTCTTGTGCTATTCTGGAAATACACAGTGCAAATTACATTTGCCTCTGTTCCCATCAAGTACAGTGTATTGGACTGAAGAGAAGCTCCTGTTTTACTTTGTTTCCAATACTGAGGTGAACTAGATATGCCCCGTTGGTGTAGGAAGCACAGTTCTTTTGTTTTGAGTTAGCTCACTGTACTGGCCCTGTAGGAAAGACATTAAACAACAAGAATGCCATTTTCTCAAAAGCAGAGTGTTTTTCTTGTATGGCAAACTAGGGTTCAATTAAACTTCCTAATCGGTGTTGAATCACATTCAGTTTCAATTTCTAGCAGCGAGTGATATTTCTGGGTAAGAACACCACTCTTGAGCTATTCTGGCCATACACAGTGCAAATAGTTTTCGCGTCTTTTCCCAGCAAGTACAGTGTATTGGACTGAAGAGAAGCTCCTGTTTTACTTAATTTCAAATACTGAGTTGAACTAGATTTGCCCGTTTGTGGAGGAGGCACTGTTCATTTGTTTTGAGCTAGTTCACTGTACAGGACCTATTGGAAACAGATTTGAGTGCAAGAATGCCCTTTTCTCAAAAGCAGAGTATTTTTCCTGTATGGCAAACTAGGGTTCAATTAAACTTCATAAACGGAGTTGAATCATATTCAGTTTCAAGGGCTAGCAGCTAGTGTTAATTCAGGGAAAGAACACTACTCTTGTGCTATTCTGGCCATACACAGTGCAAATTATATTTGCTTCTGTTCCCAGCAACTACACTGTATTGGACTGAAAGAAGCGCCTGTTTTACTTAGTTTCCAATACTGAGTTGAACTAGATATGCCCCATTTGTAGAGGAAGCACAGTTCTTTTATTTTGAGCTAGCTCACGGTACTGGCCATATAGGAAAGACATTAAATTGCAAGAATGCCCTTTTCTCAAAAGCAGAGTGTTTTTCTTCTATGGCAAACAGGGGTTCAATTAAACTTCCGAAAGGGAGTTGAATCACATTCGGTTTCAAGTTCTAGCAGCAAGTATTAATTGAGGGTAAGAACACCACTCTTGTGCTATTCTGGCCATACACAGTGCAAATAGATTTCATGTCTGTTTCCAGCACGTACAGTGTATTGGACTGAAGAGAAGTTCGTGTTTTACTTAGTTTCCAATACTGAGTTGAACTAGATATGACCCGTTTGTGTAGGAAGCACAGTTCTTTTGTTTTGAGCTACCTCACTGTACTGGCCCTATAGGAAACACATTAAACTGCAGAATGCACTTTTCTCAAAAGCAGAGTGTTTTTCTTGTATGGCAATCTAGGGTTCAATTAAACTTCCTAAACAGAGTTGAATCACATTCAGTTTCAAGTTCTAGCAGCAAGTGATATTTCAGGGTAAGAACGCCACTCTTGTGCTGTTCTGGACATACACAGTGCAAATAGCATTCGCCTCTGTTCCCAGCAAGTACAGTGTATTGGACTGAAGAGAAGCTCCTGTTTTACTTAGTTTCCAATACTGAGTTGAACTAGATATGGCCCGTTTGTGGAGGAAGCACTGTTCATTTCTTTTGAGCTAGTTCACTGTACAGGTCCTATTGGAAACAGATTAGAGTGCAAGAATGCCCTTTTATCAAAAGCAGAGTATTTTTCTTGTATGGAAAACTAGTGTTCAATTTAACTTCCTAAACGGAGTTGAATCACATTCACTTTCAAATGCTAGCAGCAAGTGTTAATTCAGGGTAAGAACACTACTCTTGTGCTATTCTGGCCATACACAGTGCAAATTATATTCGCTTCTGTTCCCAGCAACTACACTGTATTGGAATGAAAGAAGCTCCTGTTTTACTTAGTTTCCAATACTTAGTTGAACTAGATATGCCCCGTTTGTAGAGGAAGCACAGTTCTTTTATTTTGTGCTAGCTCACGGTACGGGCCATATACGAAAGACATTAAAGTACAAGAATGCCCTTATCTCAAAAGCAGAGTGTTTTTCTTGTATGGCAAACTAGGCTTCAATTAAACTTCCTAAAAGGAGTTTAATCACATTCAGTTTAAAGTTCTACCAGAAAGTCTTATTTCAGGATACGAACACCACTCTTGTGCTATTCTGGCCATTCACAGTACAAATAGATTTCGCTTCTGTTCCCAGCAAGTACAGTGTATTGGACTGAAGAGAAGCTCCTGCTTTTCTAAGTTTCCAATACTGAGTTTAACTAGATATGCCCCGTTTGTGTAGGAAGCACAGTTCTTTTGTTTTGAGCCACCTCACTGTACTGGCCCTCTAAGAAACACATTAAAATGCAAGAATGCCCTTTTCTCAAAAGCAGAGTGTTTTTCTTTTATGGCAAACTAGGGTTCAATTAAACTTCCTAAAGGGAGTTGAATCACATTCAGTTTAAAGTTCTAGCAGCAAGTGTTAATTCAGGGTAAGAACACCACTCTTGTGCTATTCTGGCCATACAGTGCAAATAGCATTCGCATCTGTTCCCAGCAAGTACAGTGTATTGGACTGAAGAGAAGCTCCTGCTTTTCTAAGTTTCCAATACCGAGTTTAACTAGATATGCCCCGTTTGTGTAGGAATCACAGTTCTTTTGTTTTGAGCTACCTCACTGTACTGGCCGTGTAGGAAACACATTAAAGTGCAAGAATGCCCTTTTCTCAAAAGCAGAGCGTTTTTCTTTTTTGGAAATGGAAGGGATCAATTAAACTTCCTAAACGGAGTTGATTCACATTCAGTTTCAAGTGCTAGCAGCAAGTGTTAATTCATGGTAAGAACACCACTCTTGTGCTATTCTGGCCATACACAGTACAAATAGCATTCACCTCTGTTCCCAGCAAGTACAGTGTATTGGACTGAAGAGAAGCTCCTGCTTTTTTAAGTTTCCAATACTGAGTTTAACTAGATATGCCCCGTTTGTGTAGGAAGCACAGTTCTTTTGTTTTGAGCCACCTCACTGTACTGGCCCTGGAAGAAACACATTAAAATGCAAGAATGCCCTTTTCTCAAAAGCAGAGTGTTTTTCTTGTATGGCAAACTAGGGTTCAATTAAACTTCCTAAAGGGAGTTGAATCACATTCAGTTTAAAGTTCTAGCAGCAAGTGTTAATTCAGGGTAAGAACACCACTCTTGTGCTATTCTGGCCATACACAGTGCAAATAGCATTCGCGTCTGTTCCCAGCAAGTACAGTGTATTGGACTGAAGCGAAGCTCCTGTTTTACTTAGTTTCCAATACTGAGTTGAACTAGATATGCCCCGTTTGTGGAGGAAGCACTGTTCTTTTGTTTTGAGCTAGCTCCTTGTCCTGTACCTATTGGAAACTGACTAGAGTGCAAGAATGCCCTTTTCTCAAAAGCAGAATATTTTTCTTATATGGAAATGTAGGGTTCAATGAAACCTCCTAAACGGAGTTGATTCACATTCAGTTTCCATTGCTAGCGCAAGTGTTAATTCAGCGTAAGAACACCACTCTTGTGCTATTCTGGAAATACACAGTGCAAATTACATTTGCCTCTGTTCCCATCAAGTACAGTGTATTGGACTGAAGAGAAGCTCCTGTTTTACTTTGTTTCCAATACTGAGGTGAACTAGATATGCCCCGTTGGTGTAGGAAGCACAGTTCTTTTGTTTTGAGCTAGCTCACTGTACTGGCCCTGTAGGAAAGACATTAAACAACAAGAATGCCATTTTCTCAAAAGCAGAGTGTTTTTCTTGTATGGCAAACTAGGGTTCAATTAAACTTCCTAATCGGTGTTGAATCACATTCAGTTTCAATTTCTAGCAGCGAGTGATATTTCTGGGTAAGAACACCACTCTTGAGCTATTCTGGCCATACACAGTGCAAATAGTTTTCGCGTCTTTTCCCAGCAAGTACAGTGTATTGGACTGAAGAGAAGCTCCTGTTTTACTTAATTTCAAATACTGAGTTGAACTAGATTTGCCCGTTTGTGGAGGAGGCACTGTTCATTTGTTTTGAGCTAGTTCACTGTACAGGACCTATTGGAAACAGATTTGAGTGCAAGAATGCCCTTTTCTCAAAAGCAGAGTATTTTTCCTGTATGGCAAACTAGGGTTCAATTAAACTTCATAAACGGAGTTGAATCATATTCAGTTTCAAGGGCTAGCAGCTAGTGTTAATTCAGGGAAAGAACACTACTCTTGTGCTATTCTGGCCATACACAGTGCAAATTATATTTGCTTCTGTTCCCAGCAACTACACTGTATTGGACTGAAAGAAGCGCCTGTTTTACTTAGTTTCCAATACTGAGTTGAACTAGATATGCCCCATTTGTAGAGGAAGCACAGTTCTTTTATTTTGAGCTAGCTCACGGTACTGGCCATATAGGAAAGACATTAAATTGCAAGAATGCCCTTTTCTCAAAAGCAGAGTGTTTTTCTTCTATGGCAAACAGGGGTTCAATTAAACTTCCGAAAGGGAGTTGAATCACATTCGGTTTCAAGTTCTAGCAGCAAGTATTAATTGAGGGTAAGAACACCACTCTTGTGCTATTCTGGCCATACACAGTGCAAATAGATTTCATGTCTGTTTCCAGCACGTACAGTGTATTGGACTGAAGAGAAGTTCGTGTTTTACTTAGTTTCCAATACTGAGTTGAACTAGATATGACCCGTTTGTGTAGGAAGCACAGTTCTTTTGTTTTGAGCTACCTCACTGTACTGGCCCTATAGGAAACACATTAAACTGCAGAATGCACTTTTCTCAAAAGCAGAGTGTTTTTCTTGTATGGCAATCTAGGGTTCAATTAAACTTCCTAAACAGAGTTGAATCACATTCAGTTTCAAGTTCTAGCAGCAAGTGATATTTCAGGGTAAGAACGCCACTCTTGTGCTGTTCTGGACATACACAGTGCAAATAGCATTCGCCTCTGTTCCCAGCAAGTACAGTGTATTGGACTGAAGAGAAGCTCCTGTTTTACTTAGTTTCCAATACTGAGTTGAACTAGATATGGCCCGTTTGTGGAGGAAGCACTGTTCATTTCTTTTGAGCTAGTTCACTGTACAGGTCCTATTGGAAACAGATTAGAGTGCAAGAATGCCCTTTTATCAAAAGCAGAGTATTTTTCTTGTATGGAAAACTAGTGTTCAATTTAACTTCCTAAACGGAGTTGAATCACATTCACTTTCAAATGCTAGCAGCAAGTGTTAATTCAGGGTAAGAACACTACTCTTGTGCTATTCTGGCCATACACAGTGCAAATTATATTCGCTTCTGTTCCCAGCAACTACACTGTATTGGAATGAAAGAAGCTCCTGTTTTACTTAGTTTCCAATACTTAGTTGAACTAGATATGCCCCGTTTGTAGAGGAAGCACAGTTCTTTTATTTTGTGCTAGCTCACGGTACGGGCCATATACGAAAGACATTAAAGTACAAGAATGCCCTTATCTCAAAAGCAGAGTGTTTTTCTTGTATGGCAAACTAGGCTTCAATTAAACTTCCTAAAAGGAGTTTAATCACATTCAGTTTAAAGTTCTACCAGAAAGTCTTATTTCAGGATACGAACACCACTCTTGTGCTATTCTGGCCATTCACAGTACAAATAGATTTCGCTTCTGTTCCCAGCAAGTACAGTGTATTGGACTGAAGAGAAGCTCCTGCTTTTCTAAGTTTCCAATACTGAGTTTAACTAGATATGCCCCGTTTGTGTAGGAAGCACAGTTCTTTTGTTTTGAGCCACCTCACTGTACTGGCCCTCTAAGAAACACATTAAAATGCAAGAATGCCCTTTTCTCAAAAGCAGAGTGTTTTTCTTTTATGGCAAACTAGGGTTCAATTAAACTTCCTAAAGGGAGTTGAATCACATTCAGTTTAAAGTTCTAGCAGCAAGTGTTAATTCAGGGTAAGAACACCACTCTTGTGCTATTCTGGCCATACAGTGCAAATAGCATTCGCATCTGTTCCCAGCAAGTACAGTGTATTGGACTGAAGAGAAGCTCCTGCTTTTCTAAGTTTCCAATACCGAGTTTAACTAGATATGCCCCGTTTGTGTAGGAATCACAGTTCTTTTGTTTTGAGCTACCTCACTGTACTGGCCGTGTAGGAAACACATTAAAGTGCAAGAATGCCCTTTTCTCAAAAGCAGAGCGTTTTTCTTTTTTGGAAATGGAAGGGATCAATTAAACTTCCTAAACGGAGTTGATTCACATTCAGTTTCAAGTGCTAGCAGCAAGTGTTAATTCATGGTAAGAACACCACTCTTGTGCTATTCTGGCCATACACAGTACAAATAGCATTCACCTCTGTTCCCAGCAAGTACAGTGTATTGGACTGAAGAGAAGCTCCTGCTTTTTTAAGTTTCCAATACTGAGTTTAACTAGATATGCCCCGTTTGTGTAGGAAGCACAGTTCTTTTGTTTTGAGCCACCTCACTGTACTGGCCCTGGAAGAAACACATTAAAATGCAAGAATGCCCTTTTCTCAAAAGCAGAGTGTTTTTCTTGTATGGCAAACTAGGGTTCAATTAAACTTCCTAAAGGGAGTTGAATCACATTCAGTTTAAAGTTCTAGCAGCAAGTGTTAATTCAGGGTAAGAACACCACTCTTGTGCTATTCTGGCCATACACAGTGCAAATAGCATTCGCGTCTGTTCCCAGCAAGTACAGTGTATTGGACTGAAGCGAAGCTCCTGTTTTACTTAGTTTCCAATACTGAGTTGAACTAGATATGCCCCGTTTGTGGAGGAAGCACTGTTCTTTTGTTTTGAGCTAGCTCCTTGTCCTGTACCTATTGGAAACTGACTAGAGTGCAAGAATGCCCTTTTCTCAAAAGCAGAATATTTTTCTTATATGGAAATGTAGGGTTCAATGAAACCTCCTAAACGGAGTTGATTCACATTCAGTTTCCATTGCTAGCGCAAGTGTTAATTCAGCGTAAGAACACCACTCTTGTGCTATTCTGGAAATACACAGTGCAAATTACATTTGCCTCTGTTCCCATCAAGTACAGTGTATTGGACTGAAGAGAAGCTCCTGTTTTACTTTGTTTCCAATACTGAGGTGAACTAGATATGCCCCGTTGGTGTAGGAAGCACAGTTCTTTTGTTTTGAGTTAGCTCACTGTACTGGCCCTGTAGGAAAGACATTAAACAACAAGAATGCCATTTTCTCAAAAGCAGAGTGTTTTTCTTGTATGGCAAACTAGGGTTCAATTAAACTTCCTAATCGGTGTTGAATCACATTCAGTTTCAATTTCTAGCAGCGAGTGATATTTCTGGGTAAGAACACCACTCTTGAGCTATTCTGGCCATACACAGTGCAAATAGTTTTCGCGTCTTTTCCCAGCAAGTACAGTGTATTGGACTGAAGAGAAGCTCCTGTTTTACTTAATTTCAAATACTGAGTTGAACTAGATTTGCCCGTTTGTGGAGGAGGCACTGTTCATTTGTTTTGAGCTAGTTCACTGTACAGGACCTATTGGAAACAGATTTGAGTGCAAGAATGCCCTTTTCTCAAAAGCAGAGTATTTTTCCTGTATGGCAAACTAGGGTTCAATTAAACTTCATAAACGGAGTTGAATCATATTCAGTTTCAAGGGCTAGCAGCTAGTGTTAATTCAGGGAAAGAACACTACTCTTGTGCTATTCTGGCCATACACAGTGCAAATTATATTTGCTTCTGTTCCCAGCAACTACACTGTATTGGACTGAAAGAAGCGCCTGTTTTACTTAGTTTCCAATACTGAGTTGAACTAGATATGCCCCATTTGTAGAGGAAGCACAGTTCTTTTATTTTGAGCTAGCTCACGGTACTGGCCATATAGGAAAGACATTAAATTGCAAGAATGCCCTTTTCTCAAAAGCAGAGTGTTTTTCTTCTATGGCAAACAGGGGTTCAATTAAACTTCCGAAAGGGAGTTGAATCACATTCGGTTTCAAGTTCTAGCAGCAAGTATTAATTGAGGGTAAGAACACCACTCTTGTGCTATTCTGGCCATACACAGTGCAAATAGATTTCATGTCTGTTTCCAGCACGTACAGTGTATTGGACTGAAGAGAAGTTCGTGTTTTACTTAGTTTCCAATACTGAGTTGAACTAGATATGACCCGTTTGTGTAGGAAGCACAGTTCTTTTGTTTTGAGCTACCTCACTGTACTGGCCCTATAGGAAACACATTAAACTGCAGAATGCACTTTTCTCAAAAGCAGAGTGTTTTTCTTGTATGGCAATCTAGGGTTCAATTAAACTTCCTAAACAGAGTTGAATCACATTCAGTTTCAAGTTCTAGCAGCAAGTGATATTTCAGGGTAAGAACGCCACTCTTGTGCTGTTCTGGACATACACAGTGCAAATAGCATTCGCCTCTGTTCCCAGCAAGTACAGTGTATTGGACTGAAGAGAAGCTCCTGTTTTACTTAGTTTCCAATACTGAGTTGAACTAGATATGGCCCGTTTGTGGAGGAAGCACTGTTCATTTCTTTTGAGCTAGTTCACTGTACAGGTCCTATTGGAAACAGATTAGAGTGCAAGAATGCCCTTTTATCAAAAGCAGAGTATTTTTCTTGTATGGAAAACTAGTGTTCAATTTAACTTCCTAAACGGAGTTGAATCACATTCACTTTCAAATGCTAGCAGCAAGTGTTAATTCAGGGTAAGAACACTACTCTTGTGCTATTCTGGCCATACACAGTGCAAATTATATTCGCTTCTGTTCCCAGCAACTACACTGTATTGGAATGAAAGAAGCTCCTGTTTTACTTAGTTTCCAATACTTAGTTGAACTAGATATGCCCCGTTTGTAGAGGAAGCACAGTTCTTTTATTTTGTGCTAGCTCACGGTACGGGCCATATACGAAAGACATTAAAGTACAAGAATGCCCTTATCTCAAAAGCAGAGTGTTTTTCTTGTATGGCAAACTAGGCTTCAATTAAACTTCCTAAAAGGAGTTTAATCACATTCAGTTTAAAGTTCTACCAGAAAGTCTTATTTCAGGATACGAACACCACTCTTGTGCTATTCTGGCCATTCACAGTACAAATAGATTTCGCTTCTGTTCCCAGCAAGTACAGTGTATTGGACTGAAGAGAAGCTCCTGCTTTTCTAAGTTTCCAATACTGAGTTTAACTAGATATGCCCCGTTTGTGTAGGAAGCACAGTTCTTTTGTTTTGAGCCACCTCACTGTACTGGCCCTCTAAGAAACACATTAAAATGCAAGAATGCCCTTTTCTCAAAAGCAGAGTGTTTTTCTTTTATGGCAAACTAGGGTTCAATTAAACTTCCTAAAGGGAGTTGAATCACATTCAGTTTAAAGTTCTAGCAGCAAGTGTTAATTCAGGGTAAGAACACCACTCTTGTGCTATTCTGGCCATACAGTGCAAATAGCATTCGCATCTGTTCCCAGCAAGTACAGTGTATTGGACTGAAGAGAAGCTCCTGCTTTTCTAAGTTTCCAATACCGAGTTTAACTAGATATGCCCCGTTTGTGTAGGAATCACAGTTCTTTTGTTTTGAGCTACCTCACTGTACTGGCCGTGTAGGAAACACATTAAAGTGCAAGAATGCCCTTTTCTCAAAAGCAGAGCGTTTTTCTTTTTTGGAAATGGAAGGGATCAATTAAACTTCCTAAACGGAGTTGATTCACATTCAGTTTCAAGTGCTAGCAGCAAGTGTTAATTCATGGTAAGAACACCACTCTTGTGCTATTCTGGCCATACACAGTACAAATAGCATTCACCTCTGTTCCCAGCAAGTACAGTGTATTGGACTGAAGAGAAGCTCCTGCTTTTTTAAGTTTCCAATACTGAGTTTAACTAGATATGCCCCGTTTGTGTAGGAAGCACAGTTCTTTTGTTTTGAGCCACCTCACTGTACTGGCCCTGGAAGAAACACATTAAAATGCAAGAATGCCCTTTTCTCAAAAGCAGAGTGTTTTTCTTGTATGGCAAACTAGGGTTCAATTAAACTTCCTAAAGGGAGTTGAATCACATTCAGTTTAAAGTTCTAGCAGCAAGTGTTAATTCAGGGTAAGAACACCACTCTTGTGCTATTCTGGCCATACACAGTGCAAATAGCATTCGCGTCTGTTCCCAGCAAGTACAGTGTATTGGACTGAAGCGAAGCTCCTGTTTTACTTAGTTTCCAATACTGAGTTGAACTAGATATGCCCCGTTTGTGGAGGAAGCACTGTTCTTTTGTTTTGAGCTAGCTCCTTGTCCTGTACCTATTGGAAACTGACTAGAGTGCAAGAATGCCCTTTTCTCAAAAGCAGAATATTTTTCTTATATGGAAATGTAGGGTTCAATGAAACCTCCTAAACGGAGTTGATTCACATTCAGTTTCCATTGCTAGCGCAAGTGTTAATTCAGCGTAAGAACACCACTCTTGTGCTATTCTGGAAATACACAGTGCAAATTACATTTGCCTCTGTTCCCATCAAGTACAGTGTATTGGACTGAAGAGAAGCTCCTGTTTTACTTTGTTTCCAATACTGAGGTGAACTAGATATGCCCCGTTGGTGTAGGAAGCACAGTTCTTTTGTTTTGAGTTAGCTCACTGTACTGGCCCTGTAGGAAAGACATTAAACAACAAGAATGCCATTTTCTCAAAAGCAGAGTGTTTTTCTTGTATGGCAAACTAGGGTTCAATTAAACTTCCTAATCGGTGTTGAATCACATTCAGTTTCAATTTCTAGCAGCGAGTGATATTTCTGGGTAAGAACACCACTCTTGAGCTATTCTGGCCATACACAGTGCAAATAGTTTTCGCGTCTTTTCCCAGCAAGTACAGTGTATTGGACTGAAGAGAAGCTCCTGTTTTACTTAATTTCAAATACTGAGTTGAACTAGATTTGCCCGTTTGTGGAGGAGGCACTGTTCATTTGTTTTGAGCTAGTTCACTGTACAGGACCTATTGGAAACAGATTTGAGTGCAAGAATGCCCTTTTCTCAAAAGCAGAGTATTTTTCCTGTATGGCAAACTAGGGTTCAATTAAACTTCATAAACGGAGTTGAATCATATTCAGTTTCAAGGGCTAGCAGCTAGTGTTAATTCAGGGAAAGAACACTACTCTTGTGCTATTCTGGCCATACACAGTGCAAATTATATTTGCTTCTGTTCCCAGCAACTACACTGTATTGGACTGAAAGAAGCGCCTGTTTTACTTAGTTTCCAATACTGAGTTGAACTAGATATGCCCCATTTGTAGAGGAAGCACAGTTCTTTTATTTTGAGCTAGCTCACGGTACTGGCCATATAGGAAAGACATTAAATTGCAAGAATGCCCTTTTCTCAAAAGCAGAGTGTTTTTCTTCTATGGCAAACAGGGGTTCAATTAAACTTCCGAAAGGGAGTTGAATCACATTCGGTTTCAAGTTCTAGCAGCAAGTATTAATTGAGGGTAAGAACACCACTCTTGTGCTATTCTGGCCATACACAGTGCAAATAGATTTCATGTCTGTTTCCAGCACGTACAGTGTATTGGACTGAAGAGAAGTTCGTGTTTTACTTAGTTTCCAATACTGAGTTGAACTAGATATGACCCGTTTGTGTAGGAAGCACAGTTCTTTTGTTTTGAGCTACCTCACTGTACTGGCCCTATAGGAAACACATTAAACTGCAGAATGCACTTTTCTCAAAAGCAGAGTGTTTTTCTTGTATGGCAATCTAGGGTTCAATTAAACTTCCTAAACAGAGTTGAATCACATTCAGTTTCAAGTTCTAGCAGCAAGTGATATTTCAGGGTAAGAACGCCACTCTTGTGCTGTTCTGGACATACACAGTGCAAATAGCATTCGCCTCTGTTCCCAGCAAGTACAGTGTATTGGACTGAAGAGAAGCTCCTGTTTTACTTAGTTTCCAATACTGAGTTGAACTAGATATGGCCCGTTTGTGGAGGAAGCACTGTTCATTTCTTTTGAGCTAGTTCACTGTACAGGTCCTATTGGAAACAGATTAGAGTGCAAGAATGCCCTTTTATCAAAAGCAGAGTATTTTTCTTGTATGGAAAACTAGTGTTCAATTTAACTTCCTACACGGAGTTGAATCACATTCACTTTCAAATGCTAGCAGCAAGTGTTAATTCAGGGTAAGAACACTACTCTTGTGCTATTCTGGCCATACACAGTGCAAATTATATTCGCTTCTGTTCCCAGCAACTACACTGTATTGGAATGAAAGAAGCTCCTGTTTTACTTAGTTTCCAATACTTAGTTGAACTTGATATGCCCCGTTTGTAGAGGAAGCACAGTTCTTTTACTTTGTGCTAGCTCACGGTACGGGCCATATACGAAAGACATTAAAGTACAAGAATGCCCTTATCTCAAAAGCAGAGTGTTTTTCTTGTATGGCAAACTAGGCTTCAATTAAACTTCCTAAAAGTAGTTGAATCACATTCAGTTTCAAGTTCTAGCAGCAAATGATATTTCAGTGTAAGAACACCACTCTTGTGCTATTCTGGCCATTCTCAGTACAAATAGATTTCGCGTCTGTTCCCAGCAAGTACAGTGTATTGGACTGAAGAGAAGCTCCTGTTTTACTTAGTTTCCAATACTGAGTTGAACTAGATATGCCCCGTTTTTGTAGGAAGCACAGTTCTTTTGTTTTGAGCTACCCCACTGTACTGGCCCTGTAGGAAACACATTAAACTGCAAGAATGCCCTTTTCTCAAAAGCAGAGTGTTTTTCTATTATGGAACACTAGGGTTCATTTAAACTTCCTAAAGGGAGTTGAATCACATTCAGTTTCAAGTTCTAGCAGCAAGTGTTAATTCAGGGAAAGAACACCACTCTTGTGCTATTCTGGCCATACACAGTGCAAATAGCATTCGCGTCTGTTCCCAGCAAGTACAGTGTATTGGACTGAAGCCAAGCTCCTGTTTTACTTAGTTTCCAATACTGAGTTGAACTAGATATGCCCCATTTGTGGAGGAAGCACTGTTCTTTTGTTTTGAGCTAGCTCACTGTCCTGGACCTATTGGAAACTGATTAGAGTGCAATAATGCCCTTTGCTCAAAAGCAGAATATTTTTCTTATATGGAAAAGTAGGGTTCAATTAAACCTCATAAACGGAGTTGATTCACATTCAGTTTCAAGTGCTAGCAGCAAGTGTTAATTCAGGGTAAGAAGACAACTCTTGTGCTATCCTGGCCATACACAGTGCAAATAGCATTCTAGTCTGTTCCCATCAAGTACAGTATATTGGACTGAAGAGAAGCTCCTGTTTTACTTAGTTTCCAATACTGAGTTGAACTAGATATGCCCCGTTTGTAGAGGAAGCACAGTTCTTTAATTTTGAGCTAGCTCACGGTACTGGCCATATAGGAATGACATTAAATTGCAAGAATGCCCTTTTCTCAAAAGCAGAGTGTTTTTCTTCTATGGCAAACAGGGGTTCAATTAAACTTCCTAAACAGAGTTGAATCACATTCAGGTTCAAGTGTTAGCAGCAAGTGTTAATTCAGGGTAAGAACACTACTCTTGTGTTATTCTGGCCATACAGAGTACAAATTATATTCGCCTGTGTTCCCAGCAACTACACTGTATTGGACTGAAAGAAGCTCCTGTTTTACTTAGTTTCCAATACTGAGTTGAACTAGATATGCCCCGTTTGTAGAGGAAGCACAGTTCTTTTATTTTGAGCTAGCTCACTGTACTGGACCTATTGTAAACTTATTAGAGTGCAAGAATGCCCTTTGCTCAAAAGCAGAATATTTTTCTTATATGGAAAAGTAGGGTTCAATTAAACCTCATAAACGGAGTTGATTCACATTCAGTTTCAAGTGCTAGCAGCAAGTGTTAATTCAGGGTAAGTTGACCACTCTTGTGCTATCCTGGCCATAAACAGTGCAAATAGCATTCTAGTCTGTTCCCATCAAGTACAGTGTATTGGACTGAAGAGAAGCTCCTGTTTTACTTAGTTTCCAATACTGAGTTGAACTATATATGCCCCGTTTGTGGAGGAAGCACAGGTTTTTTGTTTCGGGCTAGTTCACTGTACTGGCCCTAAAGGAAACACAGTAGAGTGCAAGAATGCCCTTTTCTCAGAAGCAGAGTGTTTTTCTTGTATGGCAAAGCAGGTTTCAAATAAACTTCCTAAATGGAGTTGAATCACTTTCAGTTTCACGTTCTAGCAGCAAGTGATATTTCAGTGTAAGAACACCACTCTTGTGCTATTCTGGCCATTCACAGTACAAATAGATTTCGCGTCTGTTCCCCGCAAGTACAGTGTATTGGACTGAAGAGAAGCTCCTGTTTTAACTAGTTTCGAATACAGAGTTGAGCTAGATATGCCCCGTTTGTGTAGGAAGCACAGTTCTTTTGTTTTGAGCTACCTCACTGTACTGGCCCTATAGGAAACCCATTAAACTGCAAGAATGCCCTTTTCTCAAAAGCAGAGTGTTTTTCTTGTATGGCAATGTAGGGTTCAATTAAACTTTCTAAGGGGAATTGAATCACATTCAGTTTAAAGTTCTAGCAGGAAATGTTAATTCAGGGTAAGTACACCACCCTTGTCCTATTCTGGCCATACACAGTGCAAATAGCATTCGTGTCTGTTCCCAGCAAGTACAGTGTATTGGCCTGAAGAGAAGCTCCTGTTTTACTTTGTTTCCAATACTGAGGTGAACTAGATATGCCCCGTTCGTGGAGGAAGCACAGTTCTTTTGTTTTGAGCTAGCTCACTGTATTGACCCTATAGAAAAAGAGTAGAGTGCAAGAATGCCCTTTTCTCAAAAGCAGAGTGTTTTTCTTGTATGGCAAACTAGGGTTCAATTAAACTTCCTAAACGCAGTTGAATCACATTCAGGTTCAAGTGCTAGCAGCAAGTGTTAATTCAGAATAAGAACACCAATCTTGTGTTATTCTGGCACAACAGTGCAAACAGCATTCGCGTCTGTTCCCAGCAAGTACAGTGTATTGGACTGAAGAGACACTCCTTTTTACTTAGTTTCCAATACTGAGTTGAACTACATATGCCCGTTTGTGTAGGAAGCACAGTTCTTTTGTTTTGAGATATCTCATTGTACTGACCCTATAGGAAAAAGAGAAGAGTGCCAGAATGCCCTTTTCTCAAAAGCAGAGTGTTTTTCTTCTATGGCAAACAGAGGTTCAATTAAACTTCCTAAAGGGAGTTGAATCACATTCAGTTTCAAGTTCTAGCAGCAAGTGTTAATTCAGGGTAAGAACACCACTCTTGTGCTATTCTGGCCATACACCGTACAAATTACATTCGCTTCTGTTCCCAGCAACTACACTGTATTGGACTGAAGTGAAGGTCCTGTTTTACTTAGTTTCCAATACTGAGTTTAACTAGATATGCCTCGTTTTTGGAGGAAGCACTGTTCTTTTGTTTTGAGCTAGCTCACTGTTCTGGACCTATTGGAAACTGATTACAGTGCAAGAATGCCCTTTTCACAAAAGCAGAATATTTTTCTTATATGGCTAACTAGGGTTCAATTAAACTTCCTAAACGGAGTTAAATCACATTCAGTTTCAAGTGCTAGCAGCAAGTGATATTTCAGTGTAAGAACACCAATCCTGTGCTATTCTGGCCATACACAGTACAAATAGATTTCGTGTCTGTTCCCATCAAGAACAGTGTATTGGACTGAAGAGAAGCTCCTGTTTTACTTAGTTTCCAATACAGAGTTGAGCTAGATATGCTCCGTTCGTGGAGGAAGCACAGTTCTTTTGTTTTGAGCTATATCACTGTACTGACCATATAGGAAAAAGAGAAGAGTGCCAAAATGACCTTTTCTCAAAAGCAGAGTGTTTTTCTTCTATGGCAAACTGGGGTTCAATTAAACTTCGTAAACGGAGTTGAATCACATTCAGTTTCAATTTCTAGCAGCAAGTGTTAATTCAGGGTAAGAACACCACTCCTGTGCTATTCTGGCCATACAGTGCAAATAGCATTCCCGTCTGTTCCCATCAAGTACAGTGTATTGGACTGAAGAGAAGCTCCTGTTTTAACTAGTTTCGAATACAGAGTTGAGCTAGATATGCCCCGTTTGTGTAGGAAGCACAGTTCTTTTGTTTTGAGCTACCTCACTGTACTGGCCCTATAGGAAACCCATTAAACTGCAAGAATGCCCTTTTCTCAAAAGCAGAGTGTTTTTCTTGTATGGCAATGTAGGGTTCAATTAAAC
Source organism: Peromyscus maniculatus bairdii (assembly GCF_049852395.1). Taxonomy (NCBI): domain Eukaryota; kingdom Metazoa; phylum Chordata; class Mammalia; order Rodentia; family Cricetidae; genus Peromyscus; species Peromyscus maniculatus. Next base: position 10,068,472 of record NC_134869.1, on the reverse strand, counting down.
TTTCTAAGGGGAATTGAATCACATTCAGTTTAAAGTTCTAGCAGGAAATGTTAATTCAGGGTAAGTACACCACCCTTGTCCTATTCTGGCCATACACAGTGCAAATAGCATTCGTGTCTGTTCCCAGCAAGTAGAGTGTATTGGCCTGAAGAGAAGCTCCTGTTTTACTTTGTTTCCAATACTGAGGTGAACTAGATATGCCCCTTTCGTGGAGGAAGCACAGTTCTTTTGTTTTGAGCTAGCTCACTGTACTGACCCTATAGAAAAAGAGTAGAGTGCAAGAATGCCCTTTTCTCAAAAGCAGAGTGTTTTTCTTGTATGGCAAACTAGGGTTCAATTAAACTTCCTAAACGCAGTTGAATCACATTCAGGTTCAAGTGCTAGCAGCAAGTGTTAATTCAGAATAAGAACACCAATCTTGTGTTATTCTGGCACAACAGTGCAAACAGCATTCGCGTCTGTTCCCAGCAAGTACAGTGTATTGGACTGAAGAGACACTCCTTTTTACTTAGTTTCCAATACTGAGTTGAACTAGATATGCCCGTTTGTGTAGGAAGCACAGTTCTTTTGTTTTGAGATATCTCATTGTACTGACCCTACAGGAAAAAGAGAAGAGTGCCAGAATGCCCTTTTCTCAAAAGCAGAGTGTTTTTCTTCTATGGCAAACAGAGGTTCAATTAAACTTCCTAAAGGGAGTTGAATCACATTCAGTTTCAAGTTCTAGCAGCAAGTGTTAATTCAGGGTAAGAACACCACAATTGTGCTATTCTGGCCATATACCGTACAAATTACATTCGCTTCTGTTTCCAGCAACTACACTGTATTGGACTGAAGTGAAGGTCCTGTTTTACTTAGTTTCCAATACTGAGTTTAACTAGATATGCCTCGTTTGTGGAGGAAGCACTGTTCTTTTGTTTTGAGCTAGCTCACTGTTCTGGACCTATTGGAAACTGATTACAGTGCAAGAATGCCCTTTTCACAAAAGCAGAATATTTTTCTTATATGGCTAACTAGGGTTCAATTAAACTTCCTAAACGGAGTTAAATCACATTCAGTTTCAAGTGCTAGCAGCAAGTGTTAATTCAGGGTAAGAGCACCACTCTTGTGCTATTCTGGCCATACACAGTGCAAAAAGCATTAGTGTCTGTTCCCAGCAAGTACAGTGTATTGGACTGAAGAGAAGTTCGTGTTTTACTTAGTTTCCAATACTGAGTTGAACTAGATATGCCCTGTTTGTTGAGGAAGCACAGTTCCTTTGTTTTGAGCTACGTCACTCTACTGGCCCTATAGGAAGCACAGTAGAGTGCAAGAATGCCCTTTTCTCAAAAGCAGAGTGTTTTCCTTGTATGGCAAACTAGGGTTCAATTAAACTTCCTAAACGGAGTTGAATCACATTCAGTTTCAAGTGCTAGCAGCAAGTGGTAATTCAGGGTAAGAACACTACTCTTGTGCTATTCTGGACATACACAGTGTAAATTATATTCGCCTCTGTTCCCAGCAACTACACTGTATTGGACTGAAAGAAGCACCTGTTTTACTTAGTTTCCAATTCAGAGTTGAACTAGATATGCCCCGTTTGTGGAGGAAGCACTGTTCTTTTGTTTTGAGCTAGCTCACTCTCCTGGACCTATTGGAAACTAGTTAGAGAGCAAGAATGGCCTTTTCTCAAAAGCAGAATATTTTTCTTATATGGAAAAGTAGGGTACAATTAAACCTCCTAAAAGGAGTTGATTCACATTCAGTTTCAAGTGCTAGCAGCAAGTGTTAATTCAGGGTAAGAACACCACTCTTGTGCTATTCTGGCCCTACACAGTGCAAAAAGCATTTGCGTCTGTTCCCATCAATTACAGTTTATTGGACTAAGAGAAGCTCCTGTTTTACTTAGTTTCCAATACTGAGTTGAGCTAGATATGCCCCGTTTGTGTAGGAAGCACAGTTCTTCTGTTTTGAGCTAGCTCATTGTACTGGCCCTATAGCAAACACAGTAGAGTGCACGAATGCCCTTTTCTCAAAAGCAGAGTGTTTTTCTTGCATGGCAAACTAGGCTACAATTTAACTTCCTAAACGGAGTTGAATCACATTCAGTTTCAAGTTCTAGCAGCAAGTGATATTTCAGTGTAAGAACACCACTCCTGTGCTATTCTGGCCATACATAATTTCGTGTCTGTTCCCATCAAGTACAGTGTATTGGACTGAAGAGAAGCTCCTCTTTTACTTAGTTTCCAATATGAGATGAACTAGATATGCCCCTTGTGGAGGAAGCACAGCTTTTTTGTTTTGAGCTACCTCACTGTACTGGCCCTATTGGACACACACTAAACTGCAGAATGCCCTTTTCTCAAAAGCAGAGTATTTTTCTCGTATGGCAATCTAGGGTTCAATTAAACTTCCTATAAGGAGTTGAATCACACTCAGTTTCAGGTGCTAGCAACAAGTGTGAATTTAGGGTAAGAACACCACTATTGTGGTATTCTGGGCATACACAGTGCAATAGCATTTGCTCCAGTTCCCAGCAAGTACAGTGTATTGGACTGAAGAGAAGCTCCTGTTTTACTTAGTTTCCAATATGAGATGAACTAGATATGCCCCTTTGTGGAGGAAGCACAGCTTTTTTGTTTTGAGCTAGTTCACTGTACTGGCCCTATAGGAAACACAGTAGAGTGCAAGAATGCCCGTTTTTTAAAAGCAGAGTGTTTTTCTTGCGTGGCAAACTAGGGTTCAATTAAACTTCCTAAACGGAGTTGAATCACGTTCAGTTTCAAGTTCTAGCAGCAAGTGTTCATTCAGGGAAAGAACACTACTCTTGTGCTATTCTGGCCATACACAGTGCAAATTATATTCGCCTTTGTTCCCAGTAACTACACTGTATTGAACTGAAAGAAGCTCCTGTTTTACTTAGTTTCCAATACTGAGTTGAACTAGATATGCCCAGTTTGTGTAGGAAGCAAGTTCTTTTGTTTTGAGCTACCACACTATACTGGCCCTATAGGAAACACATTAAACTGCAGAATGCCCTTTTCTCAAAAGCAGAGTGTTTTTCTTGTATGGCAATCTAGGGTTCAATTAAACTTCCTAAAAGAGTTGAATCACATTCAGTTTCAGGTGCTAGCAGCAAGTGTTAATTCAGGGTAAGAACACCACTATTGTGGTATTCTGGCCATACACAGTGCAAATACCATTTGCCCCAGTTCCCAGCAGGTACAGTGTATTGGACTGAAGAGAAGCTCCTGTTTTACTTAGTTTCAAATATGAGTTGTACTAGATATGCCCCTTTGTGGAGGAAGCACTGTTCTTTTGTTTTGAGCTAGCTCACTGTACATGACATTTTGGAAACAGATTAGAGTGCAAGAATAACCTTTTCTCAAAACCAGAGTATTTTTCTTGTATGGCAAACTAAGGTTCAATTAAACTTCCTAAACGTCGTTAAATCACATTCGTTTTCAAGTGCTAGCAACAAGTGTTAATTCAGTGTAAGAACACCTCTCTTGTGGTATTCTGGCCATACACAGTACAAATTACATTCGCCTCTGTTCCCAGCAACTACACTGTTTTGGACTGAAGAGAAGCTCCTGTTTTACTTTGTTTCCAATACTGAGGTGAACTAGATATGCCCCGTTGGTGTAGGAAGCACAGTTCTTTTGTTTTGAGCTAGCTCACTGTACTGGCCCTGTAGGAAAGACATTAAACAACAAGAATGCCCTTTTCTCAAAAGCAGAGTGATTTTCCTGTATGGCAAACTAGGGTTCAATTAAACTTCCTAAACGGAGTTGAATCACATTCAGTTTCAAGTTGTAGCAGCAAGTGATATTTCAGGGTAAGAACACCACTCTTGTGCTATTCTGGCCATACACAGTGCAAATAGATTTCTCGTCTGTTCCAAGCAAGTACAGTGTATTGGACTGAAGAGAAGCTCCTATTTTACTTAGTTTCAAATACTGAGTTGAACTAGATTTGCCCCGTTTGTGGAGGAAGCACTGTTCTTTTGTTTTGAGCTAGTACACTGTACAGGACCTATTGGAAACAGATTAGAGTGCAAGAATGCCCTCTTCTCAAAAGCAGAGTGTTTTTCTTGTATGGCAAACTAGGGTTCAATTAAACTTCCTAAAGGGAGTTGAATCACACTCAGTTTCAAGTTCTAGCAGCAAGTGTTAATTCAGTGTAAGAACACCACTCTTGTGCTATTCTGGCAACACAGTGCAAATAGCATTCGCGTCTGTTCCCAGCAAGTACAGTGTATTGGACTGAAGCCAAGGTCCTGTTTTACTTAGTTTCCAATACTGAGTTGAACTAGATATGCCCCGTTTGTGGAGGAAGCACTGTTCTTTTGTTTTGAGCTAGATCACTGTCCTGGACCTATTGGAAACTGATTAGAGTGCAAGAATGCCCTTTTCTCAAAAGCACAATATTTTTCCTATATAGAAAAGTAGGGTTCAATTAAACTTCCGAAACGGAGTTGATTCACATTCAGTTTCAATTGCTAGCAGCAAGTGTTAATTCAGGGTAAGAACACCACTCTTGTGCTATACTGGCCATACACAGTGCAATTAGAATTCGCGTCTGTTCCCATCAAGTACAGTGTATTGGACTGTAGAGAAGCTCCTGTTTTACTTAGTTTCCAATACTGAGTTGAACTAGATATGCCCCGTTTGTGTAGGAAGCACAGTTCTTCTGTTTTGAGCTAGCTCAATGCACTGGCCTATAGCACACACAGTAGAGTGCAAGAATGCCCTTTTCTCAAAATCAGAGTGTTTTTCTTGTATGGCAAACTAGGGTTCAATTAAACTTCCTAAACGGAGTTGAATCACATTCAGTTTCAAGTTCTAGCAGCAAGTGATATTTCAGTGTAAGAACACCAATCCTGTGCTATTCTGGCCATACACAGTACAAATAGATTTCGTGTCTGTTCCCATCAAGTACAGTGTATTGGACTGAAGAGAAGCTCCTGTTTTACTTAGCTTCCAATACAGAGTTGAGCTAGATATGCTCCGTTCGTGGAGGAAGCACAGTTCTTTTGTTTTGAGCTATCTCACTGTACTGACCCTATAGGAAAAAGAGAAGAGTGCCAAAATGACCTTTTCTCAAAAGCAGAGTGTTTTTCTTCTATGGCAAACTGGGGTTCAATTAAACTTCCTAAACGGAGTTGAATCACATTCAGTTTCAATTTCTAGCAGCAAGTGTTAATTCAGGGTAAGAACACCACTCCTGTACTATTCTGGCCATACACAGTGCAAATAGCATTCCCGTCTGTTCCCATCAAGTACAGTGTATTGGACTGAAGAGAAGCTCCTGTTTTAACTAATTTCGAATACAGAGTTGAGCTAGATATGCCCCGTTTGTGTAGGAAGCACAGTTCTTTTGTTTTGAGCTACCTCACTGTACTGGCCCTATAGGAAACCCATTAAACTGCAAGAATGCCCTTTTATCAAAAGCAGAGTGTTTTTCTTGTATGGCAATGTAGGGTTCAATTAAACTTTCTAAGGGGAATTGAATCACATTCAGTTTAAAGTTCTAGCAGGAAATGTTAATTCAGGGTAAGTACACCACGCTTGTCCTATTCTGGCCATACACAGTGCAAATAGCATTCGTGTCTGTTCCCAGCATGTACAGAGTATTGGCCTGAAGAGAAGCTCCTGTTTTACTTTGTTTCCAATACTGAGGTGAACTAGATATGCCCCGTTTGTGGAGGAAGCACAGTTCTTTTGTTTTGAGCTAGCTCACTGTACTGACCCTATAGAAAAAGAGTAGAGTGCAAGAATGCCCTTTTCTCAAAAGCAGAGTGTTTTTCTTGTATGGCAAACTAGGGTTCAATTAAACTTCCTAAACACAGTTGAATCACATTCAGGTTCAAGTGCTAGCAGCAAGTGTTAATTCAGAATAAGAACACCAATCTTGTGTTATTCTGGCACAACAGTGCAAACAGCATTCGCGTCTGTTCCCAGCAAGTACAGTGTATTGGACTGAAGAGACACTCCTTTTTACTTAGTTTCCAATACTTAGTTGAACTAGATATGCCCCGTTTGTGGAGGAAGCACTGTTCTTTTGTTTTGAGCTAGCTCACTGTACATGACATTTTGGAAACAGATTAGAGTGCAAGAATAACCTTTTCTCAAAACCAGAGTATTTTTCTTGTATGGCAAACTAAGGTTCAATTAAACTTCCTAAACGTCGTTAAATCACATTCGTTTTCAAGTGCTAGCAACAAGTGTTAATTCAGTGTAAGAACACCTCTCTTGTGGTATTCTGGCCATACACAGTACAAATTACATTCGCCTCTGTTCCCAGCAACTACACTGTTTTGGACTGAAGAGAAGCTCCTGTTTTACTTTGTTTCCAATACTGAGGTGAACTAGATATGCCCCGTTGGTGTAGGAAGCACAGTTCTTTTGTTTTGAGCTAGCTCACTGTACTGGCCCTGTAGGAAAGACATTAAACAACAAGAATGCCCTTTTCTCAAAAGCAGAGTGATTTTCCTGTATGGCAAACTAGGGTTCAATTAAACTTCCTAAACGGAGTTGAATCACATTCAGTTTCAAGTTGTAGCAGCAAGTGATATTTCAGGGTAAGAACACCACTCTTGTGCTATTCTGGCCATACACAGTGCAAATAGATTTCTCGTCTGTTCCAAGCAAGTACAGTGTATTGGACTGAAGAGAAGCTCCTATTTTACTTAGTTTCAAATACTGAGTTGAACTAGATTTGCCCCGTTTGTGGAGGAAGCACTGTTCATTTGTTTTGAGCTAGTACACTGTACAGGACCTATTGGAAACAGATTAGAGTGCAAGAATGCCCTCTTCTCAAAAGCAGAGTGTTTTTCTTGTATGGCAAACTAGGGTTCAATTAAACTTCCTAAAGGGAGTTGAATCACACTCAGTTTCAAGTTCTAGCAGCAAGTGTTAATTCAGTGTAAGAACACCACTCTTGTGCTATTCTGGCAACACAGTGCAAATAGCATTCGCGTCTGTTCCCAGCAAGTACAGTGTATTGGACTGAAGCCAAGGTCCTGTTTTACTTAGTTTCCAATACTGAGTTGAACTAGATATGCCCCGTTTGTGGAGGAAGCACTGTTCTTTTGTTTTGAGCTAGATCACTGTCCTGGACCTATTGGAAACTGATTAGAGTGCAAGAATGCCCTTTTCTCAAAAGCACAATATTTTTCCTATATAGAAAAGTAGGGTTCAATTAAACTTCCGAAACGGAGTTGATTCACATTCAGTTTCAATTGCTAGCAGCAAGTGTTAATTCAGGGTAAGAACACCACTCTTGTGCTATACTGGCCATACACAGTGCAATTAGAATTCGCGTCTGTTCCCATCAAGTACAGTGTATTGGACTGTAGAGAAGCTCCTGTTTTACTTAGTTTCCAATACTGAGTTGAACTAGATATGCCCCGTTTGTGTAGGAAGCACAGTTCTTCTGTTTTGAGCTAGCTCAATGCACTGGCCTATAGCACACACAGTAGAGTGCAAGAATGCCCTTTTCTCAAAATCAGAGTGTTTTTCTTGTATGGCAAACTAGGGTTCAATTAAACTTCCTAAACGGAGTTGAATCACATTCAGTTTCAAGTTCTAGCAGCAAGTGATATTTCAGTGTAAGAACACCAATCCTGTGCTATTCTGGCCATACACAGTACAAATAGATTTCGTGTCTGTTCCCATCAAGTACAGTGTATTGGACTGAAGAGAAGCTCCTGTTTTACTTAGCTTCCAATACAGAGTTGAGCTAGATATGCTCCGTTCGTGGAGGAAGCACAGTTCTTTTGTTTTGAGCTATCTCACTGTACTGACCCTATAGGAAAAAGAGAAGAGTGCCAAAATGACCTTTTCTCAAAAGCAGAGTGTTTTTCTTCTATGGCAAACTGGGGTTCAATTAAACTTCCTAAACGGAGTTGAATCACATTCAGTTTCAATTTCTAGCAGCAAGTGTTAATTCAGGGTAAGAACACCACTCCTGTACTATTCTGGCCATACACAGTGCAAATAGCATTCCCGTCTGTTCCCATCAAGTACAGTGTATTGGACTGAAGAGAAGCTCCTGTTTTAACTAATTTCGAATACAGAGTTGAGCTAGATATGCCCCGTTTGTGTAGGAAGCACAGTTCTTTTGTTTTGAGCTACCTCACTGTACTGGCCCTATAGGAAACCCATTAAACTGCAAGAATGCCCTTTTATCAAAAGCAGAGTGTTTTTCTTGTATGGCAATGTAGGGTTCAATTAAACTTTCTAAGGGGAATTGAATCACATTCAGTTTAAAGTTCTAGCAGGAAATGTTAATTCAGGGTAAGTACACCACGCTTGTCCTATTCTGGCCATACACAGTGCAAATAGCATTCGTGTCTGTTCCCAGCATGTACAGAGTATTGGCCTGAAGAGAAGCTCCTGTTTTACTTTGTTTCCAATACTGAGGTGAACTAGATATGCCCCGTTTGTGGAGGAAGCACAGTTCTTTTGTTTTGAGCTAGCTCACTGTACTGACCCTATAGAAAAAGAGTAGAGTGCAAGAATGCCCTTTTCTCAAAAGCAGAGTGTTTTTCTTGTATGGCAAACTAGGGTTCAATTAAACTTCCTAAACGCAGTTGAATCACATTCAGGTTCAAGTGCTAGCAGCAAGTGTTAATTCAGAATAAGAACACCAATCTTGTGTTATTCTGGCACAACAGTGCAAACAGCATTCGCGTCTGTTCCCAGCAAGTACAGTGTATTGGACTGAAGAGACACTCCTTTTTACTTAGTTTCCAATACTGAGTTGAACTAGATATGCCCGTTTGTGTAGGAAGCACAGTTCTTTTGTTTTGAGATATCTCATTGTACTGACCCTATAGGAAAAAGAGAAGAGTGCCAGAATGCCCTTTTCTCAAAAGCAGAGTGTTTTTCTTCTATGGCAAACAGAGGTTCAATTAAACTTCCTAAAGGGAGTTGAATCACATTCAGTTTCAAGTTCTAGCAGCAAGTGTTAATTCAGGGTAAGAACACCACTCTTGTGCTATTCTGGCCATACACAGTACAAATTACATTCGCTTCTGTTCCCAGCAACTACACTGTATTGGACTGAAGTGAAGGTCCTGTTTTACTTAGTTTCCAATACTGAGTTTAACTAGATATGCCTCGTTTGTGGAGGAAGCACTGTTCTTTTGTTTTGAGCTAGCTCACTGTTCTGGACCTATTGGAAACTGATTACAGTGCAAGAATGCCCTTTTCACAAAAGCAGAATATTTTTCTTATATGGCTAACTAGGGTTCAATTAAACTTCCTAAACGGAGTTAAATCACATTCAGTTTCAAGTGCTAGCAGCAAGTGTTAATTCAGGGTAAGAGCACCACTCTTGTGCTATTCTGGCCATACACAGTGCAAAAAGCATTAGTGTCTGTTCCCAGCAAGTACAGTGTATTGGACTGAAGAGAAGTTCGTGTTTTACTTAGTTTCCAATACTGAGTTTAACTAGATATGCCCTGTTTGTTGAGGAAGCACAGTTCCTTTGTTTTGAGCTACGTCACTCTACTGGCCCTATAGGAAGCACAGTAGAGTGCAAGAATGCCCTTTTCTCAAAAGCAGAGTGTTTTCCTTGTATGGCAAACTAGGGTTCAATTAAACTTCCTAAACGGAGTTGAATCACATTCAGTTTCAAGTGCTAGCAGCAAGTGGTAATTCAGGGTAAGAACACTACTCTTGTGCTATTCTGGACATACACAGTGTAAATTATATTCGCCTCTGTTCCCAGCAACTACACTGTATTGGACTGAAAGAAGCACCTGTTTTACTTAGTTTCCAATTCAGAGTTGAACTAGATATGCCCCCTTTGTGGAGGAAGCACTGTTCTTTTGTTTTGAGCTAGCTCACTCTCCTGGACCTATTGGAAACTAGTTAGAGAGCAAGAATGGCCTTTTCTCAAAAGCAGAATATTTTTCTTATATGGAAAAGTAGGGTACAATTAAACCTCGTAAAAGGAGTTGATTCACATTCAGTTTCAAGTGCTAGCAGCAAGTGTTAATTCAGGGTAAGAACACAACTCTTGTGCTATTCTGGCCCTACACAGTGCAAAAAGCATTTGCGTCTGTTCCCATCAATTACAGTTTATTGGACTAAGCGAAGCTCCTGTTTTACTTAGTTTCCAATACTGAGTTGAGCTAGATATGCCCCGTTTGTGTAGGAAGCACAGTTCTTCTGTTTTGAGCTAGCTCATTGTACTGGCCCTATAGCAAACACAGTAGAGTGCACGAATGCCCTTTTCTCAAAAGCAGAGTGTTTTTCTTGCATGGCAAACTAGGCTACAATTTAACTTCCTAAACGGAGTTGAATCACATTCAGTTTCAAGTTCTAGCAGCAAGTGATATTTCAGTGTAAGAACACCACTCCTGTGCTATTCTGGCCATACATAATTTCGTGTCTGTTCCCATCAAGTACAGTGTATTGGACTGAAGAGAAGCTCCTCTTTTACTTAGTTTCCAATATGAGATGAACTAGATATGCCCCTTGTGGAGGAAGCACAGCTTTTTTGTTTTGAGCTACCTCACTGTACTGGCCCTATTGGACACACACTAAACTGCAGAATGCCCTTTTCTCAAAAGCAGAGTATTTTTCTCGTATGGCAATCTAGGGTTCAATTAAACTTCCTATAAGGAGTTGAATCACACTCAGTTTCAGGTGCTAGCAACAAGTGTGAATTTAGGGTAAGAACACCACTATTGTGGTATTCTGGGCATACACAGTGCAATAGCATTTGCTCCAGTTCCCAGCAAGTACAGTGTATTGGACTGAAGAGAAGCTCCTGTTTTACTTAGTTTCCAATATGAGATGAACTAGATATGCCCCTTTGTGGAGGAAGCACAGCTTTTTTGTTTTGAGCTAGTTCACTGTACTGGCCCTATAGGAAACACAGTAGAGTGCAAGAATGCCCGTTTTTTAAAAGCAGAGTGTTTTTCTTGCGTGGCAAACTAGGGTTCAATTAAACTTCCTAAACGGAGTTGAATCACGTTCAGTTTCAAGTTCTAGCAGCAAGTGTTCATTCAGGGAAAGAACACTACTCTTGTGCTATTCTGGCCATACACAGTGCAAATTATATTCGCCTTTGTTCCCAGCAACTACACTGTATTGAACTGAAAGAAGCTCCTGTTTTACTTAGTTTCCAATACTGAGTTGAACTAGATATGCCCAGTTTGTGTAGGAAGCAAGTTCTTTTGTTTTGAGCTACCACACTGTACTGGCCCTATAGGAAACACATTAAACTGCAGAATGCCCTTTTCTCAAAAGCAGAGTGTTTTTCTTGTATGGCAATCTAGGGTTCAATTAAACTTCCTAAAAGAGTTGAATCACATTCAGTTTCAGGTGCTAGCAGCAAGTGTTAATTCAGGGTAAGAACACCACTATTGTGGTATTCTGGCCATACACAGTGCAAATACCATTTGCCCCAGTTCCCAGCAGGTACAGTGTATTGGACTGAAGAGAAGCTCCTGTTTTACTTAGTTTCAAATATGAGTTGTACTAGATATGCCCCTTTGTGGAGGAAGCACTGTTCTTTTGTTTTGAGCTAGCTCACTGTACATGACCTTTTGGAAACAGATTAGAGTGCAAGAATAACCTTTTCTCAAAACCAGAGTATTTTTCTTGTATGGCAAACTAAGGTTCAATTAAACTTCCTAAACGTCGTTAAATCACATTCGTTTTCAAGTGCTAGCAACAAGTGTTAATTAAGTGTAAGAACACCTCTCTTGTGGTATTCTGGCCATACACAGTACAAATTACATTCGCCTCTGTTCCCAGCAACTACACTGTATTGGACTGAAGAGAAGCTCCTGTTTTACTTTGTTTCCAATACTGAGGTGAACTAGATATGCCCCGTTGGTGTAGGAAGCACAGTTCTTTTGTTTTGAGCTAGCTCACTGTACTGGCCCTGTAGGAAAGACATTAAACAACAAGAATGCCCTTTTCTCAAAAGCAGAGTGATTTTCCTGTATGGCAAACTAGGGTTCAATTAAACTTCCTAAACGGAGTTGAATCACATTCAGTTTCAAGTTGTAGCAGCAAGTGATATTTCAGGGTAAGAACACCACTCTTGTGCTATTCTGGCCATACACAGTGCAAATAGATTTCTCGTCTGTTCCAAGCAAGTACAGTGTATTGGACTGAAGAGAAGCTCCTATTTTACTTAGTTTCAAATACTGAGTTGAACTAGATTTGCCCCGTTTGTGGAGGAAGCACTGTTCTTTTGTTTTGAGCTAGATCACTGTCCTGGACCTATTGGAAACTGATTAGAGTGCAAGAATGCCCTTTTCTCAAAAGCACAATATTTTTCCTATATAGAAAAGTAGGGTTCAATTAAACTTCCGAAACGGAGTTGATTCACATTCAGTTTCAATTGCTAGCAGCAAGTGTTAATTCAGGGTAAGAACACCACTCTTGTGCTATACTGGCCATACACAGTGCAATTAGAATTCGCGTCTGTTCCCATCAAGTACAGTGTATTGGACTGTAGAGAAGCTCCTGTTTTACTTAGTTTCCAATACTGAGTTGAACTAGATATGCCCCGTTTGTGTAGGAAGCACAGTTCTTCTGTGTTGAGCTAGCTCAATGCACTGGCCTATAGCACACACAGTAGAGTGCAAGAATGCCCTTTTCTCAAAATCAGAGTGTTTTTCTTGTATGGCAAACTAGGGTTCAATTAAACTTCCTAAACGGAGTTGAGTCACATTCAGTTTCAAGTTCTAGCAGCAAGTGATATTTCAGTGTAAGAACACCAATCCTGTGCTATTCTGGCCATACACAGTACAAATAGATTTCGTGTCTGTCCCCATCAAGTACAGTGTATTGGACTGAAGAGAAGCTCCTGTTTTACTTAGCTTCCAATACAGAGTTGAGCTAGATATGCTCCGTTCGTGGAGGAAGCACAGTTCTTTTGTTTTGAGCTATCTCACTGTACTGACCCTATAGGAAAAAGAGAAGAGTGCCAAAATGACCTTTTCTCAAAAGCAGAGTGTTTTTCTTCTATGGCAAACTGGGGTTCAATTAAACTTCCTAAACGGAGTTGAATCACATTCAGTTTCAATTTCTAGCAGCAAGTGTTAATTCAGGGTAAGAACACCACTCCTGTACTATTCTGGCCATACACAGTGCAAATAGCATTCCCGTCTGTTCCCATCAAGTACAGTGTATTGGACTGAAGAGAAGCTCCTGTTTTAACTAGTTTCGAATACAGAGTTGAGCTAGATATGCCCCATTTGTGTAGGAAGCACAGTTCTTTTGTTTTGAGCTACCTCACTGTACTGGCCCTATAGGAAACCCATTAAACTGCAAGAATGCCCTTTTATCAAAAGCAGAGTGTTTTTCTTGTATGGCAATGTAGGGTTCAATTAAACTTTCTAAGGGGAATTGAATCACATTCAGTTTAAAGTTCTAGCAGGAAATGTTAATTCAGGGTAAGTACACCACGCTTGTCCTATTCTGGCCATACACAGTGCAAATAGCATTCGTGTCTGTTCCCAGCATGTACAGAGTATTGGCCTGAAGAGAAGCTCCTGTTTTACTTTGTTTCCAATAGTGAGGTGAACTAGATATGCCCCGTTTGTGGAGGAAGCACAGTTCTTTTGTTTTGAGCTAGCTCACTGTACTGACCCTATAGAAAAAGAGTAGAGTGCAAGAATGCCCTTTTCTCAAAAGCAGAGTGTTTTTCTTGTATGGCAAACTAGGGTTCAATTAAACTTCCTAAACGCAGTTGAATCACATTCAGGTTCAAGTGCTAGCAGCAAGTGTTAATTCAGAATAAGAACACCAATCTTGTGTTATTCTGGCACAACAGTGCAAACAGCATTCGCGTCTGTTCCCAGCAAGTACAGTGTATTGGACTGAAGAGACACTCCTTTTTACTTAGTTTCCAATACTGAGTTGAACTAGATATGCCCGTTTGTGTAGGAAGCACAGTTCTTTTGTTTTGAGATATCTCATTGTACTGACCCTATAGGAAAAAGAGAAGAGTGCCAGAATGCCCTTTTCTCAAAAGCAGAGTGTTTTTCTTCTATGGCAAACAGAGGTTCAATTAAACTTCCTAAAGGGAGTTGAATCACATTCAGTTTCAAGTTCTAGCAGCAAGTGTTAATTCAGGGTAAGAACACCACTCTTGTGCTATTCTGGCCCTACACAGTGCAAAAAGCATTTGCGTCTGTTCCCATCAATTACAGTTTATTGGACTAAGCGAAGCTCCTGTTTTACTTAGTTTCCAATACTGAGTTGAGCTAGATATGCCCCGTTTGTGTAGGAAGCACAGTTCTTCTGTTTTGAGCTAGCTCATTGTACTGGCCCTATAGCAAACACAGTAGAGTGCACGAATGCCCTTTTCTCAAAAGCAGAGTGTTTTTCTTGCATGGCAAACTAGGCTACAATTTAACTTCCTAAACGGAGTTGAATCACATTCAGTTTCAAGTTCTAGCAGCAAGTGATATTTCAGTGTAAGAACACCACTCCTGTGCTATTCTGGCCATACATAATTTCGTGTCTGTTCCCATCAAGTACAGTGTATTGGACTGAAGAGAAGCTCCTCTTTTACTTAGTTTCCAATATGAGATGAACTAGATATGCCCCTTGTGGAGGAAGCACAGCTTTTTTGTTTTGAGCTACCTCACTGTACTGGCCCTATTGGACACACACTAAACTGCAGAATGCCCTTTTCTCAAAAGCAGAGTATTTTTCTCGTATGGCAATCTAGGGTTCAATTAAACTTCCTATAAGGAGTTGAATCACACTCAGTTTCAGGTGCTAGCAACAAGTGTGAATTTAGGGTAAGAACACCACTATTGTGGTATTCTGGGCATACACAGTGCAATAGCATTTGCTCCAGTTCCCAGCAAGTACAGTGTATTGGACTGAAGAGAAGCTCCTGTTTTACTTAGTTTCCAATATGAGATGAACTAGATATGCCCCTTTGTGGAGGAAGCACAGCTTTTTTGTTTTGAGCTAGTTCACTGTACTGGCCCTATAGGAAACACAGTAGAGTGCAAGAATGCCCGTTTTTTAAAAGCAGAGTGTTTTTCTTGCGTGGCAAACTAGGGTTCAATTAAACTTCCTAAACGGAGTTGAATCACGTTCAGTTTCAAGTTCTAGCAGCAAGTGTTCATTCAGGGAAAGAACACTACTCTTGTGCTATTCTGGCCATACACAGTGCAAATTATATTCGCCTTTGTTCCCAGCAACTACACTGTATTGAACTGAAAGAAGCTCCTGTTTTACTTAGTTTCCAATACTGAGTTGAACTAGATATGCCCAGTTTGTGTAGGAAGCAAGTTCTTTTGTTTTGAGCTACCACACTGTACTGGCCCTATAGGAAACACATTAAACTGCAGAATGCCCTTTTCTCAAAAGCAGAGTGTTTTTCTTGTATGGCAATCTAGGGTTCAATTAAACTTCCTAAAAGAGTTGAATCACATTCAGTTTCAGGTGCTAGCAGCAAGTGTTAATTCAGGGTAAGAACACCGCTATTGTGGTATTCTGGCCATACACAGTGCAAATACCATTTGCCCCAGTTCCCAGCAGGTACAGTGTATTGGACTGAAGAGAAGCTCCTGTTTTACTTAGTTTCAAATATGAGTTGTACTAGATATGCCCCTTTGTGGAGGAAGCACTGTTCTTTTGTTTTGAGCTAGCTCACTGTACATGACCTTTTGGAAACAGATTAGAGTGCAAGAATAACCTTTTCTCAAAACCAGAGTATTTTTCTTGTATGGCAAACTAAGGTTCAATTAAACTTCCTAAACGTCGTTAAATCACATTCGTTTTCAAGTGCTAGCAACAAGTGTTAATTCAGTGTAAGAACACCTCTCTTGTGGTATTCTGGCCATACACAGTACAAATTACATTCGCCTCTGTTCCCAGCAACTACACTGTATTGGACTGAAGAGAAGCTCCTGTTTTACTTTGTTTCCAATACTGAGGTGAACTAGATATGCCCCGTTGGTGTAGGAAGCACAGTTCTTTTGTTTTGAGCTAGCTCACTTACTGGCCCTGTAGGAAAGACATTAAACAACAAGAATGCCCTTTTCTCAAAAGCAGAGTGATTTTCCTGTATGGCAAACTAGGGTTCAATTAAACTTCCTAAACGGAGTTGAATCACATTCAGTTTCAAGTTGTAGCAGCAAGTGATATTTCAGGGTAAGAACACCACTCTTGTGCTATTCTGGCCATACACAGTGCAAATAGATTTCTCGTCTGTTCCAAGCAAGTACAGTGTATTGGACTGAAGAGAAGCTCCTATTTTACTTAGTTTCAAATACTGAGTTGAACTAGATTTGCCCCGTTTGTGGAGGAAGCACTGTTCATTTGTTTTGAGCTAGTACACTGTACAGGACCTATTGGAAACAGATTAGAGTGCAAGAATGCCCTTTTCTCAAAAGCAGAGTGTTTTTCTTGTATGGCAAACTAGGGTTCAATTAAACTTCCTAAAGGGAGTTGAATCACACTCAGTTTCAAGTTCTAGCAGCAAGTGTTAATTCAGTGTAAGAACACCACTCTTGTGCTATTCTGGCAACACAGTGCAAATAGCATTCGCGTCTGTTCCCAGCAAGTACAGTGTATTGGACTGAAGCCAAGGTCCTGTTTTACTTAGTTTCCAATACTGAGTTGAACTAGATATGCCCCGTTTGTGGAGGAAGCACTGTTCTTTTGTTTTGAGCAAGATCACTGTCCTGGACCTATTGGAAACTGATTAGAGTGCAAGAATGCCCTTTTCTCAAAAGCACAATATTTTTCCTATATAGAAAAGTAGGGTTCAATTAAACTTCCGAAACGGAGTTGATTCACATTCAGTTTCAATTGCTAGCAGCAAGTGTTAATTCAGGGTAAGAACACCACTCTTGTGCTATACTGGCCATACACAGTGCAATTAGAATTCGCGTCTGTTCCCATTAAGTACAGTGTATTGGACTGTAGAGAAGGTCCTGTTTTACTTAGTTTCCAATACTGAGTTGAACTAGATATGCCCCGTTTGTGTAGGAAGCACAGTTCTTCTGTTTTGAGCTAGCTCAATGCACTGGCCTATAGCACACACAGTAGAGTGCAAGAATGCCCTTTTCTCAAAATCAGAGTGTTTTTCTTGTATGGCAAACTAGGGTTCAATTAAACTTCCTAAACGGAGTTGAATCACATTCAGTTTCAAGTTCTAGCAGCAAGTGATATTTCAGTGTAAGAACACCAATCCTGTGCTATTCTGGCCATACACAGTACAAATAGATTTCGTGTCTGTTCCCATCAAGTACAGTGTATTGGACTGAAGAGAAGCTCCTGTTTTACTTAGCTTCCAATACAGAGTTGATCTAGATATGCTCCGTGCGTGGAGGAAGCACAGTTCTTTTGTTTTGAGCTATCTCACTGTACTGACCCTATAGGAAAAAGAGAAGAGTGCCAAAATGACCTTTTCTCAAAAGCAGAGTGTTTTTCTTCTATGGCAAACTGGGGTTCAATTAAACTTCCTAAACGGAGTTGAATCACATTCAGTTTCAATTTCTAGCAGCAAGTGTTAATTGAGGGTAAGAACACCACTCCTGTACTATTCTGGCCATACACAGTGCAATTAGAATTCGCGTCTGTTCCCATCAAGTACAGTGTATTGGACTGTAGAGAAGCTCCTGTTTTACTTAGTTTCCAATACTGAGTTGAACTAGATATGCCCCGTTTGTGTAGGAAGCACAGTTCTTCTGTTTTGAGCTAGCTCAATGCACTGGCCTATAGCACACACAGTAGAGTGCAAGAATGCCCTTTTCTCAAAATCAGAGTGTTTTTCTTGTATGGCAAACTAGGGTTCAATTAAACTTCCTAAACGGAGTTGAATCACATTCAGTTTCAAGTTCTAGCAGCAAGTGATATTTCAGTGTAAGAACACCAATCCTGTGCTATTCTGGCCATACACAGTACAAATAGATTTCGTGTCTGTCCCCATCAAGTACAGTGTATTGGACTGAAGAGAAGCTCCTGTTTTACTTAGCTTCCAATACAGAGTTGAGCTAGATATGCCCCGTTTGTGGAGGAAGCACAGTTCTTTTGTTTTGAGCTAGCTCACTGTACTGACCCTATAGAAAAAGAGTAGAGTGCAAGAATGCCCTTTTCTCAAAAGCAGAGTGTTTTTCTTGTATGGCAAACTAGGGTTCAATTAAACTTCCTAAACGCAGTTGAATCACATTCAGGTTCAAGTGCTAGCAGCAAGTGTTAATTCAGAATAAGAACACCAATCTTGTGTTATTCTGGCACAACAGTGCAAACAGCATTCGCGTCTGTTCCCAGCAAGTACAGTGTATTGGACTGAAGAGACACTCCTTTTTACTTAGTTTCCAATACTGAGTTGAACTAGATATGCCCGTTTGTGTAGGAAGCACAGTTCTTTTGTTTTGAGATATCTCATTGTACTGACCCTATAGGAAAAAGAGAAGAGTGCCAGAATGCCCTTTTCTCAAAAGCAGAGTGTTTTTCTTCTATGGCAAACAGAGGTTCAATTAAACTTCCTAAAGGGAGTTGAATCACATTCAGTTTCAAGTTCTAGCAGCAAGTGTTAATTCAGGGTAAGAACACCACTCTTGTGCTATTATGGCCATACACAGTACAAATTACATTCGCTTCTGTTCCCAGCAACTACACTGTATTGGACTGAAGTGAAGGTCCTGTTTTACTTAGTTTCCAATACTGAGTTTAACTAGATATGCCTCGTTTGTGGAGGAAGCACTGTTCTTTTGTTTTGAGCTAGCTCACTGTTCTGGACCTATTGGAAATTGATTACAGTGCAAGAATGCCCTTTTCACAAAAGCAGAATATTTTTCTTATATGGCTAACTAGGGTTCAATTAAACTTCCTAAACGGAGTTAAATCACATTCAGTTTCAAGTGCTAGCAGCAAGTGTTAATTCAGGGTAAGAGCACCACTCTTGTGCTATTCTGGCCATACACAGTGCAAAAAGCATTAGTGTCTGTTCCCAGCAAGTACAGCGTATTGGACTGAAGAGAAGTTCGTGTTTTACTTAGTTTCCAATACTGAGTTGAACTAGATATGCCCTGTTTGTTGAGGAAGCACAGTTCCTTTGTTTTGAGCTACCTCACTCTACTGGCCCTATAGGAAGCACAGTAGAGTGCAAGAATGCCCTTTTCTCAAAAGCAGAGTGTTTTCCTTGTATGGCAAACTAGGGTTCAATTAAACTTCCTAAACGGAGTTGAATCACATTCAGTTTCAAGTGCTAGCAGCAAGTGGTAATTCAGGGTAAGAACACTACTCTTGTGCTATTCTGGACATACACAGTGTAAATTATATTCGCCTCTGTTCCCAGCAACTACACTGTATTGGACTGAAAGAAGCACCTGTTTTACTTAGTTTCCAATTCAGAGTTGAACTAGATATGCCCCGTTTGTGGAGGAAGCACTGTTCTTTTGTTTTGAGCTAGCTCACTCTCCTGGACCTATTGGAAACTAGTTAGAGAGCAAGAATGGCCTTTTCTCAAAAGCAGAATATTTTTCTTATATGGAAAAGTAGGGTACAATTAAACCTCGTAAAAGGAGTTGATTCACATTCAGTTTCAAGTGCTAGCAGCAAGTGTTAATTCAGGGTAAGAACACCACTCTTGTGCTATTCTGGCCCTACACAGTGCAAAAAGCATTTGCGTCTGTTCCCATCAATTACAGTTTATTGGACTAAGCGAAGCTCCTGTTTTACTTAGTTTCCAATACTGAGTTGAGCTAGATATGCCCCGTTTGTGTAGGAAGCACAGTTCTTCTGTTTTGAGCTAGCTCATTGTACTGGCCCTATAGCAAACACAGTAGAGTGCACGAATGCCCTTTTCTCAAAAGCAGAGTGTTTTTCTTGCATGGCAAACTAGGCTACAATTTAACTTCCTAAACGGAGTTGAATCACATTCAGTTTCAAGTTCTAGCAGCAAGTGATATTTCAGTGTAAGAACACCACTCCTGTGCTATTCTGGCCATACATAATTTCGTGTCTGTTCCCATCAAGTACAGTGTATTGGACTGAAGAGAAGCTCCTCTTTTACTTAGTTTCCAATATGAGATGAACTAGATATGCCCCTTGTGGAGGAAGCACAGCTTTTTTGTTTTGAGCTACCTCACTGTACTGGCCCTATTGGACACACACTAAACTGCAGAATGCCCTTTTCTCAAAAGCAGAGTATTTTTCTCGTATGGCAATCTAGGGTTCAATTAAACTTCCTATAAGGAGTTGAATCACACTCAGTTTCAGGTGCTAGCAACAAGTGTGAATTTAGGGTAAGAACACCACTATTGTGGTATTCTGGGCATACACAGTGCAATAGCATTTGCTCCAGTTCCCAGCAAGTACAGTGTATTGGACTGAAGAGAAGCTCCTGTTTTACTTAGTTTCCAATATGAGATGAACTAGATATGCCCCTTTGTGGAGGAAGCACAGCTTTTTTGTTTTGAGCTAGTTCACTGTACTGGCCCTATAGGAAACACAGTAGAGTGCAAGAATGCCCGTTTTTTAAAAGCAGAGTGTTTTTCTTGCGTGGCAAACTAGGGTTCAATTAAACTTCCTAAACGGAGTTGAATCACGTTCAGTTTCAAGTTCTAGCAGCAAGTGTTCATTCAGGGAAAGAACACTACTCTTGTGCTATTCTGGCCATACACAGTGCAAATTATATTCGCCTTTGTTCCCAGCAACTACACTGTATTGAACTGAAAGAAGCTCCTGTTTTACTTAGTTTCCAATACTGAGTTGAACTAGATAAGCCCAGTTTGTGTAGGAAGCAAGTTCTTTTGTTTTGAGCTACCACACTGTACTGGCCCTATAGGAAACACATTAAACTGCAGAATGCCCTTTTCTCAAAAGCAGAGTGTTTTTCTTGTATGGCAATCTAGGGTTCAATTAAACTTCCTAAAAGAGTTGAATCACATTCAGTTTCAGGTGCTAGCAGCAAGTGTTAATTCAGGGTAAGAACACCACTATTGTGGTATTCTGGAGATACACAGTGCAAATACCATTTGCCCCAGTTCCCAGCAGGTACAGTGTATTGGACTGAAGAGAAGCTCCTGTTTTACTTAGTTTCAAATATGAGTTGTACTAGATATGCCCCTTTGTGGAGGAAGCACTGTTCTTTTGTTTTGAGCTAGCTCACTGTACATGACCTTTTGGAAACAGATTAGAGTGCAAGAATAACCTTTTCTCAAAACCAGAGTATTTTTCTTGTATGGCAAACTAAGGTTCAATTAAACTTCCTAAACGTCGTTAAATCACATTCGTTTTCAAGTGCTAGCAACAAGTGTTAATTCAGTGTAAGAACACCTCTCTTGTGGTATTCTGGCCATACACAGTACAAATTACATTCGCCTCTGTTCCCAGCAACTACACTGTTTTGGACTGAAGAGAAGCTCCTGTTTTACTTTGTTTCCAATACTGAGGTGAACTAGATATGCCCCGTTGGTGTAGGAAGCACAGTTCTTTTGTTTTGAGCTAGCTCACTGTACTGGCCCTGTAGGAAAGACATTAAACAACAAGAATGCCCTTTTCTCAAAAGCAGAGTGATTTTCCTGTATGGCAAACTAGGGTTCAATTAAACTTCCTAAACGGAGTTGAATCACATTCAGTTTCAAGTTGTAGCAGCAAGTGATATTTCAGGGTAAGAACACCACTCTTGTGCTATTCTGGCCATACACAGTGCAAATAGATTTCTCGTCTGTTCCAAGCAAGTACAGTGTATTGGACTGAAGAGAAGCTCCTATTTTACTTAGTTTCAAATACTGAGTTGAACTAGATTTGCCCCGTTTGTGGAGGAAGCACTGTTCATTTGTTTTGAGCTAGTACACTGTACAGGACCTATTGGAAACAGATTAGAGTGCAAGAATGCCCTTTTCTCAAAAGCAGAGTGTTTTTCTTGTATGGCAAACTAGGGTTCAATTAAACTTCCTAAAGGGAGTTGAATCACACTCAGTTTCAAGTTCTAGCAGCAAGTGTTAATTCAGTGTAAGAACACCACTCTTGTGCTATTCTGGCAACACAGTGCAAATAGCATTCGCGTCTGTTCCCAGCAAGTACAGTGTATTGGACTGAAGCCAAGGTCCTGTTTTACTTAGTTTCCAATACTGAGTTGAACTAGATATGCCCCGTTTGTGGAGGAAGCACTGTTCTTTTGTTTTGAGCTAGATCACTGTCCTGGACCTATTGGAAACTGATTAGAGTGCAAGAATGCCCTTTTCTCAAAAGCACAATATTTTTCCTATATAGAAAAGTAGGGTTCAATTAAACTTCCGAAACGGAGTTGATTCACATTCAGTTTCAATTGCTAGCAGCAAGTGTTAATTCAGGGTAAGAACACCACTCTTGTGCTATACTGGCCATACACAGTGCAATTAGAATTCGCGTCTGTTCCCATCAAGTACAGTGTATTGGACTGTAGAGAAGCTCCTGTTTTACTTAGTTTCCAATACTGAGTTGAACTAGATATGCCCCGTTTGTGTAGGAAGCACAGTTCTTCTGTTTTGAGCTAGCTCAATGCACTGGCCTATAGCACACACAGTAGAGTGCAAGAATGCCCTTTTCTCAAAATCAGAGTGTTTTTCTTGTATGGCAAACTAGGGTTCAATTAAACTTCCTAAACGGAGTTGAATCACATTCAGTTTCAAGTTCTAGCAGCAAGTGATATTTCAGTGTAAGAACACCAATCCTGTGCTATTCTGGCCATACACAGTACAAATAGATTTCGTGTCTGTCCCCATCAAGTACAGTGTATTGGACTGAAGAGAAGCTCCTGTTTTACTTAGCTTCCAATACAGAGTTGAGCTAGATATGCCCCGTTTGTGGAGGAAGCACAGTTCTTTTGTTTTGAGCTAGCTCACTGTACTGACCCTATAGAAAAAGAGTAGAGTGCAAGAATGCCCTTTTCTCAAAAGCAGAGTGTTTTTCTTGTATGGCAAACTAGGGTTCAATTAAACTTCCTAAACGCAGTTGAATCACATTCAGGTTCAAGTGCTAGCAGCAAGTGTTAATTCAGAATAAGAACACCAATCTTGTGTTATTCTGGCACAACAGTGCAAACAGCATTCGCGTCTGTTCCCAGCAAGTACAGTGTATTGGACGGAAGAGACACTCCTTTTTACTTAGTTTCCAATACTGAGTTGAACTAGATATGCCCGTTTGTGTAGGAAGCACAGTTCTTTTGTTTTGAGATATCTCATTGTACTGACCCTATAGGAAAAAGAGAAGAGTGCCAGAATGCCCTTTTCTCAAAAGCAGAGTGTTTTTCTTCTATGGCAAACAGAGGTTCAATTAAACTTCCTAAAGGGAGTTGAATCACATTCAGTTTCAAGTTCTAGCAGCAAGTGTTAATTCAGGGTAAGAACACCACTCTTGTGCTATTATGGCCATACACAGTACAAATTACATTCGCTTCTGTTCCCAGCAACTACACTGTATTGGACTGAAGTGAAGGTCCTGTTTTACTTAGTTTCCAATACTGAGTTTAACTAGATATGCCTCGTTTGTGGAGGAAGCACTGTTCTTTTGTTTTGAGCTAGCTCACTGTTCTGGACCTATTGGAAACTGATTACAGTGCAAGAATGCCCTTTTCACAAAAGCAGAATATTTTTCTTATATGGCTAACTAGGGTTCAATTAAACTTCCTAAACGGAGTTAAATCACATTCAGTTTCAAGTGCTAGCAGCAAGTGTTAATTCAGGGTAAGAGCACCACTCTTGTGCTATTCTGGCCATACACAGTGCAAAAAGCATTAGTGTCTGTTCCCAGCAAGTACAGCGTATTGGACTGAAGAGAAGTTCGTGTTTTACTTAGTTTCCAATACTGAGTTGAACTAGATATGCCCTGTTTGTTGAGGAAGCACAGTTCCTTTGTTTTGAGCTACCTCACTCTACTGGCCCTATAGGAAGCACAGTAGAGTGCAAGAATGCCCTTTTCTCAAAAGCAGAGTGTTTTCCTTGTATGGCAAACTAGGGTTCAATTAAACTTCCTAAACGGAGTTGAATCACATTCAGTTTCAAGTGCTAGCAGCAAGTGGTAATTCAGGGTAAGAACACTACTCTTGTGCTATTCTGGACATACACAGTGTAAATTATATTCGCCTCTGTTCCCAGCAACTACACTGTATTGGACTGAAAGAAGCACCTGTTTTACTTAGTTTCCAATTCAGAGTTGAACTAGATATGCCCCGTTTGTGGAGGAAGCACTGTTCTTTTGTTTTGAGCTAGCTCACTCTCCTGGACCTATTGGAAACTAGTTAGAGAGCAAGAATGGCCTTTTCTCAAAAGCAGAATATTTTTCTTATATGGAAAAGTAGGGTACAATTAAACCTCCTAAAAGGAGTTGATTCACATTCAGTTTCAAGTGCTAGCAGCAAGTGTTAATTCAGGGTAAGAACACCACTCTTGTGCTATTCTGGCCCTACACAGTGCAAAAAGCATTTGCGTCTGTTCCCATCAATTACAGTTTATTGGACTAAGCGAAGCTCCTGTTTTACTTAGTTTCCAATACTGAGTTGAGCTAGATATGCCCCGTTTGTGTAGGAAGCACAGTTCTTCTGTTTTGAGCTAGCTCATTGTACTGGCCCTATAGCAAACACAGTAGAGTGCACGAATGCCCTTTTCTCAAAAGCAGAGTGTTTTTCTTGCATGGCAAACTAGGCTACAATTTAACTTCCTAAACGGAGTTGAATCACATTCAGTTTCAAGTTCTAGCAGCAAGTGATATTTCAGTGTAAGAACACCACTCCTGTGCTATTCTGGCCATACATAATTTCGTGTCTGTTCCCATCAAGTACAGTGTATTGGACTGAAGAGAAGCTCCTCTTTTACTTAGTTTCCAATATGAGATGAACTAGATATGCCCCTTGTGGAGGAAGCACAGCTTTTTTGTTTTGAGCTACCTCACTGTACTGGCCCTATTGGACACACACTAAACTGCAGAATGCCCTTTTCTCAAAAGCAGAGTATTTTTCTCGTATGGCAATCTAGGGTTCAATTAAACTTCCTATAAGGAGTTGAATCACACTCAGTTTCAGGTGCTAGCAACAAGTGTGAATTTAGGGTAAGAACACCACTATTGTGGTATTCTGGGCATACACAGTGCAATAGCATTTGCTCCAGTTCCCAGCAAGTACAGTGTATTGGACTGAAGAGAAGCTCCTGTTTTACTTAGTTTCCAATATGAGATGAACTAGATATGCCCCTTTGTGGAGGAAGCACAGCTTTTTTGTTTTGAGCTAGTTCACTGTACTGGCCCTATAGGAAACACAGTAGAGTGCAAGAATGCCCGTTTTTTAAAAGCAGAGTGTTTTTCTTGCGTGGCAAACTAGGGTTCAATTAAACTTCCTAAACGGAGTTGAATCACGTTCAGTTTCAAGTTCTAGCAGCAAGTGTTCATTCAGGGAAAGAACACTACTCTTGTGCTATTCTGGCCATACACAGTGCAAATTATATTCGCCTTTGTTCCCAGCAACTACACTGTATTGAACTGAAAGAAGCTCCTGTTTTACTTAGTTTCCAATACTGAGTTGAACTAGATATGCCCAGTTTGTGTAGGAAGCAAGTTCTTTTGTTTTGAGCTACCACACTGTACTGGCCCTATAGGAAACACATTAAACTGCAGAATGCCCTTTTCTCAAAAGCAGAGTGTTTTTCTTGTATGGCAATCTAGGGTTCAATTAAACTTCCTAAAAGAGTTGAATCACATTCAGTTTCAGGTGCTAGCAGCAAGTGTTAATTCAGGGTAAGAACACCACTATTGTGGTATTCTGGCCATACACAGTGCAAATACCATTTGCCCCAGTTCCCAGCAGGTACAGTGTATTGGACTGAAGAGAAGCTCCTGTTTTACTTAGTTTCAAATATGAGTTGTACTAGATATGCCCCTTTGTGGAGGAAGCACTGTTCTTTTGTTTTGAGCTAGCTCACTGTACATGACCTTTTGGAAACAGATTAGAGTGCAAGAATAACCTTTTCTCAAAACCAGAGTATTTTTCTTGTATGGCAAACTAAGGTTCAATTAAACTTCCTAAACGTCGTTAAATCACATTCGTTTTCAAGTGCTAGCAACAAGTGTTAATTCAGTGTAAGAACACCTCTCTTGTGGTATTCTGGCCATACACAGTACAAATTACATTCGCCTCTGTTCCCAGCAACTACACTGTATTGGACTGAAGAGAAGCTCCTGTTTTACTTTGTTTCCAATACTGAGGTGAACTAGATATGCCCCGTTGGTGTAGGAAGCACAGTTCTTTTGTTTTGAGCTAGCTCACTGTACTGGCCCTGTAGGAAAGACATTAAACAACAAGAATGCCCTTTTCTCAAAAGCAGAGTGATTTTCCTGTATGGCAAACTAGGGTTCAATTAAACTTCCTAAACGGAGTTGAATCACATTCAGTTTCAAGTTGTAGCAGCAAGTGATATTTCAGGGTAAGAACACCACTCTTGTGCTATTCTGGCCATACACAGTGCAAATAGATTTCTCGTCTGTTCCAAGCAAGTACAGTGTATTGGACTGAAGAGAAGCTCCTATTTTACTTAGTTTCAAATACTGAGTTGAACTAGATTTGCCCCGTTTGTGGAGGAAGCACTGTTCATTTGTTTTGAGCTAGTACACTGTACAGGACCTATTGGAAACAGATTAGAGTGCAAGAATGCCCTTTTCTCAAAAGCAGAGTGTTTTTCTTGTATGGCAAACTAGGGTTCAATTAAACTTCCTAAAGGGAGTTGAATCACACTCAGTTTCAAGTTCTAGCAGCAAGTGTTAATTCAGTGTAAGAACACCACTCTTGTGCTATTCTGGCAACACAGTGCAAATAGCATTCGCGTCTGTTCCCAGCAAGTACAGTGTATTGGACTGAAGCCAAGGTCCTGTTTTACTTAGTTTCCAATACTGAGTTGAACTAGATATGCCCCGTTTGTGGAGGAAGCACTGTTCTTTTGTTTTGAGCTAGATCACTGTCCTGGACCTATTGGAAACTGATTAGAGTGCAAGAATGCCCTTTTCTCAAAAGCACAATATTTTTCCTATATAGAAAAGTAGGGTTCAATTAAACTTCCGAAACGGAGTTGATTCACATTCAGTTTCAATTGCTAGCAGCAAGTGTTAATTCAGGGTAAGAACACCACTCTTGTGCTATACTGGCCATACACAGTGCAATTAGAATTCGCGTCTGTTCCCATCAAGTACAGTGTATTGGACTGTAGAGAAGCTCCTGTTTTACTTAGTTTCCAATACTGAGTTGAACTAGATATGCCCCGTTTGTGTAGGAAGCACAGTTCTTCTGTTTTGAGCTAGCTCAATGCACTGGCCTATAGCACACACAGTAGAGTGCAAGAATGCCCTTTTCTCAAAATCAGAGTGTTTTTCTTGTATGGCAAACTAGGGTTCAATTAAACTTCCTAAACGGAGTTGAATCACATTCAGTTTCAAGTTCTAGCAGCAAGTGATATTTCAGTGTAAGAACACCAATCCTGTGCTATTCTGGCCATACACAGTACAAATAGATTTCGTGTCTGTTCCCATCAAGTAGAGTGTATTGGACTGAAGAGAAGCTCCTGTTTTACTTAGCTTCCAATACAGAGTTGAGCTAGATATGCTCCGTTCGTGGAGGAAGCACAGTTCTTTTGTTTTGAGCTATCTCACTGTACTGACCCTATAGGAAAAAGAGAAGAGTGCCAAAATGACCTTTTCTCAAAAGCAGAGTGTTTTTCTTCTATGGCAAACTGGGGTTCAATTAAACTTCCTAAACGGAGTTGAATCACATTCAGTTTCAATTTCTAGCAGCAAGTGTTAATTCAGGGTAAGAACACCACTCCTGTACTATTCTGGCCATACACAGTGCAAATAGTATTCCCGTCTGTTCCCATCAAGTACAGTGTATTGGACTGAAGAGAAGCTCCTGTTTTAACTAGTTTCGAATACAGAGTTGAGCTAGATATGCCCCGTTTGTGTAGGAAGCACAGTTCTTTTGTTTTGAGCTACCTCACTGTACTGGCCCTATAGGAAACCCATTAAACTGCAAGAATGCCCTTTTATCAAAAGCAGAGTGTTTTTCTTGTATGGCAATGTAGGGTTCAATTAAACTTTCTAAGGGGAATTGAATCACATTCAGTTTAAAGTTCTAGCAGGAAATGTTAATTCAGGGTAAGTACACCACGCTTGTCCTATTCTGGCCATACACAGTGCAAATAGCATTCGTGTCTGTTCCCAGCATGTACAGAGTATTGGCCTGAAGAGAAGCTCCTGTTTTACTTTGTTTCCAATACTGAGGTGAACTAGATATGCCCCGTTTGTGGAGGAAGCACAGTTCTTTTGTTTTGAGCTAGCTCACTGTACTGACCCTATAGAAAAAGAGTAGAGTGCAAGAATGCCCTTTTCTCAAAAGCAGAGTGTTTTTCTTGTATGGCAAACTAGGGTTCAATTAAACTTCCTAAACGCAGTTGAATCACATTCAGGTTCAAGTGCTAGCAGCAAGTGTTAATTCAGAATAAGAACACCAATCTTGTGTTATTCTGGCACAACAGTGCAAACAGCATTCGCGTCTGTTCCCAGCAAGTACAGTGTATTGGACTGAAGAGACACTCCTTTTTACTTAGTTTCCAATACTGAGTTGAACTAGATATGCCCGTTTGTGTAGGAAGCACAGTTCTTTTGTTTTGAGATATCTCATTGTACTGACCCTATAGGAAAAAGAGAAGAGTGCCAGAATGCCCTTTTCTCAAAAGCAGAGTGTTTTTCTTCTATGGCAAACAGAGGTTCAATTAAACTTCCTAAAGGGAGTTGAATCACATTCAGTTTCAAGTTCTAGCAGCAAGTGTTAATTCAGGGTAAGAACACCACTCTTGTGCTATTCTGGCCATACACAGTACAAATTACATTCGCTTCTGTTCCCAGCAACTACACTGTATTGGACTGAAGTGAAGGTCCTGTTTTACTTAGTTTCCAATACTGAGTTTAACTAGATATGCCTCGTTTGTGGAGGAAGCACTGTTCTTTTGTTTTGAGCTAGCTCACTGTCCTGGACCTATTGGAAACTGATTACAGTGCAAGAATGCCCTTTTCACAAAAGCAGAATATTTTTCTTACATGGCTAACTAGGGTTCAATTAAACTTCCTAAACGGAGTTAAATCACATTCAGTTTCAAGTGCTAGCAGCAAGTGTTAATTCAGGGTAAGAGCACCACTCTTGTGCTATTCTGGCCATACACAGTGCAAAAAGCATTAGTGTCTGTTCCCAGCAAGTACAGCGTATTGGACTGAAGAGAAGTTCGTGTTTTACTTAGTTTCCAATACTGAGTTGAACTAGATATGCCCTGTTTGTTGAGGAAGCACAGTTCCTTTGTTTTGAGCTACCTCACTCTACTGGCCCTATAGGAAGCACAGTAGAGTGCAAGAATGCCCTTTTCTCAAAAGCAGAGTGTTTTCCTTGTATGGCAAACTAGGGTTCAATTAAACTTCCTAAACGGAGTTGAATCACATTCAGTTTCAAGTGCTAGCACCAAGTGGTAATTCAGGGTAAGAACACTACTCTTGTGCTATTCTGGACATACACAGTGTAAATTATATTCGCCTCTGTTCCCAGCAACTACACTGTATTGGACTGAAAGAAGCACCTGTTTTACTTAGTTTCCAATTCAGAGTTGAACTAGATATGCCCCGTTTGTGGAGGAAGCACTGTTCTTTTGTTTTGAGCTAGCTCACTCTCCTGGACCTATTGGAAACTAGTTAGAGAGCAAGAATGGCCTTTTCTCAAAAGCAGAATATTTTTCTTATATGGAAAAGTAGGGTACAATTAAACCTCCTAAAAGGAGTTGATTCACATTCAGTTTCAAGTGCTAGCAGCAAGTGTTAATTCAGGGTAAGAACACCACTCTTGTGCTATTCTGGCCCTACACAGTGCAAAAAGCATTTGCGTCTGTTCCCATCAATTACAGTTTATTGGACTAAGCGAAGCTCCTGTTTTACTTAGTTTCCAATACTGAGTTGAGCTAGATATGCCCCGTTTGTGTAGGAAGCACAGTTCTTCTGTTTTGAGCTAGCTCATTGTACTGGCCCTATAGCAAACACAGTAGAGTGCACGAATGCCCTTTTCTCAAAAGCAGAGTGTTTTTCTTGCATGGCAAACTAGGCTACAATTTAACTTCCTAAACGGAGTTGAATCACATTCAGTTTCAAGTTCTAGCAGCAAGTGATATTTCAGTGTAAGAACACCACTCCTGTGCTATTCTGGCCATACATAATTTCGTGTCTGTTCCCATCAAGTACAGTGTATTGGACTGAAGAGAAGCTCCTCTTTTACTTAGTTTCCAATATGAGATGAACTAGATATGCCCCTTGTGGAGGAAGCACAGCTTTTTTGTTTTGAGCTACCTCACTGTACTGGCCCTATTGGACACACACTAAACTGCAGAATGCCCTTTTCTCAAAAGCAGAGTATTTTTCTCGTATGGCAATCTAGGGTTCAATTAAACTTCCTATAAGGAGTTGAATCACACTCAGTTTCAGGTGCTAGCAACAAGTGTGAATTTAGGGTAAGAACACCACTATTGTGGTATTCTGGGCATACACAGTGCAATAGCATTTGCTCCAGTTCCCAGCAAGTACAGTGTATTGGACTGAAGAGAAGCTCCTGTTTTACTTAGTTTCCAATATGAGATGAACTAGATATGCCCCTTTGTGGAGGAAGCACAGCTTTTTTGTTTTGAGCTAGTTCACTGTACTGGCCCTATAGGAAACACAGTAGAGTGCAAGAATGCCCGTTTTTTAAAAGCAGAGTGTTTTTCTTGCGTGGCAAACTAGGGTTCAATTAAACTTCCTAAACGGAGTTGAATCACGTTCAGTTTCAAGTTCTAGCAGCAAGTGTTCATTCAGGGAAAGAACACTACTCTTGTGCTATTCTGGCCATACACAGTGCAAATTATATTCGCCTTTGTTCCCAGCAACTACACTGTATTGAACTGAAAGAAGCTCCTGTTTTACTTAGTTTCCAATACTGAGTTGAACTAGATATGCCCAGTTTGTGTAGGAAGCAAGTTCTTTTGTTTTGAGCTACCACACTGTACTGGCCCTATAGGAAACACATTAAACTGCAGAATGCCCTTTTCTCAAAAGCAGAGTGTTTTTCTTGTATGGCAATCTAGGGTTCAATTAAACTTCCTAAAAGAGTTGAATCACATTCAGTTTCAGGTGCTAGCAGCAAGTGTTAATTCAGGGTAAGAACACCACTATTGTGGTATTCTGGCCATACACAGTGCAAATACCATTTGCCCCAGTTCCCAGCAGGTACAGTGTATTGGACTGAAGAGAAGCTCCTGTTTTACTTAGTTTCAAATATGAGTTGTACTAGATATGCCCCTTTGTGGAGGAAGCACTGTTCTTTTGTTTTGAGCTAGCTCACTGTACATGACCTTTTGGAAACAGATTAGAGTGCAAGAATAACCTTTTCTCAAAACCAGAGTATTTTTCTTGTATGGCAAACTAAGGTTCAATTAAACTTCCTAAACGTCGTTAAATCACATTCGTTTTCAAGTGCTAGCAACAAGTGTTAATTCAGTGTAAGAACACCTCTCTTGTGGTATTCTGGCCATACACAGTACAAATTACATTCGCCTCTGTTCCCAGCAACTACACTGTATTGGACTGAAGAGAAGCTCCTGTTTTACTTTGTTTCCAATACTGAGGTGAACTAGATATGCCCCGTTGGTGTAGGAAGCACAGTTCTTTTGTTTTGAGCTAGCTCACTGTACTGGCCCTGTAGGAAAGACATTAAACAACAAGAATGCCCTTTTCTCAAAAGCAGAGTGATTTTCCTGTATGGCAAACTAGGGTTCAATTAAACTTCCTAAACGGAGTTGAATCACATTCAGTTTCAAGTTGTAGCAGCAAGTGATATTTCAGGGTAAGAACACCACTCTTGTGCTATTCTGGCCATACACAGTGCAAATAGATTTCTCGTCTGTTCCAAGCAAGTACAGTGTATTGGACTGAAGAGAAGCTCCTATTTTACTTAGTTTCAAATACTGAGTTGAACTAGATTTGCCCCGTTTGTGGAGGAAGCACTGTTCATTTGTTTTGAGCTAGTACACTGTACAGGACCTATTGGAAACAGATTAGAGTGCAAGAATGCCCTTTTCTCAAAAGCAGAGTGTTTTTCTTGTATGGCAAACTAGGGTTCAATTAAACTTCCTAAAGGGAGTTGAATCACACTCAGTTTCAAGTTCTAGCAGCAAGTGTTAATTCAGTGTAAGAACACCACTCTTGTGCTATTCTGGCAACACAGTGCAAATAGCATTCGCGTCTGTTCCCAGCAAGTACAGTGTATTGGACTGAAGCCAAGGTCCTGTTTTACTTAGTTTCCAATACTGAGTTGAACTAGATATGCCCCGTTTGTGGAGGAAGCACTGTTCTTTTTTTTTGAGCTAGATCACTGTCCTGGACCTATTGGAAACTGATTAGAGTGCAAGAATGCCCTTTTCTCAAAAGCACAATATTTTTCCTATATAGAAAAGTAGGGTTCAATTAAACTTCCGAAACGGAGTTGATTCACATTCAGTTTCAATTGCTAGCAGCAAGTGTTAATTCAGGGTAAGAACACCACTCTTGTGCTATACTGGCCATACACAGTGCAATTAGAATTCGCGTCTGTTCCCATCAAGTACAGTGTATTGGACTGTAGAGAAGCTCCTGTTTTACTTAGTTTCCAATACTGAGTTGAACTAGATATGCCCCGTTTGTGTAGGAAGCACAGTTCTTCTGTTTTGAGCTAGCTCAATGCACTGGCCTATAGCACACACAGTAGAGTGCAAGAATGCCCTTTTCTCAAAATCAGAGTGTTTTTCTTGTATGGCAAACTAGGGTTCAATTAAACTTCCTAAACGGAGTTGAATCACATTCAGTTTCAAGTTCTAGCAGCAAGTGATATTTCAGTGTAAGAACACCAATCCTGTGCTATTCTGGCCATACACAGTACAAATAGATTTCGTGTCTGTTCCCATCAAGTAGAGTGTATTGGACTGAAGAGAAGCTCCTGTTTTACTTAGCTTCCAATACAGAGTTGAGCTAGATATGCTCCGTTCGTGGAGGAAGCACAGTTCTTTTGTTTTGAGCTATCTCACTGTACTGACCCTATAGGAAAAAGAGAAGAGTGCCAAAATGACCTTTTCTCAAAAGCAGAGTGTTTTTCTTCTATGGCAAACTGGGGTTCAATTAAACTTCCTAAACGGAGTTGAATCACATTCAGTTTCAATTTCTAGCAGCAAGTGTTAATTCAGGGTAAGAACACCACTCCTGTACTATTCTGGCCATACACAGTGCAAATAGTATTCCCGTCTGTTCCCATCAAGTACAGTGTATTGGACTGAAGAGAAGCTCCTGTTTTAACTAGTTTCGAATACAGAGTTGAGCTAGATATGCCCCGTTTGTGTAGGAAGCACAGTTCTTTTGTTTTGAGCTACCTCACTGTACTGGCCCTATAGGAAACCCATTAAACTGCAAGAATGCCCTTTTATCAAAAGCAGAGTGTTTTTCTTGTATGGCAATGTAGGGTTCAATTAAACTTTCTAAGGGGAATTGAATCACATTCAGTTTAAAGTTCTAGCAGGAAATGTTAATTCAGGGTAAGTACACCACGCTTGTCCTATTCTGGCCATACACAGTGCAAATAGCATTCGTGTCTGTTCCCAGCATGTACAGAGTATTGGCCTGAAGAGAAGCTCCTGTTTTACTTTGTTTCCAATACTGAGGTGAACTAGATATGCCCCGTTTGTGGAGGAAGCACAGTTCTTTTGTTTTGAGCTAGCTCACTGTACTGACCCTATAGAAAAAGAGTAGAGTGCAAGAATGCCCTTTTCTCAAAAGCAGAGTGTTTTTCTTGTATGGCAAACTAGGGTTCAATTAAACTTCCTAAACGCAGTTGAATCACATTCAGGTTCAAGTGCTAGCAGCAAGTGTTAATTCAGAATAAGAACACCAATCTTGTGTTATTCTGGCACAACAGTGCAAACAGCATTCGCGTCTGTTCCCAGCAAGTACAGTGTATTGGACTGAAGAGACACTCCTTTTTACTTAGTTTCCAATACTGAGTTGAACTAGATATGCCCGTTTGTGTAGGAAGCACAGTTCTTTTGTTTTGAGATATCTCATTGTACTGACCCTATAGGAAAAAGAGAAGAGTGCCAGAATGCCCTTTTCTCAAAAGCAGAGTGTTTTTCTTCTATGGCAAACAGAGGTTCAATTAAACTTCCTAAAGGGAGTTGAATCACATTCAGTTTCAAGTTCTAGCAGCAAGTGTTAATTCAGGGTAAGAACACCACTCTTGTGCTATTCTGGCCATACACAGTACAAATTACATTCGCTTCTGTTCCCAGCAACTACACTGTATTGGACTGAAGTGAAGGTCCTGTTTTACTTAGTTTCCAATACTGAGTTTAACTAGATATGCCTCGTTTGTGGAGGAAGCACTGTTCTTTTGTTTTGAGCTAGCTCACTGTCCTGGACCTATTGGAAACTGATTACAGTGCAAGAATGCCCTTTTCACAAAAGCAGAATATTTTTCTTACATGGCTAACTAGGGTTCAATTAAACTTCCTAAACGGAGTTAAATCACATTCAGTTTCAAGTGCTAGCAGCAAGTGTTAATTCAGGGTAAGAGCACCACTCTTGTGCTATTCTGGCCATACACAGTGCAAAAAGCATTAGTGTCTGTTCCCAGCAAGTACAGCGTATTGGACTGAAGAGAAGTTCGTGTTTTACTTAGTTTCCAATACTGAGTTGAACTAGATATGCCCTGTTTGTTGAGGAAGCACAGTTCCTTTGTTTTGAGCTACCTCACTCTACTGGCCCTATAGGAAGCACAGTAGAGTGCAAGAATGCCCTTTTCTCAAAAGCAGAGTGTTTTCCTTGTATGGCAAACTAGGGTTCAATTAAACTTCCTAAACGGAGTTGAATCACATTCAGTTTCAAGTGCTAGCAGCAAGTGGTAATTCAGGGTAAGAACACTACTCTTGTGCTATTCTGGACATACACAGTGTAAATTATATTCGCCTCTGTTCCCAGCAACTACACTGTATTGGACTGAAAGAAGCACCTGTTTTACTTAGTTTCCAATTCAGAGTTGAACTAGATATGCCCCGTTTGTGGAGGAAGCACTGTTCTTTTGTTTTGAGCTAGCTCACTCTCCTGGACCTATTGGAAACTAGTTAGAGAGCAAGAATGGCCTTTTCTCAAAAGCAGAATATTTTTCTTATATGGAAAAGTAGGGTACAATTAAACCTCCTAAAAGGAGTTGATTCACATTCAGTTTCAAGTGCTAGCAGCAAGTGTTAATTCAGGGTAAGAACACCACTCTTGTGCTATTCTGGCCCTACACAGTGCAAAAAGCATTTGCGTCTGTTCCCATCAATTACAGTTTATTGGACTAAGCGAAGCTCCTGTTTTACTTAGTTTCCAATACTGAGTTGAGCTAGATATGCCCCGTTTGTGTAGGAAGCACAGTTCTTCTGTTTTGAGCTAGCTCATTGTACTGGCCCTATAGCAAACACAGTAGAGTGCACGAATGCCCTTTTCTCAAAAGCAGAGTGTTTTTCTTGCATGGCAAACTAGGCTACAATTTAACTTCCTAAACGGAGTTGAATCACATTCAGTTTCAAGTTCTAGCAGCAAGTGATATTTCAGTGTAAGAACACCACTCCTGTGCTATTCTGGCCATACATAATTTCGTGTCTGTTCCCATCAAGTACAGTGTATTGGACTGAAGAGAAGCTCCTCTTTTACTTAGTTTCCAATATGAGATGAACTAGATATGCCCCTTGTGGAGGAAGCACAGCTTTTTTGTTTTGAGCTACCTCACTGTACTGGCCCTATTGGACACACACTAAACTGCAGAATGCCCTTTTCTCAAAAGCAGAGTATTTTTCTCGTATGGCAATCTAGGGTTCAATTAAACTTCCTATAAGGAGTTGAATCACACTCAGTTTCAGGTGCTAGCAACAAGTGTGAATTTAGGGTAAGAACACCACTATTGTGGTATTCTGGGCATACACAGTGCAATAGCATTTGCTCCAGTTCCCAGCAAGTACAGTGTATTGGACTGAAGAGAAGCTCCTGTTTTACTTAGTTTCCAATATGAGATGAACTAGATATGCCCCTTTGTGGAGGAAGCACAGCTTTTTTGTTTTGAGCTAGTTCACTGTACTGGCCCTATAGGAAACACAGTAGAGTGCAAGAATGCCCGTTTTTTAAAAGCAGAGTGTTTTTCTTGCGTGGCAAACTAGGGTTCAATTAAACTTCCTAAACGGAGTTGAATCACGTTCAGTTTCAAGTTCTAGCAGCAAGTGTTCATTCAGGGAAAGAACACTACTCTTGTGCTATTCTGGCCATACACAGTGCAAATTATATTCGCCTTTGTTCCCAGCAACTACACTGTATTGAACTGAAAGAAGCTCCTGTTTTACTTAGTTTCCAATACTGAGTTGAACTAGATATGCCCAGTTTGTGTAGGAAGCAAGTTCTTTTGTTTTGAGCTACCACACTGTACTGGCCCTATAGGAAACACATTAAACTGCAGAATGCCCTTTTCTCAAAAGCAGAGTGTTTTTCTTGTATGGCAATCTAGGGTTCAATTAAACTTCCTAAAAGAGTTGAATCACATTCAGTTTCAGGTGCTAGCAGCAAGTGTTAATTCAGGGTAAGAACACCACTATTGTGGTATTCTGGCCATACACAGTGCAAATACCATTTGCCCCAGTTCCCAGCAGGTACAGTGTATTGGACTGAAGAGAAGCTCCTGTTTTACTTAGTTTCAAATATGAGTTGTACTAGATATGCCCCTTTGTGGAGGAAGCACTGTTCTTTTGTTTTGAGCTAGCTCACTGTACATGACCTTTTGGAAACAGATTAGAGTGCAAGAATAACCTTTTCTCAAAACCAGAGTATTTTTCTTGTATGGCAAACTAAGGTTCAATTAAACTTCCTAAACGTCGTTAAATCACATTCGTTTTCAAGTGCTAGCAACAAGTGTTAATTCAGTGTAAGAACACCTCTCTTGTGGTATTCTGGCCATACACAGTACAAATTACATTCGCCTCTGTTCCCAGCAACTACACTGTATTGGACTGAAGAGAAGCTCCTGTTTTACTTTGTTTCCAATACTGAGGTGAACTAGATATGCCCCGTTGGTGTAGGAAGCACAGTTCTTTTGTTTTGAGCTAGCTCACTGTACTGGCCCTGTAGGAAAGACATTAAACAACAAGAATGCCCTTTTCTCAAAAGCAGAGTGATTTTCCTGTATGGCAAACTAGGGTTCAATTAAACTTCCTAAACGGAGTTGAATCACATTCAGTTTCAAGTTGTAGCAGCAAGTGATATTTCAGGGTAAGAACACCACTCTTGTGCTATTCTGGCCATACACAGTGCAAATAGATTTCTCGTCTGTTCCAAGCAAGTACAGTGTATTGGACTGAAGAGAAGCTCCTATTTTACTTAGTTTCAAATACTGAGTTGAACTAGATTTGCCCCGTTTGTGGAGGAAGCACTGTTCATTTGTTTTGAGCTAGTACACTGTACAGGACCTATTGGAAACAGATTAGAGTGCAAGAATGCCCTTTTCTCAAAAGCAGAGTGTTTTTCTTGTATGGCAAACTAGGGTTCAATTAAACTTCCTAAAGGGAGTTGAATCACACTCAGTTTCAAGTTCTAGCAGCAAGTGTTAATTCAGTGTAAGAACACCACTCTTGTGCTATTCTGGCAACACAGTGCAAATAGCATTCGCGTCTGTTCCCAGCAAGTACAGTGTATTGGACTGAAGCCAAGGTCCTGTTTTACTTAGTTTCCAATACTGAGTTGAACTAGATATGCCCCGTTTGTGGAGGAAGCACTGTTCTTTTGTTTTGAGCTAGATCACTGTCCTGGACCTATTGGAAACTGATTAGAGTGCAAGAATGCCCTTTTCTCAAAAGCACAATATTTTTCCTATATAGAAAAGTAGGGTTCAATTAAACTTCCGAAACGGAGTTGATTCACATTCAGTTTCAATTGCTAGCAGCAAGTGTTAATTCAGGGTAAGAACACCACTCTTGTGCTATACTGGCCATACACAGTGCAATTAGAATTCGCGTCTGTTCCCATCAAGTACAGTGTATTGGACTGTAGAGAAGCTCCTGTTTTACTTAGTTTCCAATACTGAGTTGAACTAGATATGCCCCGTTTGTGTAGGAAGCACAGTTCTTCTGTTTTGAGCTAGCTCAATGCACTGGCCTATAGCACACACAGTAGAGTGCAAGAATGCCCTTTTCTCAAAATCAGAGTGTTTTTCTTGTATGGCAAACTAGGGTTCAATTAAACTTCCTAAACGGAGTTGAATCACATTCAGTTTCAAGTTCTAGCAGCAAGTGATATTTCAGTGTAAGAACACCAATCCTGTGCTATTCTGGCCATACACAGTACAAATAGATTTCGTGTCTGTCCCCATCAAGTACAGTGTATTGGACTGAAGAGAAGCTCCTGTTTTACTTAGCTTCCAATACAGAGTTGAGCTAGATATGCCCCGTTTGTGGAGGAAGCACAGTTCTTTTGTTTTGAGCTAGCTCACTGTACTGACCCTATAGAAAAAGAGTAGAGTGCAAGAATGCCCTTTTCTCAAAAGCAGAGTGTTTTTCTTGTATGGCAAACTAGGGTTCAATTAAACTTCCTAAACGCAGTTGAATCACATTCAGGTTCAAGTGCTAGCAGCAAGTGTTAATTCAGAATAAGAACACCAATCTTGTGTTATTCTGGCCATACACAGTGCAAACAGCATTCGCGTCTGTTCCCAGCAAGTACAGTGTATTGGACTGAAGAGACACTCCTTTTTACTTAGTTTCCAATACTGAGTTGAACTAGATATGCCCGTTTGTGTAGGAAGCACAGTTCTTTTGTTTTGAGATATCTCATTGTACTGACCCTATAGGAAAAAGAGAAGAGTGCCAGAATGCCCTTTTCTCAAAAGCAGAGTGTTTTTCTTCTATGGCAAACAGAGGTTCAATTAAACTTCCTAAAGGGAGTTGAATCACATTCAGTTTC
The DNA here is from genome assembly GCF_049852395.1 of Peromyscus maniculatus bairdii. NCBI lineage: Eukaryota > Metazoa > Chordata > Mammalia > Rodentia > Cricetidae > Peromyscus > Peromyscus maniculatus. The sequence goes on along the minus strand of NC_134869.1, from coordinate 10,029,464 downwards.
AAGTTCTAGCAGCAAGTGTTAATTCAGGGTAAGAACACCACTCTTGTGCTATTATGGCCATACACAGTACAAATTACATTCGCTTCTGTTCCCAGCAACTACACTGTATTGGACTGAAGTGAAGGTCCTGTTTTACTTAGTTTCCAATACTGAGTTTAACTAGATATGCCTCGTTTGTGGAGGAAGCACTGTTCTTTTGTTTTGAGCTAGCTCACTGTTCTGGACCTATTGGAAACTGATTACAGTGCAAGAATGCCCTTTTCACAAAAGCAGAATATTTTTCTTATATGGCTAACTAGGGTTCAATTAAACTTCCTAAACGGAGTTAAATCACATTCAGTTTCAAGTGCTAGCAGCAAGTGTTAATTCAGGGTAAGAGCACCACTCCTGTGCTATTCTGGCCATACACAGTACAAAAAGCATTAGTGTCTGTTCCCAGCAGGTACAGTGTATTGGACTGAAGAGAAACGCATGTTTTACTTAGTTTCCAATACTGAGTTGAACTAGATATGCCCCGTTTGTTGAGGAAGAACAGTTCCTTTGTTTTGAGCTACCTCACTGTACTGGCCCTATAGGAAACACAGTAGAGTGCAAGAATGCCCTTTTCTCAAAAGCAGAGTGTTTTCCTTGTATGGCAAACTAGGGTTCAATTAAACTTCCTACACGGAGTTGAATCACATTCAGTTTCAAGTGCTAGCAGTAAGTCTTAATTCAGGGTAAGAACACCACTCTTGTGCTATTCTGGCCATACACAGGGCAAATAGCATTCCCGTCTGTTCCCATCAAGTATAGTGTATTGGACTGAAGAGAAGCTCCTGTTTTAACTAGTTTCGAATACAGAGTTGAGCTAGATATGCCCCGTTTGTGTAGGAAGCACAGTTCTTTCATTTTGAGCTACCTCACTGTACTGGCCCTATAGGAAACACATTAAACTGCAAGAATACCCTTTTCTCAAAAGCAGAGTGTTTTTCTTGTATGGCAATATAGGGTTCAATTAAACTTCCTAAGGGGAATTGAATCACATTCAGTTTAAATTTCTACCAGGAAATGTTAATTCAGGGTAAGTACACCACCCTTGTACTATTCTGGCCATACACAGTGCAAATAGCATTCTTGTCAGTTCCCAGCAAGTACAGTGTATTGGACTGAAGAGAAGCTCCTGTTTTACTTAGTTTCCAATACTGAGTTGAACTAGATATGCCCCATTTGTTGAGGAAGCAAAGTTCCTTTGTTTTGAGCTACCTCACTGTACTGGTCCTATAGGAAACACAGTAGAGTGCAAGAATGCCCTTTTCTCAAAAGCAGAGTGTTTTTCTTCTATGGCAAACAGGGGTTCAATTAAACTTCCTAAACAGAGTTGAATCACTTTCAGTTTCAATTTCTAGCAGCAAGTGTTAATTCAGGGTAAGAACACCACTCTTGTGCTATTCTGGCCATACACAGTACAAATTACATTCGCTTCTGTTCCCAGCAACTACACTGTATTGGACTGAAGTGAAGGTCCTGTTTTACTTTCTTTCCAATACTGAGTTGAACTAGATATGCCTCTTTTGTGCCGGAAGCACTGTTCTTTTGTTTTGAGATAGCTCACTGTACTGGACCTATTGGAAACTGATTAGAGTGCAAGAATGATATTTTTCACAAAAGCAGAATATTTTTCTTATATGGTTAACTAGGTTTCAATTAAACTTCCAAAACGGAGTTGAATCATATTCAGTTTCAAGTGCTAGCAGCAAGTGTTAATTCAGGGTAAGAGCACCACTCTTGTGCTATTCTGGCCATACACAGTGCAAATAGCATTCGTGTCTGTTCCCAGCAAGTACAGTGTATTGGACCAAAGAGAAGCGCATGTTTTACTTAGTTTCCAATACTGAGTTGAACTAGATATGCCTCGTTTGTTGAGGAAGCACAGTTCCTTTGTTTTGAGCTACCTCACTGTACTGGCCCTATAGGAAACACAGTAGAGTGCAAGAATGCCCCTTTGAAAAAAGCAGAGTGTTTTTCTTCTATGGCAAACTAGGGTTCAATTAAACTTGGTAAACGGATTTGAATCACATTCAGTTTCATGTTCTAGCAGGAAATGTTAATTCAGGGTAAGTACACCACCCTTGTACTATTCTGGCCATACACAGTGCAAATAGCATTCCCGCCTTTCCCAGCAAGTACAGTGTATTGGACTGAAGAGAAGATCCTGTTTTCCTTAGTTTCCAATACTGAGTTGAGCTAGATATGCCCCGATTGTGTAGGAAGCACAGTTCTTTTGTTTTGAGCTAGCTCACTGTACTGACCCTATAGAAAAAGCGTAGAGTGCAAGAATGCCCTTTTCTCAAAAGCAGAGTGTTTTTCTTGTATGGCAAACTAGGGTTCAATTAAACTTCCTAAACGCATTGAATCACATTCAGTTTCAAGTGCTAGAAGCAAGTGTTAATTCAGAATAAGAACACCAATCTTGTGTTATTCTGGGCCTACACAGTGCAAACAGCATTCGCGTCTGTTCCCAGCAAGTACAGTGTATTGGACTGAAGAGACTCTCCTTTTTACTTAGTTTCCAATACTGAGTTGAACTAGATATGCCCGTTTGTGTAGGAAGCACAGTTCTATTGTTTTGAGCTATCTCACTGTACTGACCCTATAGGAAAAAGAGAAGAGTGCAAGAATGCCCTTTTCTCAAAAGCAGAGTGTTTTTCTTCTATGGCAAACAGGGGTTCAATTAAACTTCCTAAAGGGAGTTGAATCACATTCAGTTTCAAGTTCTAGCACCAAGTGTTAATTCAGGGTAAGAACACCACTCTTGTGGTATTCTGGCCATACACAGTACAAATTACATTCGCTTCTGTTCCCAGCAACTACACTGTATTGGACTGAAGTGAAGGTCCTGTTTTACTTACTTTCCAATACTGAGTTGAACTAGATATGCCTCGTTTGTTGAGGAAGCACTGTTCTTTTGTTTTGAGCTAGTTCACTGTACTGGACCTATTGGAAACTCATTACAGTGCAAGAATGCCCTTTTCACAAAAGCAGAATATTTTTCTTATATGGCTAACTAGGGTTCAATTAAACTTCCTAAACGGAGTTAAATCACATTCAGTTTCTAGTGCTAGCAGCAAGTATTAATTCAGTGTAAAAGCACCACTCTTGTGCTATTCTGGCCATACACAGTGCAAAAAGCATTAGTGTCTGTTCCCAGCAAGTACAGTGTATTGGACTGAAGAGACTCTCCTTTTTACTTAGTTTCCAATACTGAGTTGAACTAGATATGCCAGTTTGTGTAGGAAGCACAGTTCTTTTGTTTTGAGCTATCTCACTGTACTGACACTATATGAAAAAGAGAAGAGTGCCAGAATGCCCTTTTCTCAAAAGCATAGTGTTTTTCTTCTATGGCAAACAGGGGTTCAATTAAACGTCCTAAACGGAGTTGAATCACTTTCAGTTTCAAGTTCTAGCAGCAAGTGTTAATTCAGGGTAAGAACACCACTCTTGTGCTATTCTGGCCATACACAGTACAAATTACATTCGCTTCTGTTCCCAGCAACTACACTGTATTGGACTGAAGTGAAGGTCCTGTTTTACTTAGTTTCCAATCCTGAGTTGAACTAGATATTCCTCGTTTGTGGAGGAAGCACTGTTGTTTTGTTTTGAGCTAGCTCACTATACTGGACCTATTGGAAACTGATTAGAGTTCAAGAATGCTTTTTTCACAAAAGCAGAATATTTTTCTTATATGGCTAACTAGGGTTCAATTAAACTTCCTAAACGGAGTTGAATCACATTCAGTTTCAAGTTCTAGCAGAAAGTGTTAATTCAGGGTAAAAGCACCACTCTTGTGCTATTCTGGCCAAACACAGTGCAAATAGCATTCGTGTCTGTTCCCAGCAAGTACAGTGTATTGGACTGAAGAGAAGCGCATGTTTTACTTAGTTTCCAATACTGAGTTGAACTAGATATGCCCCGTTTGTTGAGGAAGCACAGTTCCTTTGTTTTGAGCTACCTCACTGTACTGGCCCTATAGGAAACACAGTAGAGTGCAAGAATGCCCTTTTCTCAAAAGCAGAGTGTTTTCCTTGTATGGCAAACTAGGGTTCAATTAAACTTCCTAAACGCAGTTGAATCACATTCAGTTTCAACTGCTAGCAGCAAGTGTTAATTCAGAATAAGAACACCAATCTTGTGTTATTCTGGCCATACACAGTGCAAACAGCATTCGCGTCTGTTCCCAGCAAGTACAGTGTATTTGACTGAAGAGACTCTCCTTTTTACTTAGTTTCCAATACTGAGTTGAACTAGACATGCCCGTTTGTGTAGGAAGCACAGTTCTTTTGTTTTGAGCTATCTCACTGTACTGACCCTATAGGAAAAAGAGAAGAGTGCCAGAATGCCCTTTTCTCAAAAGCAGAGTGTTTTTCTTCTATGGCAAACAGGGGTTCAATTAAACTTCCTAAAGGGAGTTGAATCACATTCAGTTTCAAGTTCTAGCAGCAAGTGTTAATTCAGGGTAAGAACACCACTCTTGTGCTATTCTGGCCATACACCGTACAAATTACATTTGCTTCTGTTCCCAGCAACTACAATGTATTGGACTGAAGTGAAGGTCCTGTTTTACTTAGTTTCCAATCCTGAGTTGAACTAGATATGCCTCGTTTGTGGAGGAAGCACTGTTCTTTTGTTTTGAGCTAGCTCACTCTACTGGACCTATTGAAAACTGATTAGAGTGCAAGAATGCTTTTTTCACAAAAGCAGAATATTTTTCTTATATGGCTAACTAGGGTTCAATTAAACTTCCTAAACGGAGTTTAATCACATTCAGATTCAAGGGCTAGCAGCAAGTGTTAATTCAGGGTAAGAACACCACTCCTGTGCTATTCTGGCCATACACAGTACAAAAAGCATTAGTGTCTGTTCCCAGCCAGTACAGTGTATTGGTCTGAAGAGAAGTGCATGTTTTACTTAGTTTCCAATACTGAGTTGAACTAGATATGCCCCGTTTGTAGAGGAAGAACAGTTCCTTTGTTTTGAGCTACCTCACTGTAGTGGCCCTCTAGGAAACGCAGTAGAGTGCAAGAATGCCCTTTTCTCAAAAGCAGAGTGTTTTCCTTGTATGGCAAACTAGGGTTCAATTAAACTTCCTAAACGCAGTTGAATCACATTCAGTTTCAACTGCTAGCAGCAAGTGTTAATTCAGAATAAGAACACCAATCTTGTGTTATTCTGGGCATACACAGTGCAAACAGCATTCGCGTCTGTTCCCAGCAAGTACAGTGTATTGGACTGAAGAGACTCTCCTTTTTACTTAGTTTCCAATACTGAGTTGAACTAGATATGCCCGTTTGTGTAGGAAGCACAGTTCTTTTGTTTTGAGCTATCTCACTGTACTGTCCCTATAGGAAAAAGAGAAGAGTGCCAGAATGCCCTTTTCTCAAAAGCAGAGTGTTTTTCTTCTATGGGAAACAGGGGTTCAATTAAACTTCCTAAAGGGAGTTGAATCACATTCAGTTTCAAGTTCTAGCAGCAAGTGTTAATTCAGGGTAAGAACACCACTCTTGTGCTATTCTGGCCATACACCGTACAAATTACATTTGCTTCTGTTCCCAGCAACTACAATGTATTGGACTGAAGTGAAGGTCCTGTTTTACTTAGTTTCCAATCCTGAGTTGAACAAGATATGCCTCGTTTGTGGAGGAAGCACTGTTCTTTTGTTTTGAGCTAGCTCACTCTACTGGACCTATTGGAAACTGATTAGAGTGCAAGAATGCTTTTTTCACAAAAGCAGAATATTTTTCTTATATGGCTAACTAGGGTTCAATTAAACTTCCTAAACAGAGTTTAATCACATTCAGATTCAAGGGCTAGCAGCAAGTGTTAATTCAGGGTAAGAACACCACTCCTGTGCTATTCTGGCCATACACAGTACAAAAAGCATTAGTGTCTGTTCCCAGCCAGTACAGTGTATTGGTCTGAAGAGAAGTGCATGTTTTACTTAGTTTCCAATACTGAGTTGAACTAGATATGCCCCGTTTGTAGAGGAAGAACAGTTCCTTTGTTTTGAGCTACCTCACTGTAGTGGCCCTCTAGGAAACGCAGTAGAGTGCAAGAATGCCCTTTTCTCAAAAGCAGAGTGTTTTCCTTGTATGGCAAACTAGGGTTCAATTAAACTTCCTAAACGCAGTTGAATCACATTCAGTTTCAACTGCTAGCAGCAAGTGTTAATTCAGAATAAGAACACCAATCTTGTGTTATTCTGGGCATACACAGTGCAAACAGCATTCGCGTCTGTTCCCAGCAAGTACAGTGTATTGGACTGAAGAGACTCTCCTTTTTACTTAGTTTCCAATACTGAGTTATACTAGATATGGCCCGTTTGTGGAGGAAGCACAGTTCTTTTGTTTTGTGCTAGCTCACTCTACAGGACCTATTAGAAACAGATTAGAGTGCAAGAATGCCCTTTTCTCAAAAGCAGAGTATTTTTCTTGTATGGCAAACTAGGGCTCAATTAAACTTCCTAAACGGAGTTGAATCACATTCACTTTTAAGTGCTAGCAGCAAGTGTTAATTCAGGATAAGAACACCACTCTTGTGCTATACTGGCCATACACATTTCAAATAGCATTCTCCTGTGTTCCCAGCAAGTACAGTGTATTGGACTGAAGTGAAGCTCCTGTTTGATCTAGTTTCCAATTCTGAGTTGAACTAGATATGCCCCATTTGTGTAGGAAGCACAGTTCTTTTGTTTTGAGCTAGCTCACTGTACTGACCCTATAGAAAAAGAGTAGAGTGCAAGAATGCCCTTTTCTCAAAAGTAGAGTGTTTTTCTTGTATGGCAAACTAGGGTTCAATGAGACTTCCTAAACGCAGTTGAATCACATTCAGTTTCAAGTGCTAGCAGTAAGTGTTAATTCAGGGTAAGAACACCACTCCTGTGCTATTCTGGCCTTACACAGTGCAAATTACATTTGCTTCTGTTCCCAGCAACTACACTGTATTGGACTGAAGAGACTCTCCTTTTTACTTAGTTTCCAATACTGAGTTGAACTAGATATGCCCCTTTGTGTAGGAAGCACAGTTCTTTTGTTTTGAGCTATCTCACTGTACTGACCCTATATGAAAAAGAGAAGAGTGCCAGAATGCCCTTTTCTCAAAAGCATAGTGTTTTTCTTCTATGGCAAACAGGGGTTCAATTAAACTTCCTAAAGAGAGTTGAATCACTTTCAGTTTCAATTTCTAGCAGCAAGTGTTAATTCAGGGTAAGAACACCACTCTTGTGCTATTCTGGCCATACACAGTACAAATTACATTCGCTTCTGTTCCCAGCAACTACACTGTATTGGACTGAAGTGAAGGTCCTGTTTTACTTAGTTTCCAATCCTGAGTTGAACTAGATATGCCTCATTTGTGGAGGAAGCACTGTTCTTTTGTGTTGCGCTAGCTCACTGTACTGGACCTATTGGAAACTGATTAGAGTGCAAGAATGCTTTTTTCACAAAAGCAGAATATTTTTCGAATATGGCTAACTAGGGTTCAATTAAACTTCCTAAACGGAGTTGAATCATATTCAGTTTCAAGTTCTAGCAGAAAGTGTTAACTCAGGGTAAAAGCACCACTCTTGTGCTATTCTGGCCAAACACAGTGCTAATAGCATTGGTGTCTGTTCCCAGCAAGTACAGTGTATTGGACTGAAGAGAAGCGCATGTTTTACTTAGTTTCCAATACTGAGTTGAACTAGATATGCCCCGTTTGTTGAGGAAGCACAGTTCCTTTGTTTTGAGCTACCTCACTGTACTGGACCTATAGGAAACACAGTAGAGTGGAAGAATGCCCTTTTCTCAAAAGCAGAGTGTTTTCCTTGTATGGCAAACTAGGGTTCAATTAAACTTCCTTAACGGAGTTGAATCACATTCAGTTTCAAGTGCTAGCAGCAAGTGTTAATTCAGGGAAAGAACACCACTCTTGTGCTATTCTGGCCATACCCAGTCCAAATTACATTCGCGTCGGTTCCCAGCAAATACACTGTATTGGACTGAAGAGAAGCTCCTGTTTAACTCAGTTTCCAATACTGAGTTGTACTAGATGTGGCCGGTTTGTGGAGGAAGCACAGTTCTTTTGTTTTGTGCTAGCTCACTGTACAGGACCTATTAGAAACAGATTAGAGTTCAAGAATGCCCTTTTCTCAAAAGCAGAGTATTTTTCTTGTATGGCAAACTAGGGCTCAATTAAACTTCCTAAACGGAGTTGAATCACATTCAATTTCAAGTGCTAGTAGCAAGTGTTAATTCAGGATAAGAACACAACTCTTGTGCTATAATGGCCATACACAGTGCAAATAGCATTCTCCTGTGTTCCCTTCAAGTACAGTGTATTGGACTGAAGTGAAGCTCCTGTTTTACTTAGTTTCCAATACTGAGTTGAACTAGATATGCCCCATTAGTGTAGGAAGCACAGTTCTTTTGTTTTGAGCTAGCTCGCTGTACTGACCCTATAGAAAAAGAGTAGAGTGCAAGAATGCCCTTTTCTCAAAAGCAGAGAGTTTTCTTGTATGGCAAACAAGGTTCAATTAAACTTACTAAACGGAGTTGAATCACATTCAGTTTCAAGTGTTAGCAGCAAGTGTTAATTCAGGGTAAGAATACCACTCCTGTGCTATTCTGGCCCTACACAGTGCAAATTACATTCGCTTCTGTTCCCAGCAACTACACTATATTGGACTGAAGTGAAGGTCCTGTTTTACTTAGTTTCCAATACTGAGTTGAGCTAGATATGCCCCGATTGTGTAGGAAGCACAGTTCTTTTGTTTTGAGCTACCTCACTGTACTGGCCCTATAGGAAACACAATAGAGTGCAAGAATGCCATTTTCTCAAAAGCAGAGTATTTTCTTGTATGGCAATATAAGGATCAATTAAAGTTCCTAAGGGGAATTGAATCACATTCAGTTTAAAGTTCTAGCAGGAAATGTTAATTCAGGGTAAGTACAGCACCCTTGTACTATTCTAGCCATACACAGTGTAAATAGCATTCTCGTCAGTTCCCAGCAAGTACAGTGTATTGGACTGAAGAGAAGCTCCTGTTTTACTTAGTTTCCAATACTGAGTTGAACTAGATATGCCCCATTTCTATAGGAAGCACAGTTCTTTTGTTTTGAGCTAGCTCACTGTACTGACACTATAGAAAAAGCGTAGAGTGCAAGAATGCCCATTTCTCAAAAGCAGAGTGTTTTTCTTGTATGGCAAACTAGGGTTCAATTAAACTTCCTAAACGCAGTTGAATCACATTCAGTTTCAAGTGCTAGCAGCAAGTGTTAATTCAGAATAAGAACACCAATCTTGTGTTATTCTGGGCCTACACAGTGCAAACAGCATTCGCGCCTGTTCACAGCAAGTACAGTGTATTGGACTGAAGAGACTCTCCTTTTTACTTAGTTTCCAATCCTGAGTTGAACTAGATATGCCCGTTTGTGTAGGAAGCACAGTTCTTTTGTTTTGAGCTATCTCACTGTACTGACCCTATAGGAAAAAGAGAAGAGTGCCAGAATGCCCTTTTCTCAAAAGCAGAGTGTTTTTCTTCTATGGCAAACAGGGGTTCAATTAAACTTCCTAAAAGGACTTGAATCACATTCAGTTTTAAGTTCTAGCAGCAAGTGTTAATTCAGGGTAAGAACACTACTCTTGTGCTATTCCGGCCATACACAGTACAAATTACATTCGCTTCTGTTCCAAGCAACTACACTGTATTGGACTGAAGTGAAGGTCCTGTTTTACTTACTTTCCAATACTGAGTTGAACTAGATATGCCTCGTTTTTTGAGGAAGCACTGTTCTTTTGTTTTGAGCTAGTTCACTGTACTGGACCTATTGGAAACTCATTACAGTGCAAGAATGCCCTTTTCACAAAAGCAGAATATTTTTCTTATATGGCTAACTAGGGTTCAATTAAACTTCCTAAACGGAGTTAAATCACATTCAGTTTCTAGTGCTAGCAGCAAGTATTAATTCAGTGTAACAGCACCACTCTTGTGCTATTCTGGCCATACACAGTGCAAAAAGCATTAGTGTCTGTTCCCAGCAAGTACAGTGTATTGGACTGAAGAGAAGCGCATGTTTTACTTAGTTTCCAATACTGAGTTGAACTAGATTGCCCCGTTTGTAGAGGAAGAACAGTTCCTTTGTTTTGAGCTACCTCATTGTACGGGCCCTATAGGAAACACAGTAGAGTGCAAGAATGCCCTTTTCTCAAAAGCAGTGTGTTTTCCTTGTATGGCAAACTAGGGTTCAATTAAAGTTCCTAAACCGAGTTGAATCACATTCAGTTTCAAGTGCTAGCAGCAAGTGTTAATTCAGGGAAAGAACACCACTCTTGTGCTATTCTGGCCATACACAGTGCAAATTACATTCGAGTCGGTTCCCAGCAACTAGACTGTATTGGACTGAAGAGAAGCTCCTGTTTAACTCAGTTTCAAATGCTGAGTTGTACTAGATATACCCCGTTTGTGGAGGAAGCACTGTTCTTTTGTTTTGAACTAGCTCACTGTACTGGACCTATTGGAAACTGATTAGAGTGCAAGAATGCCCTTTTCTCAAAAGCAGAATATTTTTCTTATATGGCTAACTAGGGTTCAGTTAAACTTCCTAAACGGAGTTAAATCACATTCAGTTTCAAGTGCTAGCAGCAAGTGTTAATTCAGGGTAAGAATACCACTCCTGTGCTATTCTGGCCATACACAGTACAAAAAGCATTAGTGTCTGTTCCCAGCAGGTACAGTGTATTGGACTGAAGAGAAACGCATGTTTTACTTAGTTTCCAATACTGAGTTGAACTAGATATGCCCCGTTTGTTGAGGAAGAACAGTTCCTTTGTTTTGAGCTACCTCACTGTACTGGCCCTATAGGAAACACAGTAGAGTGCAAGAATGCCCTTTTCTCAAAAGCAGAGTGTTTTCCTTGTATGGCAAACTAGGGTTCAATTAAACTTCCTACACGGAGTTGAATCACATTCAGTTTCAAGTGCTAGCAGTAAGTCTTAATTCAGGGTAAGAACACCACCTTTGTGCTATTCTGGCCATACACAGTGCAAATAGCATTCCCGTCTGTTCCCATCAAGTATAGTGTATTGGACTGAAGAGAAGCTCCTGTTTTAACTAGTTTCGAATACAGAGTTGAGCTAGATATGCCCCGTTTGTGTAGGAAGCACAGTTCTTTCATTTTGAGCTACCTCACTGTACTGGCCCTATAGGAAACACATTAAACTGCAAGAATACCCTTTTCTCAAAAGCAGAGTGTTTTTCTTGTATGGCAATATAGGGTTCAATTAAACTTCCTAAGGGGAATTGAATCACATTCAGTTTAAATTTCTACCAGGAAATGTTAATTCAGGGTAAGTACACCACCCTTGTACTATTCTGGCCATACACAGTGCAAATAGCATTCTTGTCAGTTCCCAGCAAGTACAGTGTATTGGACTGAAGAGAAGCTCCTGTTTTACTTAGTTTCCAATACTGAGTTGAACTAGATATGCCCCATTTGTTGAGGAAGCAAAGTTCCTTTGTTTTGAGCTACCTCACTGTACTGGTCCTATAGGAAACACAGTAGAGTGCAAGAATGCCCTTTTCTCAAAAGCAGAGTGTTTTTCTTCTATGGCAAACAGGGGTTCAATTAAACTTCCTAAACAGAGTTGAATCACTTTCAGTTTCAATTTCTAGCAGCAAGTGTTAATTCAGGGTAAGAACACCACTCTTGTGCTATTCTGGCCATACACAGTACAAATTACATTCGCTTCTGTTCCCAGCAACTACACTGTATTGGACTGAAGTGAAGGTCCTGTTTTACTTTCTTTCCAATACTGAGTTGAACTAGATATGCCTCTTTTGTGGCGGAAGCACTGTTCTTTTGTTTTGAGATAGCTCACTGTACTGGACCTATTGGAAACTGATTAGAGTGCAAGAATGATATTTTTCACAAAAGCAGAATATTTTTCTTATATGGTTAACTAGGTTTCAATTAAACTTCCAAAACGGAGTTGAATCATATTCAGTTTCAAGTGCTAGCAGCAAGTGTTAATTCAGGGTAAGAGCACCACTCTTGTGCTATTCTGGCCATACACAGTGCAAATAGCATTCGTGTCTGTTCCCAGCAAGTACAGTGTATTGGACCAAAGAGAAGCGCATGTTTTACTTAGTTTCCAATACTGAGTTGAACTAGATATGCCTCGTTTGTTGAGGAAGCACAGTTCCTTTGTTTTGAGCTACCTCACTGTACTGGCCCTATAGGAAACACAGTAGAGTGCAAGAATGCCCCTTTGAAAAAAGCAGAGTGTTTTTCTTCTATGGCAAACTAGGGTTCAATTAAACTTGGTAAACGGATTTGAATCACATTCAGTTTCATGTTCTAGCAGGAAATGTTAATTCAGGGTAAGTACACCACCCTTGTACTATTCTGGCCATACACAGTGCAAATAGCATTCCCGCCTTTCCCAGCAAGTACAGTGTATTGGACTGAAGAGAAGATCCTGTTTTCCTTAGTTTCCAATACTGAGTTGAGCTAGATATGCCCCGATTGTGTAGGAAGCACAGTTCTTTTGTTTTGAGCTAGCTCACTGTACTGACCCTATAGAAAAAGCGTAGAGTGCAAGAATGCCCTTTTCTCAAAAGCAGAGTGTTTTTCTTGTATGGCAAACTAGGGTTCAATTAAACTTCCTAAACGCATTGAATCACATTCAGTTTCAAGTGCTAGAAGCAAGTGTTAATTCAGAATAAGAACACCAATCTTGTGTTATTCTGGGCCTACACAGTGCAAACAGCATTCGCGTCTGTTCCCAGCAAGTACAGTGTATTGGACTGAAGAGACTCTCCTTTTTACTTAGTTTCCAATACTGAGTTGAACTAGATATGCCCGTTTGTGTAGGAAGCACAGTTCTTTTGTTTTGAGCTATCTCACTGTACTGACCCTATAGGAAAAAGAGAAGAGTGCCTGAATGCCCTTTTCTCAAAAGCAGAGTGTTTTTCTTCTATGGCAAACAGGGGTTCAATTAAACTTCCTAAACGCAGTTGAATCACATTCAGTTTCAATTTGTAGCAGCAAGTGTTAATTCAGGGTAAGAACACCACTCTTGTGCTAATCCGGCCATACAGAGTACAAATTACATTCGCTTCTGTTCCAAGCAACTACACTGTATTGGACTGAAGTGAAGGTCCTGTTTTACTTACTTTCCAATACTGAGTTGAACTAGATATGCCTCTTTTGTGGCGGAAGCACTGTTCTTTTGTTTTGAGCTAGCTCACTGTACTGGACCTATTGGAAACTGATTAGAGTGCAAGAATGATATTTTTCACAAAAGCAGAATATTTTTCTTATATGGTTAACTAGGTTTCAATTAAACTTCCTAAACGCAGTTGAATCACATTCAGTTTCAACTGCTAGCAGCAAGTGTTAATTCAGAATAAGAACTCCAATCTTGTGTTATTCTGGGCCTACACAGTGCAAACAGCATTCGCGTATGTTCCCAGCAAGTACAGTGTATTGGACTGAAGAGACTCTCCTTTTTACTTAGTTTCCAATACTGAGTTGTACTAGATATGGCCCCTTTGTGGAGGAAGCACAGTTCTTTTGTTTTGTGCTAGCTCACTGTACAGGACCTATTAGAAACAGATTAGAGTGCAAGAATGCCCTTTTCTCAAAAGCAGAGTATTTTTCTTGTATGGCAAACTAGGGCTCAATTAAACTTCCTAAACGGAGTTGAATCACATTCACTTTTAAGTGCTAGCAGCAAGTGTTAATTCAGGATAAGAACACCACTCTTGTGCTATACTGGCCATACACATTTCAAATAGCATTCTCCTGTGTTCAGAGCAAGTACAGTGTATTGGACTGAAGTGAAGCTCCTGTTTGATCTAGTTTCCAATTCTGAGTTGAACTAGATATGCCCTGTTTTTGTAGGAAGCACAGTTCTTTTGTTTTGAGCTAGCTCACTGTACTGGACCTATTGGAAACTGATTAGAGTGCAAGAATGCCCGTTTCTCAAAAGCAGAGTGTTTTTCTTGCATGACACACTAGGGTTCAATTAAACTTCCTAAACGGGGTTGAATCACATTCAGTTTCAAGTTCTAGCAGCAAGTGTTAATTCAGGGTAAGACACTACTCTTGTGCTATTCTGGCCATACACAGTGCAAATTACATTCGCGCCTGTTCCCAGCTAGTACAGTGTATTGGACTGAAGAGAAGCTCCTGTTTTACTTAGTTTCCAATACTGAGTTGAACTAGATATGGCCCGTTTGTGTAGAAAGCACAGTTCTTTTGTTTTGAGCTAGCTCACTGTACTGACCCTATAGAAAAAGAGTAGAGTGCAAGAATGCCCTTTTCTCAAAAGTAGAGTGTTTTTCTTGTATGGCAAACTAGGGTTCAATGAAACTTCCTAAACGGAGTTGAATCACATTCAGTTTCAAGTGCTAGCAGTAAGTGTTAATTCAGGGTAAGAACACCACTCCTGTGCTATTCTGGCCTTACACAGTGCAAATTACATTCGCTTCTGTTCCCAGCAACTACACTGTATTGGACTGAAGAGACTCTCCTTTTTACTTAGTTTCCAATACTGAGTTGAACTAGATATGCCCGTTTGTGTAGGAAGCACAGTTCTTTTGTTTTGAGCTAGCTCATTGTACTGACCCTATAGAAGTAGAATAGAGTGCAAGAATGCCCTTTTCTCAAAAGCAGAGTGTTTTTCTTCTATCGCAAACAGGGGTTCAATTAAACTTCCGAAACGCAGTTGAATCACATTCAGTTTCAAGTGCAAGCAGAAAGTGTTAATTCAGGGTAAGAACACTACTCTTGTGCTATTCTGGCCCTACACAGTGCAAACAGCATTCGCGTCTCTTCCCAGCAAGTACAGTGTATTGGACTGAAGAGACTCTCGTTTTACTCAGTTTCCAATACTGAGTTGAACTAGATATGCCCGTTTGTGTAGGAAGCACAGTTCTTTTGTTTTGAGCTATCTCACTGTACTGACCCTATAGGAAAAAGAGAAGAGTGCCTGAATGCCCTTTTCTCAAAAGCAGAGTGTTTTTCTTCTATGGCAAACAGGGGTTCAATTAAACTTCCTAAACGCAGTTGAATCACATTCAGTTTCAATTTCTAGCAGCAAGTGTTAATTCAGGGTAAGAACACCACTCTTGTGCTATTCTGGCCATACACAGTACAAATTACTTTCGCTTCTGTTCCCAGCAACTACACTGTATTGGACTGAAGTGAAGGTCCTGTTTTACTTAGTTTCCAATACTGAGTTGAACTAGATATGCCTCGTTTGTGGAGGAAGCACTGTTCTTTTGTTTTGAGCTAGCTCACTTACTGGACCTATTGGAAATTGATTAGAGTGCATTAATGCTTTTTTCACAAAAGCAGAATATTTTTCTTATATGGCTAACTAGGGTTCAATTAAACTTCCTAAAAGGAGTTGAATCACATTCAGTTTCAAGTGCTAGCAGCAAGTGTTAATTCAGGTAAAAGCACAACTCTTGTGCTATTCTGGGTATACACAGTGCAAATAGCATTCATGTCTGTTCCCAGCAAGTACAGTGTATTGGACTGAAGAGAAGCACATGCTTTACTTAGTTTCCAAAACTGAGTTGAACTAGATATGCCCCATTTGTTGAGGAAGCAAAGTTACTTTGTTTTGAGCTACCTCACTGTACTGGCCCTATAGGAAACACAGTAGAGTGCAAGAATGCCCTTTTCTCAAAAGCAGAGTGTTTTTCTTCTATGGCAAACTAGGGTTCCATTAAATTTCCTAAACGGAGTTGAATCACATTCAGTTTCAAGTGCTAGCAGCAAGTGTTAATTCAGGGAAAGAACACCACTCTTGTGCTATTTTGGCCATACACAGTACAAATTACATTCGCGTCCGTTCCCAGCAACTACACTGTATTGGACTGAAGAGAAGCTCCTGTTTAGCTCAGTTTCCAATACTGAGTTGTACTAGATATGCCCCGTTTGTGGAGGAAGCACAGTTCTTTTGTTTTGTGCTAACTCACTCTACTGGCCTTATAGGAAATACAGTAGAGTGCAAGAATGCCCTTTTCTCAAAAGCAGAGTGTTTTTCTTGTATGGCAAACTAGGGTTCAATTAAACTTCCTAAACGCAGTTGAATCACATTCAGTTTCAAGTGCTAGCAGCAAGTGTTAATTCAGAATAAGAACACCAATCTTGTGTTATTCTAGGCCTACACAGTGCAAACAGCATTCGCGTCTGTTCCCAGCAAGTACAGTGTATTGGACTGAAGAGACTCTCCTTTTTACTTAGTTTCCAATACTGAGTTGAACTAGATATGCCCGTTTGTGTAGGAAGCACAGTTCTTTTGTTTTGAGCTATCTCACTGTACTGTCCCTATAGGAAAAAGAGAAGAGTGCCAGAATGCCCTTTTCTCAAAAGCAGAGTGTTTTTCTTCTATGGCAAACAGGGGTTCAATTAAACTTCCTAAAAGGAGTTGAATCACATTCAGTTTCAAGTTCTAGCAGCAAGTGTTAATTCAGGGTAAGAACACCACTCTTGTGCTATTCTGGCCATACACAGTGCAAATTACATTCGCTTCTGTTCCCAGCAACTACACTGTACTGGACTGAAGTGAAGGTCCTGTTTTACTTAGTTTCCAATACTGAGTTGAACTAGATATGCCCCGTTTGTGGAGGAAGCACTGTTCTTTTGTTTTGTCCTAGCTCACTTTACAGGACCTATTAGAAATAGATTAGAGTGCAAGAATGCCCTTTTCTCAAAAGCAGAGTATTTTTCTTGTATGGCAAACTAGGGCTCAATTAAACTTCCTAAACGGAGTTGAATCACATTCACTTTCAAGTGCTAGCAGCAAGTGTTACTTCAGGGTAAGAACACAACTCTTGTGCTATACTGGCCATACACAGTGCAAATAGCATTCTCCTGTGTTCCCAGCAAGTACAGTGTATTGGACTGAAGTGAAGCTCCTGTTTTACTTAGTTTCCAATACTGAGTTGAACTAGATATGCCCCGTTTGTGTAGGAAGCACAGTTCTTCTCTTTTGAGCTCGATCAATGTACTGGCCTATAGCAAACACAGGAGAGTGTTAGAATGCCCGTTTTTTCAAAAACAGAGTGTTTTTCTTGTATGGCAAACTAGGGTTCAATTAAACTTCCTAAACGGAGTTGAATCACATTCAGTTTAAAGTTCTAGCAGCAAGTGCTATTTCAGTGTAAGAACACCACTCCTGTGCTCTTCTGGCCATACACTGTACAAATAGATTTCGTGTCTGTTCCCATCAAGTACAGTGTATTGGACTGAAGAGAAGCTCCTGTATTACTTAGTTTCGAATACAGAGTTGAGCTAGATATGCCCGGTTTGTGGAGAAAGCACAGTTCTTTTGTTTTGAGCTATCTCACTGTACTGACCCTATAGGAAAAAGAGAAGAGTGCCAGAATGCCCTTTTCTCAAAAGCAGAGTGTTTTTCTTCTATGGCAAACAGGGGTTCAATTAAACTTCCTAAACGCAGTTGAATCACATTCAGTTTCAAGTGCTAGCAGCTAGTGTTAATTCAGGGTTGGAACACTACTCTTGTGCTATTCTGGCCCTACACAGTGCAAACAGCATTCGCGTCTGTTCCCAGCAAGTACAGTGTATTGGACTGAAGAGACTCTCCTTTTACTTAGTTTCCAATACTGAGTTGAACTAGATATGCCCGTTTGTGTAGGAAGCACAGTTCTTTTGTTTTGAGCTATCTCAATGTACTGACCCTATAGGAAAAAGAGAAGAGTGCCTGAATGCCCTTTTCTCAAAAGCAGAGTGTTTTTCTTCTATGGCAAACAGGGGTTCAATTAAACTTCCTAAACGCAGTTGAATCACATTCAGTTTCAAGTGCTAGCAGCAAGTGTTAATTCAGGGTAAGAACACTACTCTTGTGCTATTCTGGCCATACACAGTACAAATTACATTCGCTTCTGTTCCCAGCAACTACACTGTATTGGACTGAAGTGAAGCTCCTGTTTTACTTAGTTTCCAATACTGAGTTGAACTAGATATGCCTCGTTTGTGGAGGAAGCACTGTTCTTTTGTTTTGAGCTAGCTCACTGTACTGGACCTATTGGAAATTGATTAGAGTGCATGAATGCTTTTTTTCACAAAAGCAGAATATTTTTCTTATATGGCTAACTAGGGTTCAATTAAACTTCCTAAAAGGAGTTGAATCACATTCAGTTTCAAGTGCTAGCAGCAAGTGTTAATTCAGGTAAAAGCACAACTCTTGTGCTATTCTGGCCATACACAGTGCAAATAGCATTCATGTCTGTTCCCAGCAATTACAGTGTATTGGACTGAAGAGAAGCGCATGCTTTGCTTAGTTTCCAATACTGAGTTGTACTAGATATGCCCGGTTTGTGGAGGAAGCACAGTTCTTTTGTTTTGTGCTAGCTCACTGTACAGGACCTATTAGAAACTGATTAGAGTGCAAGAATGCCCTTTTCTCAAAAGCAGAGTATTTTTCTTGTATGGCAAACTAGGGCTCAATTACTCTTCCTAAACGAAGTTGAATCACATTCACTTTCAAGTGCTAGCAGCAAGTGTTACTTCAGGGTAAGAACACAACTCTTGTGCTATACTGGCCATACACAGTGCAAATAGCATTCTCCTGTGTTCCCAGCAAGTACAGTGTATTGGACTGAAGTGAAGCTCTTGTTTTACTTAGTTTCCAATACTGAGTTGAACTAGATATGCCCCGTTTGTGTAGGAAGCACAGTTCTTCTCTTTTGAGCTAGCTCAATGTACTGGTCTATAGCAAACACAGGAGAGTGTAAGAATGCCCGTTTCTCAAAAGCAGAGTGTTTTTCTTGTATGGCAAACTAGGGTTCAATTAAACTTCCTAAAAGGAGTTGAATCACATTCAGTTTCAAGTTCTAGCATCAAGTGATATTTCAGTGTAAGAACACCACTCCTGTGCTATTCTGTCCATACACTGTACAAATAGATTTCGTGTCTGTTCCCATAAAGTACAGTGTATTGGACTGAAGAGAAGCTCCTGTTTTACTTAGTTTCGAATACAGAGTGGAGCTAGATATGCCCGGTTTGTGGAGGAAGCACAGTTCTTTTGTTTTGAGCTATCTCACTGTACTGACCCTATAGGAAAATGAGAAGAGTGCCAGAATGCCCTTTTCTCAAAAGCAGAGTGTTTTTCTTCTATGGCAAACAGGGGTTCAATTAAACTTCCTAAACGCAGTTGAATCACATTCAGTTTCAAGTGCTAGCAGCAAGTGTTAATTCAGGGTAAGAACACTACTCTTGTGCTATTCTGGCCCTACACAGTGCAAACAGCATTCGCGTCTGTTCCCAGAAAGTACAGTGTATTGGACTGAAGAGACTCTCGTTTTACTTAGTTTCCAATACTGAGTTGAACTAGATATGCCCCGTTTGTGGAGGAAGCACAGTTCTTTTGTTTTGTGCTAGCTCACTGTACTGGCCCTATAGGAAATACAGTAGAGTGCAAGAATGCCCTTTTCTCAAAAGCAGAGTGTTTTTCTTCTATGGCAAACTAGGGTTCAATTAAATTTCATAAACGGAGTTGAATCACAATCATTTTCAAGTGCTAGCAGCAAGTGTTAATTCAGGGAAAGAACACCACTCTTGTGCTATTTTGGCCATACACAGTACAAATTACATTCGCGTCGTTTCCCATCAAGTACAGTGTATTGGACTGAAGAGAAGCTCCTGTTTAACTCAGTTTCCAATACTGAGTTGTACTAGATATGCCCCGTTTGTGGAGGAAGCACAGTTCTTTTGGTTCGTTCTAGCTCACTGTACTGGCCCTATAGGAAATACAGTAGAGTGCAAGAATGCCCTTTTCTCAAAAGCAGAGTATTTTTCTTGTATGGCAAACTAGGGCTCAATTAAACTTCCTAAACGGAGTTGAATCACATTCACTTTCAAGTGCTAACAGCAAGTGTTAATTCATGGTAACAACACCACTCTTGTGCTATACTGGCCATACAAAGTGCAAAAAGCATTCTCCTGTGTTCCCAGCAAGTACAGTGTATTGGACTGAAGTGAAGCTCCTGTTTTACTTAGTTTCCAATACTGAGTTGAACTAGATATGCCCCGTTTGTGTAGGAAGCACAGTTCTTTTGTTTTGAGCTAGCTCACTGTACTGACCCTATAGAAAAAGAGTAGAGTGCAAGAATGCCCTTTTCTCAAAAGCAGAGTGTTTTTCTTGTATGGCAAACTAGGGTTCAATTAAACTTCCTAAAAGGAGTTGAATCACATTCAGTTTCAAGTGCTAGCAGCAAGTGGTATTTCAGTGTAAGAACACCACTCCTGTGCTATTGTGGCCATACACAGTACAAATAGATTTCCTGTCTGTTCCAATCAAGTACAGTGCATTGGACTGAATAGAAGCTCCTGTTTTACTTAGTTTCCAATACATAGTTGAGCTAGATATGCCCCGTTTGTGGAGGAATCACAGTTCTTTTGTTTTGAGATATCTCACTGTACTGACCCTATAGGAAAAATAGAAGAGTGCCAGAATGCGCTTTTCTGAAAAGCAGAGTGTTTTTCTTCTATGGCAAACAGGGGTTCAATTAAACCTCCTAAACGGAGTTGAATCACATTCAGTTTCAATTTCTAGCAGCAAGTGTTAATTCAGGGTGAGAACACCACTTCTGTGCTATTCTCGACCTACACAGTGCAAATTACATTCGCTTCTGTTCCCAGCAACTACACTGTATTGGACTGAAGTGAAGGTCCTGTTTTACTTAGTTTCCAATACTGAGTTGAACTAGATATGCCCCGTTTGTGGAGGAAGCACTGTTCTTTTGTTTTGAGCTAGCTCACTGTAGTGGACCTATTGGAAACTGATTAGAGTGCAAGAATGCCCTTTTCTCAAAAGCAGAATATTTTTCTTATATGGCTAACTAGGGTTCAATTAAACTTCCTAAACGGAGTTGAATCACATTCAGTTTCAAGTTCTAGCAGAAAGTGTTAATTCATGGTAAGAACACCACTCTTGTGCTATTCTGGCCTTCACAGTGCAAATAGCATTCCCGTCTGTTCCCAGCAAGTACAGTGTATTGGACTGAGGAGAAGATCCTGTTTTACTTAGTTTCCAATCCTGAGTTGAGCTAGATATGCCCCGTTTGTGTACGAAGCACAGTTCTTTTGTTTTGATCTACCTCACTGTACTGGGCCTATAGGAAACATATTAAAGTGCAAGAATGCCCTTTTCTCAAAAGCAGAGTGTTTTCCTTGTATGGCAATCTAGGGTTTAATTAAACTTCCTAAGCGGAGTTGAATCACATTCATTTTCAAGTTCTAGCAGGAAATTTTAATTCATGGTAAGTACACCACCCTTGTACTATTCCGGCCATACACAGTGCAAATAGCATTCTCGTCAGTTCCTAGCAAGTACAGTGTATTGGTCTGAAGAGAAGCTCCTGTTTTACTTAGTTTGCAATACTGATTTGACCTAGATATGCCCCATTTGTGTAGGAAGCATAGTTGTTTTGTTTTGAGCTAGCTCACTGTACTGACCCTATAGAAAAAGAGTAGAGTTCAAGAATGCCCTTTTCTCAAAAGCAGAGTGATTTTCTTGTATGGCAAACTAGGGTTCAATTAAACTTCCTAAACGGAGTTGAATCACATTCAGTTTCAAGTGCTAGCAGCAAGTGTTAATTCAGGGTAAGAACACAACTCTTGTGGTATTCTGGCCCTACACAGTGCAAACAGCATTCGCGTCTGTTCCCAGCAAGTACAGTGTATTGGACTGAAGAGACACTCCTTTTTACTTAGTTTCCAATACTGAGTTGAAATAGATATGCCCGTTTGTGTAGGAAGCACAGTCTTTTGTTTTGAGCTATCTCACTGTACTGACCCTATAGGAAAAACAGTAGAGTGCAAGAATGCCCTTTTCTCAAAAGCAGAGTGTTTTTCTTCTATGGCAAACCGGGGTTCAATTAAACTTCCTAAATGGAGTTGAATCACATTCAGTTTCAATTTCTAGTGGCAAGTGTTAATTCAGTGTAAGAACACCACTCTTGTGCTATTCTGGCCATACATAGTACAAATTACATTCGCTTCTGTCCCCAGCAACTACACTGTATTTGACTGAAGTGAAGGTCTTGTTTAACTTAGTTTCCAATACTGAGTTGAACTAGATATGCCTCGTTTGTGGAGGAAGCACTGTTCTTTTGTTTTGAGCTAGCTCACTGTACTGGACCTATTGGAAACTGATTAGAGTGCAAGAATGCCCTTTTCTCAAAAGCAGAATATTTTTCTTATATGGCTAACTAGGGTTCAATTAAACTTCTTAAACGGAGTTGAATCACATTCAGTTTCAAGTGCTAGCAGCAAGTGATAATTCAGGGAAAGAACACCACTCTTGTGCTATTCTGCCCATACACAGTGCAAATTACATTCGCGTCGGTTCCCAGCAACTACACTGTATTGGACTGAAGAGAAGCTCCTCATTAACTCAGTTTCCAATGCTGAGTTGTACTAGATATGCCCCGTTTGTGGAGGAAGCACAGTTCTTTTGTTTTGTCCTAGCTCACTGTACAGGACCTATTAGAAACAGATTATAGTGCAAGAATGCCCTTTTCTCAAAAGGAGAGTATTTTTCTTGTATGGCAAACTAGGGCTCAATTAAACTTCCTAAACGGAGTTGAATCACATTCAGTTTCAAGTGCTAGCAGCAAGTGTTAATTCAGGTAAAAGCACCACTCTTGTGCTATTCTGGCCATACACAGTGCAAATAGCATTCTCCTGTGTTCCCAGCAAGTACAGTGTATTGGACTGAAGTGAAGCTCCTGTTTTACTAAGTTTCCAATACTGAGTTGAACTAGATATGCCCCGTTTGTGTAGGAAGCACAGTTCTCTTTTGAGCTAGCTCAATGTACTGGCCTATAGCAAACACAGGAGAGTGTAAGAATGCCCGTTTCTCAAAAGCAGAGTGTTTTTCTTGTATGGCAAACTAGGGTTCAATTAAACTTCCTAAACGGAGTTGAATCCCATTCAGTTTCAAGTTCTAGCAGCAAGTGATATTTCAGTGTAAGAACACAACTCCTGTGCTATTCTGGCCATACACTGTACAAATAGATTTCGTGTCTGTTCCCATCAAGTACAGTGTATTGGACTGAAGAGAAGCTCCTGTTTTACTTAGTTTCGAATACAGAGTTGAGCTAGATATGCCCGGTTTGTGGAGGAAGCACAGTTCTTTTGTTTTGAGCTATCTCACTGTACTGACCCTATAGGAAAAAGAGAAGAGTGCCAGAATGCCCTTTTCTCAAAAGCAGAGTGTTTTTCTTCTATGGCAAACAGGGGTTCAATTAAACTTCCTAAACGCAGTTGAATCACATTCAGTTTCAATTTCTAGCAGCAAGTGTTAATTCAGGGTAAGAACACCACTCTTGTGCTATTCTGGCCATACACAGTGCAAATTACATTCGCTTCTGTTCCCAGCAACTACACTGTTTTGGACTGAAGTGAAGGTCCTGTTTTACTTAGTTTCCAATACTGAGTTGAACTAGATATGCCTCGTTTGTGGAGGAAGCACTGTTCTTTTGTTTTGACCTAGCTCACTGTAATGGACCTATTGGAAATTGATTAGAGTGCATGAATGCTTTTTTCACAAAAGCAGAATATTTTTCTTATATGGCTAACTAGGGTTCAATTAAACTTCCTAAAAGGAGTTGAATCATATTCAGTTTCAAGTGCTAGCAGCAAGTGTTAATTCAGGTAAAAGCACAAATCTTGTGCTATTCTGGCCAAACACAGTGCAAATCGCATTCATGTCTGTTCCCAGCAAGTACAGTGTATTGGACTAAAGAGAAGCGCATGCTTTACTTAGTTTAAAAAACTGAGTTGAACTAGATATGCCCCATTTGTTGAGGAAGCAAAGTTCCTTTGTTTTGAGCTACCTCACTGTACTGGCCCTATAGGAAACACAGTAGAGTGCAAGAATGCCCTTTTATCAATAGCAGAGCGTTTTTCTTATATGGCAAACAGGGGTTCAATTAGACATCCTAAACGGAATTCAATCACATTCAACTTCAAGTGCTAGCAGCAAAGGTTAATTCAGGGTAAGTACCCAACTGTTGTGCTATTCTGGTCATACACAGTGCACGTAGCATTCTCGTCTCTTCCCAGCAAGTACAGTGTATAGGACTGAAGACAAGCTCCTGTTTTACTTAGTTTCCATACTGAGTTGAACTAGATATGCCCCGTGTGTGGAGGAAGCACAGTTCTTTTGTTTTGAGCTAGGTCAATGTACTGGCCATATCGGAAACACAGTAGAGTGCAAGAATGCCCTTTGGTCAAAAGTACAGTATTTTTCTTGGATGGCAAATTACGGTTCAATTAAACTTCCTAAACGGACTTGAATCACATTCAGTTTTAAGTACTAGCAGCAAGTGTTAATTCAGGGTAAGAACACCACTCTTGTGCTATACTGGCCATACACAGTGCAAATAGCATTCTTCTGTGTTCCCAGCAGGTACAGTGTATTGGACAGAAGAGAAGCTCCTGTTTTACTTAGTTTCCAATACTGAGTTAAAATAGATATGCCCCGTTTGTGGAGGATGCACTGTTCTTTTTTTTTGAGCTAGCTCACTGTACAGGACCTATTAGAAACAGATTAGAGTGCAACAATGCCCTTTTCTCAAAAGCAGAGTATTTTTCTTGTATGGCAAACTAGGGTTCAATTAAACTTCCTAAACGCAGTTGAATCACATTCACTTTCAACTGCTTGCAGCAAGTGTTAATTCAGGGTAAGGATAACACTCCTGTGCTATACTGGCCATACACAGTGCAAATAGCATTCGCGTCTGTTCCCAGCAAGTACAGTGTATTAAATTGAAGAGAAGGTCCTGTTTTACTTAGTTTCCAATACTGAGTTGACTAGATATTCTCTGTTTTGGAGGATGCACAGATCTTTTATTTTGAGCTATCTCACTGTACTGGCCCTATAGGAAAAACAGTAGAGTGCAAGAATGCACTTTTCTCAAAGCACAGTGTTTTCCTTGTATGGCAAACTAGGGTTCAATTAAACTTCCTAAACTGAATTGAATCACATTCAGTTTCAAGTGCTTGCAGCAAGTATTAATTCAGGGAAAGAACACCACTCTTGTGCTATTCTGGCCATACACAATTTAAATAACATTCGCGTAATATCCCAGCAAGTACACTGTATTGGACTGAAGAGAAGCTCCTGTCATACTTAGTTTCCAATACTGAGTTGAACTATATATGCCCCGTTTGTGGAGGAAGCACTGTACTTTTGTTTTGAGCTAGCTCACTATACTGGCCCTATAGGAAACATATTAGACTGCAAGAATGCCCTTTTCTCAAAAGTAGAGTGTTTTTCTTGTTTGGCAGTCTAGGGTTCAATTAAACTTCCTAAAGGTGTTGAATCACATTCAGTTTAAATTTCTAGGAGCAAATGTAAATTCAGGGTAAGGTCACCACTCTTGTGCTATTTTGGCTATACACAGTGCAAATTACATTCGCGTCTGTTCCCAGCAACTACAAAGTATTGGACTGAGGAGAAGCACATGTTTTACTTAGTTTCCAATATTGAGTTGAAGTAGATATGCCCCGTTTGTGGAGGAAGCACAGTTCTTTTGTTATGAGCTAGCTCACTGTACTGGCCCTTTTGGAAACACAGTAGAGTGCAAGAATGCCATTTCTCAAAAGCAGAGTGTTTTTCTTGTATGGCAAACTAGCGTTCAATTAAACTTCCTAAACCGAGTTGAATCACATTCAGGTTCAAGTGCTTGCAGCAAGTGTTAATTCATGAGAAGAAAACAACTCTTGGGCTATTCTGGCCATACACAGTGCAAATAGCTTTCTGCTGTGTTCCCAGCAAGTACAGTGTATTGGACTGAAGAGAAGCTCCTGTTTTACTTAGTTTCCAATACCGAGTTGAACTAGATATGCCCCATTTGTGGAGGAAGCACTGTTCTTTTGTTTTGAGCTAGCTCCCTGTACAGGACCTATTAGAAACAGACTAGAGTGCAAGAATGCCCTTTTCTCAAAAGCAGAGTATTTTTCTTGTATGGCAAACTACGGGTCAATTAAACTTCCTAAAGGGAGTCGAATCACATTCAGTTTCAAGGGCTTGCAGCAAGTGTTAATTCAGGGTAAGAACACCACTCTTGTGCTATTCTGGCCAAACACAGTGCAAATAGCATTCGCGTCTGTTCCCAGCAAGTACAGTGTTTTGGACTGAAGAGAAGCCCCTTTTTACTTAGTTTGCAATACTGAGTTGAACTAGATATGCCCCTTTTGTGGAGGAAGCTCAGTTCTTTTTATTTGACTTAGCTCACTGTATTGACCCTATAGAAAAAAGAGTAGAATGCAAGAATGACCTTTTATCAAAAGCATAGTGTTTTTCTTCAATGGCAAACAGGGGTTCAATTAAACATCCTAAACGGAATTCAATCACATTCAATTTCAAGTGCTAGCAGCAAAGGTTAATTCAAGGTAAGTACACAACTGTTGTGCTATTCTGGTCATACACAGTGCACGTAGCATTCGCGTCTGTTCCCAGCACGTACAGTGTATTGGACTGAAGAGAAGCGCATGTGTTACTCAGTTTCCAATACTGAGTTGAACTAGATATGCCCTGTTTTTGAAGGAAGCACAGTCCTTTTGTTTTGAGCTAGCTCACTGTACTGACCCTATAGAAAAAATAGTAGAGTGCAACAATGCCCTTTTCTCAAAATCAGAGTGTTTTTCTTCTATGGCAAACTAGGGTTCAATTAAACTTCCTAAACGAAATTGAATCACATTCAGTTTCAAGTGCTAGCAGCAAGTGTTAATTCAGGGTAAGTACACCACTCTTGAGCTTTTTTTTTGGCTATACACAGTCCAAATTACATTCGCGTTTGTTCCCAGCAACCACACTGTATTGTACTGAAGAGAAGCTCCTGTTTTACTTAGTTTCCAATACTGAGTTGATCTAGATGTGGCCCGTTTGTGGAGGAATCACAGTTCTTTTGTTTTGAGCTAGCTCATTTTACTGGCCCTATAGGAAACATATTAGATTGCAAGAATGCCCTTTTCTCAAAAGCAGAGTGTTTTTCTTGTATGGCAGTCCAGGGTTCAATTAAACTTCCTAAACGGAGTTGAATCACATTCAGTTTAAAGTTCTAGGAGCAAATGTTAATTCAGGGTAAGAGCAGCACTCTTGTGCTATTCTGGCCATGCACAGTGCAAATTACATTCGCGTATGTTCACTGCAAATACAGTGAATTGGACTGAAGTGAAGCTCCTATTTTACTTAGTTTCCATTACCGCGTTGAAATAGATAAGCCCCGTTCGTGTAGGAAGCACAGTTCTTTTGTTTTGAGCTAGCTCACTGTACTGGCCCTATAGGAAACACACTAGAGTGCAAAAATGCCATTTTCTCAAAAGCAGAGTGTTTTTCTTGTTTGGAAAAAAAGGGTTCAATTAAACTTCCTAAACGGAGTTGAATCACATTCAGTTTCAAGTGCTCGCAGCAAGTGTTCATTCAGTGTAAGAACACCACTCTTGTGCTATTCTTGACATACACAGTACAAATAGCATTCGCCTCTGTTCCCAGCAGGTACAGTGTTTGGATTGAAGAGAAGCTCCTGTGTTACTTAGTTTCCAATACTGAGTTGAACTAGATATGCCCCGTTTGTGTAGGAAGCACAGTTCTTCTGTTTTGAGCTAGCTCACTGTACTGGCCCTATAGGAAACACAGTAGAGTGCAAGAATGCCCTTTTCTCAAAAGCAGAGTGTTTTTCTTGAATGGCAAACTAGGGTTCAATTAAACTTCGTAAATGAAGTTGAATCACATTCAGTTTAAATTTCAAGCAGCAAATGTTAATTCTGGGTAAGAACACCACCACTCTGGTGCTATTCTGGACATACACAGTACAAATAGCATTCGCGTCTGATCCCAGCAAGTACACTGTATTGGACTAAAGTGAAGCTCCTGTTTTACTGAGTTTCCAATACTGAGTTGAACTAGATATGCCCCGTTTGTGGAGCAAGCACAGTTCTCGTTTTTTTGAGCTAGCTCACTGTACTGGCCCTATAGGAAACACAGTAGAGTGCAAGAAAGCCCTTTTCTCAAAAGCAGTGTGTTTTTCTTGTATGGCAAACTAGGGTTCAATTAAACTTCCTAAACGGAGTTGAATCACATTAAGTTTCAAGTGCTTGCAGCAAGTGTTAATTCAGGGTAAGAACACTGCTCTTGTGCTATTCTGGCCGTACACAGTGCAAATAGTTTTCGAGCCTGTTCCCAGCAAGTACAGTGTATTGGACTGAAGAGAAGCTCCTGTTTTACTTAGTTTCCAATACTGAGTTGAACTAGATATGCCCTGTTTTTGTAGGAAGCATAGTTCTTTTGTTTTGAGCTAGCTCACTATACTGGCCCTATAGGAAACATATTAGACTACAAGAATGCCCTTTTCTCAAAAGCAGAGTGTTTTTCTTGTATGGCAATCTAGGGTTCAATTAAACTTCCTAAACGGAGTTGAATCACATTCAATTTAAATTTCTAGGAGCAAATGTTAATTCAGGGTAAGAGCAGCACTCTTGTGCTATTCTGGCCATACACAGTGCAAATAGCTTTCTGCTGTGTTCCCAGCAAGTACAGTGTATTGGACAGAAGAGAAGCTCCTGTTTTACTTAGTTTCCAATACTGAGTTAAACTAGATATGCCCCATTTGTGGAGGAAGCACTGTTCTTTTGTTTTGAGCTAGCTCCCTGTACAGGACCTATTAGAAACAGATTAGAGTGCAAGAATGCCCTTTTCTCAAAAGCAGAGTATTTTTCTTGTATGGCAAACTACGGTTCAATTAAACCTCCTAAAGGGAGTCGAATCACATTCAGATTCAAGGGCTTGCAGCAAGTGTTAATTCAGGGTAAGAACACCACTCTTGTGCTATTATGGCTATACACAGTGCAAATAGCATTCGCGTCTGTTCCCAGCAAGTACAGTGTATTGGACAGAAGAGAAGTTCCTGTTTTACTTAGGTTCCAATAGTGAGTTGAATTAGATATGCCCTGTTTGTGGAGGAAGCACAGTTCTTTTGTTTTGAGCTAGCTCACTGTACTGGCCCTATAGGAAACACAGTAGAGTGCAAGAATGCCCTTTTCTCAAAAGCAGAGTGTTTTTGTTGTATGGCCAACTAGGGTTCAATTAAACTTCCTAAACGTAGTTGAATCAAATTCAGATTCAAGTTCTAGCAGCAAGTGTTAATTCAGGGTAAGAACACCACTCTTGTGCTATTCTGGCCAAACACAGTGCAAATAGCATTCGCGTCTGTTCCCAGCAAGTACAGTGTATTGGACTGAAGAGAAGCCCCTTTTTACTTAGTTTGCAATACTGAGTTGAACTACATATGTCCCTTTTGTGGAGGAAGCTCAGTTCTTTTTATTTGACCTAGCTCACTCTATTGACCCTATAGGAAAAAGAGTAGAATGCAAGAATGCCCTTTTATCAAAAGCATAGTGTTTTTCTTCAATGGCAAACAGGGGTTCAATTAAACATCCTAAACGGAATTCAATCACATTCAATTTCAAGTGCTAGCAGCAAAGGTTAATTCAGGGTAAGTACACAACTGTTGTTCTATTCTGGTGATACACAGTTCACGTAGCATTCCCGTCTGTTCCCAGCACGTACAGTGTATTGGACTGGAGAGAAACGCATGTTTTACTCAGTTTCCAATATTGAGTTGAACTAGATATGCCCCGTTTTTGTAGGAAGCACAGTACTTTTGTTTTGAGCTAGCTCACTGTACTGACCCTATAGAAAAAATTGTAGAGTGCAACAATGCCCTTTTCTCAAAATCAGAGTGATTTTCTTCTATGGCAAACTCGGGTTCAATTAATCTTCCTAAACGAAATTGAATCACATTCAGTTTCAAGTGCTAGCAGCAAGTGTAAATTCAGGGTAAGTACACCACTCTTGAGCTTTTTTTTGGCTATACACAGTGTAAATTACATTCGCGTTTGTTCCCAGCAACCACACTGTATTGTACTGAAGAGAAGCTCCTGTTTTACTTAGTTTCCAATACTGAGTTGATCTAGATATGGCCCGTTTGTGGAGGAATCACAGTTCTTTTGTTTTGAGCTAGCTCACTATACTGGCCCTATAGGAAACATATTAGACTGCAAGAATGCCCTTTTCTCAAAAGCAGAGTGTTCTTCTTGTATGGCAATCTGGGGTTCAATTAAACTTCCTAAACGGAGTTGAATCACATTCAGTTTAAAGTTCTAGGAGCAAATGTTAATTCAGGGTAAGAGCAGCACTCTTGTGCTATTCTGGCCATACACAGTGCAAATTACATTCGCGTATGTTCACAGCAAGTACAGTGAATTGGACTGAGGAGAAGCTCCTATTTTACTTAGTTTCCATTACCGAGTTGAAATAGATAAGCCCCGTTCGTGTAGGAAACACAGTTCTTTTGTTTTGAGCTAGCTCACTGTACTGGCCCTATAGGAAACACACTAGAGTGCAAAAATGCCATTTTCTCAAAAGCAGAGTGTTCTTCTTGTTTGGAAAAAAAGGGTTCAATTAGACTTCCTAAACGGAGTTGAATCACATTTAGTTTCAAGTGCTTGCAGCAAGTGTTCATTCAGTGTAAGAACACCACTCTTGTGCTATTCTTGACATACACAGTACAAATAGCATTCGCCTCTGTTCCCAGCAGGTACAGTGTT
The DNA here is from genome assembly GCF_049852395.1 of Peromyscus maniculatus bairdii. Taxonomy (NCBI): domain Eukaryota; kingdom Metazoa; phylum Chordata; class Mammalia; order Rodentia; family Cricetidae; genus Peromyscus; species Peromyscus maniculatus. The sequence goes on along the minus strand of NC_134869.1, from coordinate 9,998,796 downwards.
TGGATTGAAGAGAAGCTCCTGTGTTACTTATTTTCCAATACTGAGTTGAACTAGATATGCCCTGTTTGTGTAGGAAGCACAGTTCTTCTGTTTTGAGCTAGCTCACTGTACTGGCCCTATAGGAAACACAGTAGAGGGCAAGAATGCCCTTTTCTCAAAAGCAGAGTGTTTTTGATCTATGTCAAACTAGAGTTCAATTAAACTTACTAAACGGAATTCAATCACATTCAATTTCAAGTGCTAGCAGCAAATGTTAATTCAGGGTAAGAACACCACTCTTGTGCTATTCTGGCCATACACAGTGCAAATTACATTCGGGTCTGTTCCCAGCAACTACACTGTATCACACTGAAGAGAAGATCCTGTTTTACTTAGTTTCCAATATTGAGTTTAACTAGATATGCCCCGTTTGTGGAGGAAGCACAGTTCTTTTGTTTTGAGCTAGCTCACTGTACTGGCCCTATAGGAAAGACATTAAAATACAAGAATGCCCTTTTCTCAAAAGCAGAGTGCTTTTCCTGTATGTCAAACTAGGGTTCAATTAAACTTACTAAACGGACTTGATTCACATTCAGTTTCAAGTGCTTGCAGCAAGTGTTAATTCAGGGAAAGAACACAACTCTTGTGCTATTCTGGCCATACACAGTGCAAATAACATTCGAGTCTGTTCCCAGCAAGTACAGTGTATTAAATTGAAGAGAAGGTCCTGTTTTACTTAGTTTCCAATACTGAGTTGACTAGATATGCTCCGTTTTGGAGGATGCACAGATCTTTTATTTTGAGCTAGCTCACTGTACTGGCCCTATTGGAAAAACAGTAGAGTGCAAGAATTCCCATTTCTCAAAGCACAGTGTTTTCCTTGTATGGCAAACTAGGGTTCAATTAAACTTCCTAAACGGAATTGAATCACATTCAGTTTCAAGTGCTTGCAGCAAGTGTTAATTCAGGGAAAGAACACCACTCTTCTGCTATTCTGGCCATACACAGTTTAAATAACATCCGGTCTGTTCCCAGCAAGTACAGTGTATTGGACTGAAAAGAAGCTCCTGTCATACTTAGTTTCCAATACTGAGTTGAACTATATATGCCCCGTTTGTGGAGGAAGCACTGTTCTTTTGTTTTGACCTAGCTCACTGTACAGGACCTATTGGAAACAGATTAGAGTGTAAGAATGCCCTTTTCTCAAAAGCAGAGTATTTTTCTTATATGGCAAACTAGGGTTCAATTAAACTTCCTAAACAGCATTGAATCTCATTCAGTTTCAAGTGCTAGCAGGAAGTGTTAATTCAGGGAAAGTTCACCACTCTTGTGCTCTTTTGGCTACACACAGTGCAAATTACATTCGCGTCTATTCCCAGCAACTACACTGTATTGGACTGAAGAGAAGCTTCTTTTTTACTTAGTTTCCAATACTGAGTTGAACTATATATGCCCCGTTTGTGTAGTAAGCACAGTTCTTTTGTTTTGAGCTAGCTCACTATACTGGCCCTATAGGAAACATATTAGACTGCAAGAATGCCCTTTTCTCAAAAGCAGAGTGTTTTTCTTGTATGACAGTCTAGGGTTCAATTAAACTTCCTAAACGGTGTTGAGTCACATTCAGTTTAAAGTTCTAGGAGCAAATGTTAATTCAGGGTAAGAACACCACTCTTGTGCTATTCTGAGCATACTCAGTGCAAATAGCGCTCGCGGCTGTTCCCAGCAAGTACAGTGTATTGGACTGAAGAGAAGCTCCTGTTTTACTGAGTTTCTAATACTGAGTTGCACTAGATATGCCCCGTTCGTGGAGGAAGCACAGTTCTTTTGTTTTGAGCTAGCTCACTGTACTGGCCCTATAGGAAACACACTAGAGTGCAAAAATGCCCTTTTCTCAAAAGCAGAGTGTTTTTCTTGTATGGCAATCTAGGGTTCAATTAAACTTCCTAAACGGGGTTGAATCTCATTCAGTTTAAATTCTATGAGTAAATGTTAATTCAGGCTAAGTACACCACTCTTGTGCTATTCTGGCCATACACAGTGCCAATAGTATTCGCGTCTGTTCCTAGCAATTACAGTGTATTGGACTGAAGAGAAGCTGCTGTTTTACTTAGTTTCCAATACTGAGTTGAACTAGATATGCCCCGTTTGTGTAGGAAGCACAATTCTTCTGTTTTGAGATAGCTCACTGTTGTGGTCATTTAGGAAACACAGTAGAGTGCAAGAATGCCCTTTTCTCAAAAGGAGAGTGTTTTTCTTGTATGGCAAACTAGGGTTCAATTAAACTCTCTATAGGGAGTTGAATCACATTCAGTTTAATGTTCTAGCAGCAAGTATTAATTCAGGGCAAGAACACCACTCTTGGGCTATTCTGGCCATACACTGTGCAAATTGCATTCGTTCCTGTTCCCATCAAGTGAGTGTATTGTTGTGAAGAGAAGCTCCTGTTTTACTTAGTTTCCAATACTGAGTTGAACTAGATATGCCCCGTTTGTGGAGGAAGCTCAGTTCTTTTGTTTTGAGCTAGCACACTGTACTGGCCTAATAGGAAACACAGTAGATTGCAAGAATGCCCTTTTCTCAAAAGCAGAGTGTTTTCCTTGTATTGCAAACTAGGGTTCAATTAAACTTCCTTAAGGGAATTGAATCACATTCAGTTTCACATGCTTTCAGCAAGGGTTAATTCTGGGGAAGAACACCACTCTTGTGCTATTCTGGCCATACACAGTGCAAATAGCATTCGAGCCTGTTTCCAGCAAGTACAGTGTATTGGACTGAAGAGAAGCTCCTGTTTTACTTAGTTTCGAATACGGAGTTTAACTAGATATGCCCCGTTTGTGTAGGAAGCACTGTTCTTTTGTTTTGAGCTAGCTCACTGTACTGACCCTACAGGAAAAAGAGTAGAGTGCAAGAATGCCCTTTTCTCAAAAGCAGAGTGTTTTTCTTCTAAGGGAAACAGGGGTTCAATTAAAGTTCCTGAAAGGAGTTGAATCACATTCAGTTTCAAGTGCTAGCAACAAGTGTTAATTCAGGGTAAGAACACCACTCTTGTGCTATTCTGACCATACACAGTGCAAATTACCTTCCCGTCTGTTCCCAGCAAGTACAGTGTATTGGACTGAAGAGAAGCTCCTGTTTTAATTAGTTTCCAATACTGAGTTGAACTAGATATGCCCCGTTTGTGTAGGAAGCACAGTTCTTCTGTTTTGAGCTAGCTCACTGTACTGGCCCTATAGGAAACACAGTAGAGTGCAAGAATGCCCTTTTCTCAAAAGCAGAGTGTTTTTCTTGAATGGCAAACTAGGGTTCAATTAAACTTCGTAAATGGAGTTGAATCACATTCAGTTTAAATTTCAAGCATCAAATGTTAATTCTTGGTAAGAACACCACCACTCTGGTGCTATTCTGGACATACACAGTACAAATAGCATTCGCGTCTGATCCCAGCAAGTACAGTGTATTGGACTGAAGCGAAGCTAATGTTTTACTTAGTTTAAATACTGAGTTGAACTAGATATGCCCCGTTTGTGGAGCAAGCACAGTTCTCTTTTTTTGAGCTAGCTCACTGTACTGGCCCTATAGGAAACACAGTAGAGTGCAAGAATGCCCTTTTCTCAAAAGCAGTGTGTTTTTCTTGTATGGCAAACTAGGGTTCAATTAAACTTCCTAAAGGAGTTGAATCACATTAAGTTTCAAGTGCTTGCAGCAAGTGTTAATTCAGGGTAAGAACACCGCTCTTGTGCTATTCTGGCCATACACAGTGCAAATAGTTTTCGAGCCTGTTCCCAGCAAGTACAGTGTATTGGACTGAAGAGAAGCTCCTGTTTTACTTAGTTTGCAATACTGAGTTGAACTAGATATGCCCTGTTTTTGTAGGAAGCACAGTTCTTTTGTTTTAACCTCGCTCACTATACTGGCCCTATAGGAAACATATTAGACTGCAAGAATGCCCTTTTCTCAAAAGCAGAGTGTTTTTCTTGTATGGCAATCTAGGGTTCAATTAAACTTCCTAAACGGAGTTGAATCACATTCAGTTTAAAGTTCTAGGAGCAAATGTTAATTCAGGGTAAGAGCAGAACTCTTGTGCTATTCTGGCCATACAGAGTGCAAATGACATTTGTGTATGTTCACAGCAAATACAGTGAATTGGACTGAAGAGAAGCTCCTATTTTACATAGTTTCCATTACCGAGTTGAAATAGATAAGCCCCGTTCGTGTAGGAAGCACAGTTCTTTTGTTTTGAGCTAGCTCACTGTACTGGCCCTATAGGAAACACACTAGAGTGCAAAAATGCCATTTTCTCAAAAGCAGAGTGTTTTTCTTGTTTGGAAAAAAAAGGGTTCAATTAGACTTCCTAAACGGAGTTGAATCACATTCAGTTTCAAGTGCTTGCAGCAAGTGTTCATTCAGTGTAAGAACACCACTCTTGTGTTATTCTTGACATACACAGTACAAATAGCATTCGCCTCTGTTCCCAGCAGGTACAGTGTTTGGATTGAAGAGAAGCTCCTGTGTTACTTATTTTCCAATACTGAGTTGAACTAGATATGCCCCGTTTGTGTAGGAAGCACAGTTCTTCTGTTTTGAGCTAGCTCACTGTACTGGCCCTATAGGAAACACAGAAGAGGGCAAGAATGCCCTTTTCTCAAAAGCAGAGTGTTTTTGTTCTATGTCAAACTAGAGTTCAATTAAACTTACTAAACGGAATTCAATCACATTCAATTTCAAGTGCTAGCAGCAAATGTTAATTCAGGGTAAGAACACCACTCTTGTGCTATTCTGGCCATACACAGTGCAAATTACATTCGGGTCTGTTCCCAGCAACTACACTGTATCACACTGAAGAGAAGATCCTGTTTTACTTAGTTTCCAATATTGAGTTTAACTAGATATGCCCCGTTTGTGGAGGAAGCACAGTTCTTTTGTTTTGAGCTAGCTCACTGTACTGGCCCTGTAGGAAAGACATTAAAATACAAGAATGCCCTTTTCTCAAAAGCAGAGTGTTTTTCCTGTATGTCAAACTAGGGTTCAATTAAACTTACTAAACGGAATTTAATCACATCAGTTTCAAGTGCTTGCAGCAAGTGTTAATTCAGGGAAAGAACACAACTCTTGTGCTATTCTGGCCATACACAGTGCAAATAACATTCGAGTCTGTTCCCAGCAAGTACAGTGTATTAAATTGAAGAGAAGGTCCTGTTTTACTTAGTTTCCAATACTGAGTTGACTAGATATGCTCCGTTTTGGAGGGTGCACAGATCTTTTATTTTGAGCTAGCTCACTGTACTGGCCCTATTGGAAAAACAGTAGAGTGCAAGAATGCCCATTTCTCAAAGCACAGTGTGTTCCTTGTATGGCAAACTAGGGTTCAATTAAACTTCCTAAACGGAATTGAATCACATTCAGTTTCAAGTGCTTGCAACAAGTGTTAATTCAACGAAAGAACACCACTCTTCTGCTATTCTGTCCATACACAGTTTAAATAACATCCGGTCTGTTCCCAGCAAGTACAGTGTATTGGACTGAAAAGAAACTCCTGTCATACTTAGTTTCCAATACTGAGTTGAACTATATATGCCCCGTTTGTGGAGGAAGCACTGTTCTTTTGTTTTGACCTAGCTCACTGTACAGGACCTATTGGAAACAGGTTAGAGTGTAAGAATGCCCTTTTCTCAAAAGCAGAGTATTTTTCTTGTATGGCAAACTAGGGTTCAATTAAACTTCCTAAACAGCATTGAATCTCATTCAGTTTCAAGTGCTAGCAGGAAGTGTTAATTCAGGGAAAGATCACCACTCTTGTGCTCTTTTGGCTATAAACAGTGCAAATTACATTCGCGTCTGTTCCCAGCAACTACACTGTGTTGGACTGAAGAGAAGCTTCTTTTTTACTTAGTTTCCTATACTGAGTTGAACTAGATATACCCCGTTTGTGTAGGAAGCACAGTTCTTCTGTTTTGAGCTAGCTCACTGTACTGGCCCTATAGGAAACACAGTAGAGTGCAAGAATGCCCTTTTCTCAAAAGCAGAGTGTTTTTCTTGAATGGCAAACTAGGGTTCAATTAAATTTCGTAAATGGAGTTGAATCACATTCAGTTTAAATTTCAAGCAGCAAATGTTAATTCAGGGTAAGAACACCACTCTTGTGCTATTCTGAGCATACTCAGTGCAAATAGCGCTCGTGCTGTTCCCAGCAAGTACAGTGTATTGGACTGAAGAGAAGCTCCTGTTTTACTGAGTTTCTAATACTGAGTTGCACTAGATATGCCCCGTTCGTGGAGCAAGCACAGTTCTTTTGTTTTGAGCTAGCTCACTGTACTGGCCTTTGGGAAACACACTAGAGTGCAAAAATGCCCTTTTCTCAAAAGCAGAGTATTTTTCTTGTATGGCAATCTAGGGTTCAATTAAACTTCCTAAACGGGGTTGAATCACATTCAGTTTAAATTCTATGAGTAAATGTTAATTCAGGCTAAGTACACCACTCTTGTGCTATTCTGGCCATACACAGTGCCAATAGTATTCGCGTCTGTTCCTAGCAATTACAGTGTATTGGACTGAAGAGAAGCTACTGTTTTACTTAGTTTCCAATACTGAGTTGAACTAGATATGCCCCGTTTGTGTAGGAAGCACAATTCTTCTGTTTTTAGATAGCTCACTGTAGTGGTCTTTTAGGAAACACATTAAACTGCAAGAAAGCCCTTTTCTCAAAAGCAGAGTGTTTTTCTTGTATGGCAAACTAGGGTTCAATTAAACTCTCTATAGGGAGTTGAATCACATTCAGTTTAATGTTCTAGCAGCAAGTATTAATTCAGGGCAAGAACACCACTCTTGGGCTATTCTGGCCATACACTGTGCAAATTGCATTCGTGCCTGTTCCCATCAAGTGAGTGTATTGTTGTGAAGAGAAGCTCCTGTTTTACTTAGTTTCCAATACTGAGTTGAACTAGATATGCCCCGTTTGTGGAGGAAGCTCAGTTCTTTTGTTTTGAGCTAGCACACTGTACTGGCCTAATAGGAAACACAGTAGATTGCAAGAATGCCCTTTTCTCAAAAGCAGAGTGTTTTCCTTGTATTGCAAACTAGGGTTCAATTAAACTTCCTTAAGGAAATTGAATCACATTCAGTTTCACATGCTTTCAGCAAGGGTTAATTCTGGGGAAGAACACCACTCTTGTGCTATTCTGGCCATACACAGTGCAAATAGCATTCGAGCCTGTTTCCAGCAAGTACAGTGTATTGGACTGAAGAGAAGCTCCTGTTTTACTTAGTTTCGAATACGGAGTTTAACTAGATATGCCCCGTTTGTGTAGGAAGCACTGTTCTTTTGTTTTGAGCTAGCTCACTGTAGTGACCCTACAGGAAAAAGAGTAGAGTGCAAGAATGCCCTTTTCTCAAAAGCAGAGTGTTTTTCTTCTAAGGGAAACAGGGGTTCAATTAAAGTTCCTGAAAGGAGTTGAATCACATTCAGTTTCAAGTGCTAGCAACAAGTGTTAATTCAGGGTAAGAACACCACTCTTGTGCTATTCTGACCATACACAGTGCAAATTACCTTCCCGTCTGTTCCCAGCAAGTACAGTGTATTGGACTGAAGAGAAGCTCCTGTTTTAATTAGTTTCCAATACTGAGTTGAACTAGATATGCCCCGTTTGTGTAGGAAGCACAGTTCTTCTGTTTTGAGCTAGCTCACTGTACTGGCCCTATAGGAAACACAGTAGAGTGCAAGAATGCCCTTTTCTCAAAAGCAGAGTGTTTTTATTGAATGGCAAAATAGGGTTCAATTAAACTTCGTAAATGGAGTTGAATCACATTCAGTTTAAATTTCAAGCAGCAAATGTTAATTCTGGGTAAGAACACCACCACTCTTGTGCTATTCTGGACATACACAGTACAAATAGCATTCGTGTCTGTTCCCAGCAAGTACAGTGTATTGGACTGAAGTGAAGCTAATGTTTTACTTAGTTTCCAATACTGAGTTGAACTAGATATACCCCGTTTGTGGAGCAAGCACAGTTCTCTTTTTTTGAGCTAGCTCACTGTACTGGCCCTATAGGAAACACAGTAGAGTACAAGAATGCCCTTTTCTCAAAAGCAGTGTGTTTTTCTTGTATGGCAAACTAGGGTTCAATTAAACTTCCTAAACGGAGTTGAATCACATTAAGTTTCAAGTGCTTGCAGCAAGTGTTAATTCAGGGTAAGAACACCGCTCTTGTGCTATTCTGGCCATACACAGTGCAAATAGCTTTCGAGCCTGTTCCCAGCAAGTACAGTGTATAGAACTGAAGAGAAGCTCCTGTTTTACTTAGTTTCAATACTGAGTTGAAGTAGATATGCCCTGTTTTTGTAGGAAGCACAGTTCTTTTGTTTTGAGCTAGCTCACTCTACTGGCCCTATCGGAAACACAGTAGAGTGCAAGAATGCCCTTTTCTCAAAAGCAGAGTTTTTTTCTTGAATGGCAAAATAGGGTTCAATTAAACTTCGTAAATGGAGTTGAATCACATTCAGTTTAAATTTCAAGCAGCAATGTTAATTCTGGGTAAGAACACCACCACTATTGTGCTATTCTGGACATACACAGTACAAATAGCATTTGCGTCTGTTCCCAGCAAGTACAGTGTATTGATTGAAGCGAAGCTAATGTTTTACTTAGTTTCCAATACTGAGTTGAACTAGATATGCCCCATTTGTGGAACAAGCACAGTTCTCTTTCTTGAGCTAGCTCAAAGTACTGGCCATATAGGAAACACAGTAGAGTGCAAGAATGCCCTTTTCTCAAAAGCAGTGTGTTTTTCTTGTATGGCAAACTAGGGTTCAATTAAACTTCCTAAACGGAGTTGAATCACATTAAGTTTCAAGTGCTTGCAGCAAGTGTTAATTCAGGGTAAGAACACCCCTCTTGTGCTATTCTGGCCATACACAGTGCAAATAGCTTTCGAGCCTGTTCCCAGCAAGTACAGTGTATTGGACTGAAGAGAAGCTCCTGTTTTACTTAGTTTTCAATACTGAGTTGAACTAGATATGCCCTGTTTTTGTAGGAAGCACAGTTCTTTTGTTTTGAGCTAGCTCACTCTACTGGACCCATCGGAAAAACAGTAGAGTGCAAGAATGACATTTCTCAAAAGCAGAGTGCTTTTCTTGTATGGCAAACTAGGGATCAATTAAACTTCCTAAACTGAGTTGATCCCATTCAGTTTCAAGTGCTTGCAGCAAGTGTTAATTCAGGGTAAGAACACCACTCTTGTGCTATTTTGGCCATACACAGTGCAAATATCATTCACGTATGTTCCCAGCAAGTACAGTGTATGGGACAGAAGAGATGCCCCTGTTTTACTTAGTTTCCAATAGTGAGTTGAACTAGATATGCCCCGTTTGTGGAGGAAGCAATGTTCTTTTGTTTTGTTTAGCTCACTGTACAGGACCTATTAGAAACAGATTAGAGTGCAAGAATGCCCTTTTCTCAAAAGCAGAGTATTTTTCTTGTATGGCAAACTACCGTTCAATTAAACTTCCTAACCGGAGTTGAATCACATTCAGTTTCAAGTGCTAGTAGCAAGTGTTAATTCAGGGTAAGAATACCATTCCTGTGCTATACTGGCCAAACACAGTTCAAATAGCATTCTCCTGTGTTCCCAGCAACTACAGTGTATTGGACTGAAGTGAAGCTCCTGTTTTACATAGTTTCCAATACTGAGTTGAATTAGATATGCCCTGTTTGTGGAGGAAGCACAGTTCTTTTGTTTTGAGCTAGCTCACTGTACTGGCCCTATAGGAAACACAGTAGAGTGCTTGAATGCCCTTTTCTCAAAAGCAGAGTGTTTTTGTTGTATGGCCAACTAGGGTTCAATTAAACTTCCTAAACGGAGTTGAATCACATTCAGATTCAAGTGCGTGCAGCAAGTGTTAATTCAGGGTAAGAACACCACTCTTGTGCTATTCTGGCCAAACACAGTGCAAATAGCATTCGCGTCTGTTCCCAGCAAGTACACTGTATTGGACTGAAGAGAAGCCCCTTTTTACTTAGTTTGCAATACTGAGTTGAACTATATATGCCCCTTTTGTGGAGGAAGCTCAGTTCATTTTATTTGACGTAGCTCACTGTATTGACACTATAGGAAAAAGATTAGAATGCAAGAATGCCCTTTTATCAAAAGCATAGTGTTTTTCTTCTATGGCAAACAGGGGTTCAATTAAACATCCTAAACGGAATTCAATCACATTCAATTTCAAGTGCTAGCAGCAAAGGTTAATTCAAGGTAAGTACACAACTGTTGTGCTATTCTGGTCATACACAGTGCACGTAGCATTCTCGTCTGTTCCCAGCAAGCACAGTGTATTGAACATAAGAGAAGCTCCTGTTTAACTTAGTTTCCAATACTGAGTTGAACTAGATATGCCCCGTTTGTGAAGGAAGCACAGTTCTTTTTTTTGGAGCTAGCTCACTGTACTGGCCCTATAGGAAACACAGTAGAGTGCAAGAATGCCCTTTTCTCAAAAGCAGAGTGTTTTTCTTGTATGGCAGTCTAGAGTTCAATTAAACTTCCTAAACGGTGTTGAATCACATTCAGTTTAAAGTTCTAGGAGCAAATGTTAATTCAGGGTAAGAACACCACTCTTGTTCTATTCTGAGCATACTCAGTGCAAATAGCGCTCGCGGCTGTTCCCAGCAAGTACAGTGTATTGGATTGAAGAGAAACTCCTGTTTTATTGAGTTTCTAATACTGAGTTGCACTAGATATGCGCCGTTCGTGGAGGAAGCACAGTTCTTTTGTTTTGAGCTAGCTCACTGTACTGGCCCTATAGGAAACACACTAGAGTGCAAAAATGCCCTTTTCTCAAAAGCAGAGTGTTTTTCTTGTATGGCAATCTAGGGTTCAATTAAACTTCCTAAACGTGGTTGAATCACATTCAGTTTAAATTCTATGAGTAAATGTTAATTCAGTCTAAGTACACCACTCTTGTGCTATTCAGGCCATACACAGTGCCAATAGTATTCGCGTCTGTTCCTAGCAATTACAGTGTATTGGACTGAAGAGAAGCTCCTGTTTTAATTAGTTTCCAATACTGAGTTGAACTAGATATGCCCCATTTGTGGAGGAAGCTCAGTTCTTTTGTTTTGAGCTAGCACACTGTACTGGCCTAATAGGAAACACAGTAGATTGCAAGAATGCCCTTTTCTCAAAAGCAGAGTGTTTTCCTTGTATTGCAAACTAGGGTTCAATTAAACTTCCTTAAGGGAATTGAATCACATTCAATTTCACATGCTTTCAGCAAGGGTTAATTCTGGGGAAGAACAACACTCTTGTGCTATTCTGGCCATACACAGTGCAAATAGCATTCGAGCCTGTTTCCAGCAAGTACAGTGTATTGGACTGAAGAGAAGCTCCTGTTTTACTTAGTTTCCAATACTGAGTTGAACTAGATATGCCCCGTTTGTGTAGGAAGCACAGTTCTTCTGTTTTGAGCTAGCTCACTGTACTGGCCCTATAGGAAACACAGTAGTGTGCAAGAATGCCCTTTTCTCAAAAGCAGAGTGTTTTTCTTGAATGGCAAAATAGGGTTCAATTAAACTTCGTAAATGGAGTTGAATCACATTCAGTTTAAATTTCAAGCATCAAATGTTAATTCTTGGTAAGAACACCACCACTCTGGTGCTATTCTGGACATACACAGTACAAATAGCATTCGCGTCTGATCCCAGCAAGTACAGTGTATTGGACTGAAGCGAAGCTAATGTTTTACTTAGTTTCCAATACTGAGTTGAACTAGATATGCCCCGTTTGTGGAGCAAGCACAGTTCTCTTTTTTTGAGCTAGCTCACTGTACTGGCACTATAGGAAACACAGTAGAGTGCAAGAATGCCCTTTTCTCAAAAGCAGTGTGTTTTTCTTGTATGGCAAACTAGGGTTCAATTAAACTTCCTAAAGGAGTTGAATCACATTAAGTTTCAAGTGCTTGCAGCAAGTGTTAATTCAGGGTAAGAACACCGCTCTTGTGCTATTCTGGCCATACACAGTGCAAATAGTTTTCGAGCCTGTTCCCAGCAAGTACAGTGTATTGGACTGAAGAGAAGCTCCTGTTTTACTTAGTTTGCAATACTGAGTTGAACTAGATATGCCCTGTTTTTGTAGGAAGCACAGTTCTTTTGTTTTTACCTCGCTCACTATACTGGCCCTATAGGAATCATATTAGACTGCAAGAATGCCCTTTTCTCAAAAGCAGAGTGTTTTTCTTGTATGGCAATCTAGGGTTCAATTAAACTTCCTAAACGGAGTTGAATCACATTCAGTTTAAAGTTCTAGGAGCAAATGTTAATTCAGGGTAAGAGCAGAACTCTTGTGCTATTCTGGCCATACAGAGTGCAAATGACATTTGCGTATGTTCACAGCAAATACAGTGAATTGGACTGAAGAGAAGCTCCTATTTTACTTAGTTTCCATTACCGAGTTGAAATAGATAAGCCCCGTTCGTGTAGGAAGCACAGTTCTTTTGTTTTGAGCTAGCTCACTGTACTGGCCCTATAGGAAACACACTAGAGTGCAAAAATGCCATTTTCTCAAAAGCAGAGTGTTTTTCTTGTTTGGAAAAAAAAGGGTTCAATTAGACTTCCTAAACGGAGTTGAATCACATTCAGTTTCAAGTGCTTGCAGCAAGTGTTCATTCAGTGTAAGAACACCACTCTTGTGTTATTCTTGACATACACAGTACAAATAGCATTCGCCTCTGTTCCCAGCAGGTACAGTGTTTGGATTGAAGAGAAGCTCCTGTGTTACTTATTTTCCAATACTGAGTTGAACTAGATATGCCCGTTTGTGTAGGAAGCACAGTTCTTCTGTTTGAGCTAGCTCACTGTACTGGCCCTATAGGAAACACAGAAGAGGGCAAGAATGCCCTTTTCTCAAAAGCAGAGTGTTTTTGTTCTATGTCAAACTAGAGTTCAATTAAACTTACTAAACGGAATTCAATCACATTCAATTTCAAGTGCTAGCAGCAAATGTTAATTCAGGGTAAGAACACCACTCTTGTGCTATTCTGGCCATACACAGTGCAAATTACATTCGGGTCTGTTCCCAGCAACTACACTGTATCACACTGAAGAGAAGATCCTGTTTTACTTAGTTTCCAATATTGAGTTTAACTAGATATGCCCCGTTTGTGGAGGAAGCACAGTTCTTTTGTTTTGAGCTAGCTCACGGTACTGGCCCTGTAGGAAAGACATTAAAATACAAGAATGCCCTTTTCTCAAAAGCAGAGTGTTTTTCCTGTATGTCAAACTAGGGTTCAATTAAACTTACTAAAAGGAATTGAATCACATCAGTTTCAAGTGCTTGCAGCAAGTGTTAATTCCGGGAAAGAACACAACTCTTGTGCTATTCTGGCCATACACAGTGCAAATAACATTCGAGTCTGTTCCCAGCAAGTACAGTGTGTTAAATTGAAGAGAAGGTCCTGTTTTACTTAGTTTCCAATACTGAGTTGACTAGATATGCTCCGTTTTGGAGGGTGCACAGATCTTTTATTTTGAGCTAGCTCACTGTACTGGCCCTATTGGAAAAACAGTAGAGTGCAAGAATGCCCATTTCTCAAAGTACAGTGTGTTCCTTGTATGGCAAACTAGGGTTCAATTAAACTTCCTAAACGGAATTGAATCACATTCAGTTTCAAGTGCTTGCAACAAGTGTTAATTCAACGAAAGAACACCACTCTTCTGCTATTCTGGCCATACACAGTTTAAATAACATCCGGTCTGTTCCCAGCAAGTACAGTGTATTGGACTGAAAAGAAACTCCTGTCATACTTAGTTTCCAATACTGAGTTGAACTATATATGCCCCGTTTGTGGAGGAAGCACTGTTCTTTTGTTTTGACCTAGCTCACTGTACAGGACCTATTGGAAACAGGTTAGAGTGTAAGAATGCCCTTTTCTCAAAAGCAGAGTATTTTTCTTGTATGGCAAACTAGGGTTCAATTAAACTTCCTAAACAGCATTGAATCTCATTCAGTTTCAAGTGCTAGCAGGAAGTGTTAATTCAGGGAAAGATCACCACTCTTGTGCTCTTTTGGCTATAAACAGTGCAAATTACATTCGCGTCTGTTCCCAGCAACTACACTGTGTTGGACTGAAGAGAAGCTTCTTTTTTACTTAGTTTCCTATACTGAGTTGAACTAGATATGCCCCGTTTGTGTAGGAAGCACAGTTCTTCTGTTTTGAGCTAGCTCACTGTACTGGCCCTATAGGAAACACAGTAGAGTGCAAGAATGCCCTTTTCTCAAAAGCAGAGTGTTTTTCTTGAATGGCAAACTAGGGTTCAATTAAATTTCGTAAATGGAGTTGAATCACATTCAGTTTAAATTTCAAGCAGCAAATGTTAATTCAGGGTAAGAACACCACTCTTGTGCTATTCTGAGCATACTCAGTGCAAATAGCGCTCGTGCTGTTCCCAGCAAGTACAGTGTATTGGACTGAAGAGAAGCTCCTGTTTTACTGAGTTTCTAATACTGAGTTGCACTAGATATGCCCCGTTCGTGGAGCAAGCACAGTTCTTTTGTTTTGAGCTAGCTCACTGTACTGGCCTTTGGGAAACACACTAGAGTGCAAAAATGCCCTTTTCTCAAAAGCAGAGTATTTTTCTTGTATGACAATCTAGGGTTCAATTAAACTTCCTAAACGGGGTTGAATCACATTCAGTTTAAATTCTATGAGTAAATGTTAATTCAGGCTAAGTACACCACTCTTGTGCTATTCTGGCCATACACAGTGCCAAAAGTATTCGCGTCTGTTCCTAGCAATTACAGTGTATTGGACTGAAGAGAAGCTGCTGTTTTACTTAGTTTCCAATACTGAGTTGAACTAGATATGCCCCGTTTGTGTAGGAAGCACAATTCTTCTGTTTTTAGATAGCTCACTGTAGTGGTCTTTTAGGAAACACATTAAACTGCAAGAAAGCCCTTTTCTCAAAAGCAGAGTGTTTTTCTTGTATGGCAAACTAGGGTTCAATTAAACTCTCTATAGGGAGTTGAATCACATTCAGTTTAATGTTCTAGCAGCAAGTATTAATTCAGGGCAAGAACACCACTCTTGGGCTATTCTGGCCATACACTGTGCAAATTGCATTCGTGCCTGTTCCCATCAAGTGAGTGTATTGTTGTGAAGAGAAGCTCCTGTTTTACTTAGTTTCCAATACTGAGTTGAACTAGATATGCCCCGTTTGTGGAGGAAGCTCAGTTCTTTTGTTTTGAGCTAGCACACTGTACTGGCCTAATAGGAAACACAGTAGATTGCAAGAATGCCCTTTTCTCAAAAGCAGAGTGTTTTCCTTGTATTGCAAACTAGGGTTCAATTAAACTTCCTTAAGGAAATTGAATCACATTCAGTTTCACATGCTTTCAGCAAGGGTTAATTCTGGGGAAGAACACCACTCTTGTGCTATTCTGGCCATACACAGTGCAAATAGCATTCGAGCCTGTTTCCAGCAAGTACAGTGTATTGGACTGAAGAGAAGCTCCTGTTTTACTTAGTTTCGAATACGGAGTTTAACTAGATATGCCCCGTTTGTGTAGGAAGCACTGTTCTTTTGTTTTGAGCTAGCTCACTGTACTGACCCTACAGGAAAAAGAGTAGAGTGCAAGAATGCCCTTTTCTCAAAAGCAGAGTGTTTTTCTTCTAAGGGAAACAGGGGTTCAATTAAAGTTCCTGAAAGGAGTTGAATCACATTCAGTTTCAAGTGCTAGCAACAAGTGTTAATTCAGGGTAAGAACACCACTCTTGTGCTATTCTGACCATACACAGTGCAAATTACCTTCCCGTCTGTTCCCAGCAAGTACAGTGTATTGGACTGAAGAGAAGCTCCTGTTTTAATTAGTTTCCAATACTGAGTTGAACTAGATATGCCCCGTTTGTGTAGGAAGCACAGTTCTTCTGTTTTGAGCTAGCTCACTGTACTGGCCCTATAGGAAACACAGTAGAGTGCAAGAATGCCCTTTTCTCAAAAGCAGAGTGTTTTTATTGAATGGCAAAATAGGGTTCAATTAAACTTCGTAAATGGAGTTGAATCACATTCAGTTTAAATTTCAAGCAGCAAATGTTAATTCTGGGTAAGAACACCAGCACTCTTGTGCTATTCTGGACATACACAGTACAAATAGCATTCATGTCTGTTCCCAGCAAGTACAGTGTATTGGACTGAAGTGAAGCTAATGTTTTACTTAGTTTCCAATACTGAGTTGAACTAGATATACCCCGTTTGTGGAGCAAGCACAGTTCTCTTTTTTTGAGCTAGCTCACTGTACTGGCCCTATAGGAAACACAGTAGAGTACAAGAATGCCCTTTTCTCAAAAGCAGTGTGTTTTTCTTGTATGGCAAACTAGGGTTCAATTAAACTTCCTAAACGGAGTTGAATCACATTAAGTTTCAAGTGCTTGCAGCAAGTGTTAATTCAGGGTAAGAACACCGCTCTTGTGCTATTCTGGCCATACACAGTGCAAATAGCTTTCGAGCCTGTTCCCAGCAAGTACAGTGTATAGAACTGAAGAGAAGCTCCTGTTTTACTTAGTTTCAATACTGAGTTGAAGTAGATATGCCCTGTTTTTGTAGGAAGCACAGTTCTTTTGTTTTGAGCTAGCTCACTCTACTGGCCCTATCGGAAACACAGTAGAGTGCAAGAATGCCCTTTTCTCAAAAGCAGAGTTTTTTTCTTGAATGGCAAAATAGGGTTCAATTAAACTTCGTAAATGGAGTTGAATCACATTCAGTTTAAATTTCAAGCAGCAATGTTAATTCTGGGTAAGAACACCACCACTATTGTGCTATTCTGGACATACACAGTACAAATAGCATTTGCGTCTGTTCCCAGCAAGTACAGTGTATTGATTGAAGCGAAGCTAATGTTTTACTTAGTTTCCAATACTGAGTTGAACTAGATATGCCCCATTTGTGGAACAAGCACAGTTCTCTTTCTTGAGCTAGCTCAAAGTACTGGCCATATAGGAAACACAGTAGAGTGCAAGAATGCCCTTTTCTCAAAAGCAGTGTGTTTTTCTTGTATGGCAAACTAGGGTTCAATTAAACTTCCTAAACGGAGTTGAATCACATTAAGTTTCAAGTGCTTGCAGCAAGTGTTAATTCAGGGTAAGAACACCCCTCTTGTGCTATTCTGGCCATACACAGTGCAAATAGCTTTCGAGCCTGTTCCCAGCAAGTACAGTGTATTGGACTGAAGAGAAGCTCCTGTTTTACTTAGTTTTCAATACTGAGTTGAACTAGATATGCCCTGTTTTTGTAGGAAGCACAGTTCTTTTGTTTTGAGCTAGCTCACTCTACTGGACCCATCGGAAAAACAGTAGAGTGCAAGAATGACATTTCTCAAAAGCAGAGTGCTTTTCTTGTATGGCAAACTAGGGATCAATTAAACTTCCTAAACTGAGTTGATCCCATTCAGTTTCAAGTGCTTGCAGCAAGTGTTAATTCAGGGTAAGAACACCACTCATGTGCTATTTTGGCCATACACAGTGCAAATATCATTCGCGTATGTTCCCAGCAAGTACAGTGTATTGGACAGAAGAGATGCCCCTGTTTTACTTAGTTTCCAATAGTGAGTTGAACTAGATATGCCCCGTTTGTGGAGGAAGCAATGTTCTTTTGTTTTGTTTAGCTCACTGTACAGGACCTATTAGAAACAGATTAGAGTGCAAGAATGCCCTTTTCTCAAAAGCAGAGTATTTTTCTTGTATGGCAAACTACCGTTCAATTAAACTTCCTAACCGGAGTTGAATCACATTCAGTTTCAAGTGCTAGTAGCAAGTGTTAATTCAGGGTAAGAATACCATTCCTGTGCTATACTGGCCAAACACAGTTCAAATAGCATTCTCCTGTGTTCCCAGCAACTACAGTGTATTGGACTGAAGTGAAGCTCCTGTTTTACATAGTTTCCAATACTGAGTTGAATTAGATATGCCCTGTTTGTGGAGGAAGCACAGTTCTTTTGTTTTGAGCTAGCTCACTGTACTGGCCCTATAGGAAACACAGTAGAGTGCATGAATGCCCTTTTCTCAAAAGCAGAGTGTTTTTGTTGTATGGCCAACTAGGGTTCAATTAATCTTCCTAAACGGAGTTGAATCACATTCAGATTCAAGTGCGTGCAGCAAGTGTTAATTCAGGTTAAGAACACCACTCTTGTGCTATTCTGGCCAAACACAGTGCAAATAGCATTCGCGTCTGTTCCCAGCAAGTACACTGTATTGGACTGAAGAGAAGCCCCTTTTTACTTAGTTTGCAATACTGAGTTGAACTAGATATGCCCCTTTTGTGGAGGAAGCTCAGTTCATTTTATTTGACGTAGCTCACTGTATTGACACTATAGGAAAAAGATTAGAATGCAAGAATGCCCTTTTATCAAAAGCATAGTGTTTTTCTTCTATGGCAAACAGGGGTTCAATTAAACATCCTAAACGGAATTCAATCACATTCAATTTCAAGTGCTAGCAGCAAAGGTTAATTCAAGGTAAGTACACAACTGTTGTGCTATTCTGGTCATACACAGTGCACGTAGCATTCTCGTATGTTCCCAGCAAGCACAGTGTATTGAACATAAGAGAAGCTCCTGTTTAACTTAGTTTCCAATACTGAGTTGAACTAGATATGCCACGTTTGTGAAGGAAGCACAGTTCTTTTTTTTGGAGCTACCTCACTGTACTGGCCCTATAGGAAACACAGTAGAGTGCAAGAATGCCCTTTTCTCAAAAGCAGAGTGTTTTTCTTGTATGGCAGTCTAGAGTTCAATTAAATTTCCTAAACGGTGTTGAATCACATTCAGTTTAAAGTTCTAGGAGCAAATGTTAATTCAGGGTAAGAACACCACTCTTGTTCTATTCTGAGCATACTCAGTGCAAATAGCGCTCGCGGCTGTTCCCAGCAAGTACAGTGTATTGGATTGAAGAGAAGCTCCTGTTTTATTGAGTTTCTAATACTGAGTTGCACTAGATATGCGCCGTTCGTGGAGGAAGCACAGTTCTTTTGTTTTGAGCTAGCTCACTGTACTGGCCCTATAGGAAACACACTAGAGTGCAAAAATGCCCTTTTCTCAAAAGCAGAGTGTTTTTCTTGTATGGCAATCTAGGGTTCAATTAAACTTCCTAAACGTGGTTGAATCACATTCAGTTTAAATTCTATGAGTAAATGTTAATTCAGTCTAAGTACACCACTCTTGTGCTATTCAGGCCATACACAGTGCCAATAGTATTCGCGTCTGTTCCTAGCAATTACAGTGTATTGGACTGAAGAGAAGCTCCTGTTTTAATTAGTTTCCAATACTGAGTTGAACTAGATATGCCCCGTTTGTGTAGGAAGCTCAATTGTTCTGTTTTGAGATAGCTCACTGTAGTTGTCCTTTAGGAAACACATTATACTGCAAGAAAGCCCTTTTCTCATAAGCAGAGTGTTTTTCTTGTATGGCAAACTAGGGTTCAATTAAACTCTCTATAGGGAGTTGAATCACATTCAGTTTAATGTTCTAGCAGCAAGTATTAATTCAGGGTAAGAACACCACTCTTGGGCTATTCTGGCCATACACTGTGCAAATTGCATTCGTGCCTGTTCCCATCAAGTGAGTGTATTGTTGTGAAGAGAAGCTCCTGTTTTACTTAGTTTCCAATACTGAGTTGAACTAGATATGCCCCGTTTGTGGAGGAAGCTCAGTTCTTTTGTTTTGAGCTAGCACACTGTACTGGCCTAATAGGAAACACAGTAGATTGCAAGAATGCCCTTTTCTCAAAAGCAGAGTGTTATCCTTGTATTGCAAACTAGGGTTCAATTAAACTTCCTTAAGGGAATTGAATCACATTCAATTTCACATGCTTTCAGCAAGGGTTAATTCTGGGGAAGAACACCACTCTTGTGCTATTCTGGCCATACACAGTGCAAATAGCATTCGAGCCTGTTTCCAGCAAGTACAGTGTATTGGACTGAAGAGAAGCTCCTGTTTTACTTAGTTTCGAATAGGGAGTTTAACTAGATATGCCCCGTTTGTGTAGGAAGCACAGTTCTTCTGTTTTGAGCTAGCTCACTGTACTGGCCCTATAGGAAACACAGTAGTGTGCAAGAATGCCCTTTTCTCAAAAGCAGAGTGTTTTTCTTGAATGGCAAAATAGGGTTCAATTAAACTTCGTAAATGGAGTTGAATCACATTCAGTTTAAATTTCAAGCAGCAAAAGTTATTTCTGGGTAAGAACACCACCACTCTTGTGCTATTCTGGACATACACAGTACAAATAACATTCGCGTCTGTTCCCAGCAAGTACAGTGTATTGGACTGAAGCGAAGCTAATGTTTTACTTAGTTTCCAATACTGAGTTGAACTAGATATGCCCCGTTTGTGGAGCAAGCACAGTTCTCTTTTTTTGAGCTAGCTCACTGTACTGGCCCTATAGGAAACACAGTAGAGTGCAAGAATGCCCTTTTCTCAAAAGCAGTGTGTTTTTCTTGTATGGCAAACTAGGGTTCAATTAAACTTCCTAAACGGAGTTGAATCACATTAAGTTTCAAGTGCTTGCAGCAAGTGTTAATTCAGGGTAAGAACACCGCTCTTGTGCTATTCTGGCCATACACAGTGCAAATAGTTTTCGAGCCTGTTCCCAGCAAGTACAGTGTATTGGACTGAAGAGAAGCTCCTGTTTTACTTAGTTTCCAGAACTGAGTTGAACTAGATATGCCCTGTTTTTGTAGGAAGCACAGTTCTTTTGTTTTGAGCTCGCTCACTCTACTGGCCCCATCGGAAACACAGTAGAGAGCAAGAATGACATTTCTCAAAAGCAGAGTGTTTTTCTTGTATGGCAAACTAGGGATCAATTAAACTTCCTAAACTGAGTTGAACCCATTCAGTTTCAAGTGCTTGCAGCAAGTGTTAATTCAGGGTAAGAACACCACTCTTGTGCTATTTTGGCCATACACAGTGCAAATATCATTCGCTTATGTTCCCAGCAAGTACAGTGTATTGGACAGAAGAGATGCCCCTATTTTACTTAGTTTCCAATAGTGAGTTGAACTAGATATGCCCCGTTTGTGGAGGAAGCAATGTTCTTTTGTTTTGTTTAGCTCACTGTACAGGACCTATTAGAAACAGATTAGAGTGCAAGAATGCCCTTTTCTCAAAAGCAGAGTATTTTTCTTGTATGGCAAACTACCGTTCAATTAAACTTCCTAACCGGAGTTGAATCACATTCAGTTTCAAGTGCTAGCAGCAAGTGTTAATTCAGGGTAAGAATACCACTCCTGTGCTATACTGGCCAAACACAGTACAAATAGCATTCTCCTGTGTTCCCAGCAACTACAGTGTATTGGACTGAAGTGAAGCTCCTGTTTTACATAGTTTCCAATACTGAGTTGAATTAGATATGCCCTGTTTGTGGAGGAAGCACAGTTCTTTTGTTTTGAGCTAGCTCACTCTACTGGCACTATAGGAAACAGAGTAGAGTGCATGAATGCCCTTTTCTCAAAAGCAGAGTGTTTTTGTTGTATGGCCAACTAGGGTTCAATTAAACTTCCTAAACGGAGTTGAATCACATTCAGATTCAAGTGCGTGCAGCAAGTGTTAATTCAGGTTAAGAACACCACTCTTGTGCTATTCTGGCCAAACACAGTGCAAATAGCATTCGCGTCTGTTCCCAGCAAGTACACTGTATTGGACTGAAGAGAAGCCCCTTTTTACTTAGTTTGCAATACTGAGTTGAACTAGATATGCCCCTTTTGTGGAGGAAGCTCAGTTCATTTTATTTGACGTAGCTCACTGTATTGACACTATAGGAAAAAGATTAGAATGCAAGAATGCCCTTTTATCAAAAGCATAGTGTTTTTCTTCTATGGCAAACAGGGGTTCAATTAAACATCCTAAACGGAATTCAATCACATTCAATTTCAAGTGCTAGCAGCAAAGGTTAATTCAAGGTAAGTACACAACTGTTGTGCTATTCTGGTCATACACAGTGCACGTAGCATTCTCGTCTGTTCCCAGCAAGCACAGTGTATTGAACATAAGAGAAGCTCCTGTTTAACTTAGTTTCCAATACTGAGTTGAACTAGATATGCCTCGTTTGTGGAGGAAGCACAGTTCTTTTTTTTGGAGCTAGCTCACTGTACTGGCCCTATAGGAAACACAGTAGAGTGCAAGAATGCCCTTTTCTCAAAAGCAGAGTGTTTTTCTTGTATGGCAGTCTAGGGTTCAATTAAACTTCCTAAACGGTGTTGAATCACATTCAGTTTAAAGTTCTAGGAGCAAATGTTAATTCAGGGTAAGAACACCACTCTTGTTCTATTCTGAGCATACTCAGTGCAAATAGCGCTCGCGGCTGTTCCCAGCAAGTACAGTGTATTGGACTGAAGAGAAGCTCCTGTTTTACTGAGTTTCTAATACTGAGTTGCACTAGATATGCCCCGTTCGTGGAGGAAGCACAGTTCTTTTGTTTTGAGCTAGCTCACTGTACTGGCGTATAGGAAACACACTAGAGTGCAAACATGCCCTTTTCTCAAAAGCAGAGTGTTTTTCTTGTATGGCAATCTAGGGTTCAATTAAACTTCCTAAACGGGGTTGAATCACATTCAGTTTAAATTCTATGAGTAAATGTTAATTCAGTCTAAGTACACCACTCTTGTGCTATTCAGGCCATACACAGTGCCAATAGTATTCGCGTCTGTTCCTAGCAATTACAGTGTATTGGACTGAAGAGAAGCTCCTGTTTTAATTAGTTTCCAATACTGAGTTGAACTAGATATGCCCCGTTTGTGTAGGAAGCTCAATTCTTCTGTTTTGAGATAGCTCACTGTAGTGGTCCTTTAGGAAACACATTATACTGCAAGAAAGCCCTTTTCTCATAAGCAGAGTGTTTTTCTTGTATGGCAAACTAGGGTTCAATTAAACTCTCTATAGGGAGTTGAATCACATTCAGTTTAATGTTCTAGCAGCAAGTATTAATTCAGGGCAAGAACACCACTCTTGGGCTATTCTGGCCATACACTGTGCAAATTGCATTCGTGCCTGTTCCCATCAAGTGAGTGTATTGTTGTGAAGAGAAGCTCCTGTTTTACTTAGTTTCCAATACTGAGTTGAACTAGATATGCCCCGTTTGTGGAGGAAGCTCAGTTCTTTTGTTTTGAGCTAGCACACTGTACTGGCCTAATAGGAAACACAGTAGATTGCAAGAATGCCCTTTTCTCAAAACCAGAGTGTTTTCCTTGTATTGCAAACTAGGGTTCAATTAAACTTCCTTAAGGGAATTGAATCACATTCAATTTCACATGCTTTCAGCAAGGGTTAATTCTGGGGAAGAACACCACTCTTGTGCTATTCTGGCCATACACAGTGCAAATAGCATTCGAGCCTGTTTCCAGCAAGTACAGTGTATTGGACTGAAGAGAAGCTCCTGTTTTACTTAGTTTCGAATACGGAGTTTAACTAGATATGCCCCGTTTGTGTAGGAAGCACTGTTCTTTTGTTTTGAGCTAGCTCACTGTACTGACCCTACAGGAAAAAGAGTAGAGTGCAAGAATGCCCTTTTCTCAAAAGCAGAGTGTTTTTCTTCTAAGGGAAACAGGGGTTCAATTAAAGTTCCTGAAAGGAGTTGAATCACATTCAGTTTCAAGTGCTAGCAACAAGTGTTAATTCAGGGTAAGACACCACTCTTGTGCTATTCTGACCATACACAGTTCAAATTACCTTCCCGTCTGTTCCCAGCAAGTACAGTGTATTGGACTGAAGAGAAGCTCCTGTTTTAATTAGTTTCCAATACTGAGTTGAACTAGATATGCCCCGTTTGTGTAGGAAGCACAGTTCTTCTGTTTTGAGCTACCTCACTGTACTGGCCCTATAGGAAACACAGTAGTGTGCAAGAATGCCCTTTTCTCAAAAGCAGAGTTTTTTCTTGAATGGCAAAATAGGGTTCAATTAAACTTCGTAAATGGAGTTGAATCACATTCAGTTTAAATTTCAAGCAGCAAAAGTTAATTCTGGGTAAGAACACCACCACTCTTGTGCTATTCTGGACATACACAGTACAAATAGCATTCGCGTCTGTTTCCAGCAAGTACAGTGTATTGGACTGAAGCGAAGCTAATGTTTTACTTAGTTTCCAATACTGAGTTGAACTAGATATGCCCCGTTTGTGGAGCAAGCACAGTTCTCTTTTTTTGAGCTAGCTCACTGTACTGGCCCTATAGGAAACACAGTAGAGTGCAAGAATGCCCTTTTCTCAAAAGCAGTGTGTTTTTCTTGTATGGCAAACTAGGGTTCAATTAAACTTCCTAAACGGAGTTGAATCACATTAAGTTTCAAGTGCTTGCAGCAAGTGTTAATTCAGGGTAAGAACACCACTCTTGTGCTATTCTGGCCATACACAGTGCAAATAGCTTTCGAGCCTGTTCCCAGCAAGTACAGTGTATTGGACTGAAGAGAAGCGCCTGTTTTACTTAGTTTCCAATACTGAGTTGAACTAGATATGCCCTGTTTTTGTAGGAAGCACAGTTCTTTTGTTTTGAGCTAGCTCACTCTACTGGCCCCATCGGAAACACAGTAGAGAGCAAGAATGACATTTCTCAAAAGCAGAGTGTTTTTCTTGTATGGCAAACTAGGGATCAATTAAACTTCCTAAACTGAGTTGATCCCATTCAATTTCAAGTGCTTGCAGCAAGTGTTAATTCAGGGTAAGAACACCACTCTTGTGCTATTTTGGCCATACACAGTGCAAATATCATTCGCTTATGTTCCCAGCAAGTACAGTGTATTGGACAGAAGAGATGCCCCTGTTTTACTTAGTTTCCAATAGTGAGTTGAACTAGATATGCCCCGTTTGTGGAGGAAGCAATGTTCTTTTGTTTTGATTAGCTCAATGTATAGGACCTATTAGAAACAGATTAGAGTGCAAGAATGCCCTTTTCTCAAAAGCAGAGTATTTTTCTTGTATGGCAAACTACCGTTCAATTAAACTTCCTAACCGGAGTTGAATCACATTCAGTTTCAAGTGCTAGCAGCAAGTGTTAATTCAGGGTAAGAATACCACTCCTGTGCTATACTGGCCAAACACAGTGCAAATAGCATTCTCCTGTGTTCCCAGCAACTACAGTGTATTGGACTGAATTGAAGCTCCTGTTTTACATAGATTCCAATACTGAGTTGAATTAGATATGCCCTGTTTGTGGAGGAAGCACAGTTCTTTTGTTTTGAGCTAGCTCACTCTACTGGCCCTATAGGAAACACAGTGGAGTGCATGAATGCCCTTTTCTCAAAAGCAGAGTGTTTTTGTTGTATGGCCAACTAGGGTTCAATTAAACTTCCTAAACGGAGTTGAATCACATTCAGATTCAAGTGCGTGCAGCAAGTGTTAATTCAGGGTAAGAACACCACTCTTGTGCTATTCTGGCCAAACACAGTGCAAAATAGCATTCGCGTCTGTTCCCAGCAAGTACACTGTATTGGACTGAAGAGAAGCCCCTTTTTACTTAGTTTGCAATACTGAGTTGAACTAGATATGCCCCTTTTGTGGAGGAAGCTCAGTTCATTTTATTTGACGTAGCTCACTGTATTGACACTATAGGAAAAAGATTAGAATGCAAGAATGCCCTTTTATCAAAAGCATAGTGTTTTTCTTCTATGGCAAACAGGGGTTCAATTAAACATCCTAAACGGAATTCAATCACATTCAATTTCAAGTGCTAGCAGCAAAGGTTAATTCAAGGTAAGTACACAACTGTTGTGCTATTCTGGTCATACACAGTGCACGTAGCATTCTCGTCTGTTCCCAGCAAGCACAGTGTATTGAACATAAGAGAAGCTCCTGTTTAACTTAGTTTCCAATACTGAGTTGAACTAGATATGCCCCGTTTGTGGAGGAAGCACAGTTGTTTTTTTTTGGAGCTAGCTCACTGTACTGGCCCTATAGGAAACACAGTAGAATGCAAGAATGCCCTTTTCTCAAAAGCAGAGTGTTTTTCTTGTATGGCAGTCTAGGGTTCAATTAAACTTCCTAAACGATGTTGAATCACATTCAGTTTAAAGTTCTAGGAGCAAATGTTAATTCAGGGTAAGAACACCACTCTTGTTCTATTCTGAGCATACTCAGTGCAAATAGCGCTCACGGCTGTTCCCAGCAAGTACAGTGTATTGGACTGAAGAGAAGCTCCTGTTTTACTGAGTTTCTAATACTGAGTTGCACTAGATATGCCCCGTTCGTGGAGGAAGCACAGTTCTTTTGTTTTGAGCTAGCTCACAGTACTGGCCCTATAGGAAACACACTAGAGTGCAAAAATGCCCTTTTCTCAAAAGCAGAGTGTTTTTCTTGCATGGCAATCTAGGGTTCAATTAAACTTCCTAAACGGGGTTGAATCACATTCAGTTTAAATTCTATGAGTAAATGTTAATTCAGTCTAAGTACACCACTCTTGTGCTATTCAGGCCATACACAGTGCCAATAGTATTCGCGTCTGTTCCTAGCAATTACAGTGTATTGGACTGAAGAGAAGCTCCTGTTTTAATTAGTTTCCAATACTGAGTTGAACTAGATATGCCCCGTTTGTGTAGGAAGCTCAATTCTTCTGTTTTGAGATAGCTCACTGTAGTGGTCCTTTAGGAAACACATTATACTGCAAGAAAGCCCTTTTCTCATAAGCAGAGTGTTTTTCTTGTATGGCAAACTAGGGTTCAATTAAACTCTCTATAGGGAGTTGAATCACATTCAGTTTAATGTTCTAGCAGCAAGTATTAATTCAGGGCAAGAACACCACTCTTGGGCTATTCTGGCCATACACTGTGCAAATTGCATTCGTGCCTGTTCCCATCAAGTGAGTGTATTGTTGTGAAGAGAAGCTCCTGTTTTACTTAGTTTCCAATACTGAGTTGAACTAGATATGCCCCGTTTGTGGAGGAAGCTCAGTTCTTTTGTTTTGAGCTAGCACACTGTACTGGCCTAATAGGAAACACAGTAGATTGCAAGAATGCCCTTTTCTCAAAACCAGAGTGTTTTCCTTGTATTGCAAACTAGGGTTCAATTAAACTTCCTTAAGGGAATTGAATCACATTCAATTTCACATGCTTTCAGCAAGGGTTAATTCTGGGGAAGAACACCACTCTTGTGCTATTCTGGCCATACACAGTGCAAATAGCATTCGAGCCTGTTTCCAGCAAGTACAGTGTATTGGACTGAAGAGAAGCTCCTGTTTTACTTAGTTTCAAATACGGAGATTAACTAGATATGCCCCGTTTGTGTAGGAAGCACTGTTCTTTTGTTTTGAGCTAGCTCACTGTACTGACCCTACAGGAAAAAGAGTAGAGTGCAAGAATGCCCTTTTCTCAAAAGCAGAGTGTTTTTCTTCTAAGGGAAACAGGGGTTCAATTAAAGTTCCTGAAAGGAGTTGAATCACATTCAGTTTCAAGTGCTAGCAACAAGTGTTAATTCAGGGTAAGACACCACTCTTGTGCTATTCTGACCATACACAGTTCAAATTACCTTCCCGTCTGTTCCCAGCAAGTACAGTGTATTGGACTGAAGAGAAGCTCCTGTTTTAATTAGTTTCCAATACTGAGTTGAACTAGATATGCCCCGTTTGTGTAGGAAGCACAGTTCTTCTGTTTTGAGCTACCTCACTGTACTGGCCCTATAGGAAACACAGTAGTGTGCAAGAATGCCCTTTTCTCAAAAGCAGAGTGTTTTTCTTGAATGGCAAAATAGGGTTCAATTAAACTTCGTAAATGGAGTTGAATCACATTCAGTTTAAATTTCAAGCAGCAAAAGTTAATTCTGGGTAAGAACACCACCACTCTTGTGCTATTCTGGACATACACAGTACAAATAGCATTCGCGTCTGTTCCCAGCAAGTACAGTGTATTGGACTGAAGCGAAGCTAATGTTTTACTTAGTTTCC
Organism: Peromyscus maniculatus bairdii; assembly: GCF_049852395.1. Classification (NCBI taxonomy): domain Eukaryota; kingdom Metazoa; phylum Chordata; class Mammalia; order Rodentia; family Cricetidae; genus Peromyscus; species Peromyscus maniculatus. The sequence goes on along the minus strand of NC_134869.1, from coordinate 9,970,931 downwards.
AATACTGAGTTGAACTAGATATGCCCCGTTTGTGGAGAAGCACAGTTCTCTTTTTTTGAGCTAGCTCACTGTACTGGCCCTATAGGAAACACAGTAGAGTGCAAGAATGCCCTTTTCTCAAAAGCAGTGTGTTTTTCTTGTATGGCAAACTAGGGTTCAATTAAACTTCCTAAACGGAGTTGAATCACATTAAGTTTCAAGTGCTTGCAGCAAGTGTTAATTCAGGGTAAGAACACCGCTCTTGTGCTATTCTGGCCATACACAGTGCAAATAGCTTTCGAGCCTGTTCCCAGCAAGTACAGTGTATTGGACTGAAGAGAAGCTCCTGTTTTACTTAGTTTCCAATACTGAGTTGAACTAGATATGCCCTGTTTTTGTAGGAAGCACAGTTCTTTTGTTTTGAGCTAGCTCACTCTACTGGCCCCTTCGGAAACACAGTAGAGAGCAAGAATGACATTTCTCAAAAGCAGAGTGTTTTTCTTGTATGGCAAACTAGGGATCAATTAAACTTCCTAAACTGAGTTGATCCTATTCAGTTTCAAGTGATTGCAGCAAGTGTTAATTCAGGGTAAGAACACCACTCTTGTGCTATTTTGGCCATACACAGTGCAAATATCATTCGCTTATGTTCCCAGCAAGTACAGTGTATTGGACAGAAGAGATGCCCCTGTTTTACTTAGTTTCCAATAGTGAGTTGAACTAGATATGCCCCGTTTGTGGAGGAAGCAATGTTCTTTTGTTTTGTTTAGCTCACTGTACAGGACCTATTAGAATCAGATTAGAGTGCAAGAATGCCCTTTTCTCAAAAGCAGAGTATTTTTCTTGTATGGCAAACTACCGTTCAATTAAACTTCCTAACCGGAGTTGAATCACATTCAGTTTCAAGTGCTAGCAGCAAGTGTTAAATCAGGGTAAGAATACCACTCCTGTGCTATACTGGCCAAACACAGTGCAAATAGCATTCTCCTGTGTTCCCAGCAACTACAGTGTATTGGACTGAAGTGAAGCTCCTGTTTTACATAGTTTCCAATACTGAGTTGAATTAGATATGCCCTGTTTGTGGAGGAAGCACAGTTCTTTTGTTTTGAGCTAGCTCACTCTACTGGCCCTATAGGAAACAGAGTAGAGTGCATGAATGCCCTTTTCTCAAAAGCAGAGTGTTTTTGTTGTATGGCCAACTAGGGTTCAATTAAACTTCCTAAACGGAGTTGAATCACATTCAGATTCAAGTGCGTGCAGCAAGTGTTAATTCAGGGTAAGAACACCACTCTTGTGCTATTCTGGCCAAACACAGTACAAAATAGCATTCGCGTCTGTTCCCAGCAAGTACACTGTATTGGACTGAAGAGAAGCCCCTTTTTACTTAGTTTGCAATACTGAGTTGAACTAGATATGCCCCTTTTGTGGAGGAAGCTCAGTTCATTTTATTTGACGTAGCTCACTGCATTGACACTATAGGAAAAAGATTAGAATGCAAGAATGCCCTTTTATCAAAAGCATAGTGTTTTTCTTCTATGGCAAACAGGGGTTCAATTAAACATCCTAAACGGAATTCAATCACATTCAATTTCAAGTGCTAGCAGCAAAGGTTAATTCAAGGTAAGTACACAACTGTTGTGCTATTCTGGTCATACACAGTGCAATTAGCATTCTTGTCTGTTCCTAGCAAGCACAGTGTATTGAACATAAGAGAAGCTCCTGTTTAACTTAGTTTCCAATACTGAGTTGAACTAGATATGCCCCGTTTGTGGAGGAAGCACAGTTCTTTTTTTTGGAGCTAGCTCACTGTACTGGCCCTATAGGAAACACAGTAGAGTGCATGAATGCCCTTTTCTCAAAAGCAGAGTGTTTTTCTTGTATGGCCAACTAGGTTTCAATTAAACTTCCTAAACGGAGTTGAATCACATTCAGATTCCAGTGCGTGCAGCAAGTGTTAATTCAGGGTAAGAACACCACTCTTGTGCTATTCTGGCCAAACACAGTGCAAAATAGCATTCGCGTCTGTTCCCAGCAAGTACACTGTATTGGACTGAAGAGAAGCCCCTTTTTACTTAGTTTGCAATACTGAGTTGAACTAGATATGCCCCTTTTGTGGAGGAAGCTCAGTTCATTTTATTTGACGTACCTCACTGTATTGACACTATAGGTAAAAGATTAGAATGCAAGAATGCCCTTTTATCAAAAGCATAGTGTTTTTCTTCTATGGCAAACAGGGGTTCAATTAAACATCCTAAACGGAATTCAATCACATTCAATTTCAAGTGCTAGCAGCAAAGGTTAATTCAAGGTAAGTACACAACTTTTGTGCTATTCTGGTCATACACAGTGCAATTAGCATTCTCGTCTGTTCCCAGCAAGCACAGTGTATTGAACATGAGAGAAGCTCCTGTTTAACTTAGTTTCCAATACTGAGTTGAACTAGATATGCCTCGTTTGTGGAGGAAGCACAGTTCTTTTTTTTGGAGCTAGCTCACTGTACTGGCCCTATAGGAAACACAGTAGAGTGCAAGAATGCCCTTTTCTCAAAAGCAGAGTGTTTTTCTTGTATGGCAGTCTAGGGTTCAATTAAACTTCCTAAACGGTGTTGAATCACATTCAGTTTAAAGTTCTAGGAGCAAATGTTAATTCAGGGTAAGAACACCACTCTTGTTCTATTCTGAGCATACTCAGTGCAAATAGCGCTCGCGGCTGTTCCCAGCAAGTACAGTGTATTGGACTGAAGAGAAGCTCCTGTTTTACTGAGTTTCTAATACTGAGTTGCACTAGATATGCCCCGTTCGTGGAGGAAGCACAGTTCTTTTGTTTTGAGCTAGCTCACTGTACTGGCGTATAGGAAACACACTAGAGTGCAAACATGCCCTTTTCTCAAAAGCAGAGTGTTTTTCTTGTATGGCAATCTAGGGTTCAATTAAACTTCCTAAACGGGGTTGAATCACATTCAGTTTAAATTCTATGAGTAAATGTTAATTCAGTCTAAGTACACCACTCTTGTGCTATTCAGGCCATACACAGTGCCAATAGTATTCGCGTCTGTTCCTAGCAATTACAGTGTATTGGACTGAAGAGAAGCTCCTGTTTTAATTAGTTTCCAATACTGAGTTGAACTAGATATGCCCCGTTTGTGTAGGAAGCTCAATTCTTCTGTTTTGAGATAGCTCACTGTAGTGGTCCTTTAGGAAACACATTATACTGCAAGAAAGCCCTTTTCTCATAAGCAGAGTGTTTTTCTTGTATGGCAAACTAGGGTTCAATTAAACTCTCTATAGGGAGTTGAATCACATTCAGTTTAATGTTCTAGCAGCAAGTATTAATTCAGGGCAAGAACACCACTCTTGGGCTATTCTGGCCATACACTGTGCAAATTGCATTCGTGCCTGTTCCCATCAAGTGAGTGTATTGTTGTGAAGAGAAGCTCCTGTTTTACTTAGTTTCCAATACTGAGTTGAACTAGATATGCCCCGTTTGTGGAGGAAGCTCAGTTCTTTTGTTTTGAGCTAGCACACTGTACTGGCCTAAGAGGAAACACAGTAGATTGCAAGAATGCCCTTTTCTCAAAAGCAGAGTGTTTTCCTTGTATTGCAAACTAGGGTTCAATTAAACTTATTTAAGGGAATTGAATCACATTCAGTTTCACATGCTTTCAGCAAGGGTTAATTCTGGGGAAGAACACCACTCTTGTGCTATTCTGGCCATACACAGTGCAAATAGCATTCGAGCCTGTTTCCAGCAAGTACAGTGTATTGGACTGAAGAGAAGCTCCTGTTTTACTTAGTTTCGAATACGGAGTTTAACTAGATATGCCCCGTTTGTGTAGGAAGCACTGTTCTTTTGTTTTGAGCTAGCTCACTGTACTGACCCTACAGGAAAAAGAGTAGAGTGCAAGAATGCCCTTTTCTCAAAAGCAGAGTGTTTTTCTTCTAAGGGAAACAGGGGTTCAATTAAAGTTCCTGAAAGGAGTTGAATCACATTCAGTTTCAAGTGCTAGCAACAAGTGTTAATTCAGGGTAAGAACACCACTCTTGTGCTATTCTGACCATACACAGTGCAAATTACCTTCCCGTCTGTTCCCAGCAAGTACAGTGTATTGGACTGAAGAGAAGCTCCTGTTTTAATTAGTTTCCAATACTGAGTTGAACTAGATATGCCCCGTTTGTGTAGGAAGCACAGTTCTTCTGTTTTGAGCTAGCTCACTGTACTGGCCCTATAGGAAACACAGTAGAGTGCAAGAATGCCCTTTTCTCAAAAGCAGAGTGTTTTTCTTGAATGGCAAAATAGGGTTCAATTAAACTTCGTAAATGGAGTTGAATCACATTCAGTTTAAATTTCAAGCAGCAAATGTTAATTCTGGGTAAGAACACCACCACTCTTGTGCTATTCTGGACATACACAGTACAAATAGCATTCGCGTCTGTTCCCAGCAAGTACAGTGTATTGGACTGAAGCGAAGCTAATGTTTTACTTAGTTTCCAATACTGAGTTGAACTAGATATGCCCCGTTTGTGGAGCAAGCACAGTTCTCTTTTTTTGAGCTAGCTCACTGTACTGGCCCTATATGAAACATAGTAGAGTGCAAGAATGCCCTTTTCTCAAAAGCAGTGTGTTTTTCTTGTATGGCAAACTAGGGTTCAATTAAACTTCCTAAACGGAGTTGAATCACATTAAGTTTCAAGTGCTTGCAGCAAGTGTTAATTCAGGGTAAGAACACCGCTCTTGTGCTATTCTGACCATACACAGTGCAAATAGCTTTCGAGCCTGTTCCCAGCAAGTACAGTGTATTGAACTGAAGAGAAGCTCCTATTTTACTTAGTTTCCAATACTGAGTTGAACTAGATATGCCCTGTTTTTGTAGGAAGCACAGTTCTTTTGTTTTGAGCTAGTTCACTCTACTGGCCCCATCGGAAACACAGTAGAGAGCAAGAATGACATTTCTCAAAAGCAGAGTGTTTTTCTTGTATGGCAAACTAGGGATCAATTAAACTTCCTAAACTGAGTTGATCCCATTCAGTTTCAAGTGCTTGCAGCAAGTGTTAATTCAGGGTAAGAACACCACTCTTGTGCTATTTTGGCCATACACAGTGCAAATATCATTCGCTTATGTTCCCAGCAAGTACAGTGTATTGGACAGAAGAGATGCCCCTGTTTTACTTAGTTTCCAATAGTGAGTTGAACTAGATATGCCCCGTTTGTGGAGGAAGCAATGTTCTTTTGTTTTGTTTAGCTCACTGTACAGGACCTATTAGAAACAGATTAGAGTGCAAGAATGCCCTTTTCTCAAAAGCAGAGTATTTTTCTTGTATGGCAAACTACCGTTCAATTAAACTTCCTAACCGGAGTTGAATCACATTCAGTTTCAAGTGCTAGCAGCAAGTGTTAATTCAGGGTAAGAATACCACTCCTGTGCTATACTGGCCAAACACAGTGCAAATAGCATTCTCCTGTGTTCCCAGCAACTACAGTGTATTGGACTGAAGTGAAGCTCCTGTTTTACATAGTTTCCAATACTGAGTTGAATTAGATATGCCCTGTTTGTGGAGGAAGCACAGTTCTTTTGTTTTGAGCTAGCTCACTCTACTGGCCCTATAGGAAACACAGTAGAGTGCATGAATGCCCTTTTCTCAAAAGCAGAGTGTTTTTGTTGTATGGCCAACTAGGGTTCAATTAAACTTCCTAAACGGAGTTGAATCACATTCAGATTCAAGTGCGTGCAGCAAGTGTTAATTCAGGGTAAGAACACCACTCTTGTGCTATTCTGGCCAAACACAGTGCAAAATAGCATTCACGTCTGTTCCCAGCAAGTACACTGTATTGGACTGAAGAGAAGCCCCTTTTTACTTAGTTTGCAATACTGAGTTGAACTAGATATGCCCCTTTTGTGGAGGAAGCTCAGTTCATTTTATTTGACGTAGCTCACTGTATTGACACTATAGGAAAAAGATTAGAATGCAAGAATGCCCTTTTATCAAAAGCATAGTGTTTTTCTTCTATGGCAAACAGGGGTTCAATTAAACATCCTAAACGGAATTCAATCACATTCAATTTCAAGTGCTAGCAGCAAAGGTTAATTCAAGGTAAGTACACAACTTTTGTGCTATTCTGGTCATACACAGTGCAATTAGCATTCTCGTCTGTTCCCAGCAAGCACAGTGTATTGAACATAAGAGAAGCTCCTGTTTAACTTAGTTTCCAATACTGAGTTGAACTAGATATGCCTCGTTTGTGGAGGAAGCACAGTTCTTTTTTTTGGAGCTAGCTCACTGTACTGGCCCTATAGGTAACACAGTAGAGTGCAAGAATGCCCTTTTCTCAAAAGCAGAGTGTTTTTCTTGTATGGCAGTCTAGGGTTCAATTAAACTTCCTAAACGGTGTTGAATCACATTCAGTTTAAAGTTCTAGGAGCAAATGTTAATTCAGGGTAAGAACACCACTCTTGTTCTATTCTGAGCATACTCAGTGCAAATAGCGCTCGCGGCTGTTCCCAGCAAGTACAGTGTATTGGACTGAAGAGAAGCTCCTGTTTTACTGAGTTTCTAATGCTGAGTTGCACTAGATATGCCCCGTTCGTGGAGGAAGCACAGTTCTTTTGTTTTGAGCTAGCTCACTGTACTGGCGTATAGGAAACACACTAGAGTGCAAACATGCCCTTTTCTCAAAAGCAGAGTGTTTTTCTTGTATGGCAATCTAGGGTTCAATTAAACTTCCTAAACGGGGTTGAATCACATTCAGTTTAAATTCTATTAGTAAATGTTAATTCAGTCTAAGTACACCACTCTTGTGCTATTCACGCCATACACAGTGCCAATAGTATTCGCGTCTGTTTCTAGCAATTACAGTGTATTGGACTGAAGAGAAGCTCCTGTTTTAATTAGTTTCCAATACTGAGTTGAACTAGATATGCCCCGTTTGTGTAGGAAGCTCAATTCTTCTGTTTTGAGATAGCTCACTGTAGTGGTCCTTTAGGAAACACATTATACTGCAAGAAAGCCCTTTTCTCATAAGCAGAGTATTTTTCTTGTATGGCAAACTAGGGTTCAATTAAACTCTCTATAGGGAGTTGAATCACATTCAGTTTAATGTTCTAGCAGCAAGTATTAATTCAGGGCAAGAACACCACTCTTGGGCTATTCTGGCCATACACTGTGCAAATTGCATTCGTGCCTGTTCCCATCAAGTGAGTGTATTGTTGTGAAGAGAAGCTCCTGTTTTACTTAGTTTCCAATACTGAGTTGAACTAGATATGCCCCGTTTGTGGAGGAAGCTCAGTTCTTTTGTTTTGAGCTAGCACACTGTACTGGCCTAAGAGGAAACACAGTAGATTGCAAGAATGCCCTTTTCTCAAAAGCAGAGTGTTTTCCTTGTATTGCAAACTAGGGTTCAATTAAACTTCCTTAAGGGAATTGAATCACATTCAGTTTCACATGCTTTCAGCAAGGGTTAATTCTGGGGAAGAACACCACTCTTGTGCTATTCTGGCCATACACAGTGCAAATAGCATTCGAGCCTGTTTCCAGCAAGTACAGTGTATTGGACTGAAGAGAAGCTCCTGTTTTACTTAGTTTCGAATACGGAGTTTAACTAGATATGCCCCGTTTGTGTAGGAAGCACTGTTCTTTTGTTTTGAGCTAGCTCACTGTACTGACCCTACAGGAAAAAGAGTAGAGTGCAAGAATGCCCTTTTCTCAAAAGCAGAGTGTTTTTCTTCTAAGGGAAACAGGGGTTCAATTAAAGTTCCTGAAAGGAGTTGAATCACATTCAGTTTCAAGTGCTAGCAACAAGTGTTAATTCAGGGTAAGAACACCACTCTTGTGCTATTCTGACCATACACAGTGCAAATTACCTTCCCGTCTGTTCCCAGCAAGTACAGTGTATTGGACTGAAGAGAAGCTCCTGTTTTAATTAGTTTCCAATACTGAGTTGAACTAGATATGCCCCGTTTGTGTAGGAAGCACAGTTCTTCTGTTTTGAGCTAGCTCACTGTACTGGCCCTATAGGAAACACAGTAGAGTGCAAGAATGCCCTTTTCTCAAAAGCAGAGTGTTTTTCTTGAATGGCAAAATAGGGTTCAATTAAACTTCGTAAATGGAGTTGAATCACATTCAGTTTAAATTTCAAGCAGCAAATGTTAATTCTGGGTAAGAACACCACCACTCTTGTGCTATTCTGGACATACACAGTACAAATAGCATTCGCGTCTGTTCCCAGCAAGTACAGTGTATTGGACTGAAGCGAAGCTAATGTTTTACTTAGTTTCCAATACTGAGTTGAACTAGATATGCCCCGTTTGTGGAGCAAGCACAGTTCTCTTTTTTTGAGCTAGCTCACTGTACTGGCCCTATATGAAACATAGTAGAGTGCAAGAATGCCCTTTTCTCAAAAGCAGTGTGTTTTTCTTGTATGGCAAACTAGGGTTCAATTAAACTTCCTAAACGGAGTTGAATCACATTAAGTTTCAAGTGCTTGCAGCAAGTGTTAATTCAGGGTAAGAACACCGCTCTTGTGCTATTCTGGCCATACACAGTGCAAATAGCTTTCGAGCCTGTTCCCAGCAAGTACAGTGTATTGAACTGAAGAGAAGCTCCTATTTTACTTAGTTTCCAATACTGAGTTGAACTAGATATGCCCTGTTTTTGTAGGAAGCACAGTTCTTTTGTTTTGAGCTAGTTCACTCTACTGGCCCCATCGGAAACACAGTAGAGAGCAAGAATGACATTTCTCAAAAGCAGAGTGTTTTTCTTGTATGGCAAACTAGGGATCAATTAAACTTCCTAAACTGAGTTGATCCCATTCAGTTTCAAGTGCTTGCAGCAAGTGTTAATTCAGGGTAAGAACACCACTCTTGTGCTATTTTGGCCATACACAGTGCAAATATCATTCGCTTATGTTCCCAGCAAGTACAGTGTATTGGACAGAAGAGATGCCCCTGTTTTACTTAGTTTCCAATAGTGAGTTGAACTAGATATGCCCCGTTTGTGGAGGAAGCAATGTTCTTTTGTTTTGTTTAGCTCACTGTACAGGACCTATTAGAAACAGATTAGAGTGCAAGAATGCCCTTTTCTCAAAAGCAGAGTATTTTTCTTGTATGGCAAACTACCGTTCAATTAAACTTCCTAACCGGAGTTGAATCACATTCAGTTTCAAGTGCTAGCAGCAAGTGTTAATTCAGGGTAAGAATACCACTCCTGTGCTATACTGGCCAAACACAGTGCAAATAGCATTCTCCTGTGTTCCCAGTAACTACAGTGTATTGGACTGAAGAGAAGCTCCTGTTTTACTGAGTTTCTAATACTGAGTTGCACTAGATATGCCCCGTTTGTGTAGGAAGCACAGTTCTCTTGTTTTGAGCTAGCTCACTGTACTGGCCCTATAGGAAACACACTAGAGTGCAAGAATGCCCTTTTCTCAAAAGCAGATTGTTTTCCTTGTATGGCCAACTAGGGTTCAATTTAACTTCCTAAACGGAGTTGAATCACATTCAGTTTCAAGTGCTAGCAGCAAGTGTTAATTCAGGTTAAGAACACCACTCCTGTGCTATTCTGGCCATACACACTGCAAATAGCATTCGCGTCGGTTCCCAGCAAGTACAGTGTATTGTACTGAACAGAAGCTCCTCTTTTACTTAGTTTGCAATACTGAGTTGAACTACATATGCCCGGATTGTGCAAGAATCACAGTTCTTTTTTTTTTGAGCTAGCTCACTGTACTGGCCCTATATGAAACACAGTAGAGTGCAAGAATGACTTTTTCTCAAAAGCAGAGTTTTTTTCCTATATGTCAGACTAGGTTTTAATTAAACTTTCTAAAGGGAGTTGAATCAAATTCACTTTCAAGTGCTAGCAGCAAGTGTTAAATCAGGGTATGAACACCACTCTTGTGCTATACTGGCCATACACAGTGCAAATAGCATTCTCCTGTGTTCCCAGCAAGTACAGTGTAATTGACTGAAGTGAAGCTCCGGTTTTACTTAGTTTCCAATACTGAGTTGAATTAGATATGCCCCGTTAGTGTAGGAAGCACAGTTCTTTTGCTTTGAGGTGGCTCACTGTACTGACCCTATAGGAAAAAGAGTAGAGTGCAAGAATGCCCTTTTATCAAAAGCAGAGTGTTTTTCTTCTATGGCAAACAGGGATTCAATTAAACATCCTAAACGGAATTCAATCACATTCAATTTCAAGTGCTAGCAGCAAACGTTAATTCAGGGTAAGTATACAACTGTTGTGCTATTCTGGTCATACACAGTGCACGTATCATTCTCGTCTGTTCCCAGCAAGTACAGTGTATTGGACTGAAGAGAAGCTCCTGTTTTACTTAGTTTCCAATACTGAGTTGAACTAGATATACTCCGTTTGTGTAGGAAGCACAGTTCTTTTGTTTTGACCTAGCTCACTGTACAGGACCTATTGGAAACAGATTAGAGTGCAAGAATGCCCTTTTCTCAAAAGCAGAGTATTTTTCTTGTATGGCAAACTAGGGTTCAATTAAACTTCCTAAACAGAGTTGAATCTCATTCAGTTTCAAGTGCTAACAGGAAGTGTTAATTCAGGGAAAGATCACCACTCTTGTGCTCTTTTGGCTATACACAGTGCAAATTACATTCGCGTCTGTTCCCAGCAACTACACTGTATTGGAGTGAAGAGAAGCTTCTTTTTTACTTAGTTTCCAATACTCAGTTGAACTAGATATGGCCCGTTTGTGTAGTAAGCACAGTTCTTTTGTTTTGAGCTAGCTCACTATACTGGCCCTATAGGAAACATATTAGACTCCAAGAATGCCCTTTTCTCAAAAGCAGAGTGTTTTTCTTGTATGGCAGTCTAGGGTTCAATTAAACTTCCTAAACGGTGTTGAATCACATTCAGTTTAAAGTTCTAGGAGCAAATGTTAATTCAGGGAAAGAATACCCTTCTTGTTCTATTCTGAGCATACTCAGTGCAAGTAGCGCTCGCGGCTGTTCCCAGCAAGTACAGTGTATTGGACTGAAGAGAAGCTCCTGTTTTACTGAGTTTCTAATACTGAGTTGCACTAGATATGCCCCGTTCGTGGAGGAAGCACAGTTCTTTTGTTTTGAGCTAGCTCACTGTACTGGCCCTATAGGAAACACACTAGAGTGCAAAAATAACCTTTTCTCAAAAGCAGAGTGTTTTTCTTGTATGGCAATCTAGGGTTCAATTAAACTTCATAAACGGGGTTGAATCACATTCAGTTTAAATTCTATGAGTAAATGTTAATTCAGCTAAGTACACCACTCTTGTGCTATTCTGGCCATACACAGTGCCAATAGTATTCGCGTCTGTTCCTAGCAATTACAGTGTATTGGACTGAAGAGAAGCTGCTGTTTTACTTAGTTTCCAATACTGAGTTGAACTAGATATGCCCCGTTTGTGTAGGAAGCTCAATTCTTCTGTTTTGAGATAGCTCACTGTAGTGGTCCTTTAGGAAACACATTAAACTGCAAGAAAGCCCTTTTCTCAAAAGCAGAGTGTTTTTCTTGTATGGCAAACTAGGGTTCAATTAAACTCTCTATAGGGAGTTGAATCACATTCAGTTTAATGTTCTAGCAGCAAGTATTAATTCAGGGCAAGAACACCACTCTTGGGCTATTCTGGCCATACACTGTGCAAATTGCATTCGTGCCTGTTCCCATCAAGTGAGTGTATTGTTGTGAAGAGAAGCTCCTGTTTTACTTAGTTTCCAATACTGAGTTGAACTAGATATGCCCCATTTGTGGAGGAAGCTCAGTTCTTTTGTTTTGAGCTAGCACACTGTACTGGCCTAATAGGAAACACAATAGATTGCAAGAATGCCCTTTTCTCAAAAGCAGAGTGTTTTCCTTGTATTGCAAACTAGGGTTCAATTAAACTTCCTTAAGGGAATTGAATCACATTCAGTTTCACATGCTTTCAGCAAGGGTTAATTCTGGGGAAGAACACCACTCTTGTGCTATTCTGGCCATATACAGTGCAAATAGCATTCGAGCCTGTTTCCAGCAAGTACAGTGTATTGGACTGAAGAGAAGCTCCTGTTTTACTTAGTTTCGAATACGGAGTTTAACTAGATATGCCCCGTTTGTGTCGGAAGCACTGTTCTTTTGTTTTGAGCTAGCTCACTGTACTGACCCTACAGGAAAAAGAGTAGAGTGCAAGAATGCCCTTTTCTCAAAAGCAGAGTGTTTTTCTTCTAAGGGAAACAGGGGTTCAATTAAAGTTCCTGAAAGGAGTTGAATCACATTCAGTTTCAAGTGCTAGCAACAAGTGTTAATTCAGGGTAAGAACACCACTCTTGTGCTATTCTGACCATACACAGTGCAAATTACCTTCCAGTCTGTTCCCAGCAAGTACAGTGTATTGGACTGAAGAGAAGCTCCTGTTTTAATTAGTTTCCAATACTGAGTTGAACTAGATATGCCCCGTTTGTGTAGGAAGCACAGTTCTTCTGTTTTGAGCTAGCTCACTGTACTGGCCGTATAGGAAACACAGTAGAGTGCAAGAATGCCCTTTTCTCAAAAGCAGAGTGTTTTTCTTGAATGGCAAACTAGGGTTCAATTAAAGTTCGTAAATGGAGTTGAATCACATTCAGTTTAAATGTCAAGCAGCAAATGTTAATTCTGGGTAAGAACACCACCACTCTGGTGCTATTCTGGACATACACAGTACAAATAGCATTCGCGTCTGATTCCAGCAAGTACAGTGTATTGGACTGAAGTGAAGCTAATGTTTTACTTAGTTTCCAATACTGAGTTGAACTAGATATGCCCCGTTTGTGGAGCAAGCACAGTTCTCTTTTTTTGAGCTAGCTCACTGTACTGGCCCTATAGGAAAAACAGTTGAGTGCAAGAATGCCCTTTTCTCAAAAGCAGTGTGTTTTTCTTGTATGGCAAACTAGGGTTCAATTAAACTTCCTAAACGGAGTTGAATCACATTAAGTTTCAAGTGCTTGCAGCAAGTGTTAATTCAGGGTAAGGACACCGCTCTTTTGCTATTCTGGCCATACACAGTGCAAATAGTTTTCGAGCCTGTTCCCAGCAAGTACAGTGTATTGGACTGAAGAGAAGCTCCTGTTTTACTTAGTTTCCAATACTGAGTTGAACTAGATATGCCCTGTTTTTGTAGGAAGCACAGTTCTTTTGTTTTGAGCTAGCTCACTATACTGGCTCTATAGCAAACATATTAGACTGCAAGAATACCCTTTTCTCAAAAGCAGAGTGTTTTTCTTGTATGGCAATCTAGGGTTCAATTAAACTTCCTAAACGGAGTTGAATCACATTCAGTTTAAAGTTCTAGGAACAAATGTTAATTCAGGGTAAGAGCAGCACTCTTGTGCTATTCTGGCCATACACAGTGCAAATTACATTCGCGTATGTTCACAGCAAATACAGTGAATTGGACTGAAGAGAAGCTCCTATTTTACTTAGTTTCCATTACCGTGTTGAAATAGAGAAGCCCCGTTCGTGTAGGAAGCACAGTTCTTTTGTTTTGAGCTAGCTCACTGTACTGGCCCTATAGGAAACACACTATAGTGCAAAAATGCCATTTTCTCAAAAGCAGAGTGTTTTTCTTGTTTGGAAAAAAAGGGTTCAATTAGACTTCCTAAACGGAGTTGAATCACATTCAGTTTCAAGTGCTTGCAGCAAGTGTTAATTCAGTGTAAGAACACCACTCTTGTTCTGTTCTGTGCTATGCCTACAGCTTTGACACCTGTGTAGCTGTAGCAAAGCATGCCGCTGCACTGGATTCCAGCAGCTGAAGGGTTGATGTTAGTGCTTCTTGGAGCGAGGCCTCAGGTGGTTCCCCTACAATCAGCAGTCGCCATGCAGCCTGAGGATTCCAGGACGCCGTGTAGGACAAGATGGCCTTGGCAACAGTCCTTGTTTGCACTAATCATGCTTTTTCTCTGTATGTCTTTTCTGTGTCGGGGTGAGTGAATCATTAAAGAAAGTAACAACTTTGGAGTGATTTGCCTTTTATGGAAAAGCTAGCCAGGACTAGAAAGCCTTGGTGCCTTTATAGTAAGGAATAAAGTCAACAGATCATAGAAAATATGAAGCTAGCCCTAAGGTATTGGTATAGAAGGGTATATGACAATTAGAAAGATAGATGAGTGTATAATAGTGAGGAAGAAATAAATGAAATTATACAAAAACTATATAGAGGGTGAGTTAAACCTTGGCTGGTAAAAGTCTGGTTTTCACAGATGTGGTCTTTGGCGCGAGACAAATTTCACAAAATTCTGAGATCATGCCCTTAAGCAACAACCACAATGAACTCCAAGCTGCGGAAGTGATACACAGAAATAGATACTGATATACTTTGCTATTGTTTTTTGCTGATTCTGTATAATTGTAAAAGTTTGCTGATTCTGTGTAATTGTAAAAGTTAACAGTCTGATGTAATCCCCTGGCAAGTTCCTGGATTGTAAAAGAATATAAGCACTGGTTTTGCAGAAGTAAATCTGCAGCAGCAAATCAATCCATCGTGTGTCTGTCTGTCATTTCCTCGCCGATTCCTGACTACTCCTCGAGCCTTCTCCCTGGTTCTCCCGCAGTGGTGGTCTCCTTCTGGGTGGTCTGTGTCAGGTGGCGCCCGAACAGGGACTTGAAGGACAGGTAATCTTTCCCCTCTTTTCTTTCCTCAGATGTCAGGTACGGCTCTTACCTGGGAGCTGTGGTCCCGCCGGTAAAGGATCACCGGTTAAGAGTAAGTAATCAAGGAATCATGGGTCACGCATTTACTAAGAATGAAAAAATGTTGGTAACTATGATACAACACATGTTAACCAAATCAGGGTTCCGGACATCAGTTTCAGATGTGGAACAGTTTATTGAATTTCTAAGAAAGACTAGCCCTTGGTTCGTTGAGGAAGGCTCCTTGACTTCAGATGAATGGAAGAGAGTGGGGAAAGAAATGCGTAAATATGTACAGATCAATGGCGAAAAGACTTAGCCCCCTCACGCATTTCAATTATGGTTTCATTTGAGGGATCTCTTGTCAGAGACAACCCCGTTTCAGGGACTTTGCAGAGAAACCGCTTCTGATCAGGGGGAATCCCCTATTTATGAGGAAGTAGGCCAGGAGGAAGGAGACGAGGGAGAGTATATGCCGCTCACTGCCTCTACTCCTCCTCTGCAGTATAGCACTATTTTAGAAGACAATAATGATGATTGGGGTCTTGATGATCAACAAGCAGAGCAGGAATGGGAAGATGATCATCGGGATCACTCTGATAATCCCCGATCTCTTAAGGTGCTTGGCGCTGCGGCCAGTCAGCGGCCCGTGCCAAACCCAGGAAGCATCCTCCTTTGCCTCCTGTTGGCTTCCAAGGGGCCATGGCAGAGGCACGCAGGACGGGGGACGCCTCTTTTGGGGTCTTTCCTGTTACAGAATCATGGGATGATGAGGGTCCTGTATGGGAGCCCCTCTCATTAAAGGTGTTAAAAGAATTGCAATCTGCAGTGAAAAGTGTTGGGGCTTCTGCTCCCTACACACTGCAGATAGTGGATGTGGTTGCCAGCTCTTGGTTAACACCCTATGACTGGATGCAAACCGCAAAGGCCACTCTCAGCCCTGGGGATTATATCCTCTGGAGGACTGAGTATGAAGACAAGAGTAAAGAAACTGTGGTACAATCCCTCAGGAAACGTGGCCCTAAGCCCACTATGTCAATGCTTATGGGGACAGAGGATTACACCACCCCACAATCTCAGACCAAGATACCCAGAGATATCTTGCAATTGATAACAACCAATGCCGTACAATCATGGCGTAAGATTCCTCCTCGGGGAACCAAAGGAGGAGCAGTGGTCAGCATTAGGCAAGGTACTGAGGAATCTTAACCAGAGTGTATAGGTAGACTTGAGGAAGCTATTTCTAGAATGCTCCCTCCCTCTGAGGGAACGGACATTCTTTTAAAGCAGTTAGCCTGGGAAAATGCCAATGCTCTCTGTCAGGATCTGATTAGGCCAATCAGAAAAACAGGAACCCTGCAAGATTATATAAAAGCATGCCAGGATGCCTTACCGGTTGTAGTGCAAGGAATGGCCTACGCCGCAGCAATGAAAAGACAGAAATTTAGCGCCTATGTAAAACAGACATATGGGAATGGCAAGAAGGCCACCCAATCTCCTACTTGTTTTCAATGTGGGAAAGAAGGACATATGCAAAAAGATTGCAGGCAGGGAAACAGAGCAGGACCCAAAAAGGGGGTTCCTGGCCTATGCCCTTGCTGCAAAAAAGGTAGACATTGGAGAAATGAGTGCAAATCAAAGTTTCATAAGGATGGAACTCCCCTAGGTAGGGGAGGTTTCGATGATGATCTAGAAGAGACAAAAAACTAGGTCAGGGGTGTTCTCCTAACCCAGCACCCAAGGGAGAGGAGGCCAAGCAAAGGGCACCTCCATCAGGGTTAAACCCTGATGCTCCAGAATTTACCATTCATGATTTGCCAAGAGCAACCCCAGAGAGTGCCGGCTTGGATCTTGCTAGCACTAAGGATATGATATTATCCAAATGGGATGGAGTGACATTGGTCCCCACTAATGTGAAAGGTACTCTGTTGCCACAAACTGTAGGAATAGTCATTGGACGAAGCTCCAATTATCAAAAGAATTTTGAAGTCCTACCAGGAGTTATTGATGCAGATACAGAAAATACAATCAAGGTTATGGTGAAACCATTAGCTGAAACTATACAAATTCATAAAGGACAGAGGCTAGCTCAATTGATTCTTTTGCCTTTTGTTAAGTTGCCCAATCCTGTTATTAAAGCTGCTCGAGGGCAAGGGCAGTTTGGATCCACTGAAGGTGCATTCATGATACAGGATCTCGGAGAGAGACCCTTTAAATGTATTATGATCAATGGACGGAAGTTTCGGGGTCTGATGGATACAGGTGCAGACAGGACCTGTATAGCTGCCTCAGATTGGCCCAGTAGCTGGCCCGTCCATAAGACAGGTTCTTCTTTGTTAGGGCTTGGCTCTGCTTCAGGAGTTATGCAGAGCACTGCATTATTAAAATGGAAGAGTGAAGGCAGGGAAGGATTGATTCAACCTTTTGTGCTTCCTTCTCTTCCCTTTACACTATGGAGAAGAGATATGTTAGATTCCATGGATATAAAGTTAGTAACCTCAGACCAAATTAGTCATCAAAATTTTTCATAGGGGCCACTGCAGAACATCTATATGCAGATAAAATAGAGTGGCTTACTCAGGAGCCCGTATGGGTGAGTCAGTGGCCCCTAACAACAGAAAAAATACAGGCTCTAGAACAGCTGGTGCAGGAACAATTACAAAAAGGACACATAATAGAGTCCAATAGTCCATGGAACACTCCTGTCTTTGTAATTAAAAAGAAATCAGGAAAATGGAGACTGTTACAGGATCTTAGAGCAATTAATGCAGTCATGAAAGACATGGGACCTTTACAGCCTGGTCTGCCCTCACCAGTGGCTGTGCCACAAGGATGGCATATAATTGTCATAGATTTACAGGATTGCTTTTTTACCATTAAACTTAATCCCTCAGATAGTAAATATTTTGCCTTTAGTGTTCCCTCAGAGAATTTTAAGCAGCCTTTTAGGAGGTATCAATGGGTAACTTTACCACAAGGAATGAAAAATTCACCCACATTGTGTCAGAAATTTGTAGACTTGGCTTTACAAAAGACAAGACAGGAACATCGTGATTTGTATCTTATTCATTATATGGATGACATACTTTTGGCTCATAAAGATAAAACCCAGCTGGAAAAAATATTAGAAAAAACTATTGAAGCATTAATGCTATATGGTCTAGTAATAGCCCCTGATAAGGTGCAAAGAGATAGGCCTTTGAATTATTTGGGTAAATTATTAAAGAAGGTTATATTACTTCTCAAAAGGTTTCTATTAGAAGAGATAAATTAAAGACTTTGAATGATTTTCAAAAACTATTAGGTGACATTAATTGGCTTAGACCTTATTTAAAAATTACCACTGGTATGTTAAGTCCATTGTATACAATTCTTCAAGGTGATTCTAATCCAAAATCAAAACGGGAATTGACCAAGGAAGCTATTGAAGCCTTACAATTGGTAGAGAAAGCCTTAACTGAAGCCAGAGTACAACAGATAAATTATGAAAAACCTTGGTCTTTACTAATTTTTGCAACTTCCTATACACCTACTGCCTGCCTATGGCAGGACGGGGTGTTGGAATGGCTACGTTTACCACACACTCAAGCAAAAATGTTAGCTGATTATCCATATTTGTGTTCCCTGTTAATTTGCAAAGGCCGCAATCGGTCCAGAGAATTATTTGGCAGAGAGCCTCATACTATTATCATTCCATATAATAAGGCACAATTAGAAAATTTATATCAATTCAATGAAGATTGGATATTGGCATTAAAAATTATACAGGCCAAATATTGTATCATTACCCTAGACATCCTATAATAGAATTTGCAAGGCATGTGGAACTAGTATTTCCTGTCTGTCTGGTTCTCTCATAGCCCCCTAGATCATGCTGTAAATATTTTTACAGACGGTTCTTCCACAGGAAAAGCTGCGGTTTTTACCCAGACACATGGGCTGTGGGTAGAGGAAGGAGAGAAAACTTCTGCACAGCAAGCAGAAATAAGAGCTGTTATTTTAGCTTTTGAGACGTTTCCTCAGGAGCTTAACTTTTTACAGATTCTAAATATGTAGCTAATTTGTTTCCAGCATTAGAAACTGCTCTTTTATTAGGGAAGTCCCCTATTTTACCATTTTTATAAAAATTACAGAATTTGGTACACAATAGATCACAAAAATTTTATGTGGGATACATAAGGGGACATAGCAAATTACCTGGCCCACTGGCTCAAGGAAATGCTATGGCAGATTTACTAACACAGAATTCTTTAGGAGCCTTTGCTATACAAGAGGCTCAACAGAGTCATGCATTGCATCATCAGAATGCATCTGCTTTGAGCAAAATGTTCTCTATAACAAGAGAACAAGCAAGACAAATAGTGAGGGAATGTACACATTGCCCTCCTATTCATCACCCACGAAAAATGGGTGTAAACCCTAGAGGTTTAAAACCAAATGTCATTTGGCAAATGGATGTGACTCATGTCTCCTCCTTTGGTAGGATGGGATATGTCCATGTTACAGTGGACACTTATTCTCACTTCACTTTTGCCTCAGCTAGGACTGGAGAAGCAGTCAAAGATGTGGTTCAGCATCTCATACAGTGTTTTCAGATTATGGGCCTTCCATCACAAATAAAGACAGATAATGGGCCAGCATATACTTCTAAAGCATTTGAGCAATTTTGCAACCAGTGGGGAATTGCTCACACTACAGGAATACCCTATAATCCACAGGGACAAGCTATCATAGAAAGAACTCATCAAAATCTAAAGCTGCAAATAGAGAGGCTGCAAGCCTCAAATGGGTACTTTACTCCTCATCATGTTTTATCTCATGCCCTATTTGTGCTTAATCATCTTAATACTAATGACAAAGGACTCACTGCAGCCCTAATTCACTGGGATCATGAGTTCCACAGTACACCTCTGCCATTGGTGTATTGGAAGGATTTATTGTCTGGCACATGGAAGGGACCGGATGTCCTCATAACCGCGGGACGAGGGTATGCTTGTGTCTTTCCACAGGATGCCGATTCCCCTATCTGGATCCCGGATCGCCTTATCCGACCTGCAAAGGGAGAGAAGGCGCAAGCACCGCTGGAGGAAGCAACACAAGAAGCTGCTGATGGAAATGAAGAAGATGAAACTCGGCGGCGAGAAAATGAAAGTGACTTGGTCGCAGATTCGGCTTCTGACTCGGAACGCGAAGAAGCTGCTGATTGAGCAAGGAAAACCCTCACCGCTTCATTTTATTTCATTGCCCTTTTGTCTTTGCTCTGTGCTCCATTACCAGTAGCTCAGGGAGTTTCCTTTTGGGCGTATGTTCCTAATCCCCCGATTATTCAGCCAGTGGGATGGTTAGATGGGGAACCCATCAAAGTGTTGACAAATGATTCAGTCAGGTTGGGTGGAGCTCAAGATTCTGACGCTCGCAGCAGCTCCTCCTCTCTTATAAATTTTGAAGGCAGAGCAGATTCACTACCAATCTGCCTGACGCTGCAAGGGAAGGTGCCTTACGGCTGCTTTCCCACATCTTATAGAACCTTCCTGACTGACAGTCCAGACAAAGCGAGTGCTGGTAGGCGATGGGTTTGGGAGCTACAGATGCAAACTTTAGGAGACAAACTGTATAGAGATAATTTTACTCAAGTTAATACTATTCCTATAACTCCTTGCATTCAAAAATATAGAGACAAGGATCAATTTTGGGATTCTTCCTTGTCCAAGTTTCCAGCTTGGTTGACTTGTGGCTTTCCTAATGCTGCTGCGTGGTATGAACCACGGGGGTCGTTGGATGTGCTTAAAGTTTGGGACTACTCTAATTCTAATGACAAAGGAGAGACCTATAAAGATTACTTGAATACTCATAAAGAGAAATTTCATGAGTATGTCTTTGAGGGAAATGGAGAGCCCCTTAGGAGATGGTTTTCTCCAGGCCTTGTGGAGCCCACCTGGTTTGCAAAACAAGGCAACATCACTAGAAAACATTCTGATTTATTTAGGCTTGTTGCAGCTGCCAATATGATGTTAGAGAAAAAACCTAACCATACTCAACCAGAGGCCATTGGTCTTCGAGCCTGCGTATCCTACCCTAATGCTTTACTCTTGGCACAATCTTCCTTTGTTAATATTTCACAAGATGGTAATTCATTTCGGATAATTTGTAGTTCTTGTAAATTAACAAATTGTATCACTTCCTCAGATCCGAAAGAGTTGGGAACTGTGATTATGGTCAGGTGACCTCCTTTTGTCATGTTGCCTGTGGAACTAGGCCCTGAGCCTTGGTATGATAATTCAGTCTAACAAGTATTGAATACTTTGAGAGATTTGATTCGGCCAAAACGGTTTGTTGCTGCATTAATTTTGGGCATTACTGTATTGATTTCTATAATTACTACTTTTGCTATTGCAACTACAGCTCTAGTTCAAGAAATTCATACTGCTCATTATGTGAATACTCTTAGTAAGAATATTACTATGGCTCTGCTCGAGCAGGAGGCTATAGATAAGAAAGTAGAGTCAAAATTAATGTTTTAGAAGAAGTGGTTTTGGCTTTAGGACAAGATATTTCTAACCTCAAAACCACAATGTTTGCTCGCTGCCATGGTAATTTTAAGTCCATCTGTGTTACTCCATTACCTTATAATACTTCTCAGCCTTGGGAAAAGGTCAAGGCCCACCTGCAGGGTGTCTGGCAAGATACAGATATTACTCATGATCTAGATGCACTTCAGAAAGATATCTCAGCTATGAGTCAGGCTCATTTGCAGATAGGAGGTTTACAAGACCTGGTTTCAGAAATAGAAAAGGGAATCAAAGATTTGAATCCGATGGATTGGCTGCAATATTTTATAGTCATTGGAGTGCTTATTTTACTGGTGGTGTTTGTCATCTTTCTTTTCCCCTGTCTCATTAAATGTCTCTATACTTCTATACAAACAGTGCAACAGGACATGTTCGAGCTTCATTTTAAAAACAGAAAAGGGAGAACTGCTACGCCTACAGCTGTGACAACTTTGTAGCTGTAGCAAAGCATGCCGCTGCACTGGAGTCCAGCAGCTGAAGGGTTGAGGTTAGTGCTTCTTGGAGCAAGGCCTCCGGAGGTTCCCCCACAATCAGCAGTCGCCATGCAGCCTGAGGATTCCAGGACGCCGTGGAGGACAAGATGGCCTTGGCAACAGTCCTTGTTTGCACTAATCATGCTTTTTCTCTGTATGTCTTTTCTGTGTCGGGTGGAGTGAATCATGAAGGAAAGAAACAACTCCAAAGTTGTTTTTGCCTTTTATGGAAAGGCTAGCTGGGACTAGAAAGCCTTGGTGCCTTTATAGTAAGGAATAAAGTCAACAGATCATAGAAAATATGAAGCCAGCCCTAAGGTATTGGTATAGAAGGGTATATGACAATTAGAAAGATAGATGAGTGTATAATAGTGAGGAAGAAATAAATGAAATTATACAAAAACTATATAGAGGGTGACTTAAACCTTGGCTGGTAAAAGTCTGGTTTTCACAGATGTGGTCTTTGGCGTGAGACAGATTTCACAAAATTCTGAGATCATGCCCTTAAGCAACAACCACAATGAACTCCAAGCTGTGGAAGTGATACACAGAAATAGATACTGATATACTTTGCTATTGTTTTTTGCTGATTCTGTATAATTGTAAAAGTTTGCTGATTCTGTGTAATTGTAAAAGTAAACAGTCTGATGTAATCCCCTGGCAAGTTCCTGGATTGTAAAAGAATATAAGCACTGGTTTTGCAGAAGTAAATCTGCAGCAGCACATCAATCCATCGTGTGTCTGTCTGTCATTTCCTTGCCGATTCCTGAATTCTCCTCGAGCCTACTCCCTGGTTCTCCCGCAGTGGTGATCTCCCTCTGGGTGGTCTGCGGCAGTTCTGGCCATACAGAGTGCAAATAGCATTTGTGCCTGTACCCAGCAAGTACAGTGTATAGGACTGAAGAGAAGCTCCTGCTTTACTTAGTTTCCAATACTGAGTTGAACTAGATATGCCCCGTTTGTGTAGGAAGCACAGTTCTTTTCTTTTGAGATAGCTCACTGTACTGGCCCTATAGGAAAAACAGTAGAGTGCAAGACTGCCCTTTTCTCAAAAGCAGAGTGTTTTTCATGTATGGCAAACTAGGCTTCAATTAAACTTCCTAAACTGCATTGAATCACATTCAGTTTCAAGTGCTAGCAGCAAGTGTTAATTCAGGGTAAGATCACAACTCTTGTGCTATTTTGGCTATACACAGTGCAAATTACATTCGCCTCTGTTCCCAGCAACTACACTGTATTGGACTGAAGAGAAGCTCCTGTTTTACTTAGTTTCCAATACTGAGTTGAACTAGATATGGCCCGTTTGTGTAGGAAGCACAGTTCTTTTATTTTGAGCTAGCTCACTGTACTGGCCCTATGGGAAACACAGTAGACTACAAGAATGCCCTTTTCTCAAAAGCAGAGTGTTTTTCTTGTATGGTAAACTAGGG
This sequence comes from Peromyscus maniculatus bairdii, assembly GCF_049852395.1. Classification (NCBI taxonomy): domain Eukaryota; kingdom Metazoa; phylum Chordata; class Mammalia; order Rodentia; family Cricetidae; genus Peromyscus; species Peromyscus maniculatus. Next base: position 9,947,848 of record NC_134869.1, on the reverse strand, counting down.
TTCAATTAAACTTCGTAAACCCTGTTGAAACACATTCAGTTTCAAGTTCTAGCAGCAAGTGTTAAATCAGGGTAAGAACACCACTGTTGTGCACTTCTGGCCATACACAGTGCAAATAGCATTCGCACGTGTTCCCTGCAAGTACAGTGTATTGGACTGAAGAGAAGCTCCTGTTTTACTTAGTTTCCAAAACTGAGTTGAACTAGATATGCCCCTTTGTGAAGGAAGCACTGTTCGTTTGTTTTGAGCTAGCTCACTGTATTGGACCTATTGGACACAGATTAGAGGGCAAGAATGCCCTTTTCTCAAAAGCAGAGTGTTTTTCTTGAATGGCAAACTAGGGTTCAATTAAACTTGCTAACGGAGTTCAATCACATTCAGTTTCAAGTGCTAGGAGCAAGTGTTAATTCAGGTTAAGAACAAAATTCTTGTGCTATTCTGGCCATAAACAGTGCAAATAGCTTTCGCGGCTCTTCCCAGCAAGTACAGTGTATTGGACTGAAGAGAAGCTCCTGTTTTACTTAGTTTCCAATACTGAGTTGAAGTAGATACGCCCCGTTTGTGTAGGAAGCAGAGTTTTTTTGTTTTGAGCTAGCTCACTGTACTGGCCCTATAGGAAACACAGTAGAGTTCAAGAATGCCCTTTTCTCAAAAGCAGAGTGTTTTTCTTGTATGGCAAACTAGGGTTCAATTAAACTTCGTAAACCGAGTTGAATCTCATTCAACTTCAAGTTCTAGCAGCAAGTGTTCAATCAGGGCAAAAACACCACTCTTGTGCACTTCTGGCCATACACTGTGCAAATACCATTCACGCCTTTTCCCTACAAGTACAGTGTATTGGACAGAACAGAAGCTCGTGTTTTACTTAGTTCCCAATACTGAGTTGAACTAGATATGCCCCTCTGTGGAGGAAGCACTGTTCGTTTGTTTTGAGCTAGCTCACTGTACTGGACATATTGCAAACAGATTAGAGTGCAAGATTGCCCTTTTCTCAAAAGCAGGGTGTTTTTCTTGTGTGGCAAACTAGGGTTCAATTAAACTTCGTAAACGGAGTTGAATCACATTCAGTTTCAAGTGCTAGCAGCAAGTGCTAATTCAGGGGAAGAAAACCCTCTTGAGCTATTCTGGCCATACTCAGTGCAAATTACATTAGGGTCTGTTCCCAGCAACTACACTGTATTGGACAGAAGAGAAGCTCATGTTTTACTTAGTTTCCAAACTGAGTTTAACTAGATATGCCCCGTTTGTGGAGGAATCACAGTTCTTTTGTTTTGACCTAGCTCACTGTACTGGCCCTATAGGAAACACAATATACTGCAAGAAGGCTGTTTTCTCAAAAGCAGAGTGTTTTTCTTGTATGGCAAACTAGGGTTCAATTAAACTTCCTAAAGGGAGTTGAATCACATTAAGTTTCAAGTTCTAGCAGCAAGTGTTAAATCAGGATCAGAACACCACTCTTGTGCACTTCTGGCCATACACAGTGCAAATAGCATTCGCGCCTGTTCCCTGCAAGTACAGTGTATTGGACTGAAGAGAAGCTCCTGTTTTACTTAGTTCCCAATACTGAGTTGAACTAGATATGCCGCTTTGTGGAGGAAGCACTGTTCGTTTGTTTTGAGCTAGCTCACTGTAATGGAACTTTTGGACACAGATTTGAGTGCAAGAATGCCCTTTTCTCAAAAGCAGAGTGTTTTTCTTATGTGGCAAACTAGGGTTCAAATAAACATCCTAAACTGAGTTGAATCACATTCAGTTTCAAGTGCTACGAGCAAGTGTTAATTCAGGGTAAGAACACCACTCTTTTGCTATTCTGGCCATACACAGTGCAAGTTACATTCGCATCTGTTCCCAGCAACTACACTCTTTTGGACTGAAGAGAAGCTCCTGTTTTATTTAGTGTCCAAAACTGAGTTGAACTAGATATGCGCTGTTTGTGTAGGAAGCACAGTTCTTTTGTTTTGAGCTAGCTCACTGTACTGGCCCTGTAGGAAAGATAGTAGAGTGCAAGAATGCCCTTTTCGAAAAAGCAGAGTGTTTTTCTTGTATGGCAAACTAGGGATCAATTAAACTTCCTAAATGGAAATGAATCCATTCAGTTTCAAGTGCTAGCAGCAAGTGTTAATTCAGGGTAAGTACACCACTGTTGTGCTATTCTGACCATACCCCGTGCTAATAGCATTCGCTTCTGTTCCCAGCAAGTACAGTGTATAGGACTGAAGAGAAGCTGCTGTTTTACTTAGTTTGCAATACTGAGTTGAACTAGATATGCCCCGTTTGTATAGGAAGCACAGTTCTTTTGTTTTGAGCTAGCTCACTGTACTGGCCCTATAGGAAACACAGTAGAGTGCAAGAATGCCCTTTTCTCAAAAGCAGAGTGTTTTTCATGTATGGCAAACTAGGATTCAATTAAACTTCCTAAACGGAGTTGAATCACATTCAGTTTCAAGTTCTAGCAGCAAGTGTTAATTCAGGTTAAGAACACTACTCTTGTGCTATTCTGGACATACACAGTTCAAATAGCATTCGGGTCAGTTCTCAGTAAGTACAGTGTATTGGACTGAAGAGAATCTCTTGTTTTACTTAGTTTACAAAAAAGAGTTGAACTAGATATGTCCCGTTTGTGGAGGAAGCACAGTTCTTTTGTTTTCAGCTATCTCACTATATTGGCCCTATAGGAAACACAGTAGTGTGCCAGAATGTCCTTTTCTCAAAAGCAAAGTGTTTTTCTTGTATGGCCAAATAGGGTTCAGTAAACTTCCTAAACGGAGTTGAATCACATTCAGTTTCAAATGCTTGTAGCAAGTGTTAATTCAGTGTAAGAACACCACTCTTGTGATGTTCTGGCCATACACAGGGCAAATAGCATTCGTGCCTGTTCCCAGCAAGTACAGTGTATAGGACTGAAGAGAAGCTCTTCTTTTACTTAGTTTCCAATACTGAGTGAACTAGATATGCCCCGTTTGTGGAGGAAGCACAGTTCTTTTTTTTTTGAGCTAGCTCACTGTCCTGGCTCTATAGGAAAAACTGTAGAGTGCAAGAATGCCCTTTTCTCAAAAACAGAGTGTTTTACTTGTATGGCAAACTAGGGTTCAATAAACTTGCTAACGGAGTTCAATCACATTCAGTTTCAAATTCTAGCAGCAAGGGTTAATTCAGGTTAAGATCAAAATTCTTGTGCTATGTTGGCCATACACAGGGCAAATAGCTTTCCCGGCTCTTCCCAGCAAGTACAGTGTATTGGACTGAAGAGAAGCTCCTGTTTTACTTAGTTTCCAATACTGAGTTGAAGTAGATACGCCCGTTTGTGTAGGAAGCACAGTTCTTTGTTTTGAGCTAGCTCACTGTATTGGCCCTATAGGAAACACAGTAGAGTTCAAGAATGCCCTTTTCTCAAAAGCAGAGTGTTTTTCTTGTATGGCAAACAAGGGTACAATTAAACTTCCTAAACCGACTTGAGTCTCATTAAGTTTCAAGTTCCAGCAGCAAGTGTTCAATCAGGGCAAGAACACCACTCTTGTGCACTTCTGGCCATACACTGTGCAAATAGCATTCTAACCTTTTCCCTGCAAGTACAGTGTATTGGACAGAACAGAAGCTCGTGTTTTCCTTAGTTCCCAATACTGAGTTGAACTAGATATGCCCCTCTGTGGAGGAAGCACTGTTCATTTGTTTTGAGCTAGCTCACTGTACTGGACATATTGCAAACAGATTAGAGTGCAAGATTGCCCTTTTCTCAAAAGCAGGGTGTTTTTCTTGTGTTGCAAACGAGGGTTCAATTAAACTTCCCAAACGGAGTTGAATCACAATCAGTTTCAAGTGCTTACAGCAAGTGTTAATTCAGAGCAAGAACACTACTCTTGTGCACTTCTGGCTATAGACAGTGCAAATTACATTCGCATCTGTTCCCAGCAACTACACTCTTTTGGACTGAAGAGAAGCTCCTGTTTTATTTAGTTTCCAATACTGTGTTGAACTAGATATGCCCTGTTTGTGGAGGAAGAACAGTTCTTTTGTTTTGACCTAGCTCACTGTACTGGCCCTATAGGAAACACAATATACTGCAAGAAGGCTGTTTTCTCAAAAGCAGAGTGTTTTTCTTTTATGGCAAACTAGGGTTCAATTAAACTTCCTGAATGGAAATGAATCCATTCAGTTTCAAGTGCTAGCAGCAAGTGTCAATTCAAGGTAAGTACACCACTGTTGTGCTCTTCTGGCCATACCCAGTGCAATTAGCATTCGCGTTGTTCCCAGCAAGTACAGTGTATAGGACTGAAGAGAAGCTGCTGTTTTACTTAGTTTGCAATATTGAGTTGAACTAGATATGCCCCATTTATTTAGGAAGCACAGTTCTTTTGTTTGAGCTAGCTCACTGTACAGGCCCTATAGAAAACACAGTAGAGGGCAAGAATGCCCTTTTCTCAAAAGCAGAGTATTTTTCTTGTATGGCAAACTAGGGTTCAATTAAACTTCCTAAACGGAGTTGAATCACATTCAGTTTCAAGTTCTAGCAGCAAATGTTAATTCAGGGTAAGAACACCACTCTTGTGCTATTCTGGACATACACAGTTCAAATAGCATTCGCTTCTGTTCTCAGTAACTACAGTGTATTGGACTGAAGAGAATCTCTTGTTTTACTTAGTTTCCTATACTGTGTTGAACTAGATATGCCCCGTTTGTGTAGGAAGCACAGTTCTTTTGTTTTAGGCTAGTTCACTGTACTGGCCCTATAGGAAACACATTAGAGTGCAAGAATGCCCTTTTCTCAGAGCAGAATGTTTTTCTCATATGGCAATCTAGGGTTCAATTAAACTTCCTAAACGGAGTTGAATAACATTCAGTTTCAAGTTCTAGCAGAAAGTGTTAATTCAGGTTTAGAACACCACTCTTGTGCTATTCTGGCTTTAAACAGTGCAAATAGCATTTGTTCCTGTTCCCAGCAAGTACAGTGTATTGGACTGAAGAGAAGCTCCTGTTTTACTTAGTTTTCCAATACTGAGTTTAACTAGATATGCTCCGTTTGTGGAAGAAGCACTGTTCTTTTGTTTTGAGCTAGCTCACTGTACTGGCCTTATAGGAAACACAGTAGAGTGCAAGAATGCCCTTTTCGAAAAAGCAGCGTGTTTTTCTTGTATGGCAAACTAGGGTTCAATTAAACTTCCTGAATGGAAATGAATCCATTCAGTTTCAAGTGCTAGCAGCAAGTGTCAATGCAAGGTAAGTACACCACTGTTGTGCTATTCTGGCCATACCCAGTGCAAATAGCATTCGCTTTTGTTCCCAGCAAGTACAGTGTATAGGACTGAAGAGAATCTGCTGTTTTACTTAGTTTGCAATATTGAGTTGAACTATATATGCCCCGTTTATTTAGGAAGCACAGTTCTTTTGTTTTGAGCTAGCTCAATGTACTGGCCCTATAGAAAACACAGTAGAGGGCAAGAATGCCCTTTTCTCAAAAGCAGAGTGTTTTTCTTGTATGGCAAACTAGGGTTCAATTAAACTTCCTAAATGGAGTTGAATCACATTCAGTTTCAAGTTCTAGCAGCAAGTGTTAATTCAGGGTAAGAACACCACTCTTGTGCTATTCTGGACATACAGAGTTCAAATAGCATTCGCTTCTGTTCTTAGTAAGTACAGTGTATTGGACTGAAGAGAATCTCTTGCTTTACTTAGTTTCCTATACTGAGTTAAAATAGATATGCCCCGTTTGTGGAGGAAGCACCGTTCTTTTGTTTTGAGCTAGCTCACTATATTGGCCCTATAGGAAACACACTAGCATGCAAGAATGCCCTTTTCTCATAAGCAAAGTGTTTTTCTTGGATGGCCAACTAGGGTTCAGTAAACTTCCTAAACGGAGTTGAATCACAATCAGTTTCAAGTGCTTGCAGCAATTGTTAATTCAGGGTAAGAACACCACTCTTGTGCTGTTCTGGCCATACACAGTGCAAATAGCATTCGCGTCTGTTCCCAGGAAGTACAGTGTATAGTACTGCAGAGAAGCTCCTGTTTTACTTAGTTTCCAATACTGAGTTGAAGTAGATATGCCCCGTTTGTGGAGGAAGCACAATTCTTTTGTTTTGAGCTAGCTCACTGTACTGGCCCTATAGGAAAAACTGTAGAGTGCAAGAAGGCCCATTTCTCAAAAGCAGAGAGTTTTTCTTGTATGGCAAACTAGGGTTCAATTAAACTTCCTAACGGAGTTGAATCACATTCAGTTTCAAATTCTAGCAGCAAGGGTTAATTAAGGTTAAGAACAAAATTTTTGTGCTACTTAGGCCATGCACAGTGCAAATAGATTTCGCAGCTGTTCCCAGCAAGTACAGTGTATTGGATTGAAGAGAAGCTCCTGTTTTACTAAGTCTCCAATACTGAGTTGAACTAGACATGCCCCGATTGTGTAGGAAGCACAGTTCTTTGTTTTGAGCCAACTCACTGTACTGGACCTATTGAAAACAGATTAGAGTGCAAGAATGACCTTTTCTCAAAAGCAGAGTGTTTTTTTTTTTTTGTACGGCAAACTAGGGTTCAATTAAACTTGCTAAATGGAGTTGAATCACATTCAGTTTCAAGTTCTAGCAGCAAGTGTTGATTCAGGCTAAGGACACCACTCTTGTGCTATTCTGGCCCTACACAGTGCACATAGCATTTGTGCCTGTTCCCAGCAAGTACAGTGTATTGGACTGAAGAGAAGCTCCTCTTTTACTTTGTTTCCAAAACTGAGTTGAACAAGATATGCCCCGTTTTTGTAGGAAGCACAGTTATTTTTTTTAGCTACCTCACTGTACTGGCCCTGTAGGAAACAGATTAGAGTGCAAGAATGCCCTTTTCTCAAAAGCAGAGTGTTTTTCCTGTATGACAAACTAGGGTTCAATTAAACTTCCTAAACCGAGTTGAATCTCATTAAGTTTCAAGTTCTAGCAGCAAGTGTTCAATCAGGGTAAGAACACCACTCTTGTGCACTTCTGGCCATACACAGTGCAAATAGCATTCTCGCCTTTTCCCTGCAAGTACAGTGTATTGGACAGAACAGAAGTTCGTGTTTTACTTAGTTCCCAATACTGAGTTGAACTAGATATGCCCCGTTTGTGTAGGAAGGACAGTTCTTTTATTTTGACCTAGCTCACTGTACTGGCCCTATAGGAAACACAATATACTGCAAGAAGGCTGTTTTTCAAAAGCAGAGTGTTTTTCTTGTATGGCAAACTAGGGTTCAATTAAACTTCCTAAAGGGAGTTGAATCACATTCAGTTTCAATTGCTTACAGCAAGTGTTAATTCAGGGTGAGAACACCACTCTTGTGCTATTCTGGCCATACACAGTGAAAATTACATTCGCATCTGTTCCCAGCAACTACACTCTTTTGGACTGAAGAGAAGCTCCTGTTTTATTTAGTTTCCAATACTGAGTTGAACTAGATATGCCCTGTTTGTGTAGGAAGCACTGTTCTTTTGTTTTGAGCTATCTCACTGTACTGGCCCTATAGGAAACACATTAGAGTGCAAGAATGCCCTTTTCTCAAAAGCAGAATGTTTTTCTTGTATGGCAAACTAGGGTTCAATTAAGCTTCCTGAATGGAAATGAATCCATTCAGTTTCAAGTGCTAGCAGCAAGTGTCAATTCAAGGTAAGTACACCACTGTTGTGCTATTCTGGCCATACCCAGTGCAAAGAGCATTCGCTTCTGTTCCCAGCAAGTACAGTGTATAGGACTGAAGAGAAGCTGCTGTTTTACTTAGTTTGCAATATTGAGTTGAACTATATATGCTCCGTTTATTTAGGAAGCACAGTTCTTTTGTTTTGAGCTACCTCACTATACTGGACCTATAGAAAACACAGTAGAGGGCAACAATGAGCTTTTCACAAAAGCAGAGTGTTTTCCTTGTATGGCAAACTAGGGTTCAATTAAACTTCATAAACGGAGTTGAATCACATTCAGTTTCAAGTTCTAGCAGCAAGTGTTAATTCAGGGTAAGAACAACACTCTTGTGCTATTCTGGACATACAGAGTTCAAATAGCATTCGCTTCTGTTCTCAGTAAGTACAGTGTATTGGACTGAAGAGAATGTCTTGCTTTACTTAGTTTCCTATACTGAGTTGAACTAGATATGCCCCGTTTGTGGAGGAAGCACCGTTCTTTTGTGTTGAGCTAGCTCACTATATTGGCCCTACAGGAAACACACTAGCATGCAAGAATGCCCTTTTCTGAAAAGCAGAGTGTTTTTCTTGTATGGCAAACTAGGGTTCAATTAAACTTCCTAAAGGGAGTGGAAGCACATTCAGTATCAAGTTCTAGCAGCAAGTGTTAATTCAGGGTAAGAACACCACTCTTGCGCTATTCTGGCCATAAACAGTACAAATAGCATTCCCGTCTGTTCCCAGCAAGTACAGTGTATTGGACTGAAGATAAGATCCTGTTTTACTTAGTTTCTAATACTGAGTTGAGCTAGATATGCCCCTTTTTTGTAGGAAGCACAGTTCTTTTGTTTTGAGCTAGCTCACTGTACTGACCCTATAGAAAAAGAGTAGAGTGCAAGAATGCCCTTTTCTCAAAAGCAGAGTGTTTTTCTTGTATGGCAAACTAAGGTTCAATTAAACTTCTTAAATGGAGTTGAATCACATTCAGTTTCAAGTGCTAGCATCAAGTGTTAATTCAGGGTAAGATCACCACTCTTGTGCTATTCTGGACCTACACAGTGCAAACAGCATTCGCGTCTGTTCCCAGCAAGTACAGTGTATTGGACTGAAGAGACACTCCTTTTTACTTAGTTTCCAATACTGAGTTGAACAAGATATGCCCGTTTGTGGAGGAAGCACCGTTCTTTTGTTTTGAGCTAGTTCACTATATTGGCCCTATAGGAAACACACTAGCATGCAAGAATGCCCTTTTCTCATAAGCAAAGTGTTTTTCTTGTATGGCCAACTAGGGTTCAGTAAACTTCCTAAACGGAGTTGAATCACAATCAGTTTCAAGTGCTTGCAGCAATTGTTAATTCAGGGTAAGAACACCACTCTTGTGCTGTTCTGGCCATTCACAGTGCAAATAGCATTCGCGTCTGTTCCCAGGAAGTACAGTGTATAGTACTGCAGAGAAGCTCCTGTTTTACTTAGTTTCCAATACTGAGTTGAACTAGATATGCCCCGTTTGTGGAGGAAGCACAGTTCTTTTGTTTTGAGCTAGCTCACTGTACTGGCCCTATAGGAAAAACTGTAGAGTGCAAGAAGGCCCATTTCTCAAAAGCAGAGAGTTTTCCTTGTATGGCAAACTAGGGTTCAATTAAACTTGCTAACGGAGTTGAATCACATTCAGTTTCAAATTCTAGCAGCAAGGGTTAATTAAGGTTAAGAACAAAATTCTTGTGCTACTTAGGCCATGCACAGTGCAAATAGATTTCGCAGCTGTTCCCAGCAAGTACAGTGTATTGGATTGAAGAGAAGCTCCTGTTTTACTTAGTTTCCAATACTGAGTTGAACTAGATATGCCCCGTTTGTGGAGGAAGCACTGTTCTTTTGTTTTGAGCTAGCTCACCGTACTGGACCTATAAGAAACACAGTAGAGTGCAAGATTGCCATTTCAAAAGGCACAGTGTTTTTCTTGTATGGCAAACTAGGGTTCAAAGAAACTTCTTAACGGAGTTGAATCACATTCAGTTTCAAGTGGTAGCACACAAGCATTAACTCAGGGTAGAACACCACTTTTGTGCTATTCTGGCCATACACAGTGCAAGTAGAATTAGAGCCTGTTCCCAGGAAGTACTGTGTATTGGACTGAAGAGAAACGCATGTTTTACTAGTTTTCAATATTGAGTTGAACTAGATATGCCCCGTTTGTGGAGGAAGCACAGTTCTTTTGTTTTGAGCTAGCTCACTGTACAGGACCTATTAGAAACAGATTAGAGTGCAAGAATGCCCTTTATCAAAAGCAGAGTATTTTTCTTGTATGGCAAACTACGGTTCAATTAAACTTCCTAAACGGGGTTGAATCACATTCAGTTTAAATTCTATGAGTAAATGTTAATTCAGGCTAAGTACACCACTCTTGTGCTATTCTGGCCATACACAGTGCCAATAGTATTCGCGTCTTTTCCTAGCAATTACAGTGTATTGGACTGAAGAGAAGCTGCTGTTTTATTAGTTTCCATTACTGAGTTGAACTAGATATGCCCCGTTTGTGTAGGAAGCACAATTCTTCTGTTTTGAGATAGCTCACTGTAGTGGTCCTTTAGGAAACACATTAAACTGCACGAAAGCCCTTTTATCAAAAGCAAAGAGTTTTTCTTGTATGGCAAACTAGGGTTCAATTAAACTCTCTATAGGGAGTTGAATCACATTCAGTTTAATGTTCTAGCAGCAAGTATTAATTCAGGGCAAGAACACCACTCTTGGGCTATTCTGGCCATACACTGTGCAAATTGCATTTGTGCCTGTTCCCATCAAGTGAGTGTATTCTTGTGAAGAGAAGCTCCTGTTTTACTTAGTTTCCAATAGTGAGTTGAACTAGATATGCCCCGTTTGTGTAGGAAGCACAGTTCTTTTGTTTTGAGCTAGCTCACTGTACTGACCCTATAGGAAAGAGTAGAGTGCAAGAATGCCCTTTTATCAAAAGCAGAGTGTTTTTCTTCTATGGGAAACAGGGGTTCAATTAAACATCCTAAATGGAATTCAATCACATTCAATTTCAAGTGCTAGCAGCAAAGGTTAATTCAGGGTAAGTACACAACTGTTGTGCTATTCTGGTCATACACAGTGCACGTAGCATTCTTGTCTGTTCCCAGCAAGTACAGTGTATTGGACAGAAGAGAAGCTCCTGTTTTACTTAGTTTGCAATACTGAGTTGAACTAGATATGCCCCGTTTGTGGAGGAAGCACTGTTCTTTTGTTTTGACCTAGTTCACTGTACAGGACCTATTAGAAACAGATTAGAGTGCAAGAATGCCCTTTTCTCAAAAGCAGAGTGTTTTTCTTGTATGGCAAACTACGGTTCAATTAAACTTCCTAAACGGAGTTGAATCACATTCAGTTTCATGTGCTACCAGCAAGTGTTAATTCAGGGTAAATATACCACTCCTGTGCTATACTGGCCATACACAGTGCAAATAGCATTCTCGTCTGTTCCAAGCAAGTACAGTGTATTGGACTAGAGAAGCTCCAGTTTTCCTTAGTTTCCAATAGTGAGTTAAACTAGATATGCCCCGTTCGTGTAGGAAGCACAGTTCTTTTGTTTTGAGCTAGCTCACTGTACTGACCCTATAGGAAAAAGAGTAGAGTGCAAGAATGCCCTTTTATCAAAAGCAGAGTGTTTTTCTTCTATGGGAAACAGGGGTTCAATTAAACATCCTAAATGGAATTCAATCACATTCAATTTCAAGTGCTAGCAGCAAAGGTTAATTCAGGGTAAGTACACAACTGTTGTGCTATTCTGGACATACAGTGCACGTAGCATTCTCGTCTGTTCCCAGCAAGTACAGTGTATAGGACATAAGAGAAGCTCATGTGTTACTTATTTTCCAATACTGAGTTGAACTAGATATGCACCGTTTGTGGAGGAAGCACAGTTCTTTTCTTTTGAGCTAGCTCACTGTACTGGCCCTATAGGAAACACAGTAGAGGGCAAGAATGCCCTTTTCTCAAAAGCAGAGTGTTTTTGTTCTATGTCAAACTAGAGTTCAATTAAACTTACTAAACGGAATTCAATCACATTCAATTTCAAGTGCTAGCAGCAAATCTTAATTCAGGGTAAGAACACCACTCTTGTGCTATTCTGGCCATACACAGTGCAAATTACATTCGGGTCTGTTCCCAGCAACTACAATGTATCAGACTGAAGAGAAGATCCTGTTTTACTTAGTTTCCAATATTGAGTTTAACTAGATATGCCCCGTTTGTGGAGGAAGCACAGTTCTTTTGTTTTGAGCTAGCTCACTGTACTGGCCCTATAGGAAAGACATTAAAATACAAGAATGCCCTTTTCTCAAAAGCAGAGTGTTTTTCCTGTATGTCAAACTAGGGTTCAATTAAACTTACTAAACGGAATTGAATCACATTCAGTTTCAAGTGCTTGCAGCAAGTGTTAATTCAGGGAAAGAACACAACTCTTGTGCTATTCTGGCCATACACAGTTTAAATAACATTCGCGTCTGTTCCCAGCAAGTACAGTGTATTGGACTGAAGAGAAGCTCCTGTCATACTTAGTTTCCAATACTGAGTTGAACTATATATGCTCCGTTTGTGGAGGAAGCACTGTTCTTTTGTTTTGACCTAGCTCACTGTACAGGACCTATTGGAAACAGATTAGAGTGTAAGAATGTCCTTTTCTCAAAAGCAGAGTAATTTTCTTGTATGGCAAACTAGGGTTCAATTAAACTTCCTAAACAGCATTGAATCTTATTCAGTTTCAAGTGCTAGCAGGAAGTGTTAATTCAGGGAAAGATCACCACTCTTGTGCTCTTTTGGCTATACACAGTGCAAATTACATTCGCGTCTGTTCCCAGCAACTACACTGTATTGGACTGAAGAGAAGCTTCTTTTTTACTTATTTTCCAATACTGAGTTGAACTAGATATGGTCCGTTTGTGTAGTAAGCACAGTTCTTTTGTTTTGAGCTAGCTCACTATACTGGCCCTATAGGAAACATATTAGACTGCAAGAATGCCCTTTTCTCAAAAGCAGAGTGTTTTTCTTGTATGGCAGTCTAGGGTTCAATTAAACTTCCTAAACGGTGTTGAATCACATTTAGTTTAAAGTTCAAGGAGCAAATGTTAATTCATGGTAAGAACACCTCTCTTGTGCTATTCTGAGCATACTCAGTGCAAATAGCGCTCGCGGCTGTTCCCAGCAAGTACAGTGTATTGGACTGAAGAGAAGCTCCTGTTTTACTGAGTTTCTAATATTGAGTTGCACTAGATATGCCCCGTTCGTGGAGGAAGCACAGTTCTTTTGTATTGAGCTAGCTCACTGTACTGGCCCTTAGGAAACACACTAGAGTGCAAAAATGCCCTTTTCTCAAAAGCAGAGTGTTTTTCTTGTATGGCAAACTAGGGTTCAATTAAACTTCCTAAACGGGGTTGAATCACATTCAGTTTAAATTCTATGAGTAAATGTTAATTCTGGCTAAGTACACCACTCTTGTGCTATTCTGGCCATACACAGTGCAAATAGTATTCGCGTCTGTTCCTAGCAATTACAGCGTATTGGACTGAAGAGAAGCTGCTGTTTTATTTAGTTTCCAATCCTGAGTTGAACTAGATATGCCCCGTTTGTGTAGGGAGCACAATTCTTTTGTTTTGAGATAGCTCACTGTAGTGGTCCTATAGGAAACACATTAAACTGCAAGAAAGCCCTTTTATCAAAAGCAGAGTGTTTTTCTTGTATGGCAAACTAGGGTTCAATTAAACTCTCTAAAGGGAGTTGAATCACATTCAGTTTCAAGTTCTAGCAGCAAGTATTAATTCAGGGCAAGAACACCACTCTTGGGCTATTCTGGCCATACACTGTGCAAATTGCCTTCGTGCCTGTTCCCATCAAGTGAGTGTATTGTTGTGAAGACAAGCTCCTGTTTTACTTAGTTTCCAATACTGAGTTGAACTAGATATGCCCCGTTTGTGGAGGAAGCTCAGTTCTTTTGTTTTGAGCTAGCACACTGTACTGGCATAATAGGAAACGCAGTAGAGTGCAAGAATGCCCTTTTCTCAAAAGCAGAGTGTTTTTCTTGAATGGCAAACTAGGCTTCAATTAAATTTCCTAAATGGAGTTGAATCACATTCAGTTTAAATTTCAAGCAGAAAATGTTAATTCTGGGTAAGAACACCACCACTCTTTTGCTATTCTGGACATACAGAGTACAGATAGCATTCGCGTCTGTTCCCAGCAAGTACAGTGTATTGGACTGAAGCGAAGCTAATGTTTTACTTAGTTTCCAATACTGAGTTGAACTAGATATGCCCCGTTTGTGGAGCAAGCACAGTTCTCTTTTTTTGAGCTAGCTCACTGTACTGGCCCTATAGGAAACACAGTAGAGTGCAAGAATGCCCTTTTCTCAAAAGCAGTGTGTTTTTCTTGTATGGCAAACTAGGTTCCATTAAACTTCCTAAACGGAGTTGAATCACATTAAGTTTCAACTGCTTGCACCAACTGTTAATTCAGTGTAAGAACACCGCTTTTGTGCTATTCTGGCCATACACAGTGCAAATAGCTTTCGAGCCTGTTCCCAGCAAGTTCAGCGTATTGGACTGAAGAGAAGCTCCTGTTTTACTTAGTTTCCAATACTGAGTTGAACTAGTTATGCCCCGTTTTTGTAGGAAGTACAATTCTTTTGTTTTGAGATTGCTCACTGTAGTGGTCCTTTAGGAAACACATTAAACTGCAAGAAAGCCCTTTTCGCAAAAGCAGAGTGTTTTCCTTGTATTGCAAACTAGGGTTCAATTAAACTTCCTTAAGGGAATTGAATCACATTCAGTTTCACATGCTTTCAGCAAGGGTTAATTCTGGGGAAGAACACCACTCTTGTGCTATTCTGGCCATACACAGTGCAAATAGCATTCGAGCCTGTTTCCAGCAAGTACAGTGTATTGGACTGAAGAGAAGCTCCTGTTTTACTTAGTTTCGAATACGGAGTTTAACTAGATATGCCCCGTTTGTGTCGGAAGCACTGTTCTTTTGTTTTGAGCTAGCTCACTGTACTGACCCTACAGGAAAAAGAGTAGAGTGCAAGAATGCCCTTTTCTCAAAAGCAGAGTGTTTTTCTTCTAAGGGAAACAGGGGTTCAATTAAAGTTCCTGAAAGGAGTTGAATCACATTCAGTTTCAAGTGCTAGCAACAAGTGTTAATTCAGAGTAAGAACACCACTCTTGTACTATTCTGACCATACACAGTTCAAATTACCTTCCCGTCTGTTCCCAGCAAGTACAGTGTATTGGACTGAAGAGAAGCTCCTGTTTTAATTAGTTTCCAATACTGAGTTGAACTAGATATGCCCGTTTGTGTAGGAAGCACAGTTCTTCTGTTTTGAGCTAGCTCACTGTACTGGCCCTATAGGAAACACAGTAGTGTGCAAGAATGCCCTTTTCTCAAAAGCAGAGTGTTTTTCTTGAATGGCAAAATAGGGTTCAATTAAACTTCGTAAATGGAGTTGAATCACATTCAGTTTAAATTTCAAGCAGCAAAAGTTAATTCTGGGTAAGAACACCACCACTCTTGTGCTATTCTGGACATACACAGTACAAATAGCATTTGCATCTGTTCCCAGCAAGTACAGTGTATTGGACTGAAGCGAAGCTAATGTTTTACTTAGTTTCCAATACTGAGTTGAACTAGATATGCCCCGTTTGTGGAGCAAGGACAGTTCTCTTTTTTTGAGCTAGCTCACTGTACTGGCCCTATAGGAAACACAGTAGAGTACAAGAATGCCCTTTTCTCAAAAGCAGTGTGTTTTTCTTGTATGGCAAACTAGGGTTCAATTAAACTTCCTAAACGGAGTTGAATCACATTAAGTTTCAAGTGCTTGCAGCAAGTGTTAATTCAGGGTAAGAACACCGCTCTTGTGCTATTCTGGCCATACACAGTGCAAATAGCTTTCGAGCCTGTTCCCAGCAAGTATAGTGTATTGGACTGAAGAGAAGCTCCTGTTTTACTTAGTTTCCAATACTGAGTTGAACTAGATATGCCCTGTTTTTGTAGGAAGCACAGTTGTTTTGTTTTGAGCTAGCTCATTGTACTGGACCGATTGGAAACAGATTAGAGTGCAAGATTGTTCTTTTCTCAAAAGCACGGTGTTTTTCTTGTATGGAAAACTATATTTCAGTTAAACTTCCTAAAGGGAGTTGAATCACATTCAGTTTCAAGTGGTAGCAGCAAGTGATAATTCTGGGTAAGGACACCACTCTTGTGCTATTCTGGCCATAAACATTGTAAATAGCATTCACGTCTGTTCCCAGGAAATAAGTGTATTGGACTGAAGAGAAGCTCCAGTTTTACTTAGTTTCCAATACTGAGTTGAACTAGATATGCCCCGTTTTTGTAGGAAGCCCAGTTCTTTTTTTTTTTTAACTTGCTCACTGTATTAGCACTATAGGAAACAAAACAAATTGCAAGAATGCCCATTCCTCAAAAGCTGAGGATTTTTCATGTATGGCAATCTAGGGTTCAATTAAACTTCCTAAACGGAGTTGAATCACATTCAGTTTCAAGTGCTACCAATTATTGTAAATTCATGTTAACAATACAATTGTTGTACAATCTGGCCATACACCGTGCAAATAGCATGTGCGCCTGTTCCCAGCAAGTACAGTGTATTGGACTGAAGACAAGCTCCTGTTTTACTTAGTTTCCAATAGTGAGTTGAACTAGATATGGCCCATTTGTGTAGGAAGCACAGTTCATGTGTTTTGAGCTACCTCACTTACTGGCCCTATAGGAAATACAGTAGAGTGCAAGAATGGCAGTTTCTCAAAAGCAAAGTGTTTTTCTTGTATGGCAAACTAGGTTTCAATTAAACTTCATAAACGGAGTTGAATCACATCCAGTTTCAATTGCTAGCAGCAAGTGTTAATTCAGGGTAAGAACACCACTCTTGTGCTATTCTGGCCATACACAGTGAAAATAGCATTCATGTCTGTTCCTCTCAAGTACGTGTATTGGAATGAAGAGAAACTCCAGTTTTACTTAGTTTCCAATACTGAGTTGAACTACATATGCCCCATTTGTGTAGGAAGCACACTTATTTTGTTTTGAGCTTGCTCACTGTATTGGCCCTAGGGAAATACAGTGGAGTGCAAAAATGCCCATTTATCAAAAGCAGTGTGTTTTTCTTGTATGACAATCTAGGGTTCAATTAAACTTCCTAAACGGAGTTGAGTCACATTCAGTTTCAATTCCTAGGATCAAAAATTAATTCAGGGTAAGAACACCACTCTTGTGCTATTCTGGCCATACACAGTGCAAATAGCTTTCGCGTCTGTTCCCAGCCAGTACAGTGTATTGGACTGAAGAGAAGCTCCTGTTTTACTGCGTTTCCAATATTGAGTTGAACTAGATATGCCCCGTTTGTGTATGAAGCACAGTACTTTTGTTTTGAGCTATATCACTGTACTGGACATATTGGAAACAGATTAGAGTGCAAGAATGCCCTTTTCTCAAAAGCAGAGTGTTTTTCTTGTATGGAAAACTAGGTTTCAATTAAATTTCCTAAACGGAGTTGAATCACATTCAGTTTCAAGTGCTAGCAACCAGAGTTAATTCAGGGTAAGAACATCACTCTTGTGCTATTCTAGCCATACACAGTGCAAAATACATTCACGTCTGTTCCCAGCAACAACACTGTATTGGACTGAAGAGAAGCTCCTGTTATACTTAGTTTCCAAAACTGAGTTGAACTAGATATGCTCCGTTTGTGTAGGAAGCACAGTTAATTTGTTTTAAGCTACCTCACTGTACTGGCCCTTTAGGAAACTGAGGAGAGTGCAAGAATGCCCTTTTCTCAAAAGCAGAGTGTTTTTCTTGTATGGCAAACTAGTGCTCAAGTAAACTTCCTAAAATGAGTTGAATAACATTCAGTTTCATGTTCTAGCAGCAAGTGTTAGTTCAGGGTAACACTACCACTGTTGTGCTATTCTACCCATACACAGTGCAAAAAGCTTTCGTGGCTGTTCCCAGCAAATAGAGTGTATTTGACGGAAGAGAAGAACCAGTTTAACTTAGTTTCTAATACTGAGTTGAACTAGATATGCCCCGTTTGTGTAGGAAGCACAATTCGTTTGTTTTAAGCTACCTCACTGTAGTGGCCCTTTAGGAAACACAGGAGAGTGCAAGAATGCCCTTTTGTCAAAAGCAGAGTGTTTTTCTTGTATGACAAACTAGGTTTCAATTAAACTTCCTAAACGGAGTTGAATCACATTCAGTTTTAAGAGCTAGCTGCAAGTGTTAATTCAGGCTAAGAATACCACTCTTGTGCTATTCTGGCCATACACATTCCAAATAGCATTCGCGTCTGTCGCAGCAAGTACAGTGTATTGGACTAAAGAGAAGCTCCTGTTTTACTTAGTTTCCAATACTGAGTTGAACTAGATATGCCCCGTTTGTGGAGGAAGCAGAGTTCTTTTTCTGTGAGCTAGCTCACTGTACTGGACCTATTGGAAACAGATTAGACTGCAAGAATGCCCTTTTCTCAAAAGCAGAGTGTTTTTCTTGTATGGCAAACTAGGTTTCAATTAAACTTCCTAAACGGAGTTGAATCACATTTAGTTTCAAGTGCTAGCATCAAGTGTTAATTCAGGGTAAGAACACCACTCTTGTGCTACTCGGGCCATACACAGTGCAAATAGCATTCATGTTTGTTCCCCGCAAGCACGTGTATTGGACTTAAGAGAAGCTCCATTTTTATTTAGTTTCCAATACTGAGTTGAACTAGATATGCTCCGTTTGTGTAGGAAGCACAGTTCTTTTGTTTTGAGCTTGCTCACTGTATTGGCCCTAAAGGAAACACAATAGAGTGTAAGAATGCCCTTTTATGAAAAGCAGAGTGTTTTTCTTGTATGACAATCTAGGGTTCAATTAAGCTTCCTAAACGGAGTTGAGTCACACTCAGTTTGAAGTGCTAGCAGCAAGTGTTAATTCAGGGTAAGAACACCACTCTTGTGCTATTCTGGCTGTACACAGTGCAAATAGCATTCACGTCTGTTCCCAGCAAGTAAGTGTATTGGACTGAAGAGAAGCTACAGTTTTATTAGATTCCAATACTGAGTTAAACTAGATATGCCCGGTTTGTGTAGAAAGCACAGTTCTATTATTTTGAGCTACCTCTCTTTACTGGCCGTATAGGAAACACAGTAGATGCAAGAATGTCTTTTCTCAAAAGCAGAGTGTTTTTCTTGTATGGCAATCTATGGTTCAATTAAACTTCTTAACCGGAGTTGAATCACTTTCAGTATCAAGTGCTAGCAGAAGTGTTAATTCAGAATAAGATCACCACTCTTGTGCTATTGTGTCCATAAACAGTGCAAAAAGCATTTGCGCATGTTCCCAGCATGTACAGTGTATTGGACTGAAGAGAAGCTCCTGTTTTACTTAGTTTCCAATACTGAGTTGAACTACATATGCCCCGTTTTTGTAGGAAGCACAGTTATTTTGTTTTGAGCTTGGTCACTGTATTGGCACTATGGGAAACACAGTGAAGTGCAAAATGCCAGTTTTTCAAAAGCAGAGTGTTTTACTTGTATGGCATTCTAGGGTTCAATTAAGCTTCCTAAACGGAGTTGAATCACATTCAGTTTCAAGTGCTAGCAGGAAGAGTTAATTAAGGGTAGGAACACCACTCTTGTCCTATTCTGGTCATACACAGTACAAATTACATTCATGTCTTTTCCCACCATCTACAGTGTATTGGACTGAAGAGAAGCTCCTGAATTACTTAGTTTCCAATACTGAGTTGAACTAGATATGCCCCGTTTGTGGAAGAAGCAGAGTGCATTTATATTGAGCGACCTCATTTACTGGCCTTATAGGAAACACAGTAGAGTGCAATAATGCCTTTTTCTCAAAAGCAGAGTGTTTTTCTTGTATGGCAAACTAGGGTACAATTAAACTTCATAAACGGAGTTGAATCACAGTCAGTTTCAAGTGCATGCAGCAACTGTTATTTCAGGGTAAGAACACCACTCTTGTGCCATTCTGGTCATACACAGTGCAAATAGCATTTGTGCCTGTTCATAACAAGTACAGTGTATAGGACAGAAGAGA